>NC_073398.1:18896124-19536624 GCF_028641065.1 Leucoraja erinaceus
CAGGCCATTTATCTCATCCAGTTTTCACCGACAATCAACCACCCATTTATACTAATCCCACACTAATTCCAGTTTATTGCCTCACATTCCCATCAATGGTCCAGATTCTTTCACTCACCTACATATTAGTGTCAATTTACAATAGCCAATTAACCCACCAACTCCTCCGTCTTCGAAAAAAAGACACAAAGAGCTGGAGTAACTCAGCCGGTCCAGCAGCATCTTGGGGGAACATGGATATGCAATGGTTTGGGTCAGAACCCTTCTTCAGACCTGCCACTCTCCTGCTCTTTGATTCCTTGTATCTACTCCCTACACCTTTGTGATGCATAAGGAAACTAGTGCACCCAGTGGAAACCCAAGCAGTCACAAAATCAGTGCAAACTCCACCCAGACAGAACTTGATATTGGAATTGAACCCAGGTCGTTGGTACTGGGAGGCAGCAGCTCTATTAACGGCAAATGTGCTGCCCAATCTTCAGATTTGTTTTACCTAAGATCTCAAACGCAGTTCACAATAAACCTGCAGGCATCAAAGGATCCTTTTAAGAAGTCCAATAGGGACCTGATTTCCCGTGAATGGTCTTCATTGTGTAATAGGTACATATACGTGGTCAAATGTGAAAGGGCATCAGATTTTAGATCTACAACATGTAGCTTAATGTTAGAACTGGTGCATTTGGTCTCCATAATGTTGCAGTCACAAATTCCAATGAAAACTGAATGCAAATGAGGATCCATAGCACATAAGATGTTAGTGCTCCACGACTAATTTTTTCAGACCTTTCATCTTTATCCATCATTCAGTTCAGAAGGTATGTACAAAATTCATTGAGCATCACAAATGTTGTTCATAATAATGCATCTGGCTCATGAATAAAAAGATGTTTAGATGTTTTAAGGTAAAATACTCTTATGAATGTATTTAGATTAAATCCAACAATAAAGTCTATTGAACAAATTTAACCCACCACGCTTATACAGAAGCTCTCCACATATTGCTAAAGTTTATCTAAATTGAAATCTTCTTAATTGCTAATAATTACTGATATTGCTGATAATGTATGGCATGAACATCTGAAAATGAGTTGGATAATCATCCTCTCATGCCTGTTTTTTCCTTTGTTTAGATCATGGTTGATCGATTCCTCAAATCAATTTACCTGTCATTGGCAGATGACCCTTAAAACAGTTACTAAATAAAACATTGTTCTTGTTCTTGAAACTCCCAGTTGACTCAATTTCCACAATTTACCTTAAAATTCTTTCAAAATTTTACTTTTCCTCTAGTTTTTGTGGAACTAAAATGATTTTTGATTTAGCTGCTAACATTTTTAAAGAGTGTACCCCCTAATCCTGAGTACAATCATATGAAATAAGTTTGCTCTTTATTGCGTTTATCTTGCGATAAATGTTGTACCTTTATCCTTTATCTATTCATTGTGGATGGCGTGATTGTATTAATGTATAGCTTTTTTTAGTTTAGTTTAAAGATACAGTGCGGAAACAGGCCTTTCGGCCCACCGAGTCCACACCGACCAGCGGTCCCCGCACACTAACACTATCCTACACACACTAGGGACAATTTACATGTACAGCAAGCCAATTGACCGACAAATCTGTTTGTCTTTGTAGTGTGGGAGGAAACCGAAGTTCTTGAAGAAAACCCACGCAGTCACGGGGAGAACGTACAATTTTTAGTTTTAGTTTAGTTTTGGTTTAGTTTAGTTTAGAGATACAGCGCAGAAACAGGCCCTTCAGCCCACCGTGTCCACACCGGCCAGGAATCCCCACATATTAACACAATCCTACACTGCGGACAATTTTTACATATACACCAAGCCAATTAACCTACAATCCTGTACATCTTTGGAGTGTGAGAGGAAACCAAAGTTCTCAGAGAAAACCCACACAGTCACGGGGAGAACATACAAACTCCTTACAATCAAGCACCCGTAGCCTCCCGGGTCTCTGGCACTGTAAGCGCTATAAGGCAGCAATTCCTTTGCTGCGTCACTGTGCCACCCTAATTGATTTCTTTGATTGGATAGCAGGCAAACAAAAGCTTTTCACTGTAGCATGATACACAAGGCAATAATAAACTAAACTAAACTAAACTGAGATGCAGTGCCTAGCAAAATGCTCCAGCTATAGTCTAAATAATTGAAGCATTATTCACTATCCAACACATTTCAGCAGGTGTGGGGAAAACATCTTGTAAGCTTTTTTTCCTCTTTGTTTGATTTATTCAAAAAAAATCGCATATCATTCTAATGGTTGCAGAGCATAGGGAAGAGAGGTAGATTGTTTGAAATAATGTCGAACCAACATAAAATATTGCTTTGTCTCTGTGAAGGTGGAATGTTGCTGTTACAGTTCTCAAGGGTTAACTTATTCAAGGTACTTGCTCGCATTTGGCATAATTCCCACCGCAGTCTCTGTCTGGGGATGATGATGGATGGCATCATTATCACGGTAGCCCACAGTGGATGTAGACTGTGGAGAAAAGGTACCTCAGTGGCAGAGTGCAGTGAATGAGTTAACAAGATTAACAATGTTCAATCCAAACCTAATATCTGTCGACAATTTATGAATTATAATTCACAGCTAAAATCCACCCAAAAGGAAATCATTGATGAAACCCTTTTTTTTCCCAAACAGCATAATTATCAATAGCTATTTTTTAGATTGATGTATGTGTTTGTGTGTTTGTGTCTATACCAGGCATGGAAATGTGTGCTTTTATATTATACTCTGGCCTGTTGTTGGGATATGGGGAAAAAGCAGGAACGGGGTACTGATTTTAGATGATCACCCATGATCATATTGAATTAATTTCTGGAGTTATGAAGAAAGGTTCCTCCATTTTAGGGCATAGAACATTGAACCGTATAGCAGAGGAATGGGCCCTTCAGCCCACAATGTTTGTGTCAAACATAATACCTAGCTGAACCTACCCAGATCTGCCTGCAACTAATCCATATTCCTCCATTCCCTGCAAATCCAAGTACTTATCTAAAAAAACTTATTAAACACCACTGCTGCATCTGCAATATATCCCAGACATTTGAAATATGTTACACCCACTCCTATTTTTCTTGGTCTCATCCTTGTAGCTTATTCCTATTCATAATAAAATGTCAATTAAATCCAATAAAAACATAAAGCTAAATTATCCATGCTGAGGCCAATATAGCCGTCAATAAACTCTTCCCCTGCCCAATTTGATTAATTCTGGTCACTGCAAATTTCAACTTGCTAGTACTAGATACATCAGCAGATTATTAGCACCACCTTACTTTAAAAAAAAGAGCTTTCTTGTTTATATAAAGCACTCCACAGCTTGAGCAGCATCAGAAGAAAGCAAAATGAAGTTCATGTTTCAACTTGAAGATTCTTCACCTGTGAAGAATGCTTAACCTGAAATATTAACTAAGTTTCCCTTTCTCCAGACACTGCCTTTCCTGCAGAATGTTTCCAGCTTTTTCTGCTTTTATTTTCAGCAACTGCAGCATTTTTTAAAATTTTCAATGTTCTCACAATAAAGTTAATGATAATAGTCTACAATATCACAGAAGCAGGCTACCACAGATCAATTTGAGAAACAAAATATGAATCCAGCTGATTTTTTAATGCATTCAAAACCATTTGGAGGTATTCAGTATTTATTACATTAATAATGTGTACATTATATATTAAATATTAAAATTAAATAACATAAAAATTAGAAATAAAAACTTTAAATGCCTGGAAGTATTTTAAAATACAGTACTTGTAAAATCTAAATCAACTCATACAGACTGAAGTAACTAGCAGCCATTCCCCTGTTTGGAATGAATGAGGAATCACTCCTTGCACTGGTTTAGTGCAAGTCTTCGAGCAGGTTCCTGACCTCACCACAACATTTCACCACACCACAGATCAGGAAACAATGGCAGATAGCCGACCGCAAATTCAAGATTTCTGCATTTGTAAGTTTGGTCAACATTCCTTACAAAATATGGAACATTAAAAAATATATCTGTATTACAGAATTCAACTGACACTACTAATAATTCTTGAGAAATGGTATTCATTATCACATTCTTAGAAGAAAATATTTTCAAACTTAAAGTCTGGTCCTAAAATATGGTGCACTTTGTGGAACTAATGGGTTGTTATCTTTAGTCTTTTGTAACCAAAAGCATCTGTAATGTCGTCTTTGATTTTATTTTTCAGAGACAATTTGCGATGTGCTGATATACGAGTCAGATCCACAATGTTCAAATGAATACCCCTATGTATGTTTTTACCTTTACATTTAATTCTTGCTTATGGTTCCACATATATTATGATGATGAGATCGATGTATGTGTTTGTGTGTTTGTGTCTATACAAGGCATGGAAATGTGTGCTTTTATATTATACTCTGGCCTGGTGTTGGGATATGGGGATAAATCAGGAATGGGGTACTGATTTTAGATGATCAGCCATGATCATATTGAATGGTGGTGCTAGCTCGAAGGACCGAATAGCCTACTCCTGCACTTATTTTTCAATGTTTCTATGTTTCTCTACTCTGAATTGTTAAGGGGCTTAAAATGATTAATGCTCGGAGGGGAAATATCATACAATAGCATTTACTCCGAGAGGAGATGATGTCTGCCTGGTCACTCATCTAAAAACAAGCAATGAAGCAAAACTATGTGGTTGTGTTTAAGATGCCCCCAAAGTCACAGTACTCTTGGCACTGGCTTTAACATTAACATACGTTTACAGGGAAAAACAATCAACCAAATGCAGGGGTGTAACTTCAGGTACTTTAAGGTGGTACGCCAGCCATTAATGTCCATATTATTTTAAATATCCATGTGGGAATCCCAGCTCAGAATTAAACATGAACACAAAAATAAGCTGAAAACAGCGTAAGTCTATAACCCACTCCATTCTCACTAGTCTTCTATTTTAATGCTACTGCAGCAAACGAGTTACCCACATAATCAACGTGTCGAAGATAGAGAAAAAAAGCTGAGTAACTCAACGGGACACACAGCATCTCTGGAGAGAAAGAATGGGTGACGTTTCGGGTTGAGAAACCTCTTCAGGTTTCATAGGTATGGTCAGTCACCCACCCTCTTCCAACCCAATTTGTCATGTAAGACTGTTCTTTACCACTTGATGGGAGGTTGTGGAAATGTCAGAAGCTGCTATGCATCCTATCCACTATAGCCACTTGTATGGGGTCCAAGAGCTCAAACACTTTAGGCCTGAGTCTTAATTCTATGAGAATGTTTTCTACTCAACCCTCTTAGATCCAGAAGCAAACAGGCTGACTTTATAAACTGAAATATAAGGAGTACAATAGCCCATGAAGTGTGCAGCAAGAAATTCCTTGCACAAAGGAGAAACTCGATGTCTACCATTTCATAACATACCGATAGTAAATACAATTATGAAAAGTTTTAAGCATGGAACTTTTTTTTCTATTGGGAAATAGATAGTTCTAATTAATTTAATAGGTTAATGGAAATTTACTGTTGCCTGGATGAGTAGCTTTTTAAAACATATAGTTTATCCTTTCAGCAAATGTTTTGCTACAATAATGCATTCCATATCCTGCACATCTTTCAGCTGTGCACTTTCATCTCAATGAAGAGCTGAGAACATAATAGTCACCCGATATTATATAGGCAGATGCAGACTCTGCTGTTCCAATTATACTAGGTCTCACAGGAATCCATTACAGACACTTAACCTTCCACAGTTTGGTATCATGAAGATGGCCTGCATTAAAAGCTTTAAATTCTGGTAGAAATCCGAGTTGCGATTTTCCCATTGTGTTTAAAAATGATTCTTCACGGTTATGGTTTCAAATATTGATAAGCGGAGGCTCTTTGAAATGCAAACATCTGCTCTACCACCACATATTTATTTCTGCACTTCTTTCCATTATTCATTTTGTTGCTTTGGAATTAAAACATGTCAGATGGAATCCTTATGGCCCTGTCCCACTTACACGGCTTTTTCGGCAACTGCCGGCACCCGTCATAGGTCGTTGCAGGTCGCCGAAAATTTTCAACATGTTGCAAATCCAGCGGCGACCAGAACAAGGTACGAATCTTTGGGCGATTATTCACTACCATACAGGCTTCACCCCGCGACATGTCGCTGGGGTGTCGCCTGTATGGTCATGAGTAGTCTCCTCAGTCACCGAAAGAGTCGTAGCGGCTTTCTGGTCGCCGCTGGATTTCTAACATGTGAAAATGAACTGGAACTGAAGGAATAGGTTTCTCCCGGATTCAGCAACTAATTAAAAAAACACCTCGAAACACTTACTTTTCATAATGTGATATTGAGAGAAGTTCCTGGCAAGATATCGGTATATGTAACTAGCAATAGAAAAACAGTGAAATAAATTTTAGAAAAATACTTTTTCTGATTATTTTTGACAATTGTTTTTTTTTCCCAAAACACCAAACTCTATATTTTGTACATCACCTTTAACATACAAAACATCTCAAAGCACTTAATATTATCATGTATCAAACAAAATGAGGCCAAGTCCCATAGCACAATTACTAAAAGGTTGGGTAAAGCCCACTGGAAAGTTATTCTCATTGAATTTACCATCCAAAGATTGATGTAACAGCGCTTTTTAATTATGCATTCATGATTAAACATACACTACTTATTAATTTTCAAAGAAGCAATCCAATCCACATGGTACCAACAAAACGTCCTTGGAAATTGCAACAAATTCCCTTATCTCTGCATCCAAGCAGCCAATGCTCTTACCCCATTGCAATCCTAGAGTGCCTCAATTCTGTGAATGACTAATGTTTGCTTTCTTATAGGACATGGAATCACTGAATAGAAGAACAGAAGTGAATATGGTCCTTTCATTAAAGATTGAAAGGGCATAGGTTTAAGATGAGCGGGGAAAGATTTGGTAGGAAACTGAGGGGTAACTTTTCACACAAAGGATGGTAAGTATATGGAAAGAGCTGCCAGGGGAAGTATTTGAGACAGGTTCTATAACAACATTTAAAAGACATTTGGGCAGGCATAGGAAAGGTTTAGAAATATATGGGACAAATGCAGGCAGGTGGGGCTAGTGTAGATAAAACACTTTGGTCAGCATGGGCAAGTTGGTCCGATGGGCCTATTTCCATGTTGTATGACTTTATAGCTCTATCACTATGACTACAATATGAAAAACATTAAAATAATAATCCCTTGAAAAGTTTCTTGACAACAACACAGTGTTGAGCCCATTTAAGCAATACAGATAAAGTGTGAATCCTAGAAAATGCATTGCAAATAAGTTGTTTTCGATACAGTTAAATTATTATTACACATGTTGTTGTTTTAGAGGTCATTTCTCTTCTGCTGTAAGTGGGACACGTGTCCTATGGAGACTGTAATGACCACAATTCAATATTGGTCTCAGGAACTGTGAAATATTATTTTCTTAATTGATTTACAAATTACGGTTAAGTTTGCGGCAATGAAAGTCATAAATCTTCAATTAGCAAATGCTTAAAATGCAGATTAGAATTAATGGGAAATGTAATACTTTCTTTTGAAAATGAACTTCAATTTGAATCAATTCTTCTTAAAATACTGTCCTTGTAAAATCTAGTTCTGCAATGCATTCAATATTTAATATTCCAATATTAAGCAATTTTGTCTAAAGTTCTTAATTTCTTTCATTATTACCTTGAGATTTTAGAGCTTTAATAATTAAGGAAGTAACCAATCACTCAAGTAAATACTGGGACCGAGTAAAATAATTATTACAAAGGCAGTACCGTGCTCAAGGTTAGGGCTTAAGCAATATGGGATGAGCAGATTTCACTTACAAACTTGCTCCATTTTATTATTTGGTTTGCAAAACCCTGCATTCACATGGAACTTATATGCACAGAATTCTGCTTCCAGAAGGATGGAATGTTAATAAACAGTTTGGAGGTCAGACAATACTTTGATTACATTGTAAAAGTTAAAATGTATAAAGTTCACACGTGAGCCACTTAACAAATCAATTTCCTGGCCAGCCTAAACCAAAATGAGAGATTGTTCCTCAGGAATGAACTTGCCCAGACAAACCCTACTCCTTCACCATGCATTCTATCCCACTTCTTGGCTCCAGTCAAGGGCTGAATCAGATCTTGCTCAATCTTACCATTGCATTCAATGCTGAGCGGATTGATCTGATTCGAAGCAGATCTGATTTCAAATCCAGCAATGATATGTTTGTGTTTAACATAATAGTGATTGATAGTGATTATCTGGATTGCTAGTATTGCCATATATTTAAGCATTCATTTTGTTCAATTCTCCCATATTTTAAGGGAGGGGATTAAAATGGCAAGTGCCTGATTCTATTGCAATGCATTACGTATTCATAGAAACAATAAAAATTACAGCACGGTGCGTGTCATCATCTTTGCATGCTTTTTAATATTAGCTTTTAAATACACAATGTACTTTAATTCAATTAACCTCATAGTCCACAATGCAAATTACAACCTATTTGATTGATAATAGGATTTACCTGTGGAATAAACCATGCATTGATAATTTGCCTTTTATTTTGCATGGGTGGTTAAAGCTTCCCTTTTGGAAATCAAAATTCAAATGTTTAGAGGGTTGGTGAAGAAATGCCTGCTCGCTTTAAACATTAAAAATTGCTTAGGGAGCTGCAGGTTTCCCCTGAGTGCATCTTGAATCAGGTTTGGCACCTCACTGATGTCAGATTTAAGTGGTGTGAGACTTCTTTACGGAAATGTAATGAAATTTTCACTGTAAAATAGTTATTATAGAAATGGATTTTAAGGTGAATAAAGTCAAACAGCACAGAAACAGGCTCTTTGTCCCAGCTTGCCCTCCTGAATATTTCTGACATGCATTTGTGCCATGTGAACATTTAGTTGTTGTTAGTTTCTGCTCCAAAATAATTCTTGACTTTGTTCACCCTGATATGCCAAATCATGTTTACTTTACAAAATTACTCTATCAGTAAGATTTAAGGTAATTTTTCCAAATGTTGGCCTGACGGTTATTTTTTTTTAAATTCCCAGTGCAAGTGTGAAGACTAACACCGCAATAAATAATTTACAAATCAGTACTTTATTTTTACTTTAGTACATAGAAAATTCATTGTCAGAGCATACTTTTGTCAATAAATGTTAATTTAAACTGTTAATTATTATTATTATCTATCTTGAGAAGTGATTTTGTTCAGCTCCATCCTGATTATAATTTGAATGGATTTTCTTCACCGTAGATAGCCCTGTGACCCAGGATGAGTTGTTTCTACTCCATTTCTGTGACCTCTAAGGTAAGTGACAAGGCCAAAGGAGGAACAAAAGTCTCTGCCACAAGTTGGGCAGAATGAACTTGCAAGTAGTGGGTAGATTCAGAGGTGATGGTCTCTCTGGATGGACACAACATTTCCCACGGTATTCGTAACCCTCCTTCTCCTTCTCCAGGATCACCTTTGGATGATAAAGATGTTCACAATTTATTTAAGGAGGTTTTGAGAAAATCCTTATCTAATTTCCGTTGCCCCCCCTGATAATCACCAGCGATGATGGGTTGTACTGTACATGGGGAACAATCCTACAACCTCGACACTGCGGATGGGACACAATAGCTTCATCCAACAATTATACTGAGGAGCACCACACCTGTCATGGATGAGAGGATATCATACAGAAACATATAAAATTCCTAAGGGATTGGACAGGCTAGATGCAGGGACAAGGTTCCCGATGTTGGGGGAGTCCAGAACCAGGGGTCACAGTTTAAGAATAAGGGGTAGGCCCATTTAGGACTGAGATGAGGAAAACTTTTTCACGCAGATAGTTGTGAATCTGTGGAATTCTCTGCCACAGAAGTCAATGGAGTCCAATTCTCTGGATGTTTTCAAGAGAGAGTTAGATTTAGCTCTTTAAGACTAATGGAATCAAGGGATATGGGGGGAAAAGCAGGAATGGGGTACTGATTTCGGATGATCAGCCATGATCATATTGAATGGCAGTGCTGGCTCGTAGGGCAGAATGGCCTACTCCTGCAACTGTTTTCTAAGTTTCTATGTAGCGTTTGTTCATTGGACAGCAGCAATCACAGGCAGCTCAGTGCGGTCCACAGATTCTGAGCTATTGAAAACTCAACAATGCTCACTCTTAGTCTTAACGGAAAGTATACAATGTCCATTTCATGCTCTGTCACTCCACCCACCGAGACACAATTGCCAAGATTGTCATTTGTGGGTGTATTTAAATAAAATGGAAATAGTATTATATTTTGGAATAGCAATAATCTCACCTGATAATATTTCTAAAATGCAAATTAAAATTTTACAAAGCCCAGAATAATGTTTATTACTTCGCTTTTGTCGTGTAAGCTTATGTGTAAGCTTTAGTGATCTGGCTTTCAGAATTGAGCAATATTTACCTGGAATTCCAATTGGGCTAGCGTGAAATGTGGCTTATTGTCAGGTCAGTGTCTCTGTAGCTCATTCTGTTCAAGTCAATGGAATCCATTTTCAGAAGCAGAACCACAACAAATTGATGCCACTGGATAGCTGGTTAAGAATCACCAACCAGGAATAAGTTACTGGGCAGTCGTATCCAAGCTTTATCTGAGTTGCAGTGACTGTGGTGAAATATCAGTAATCAAAGCACCACAGGAATTTCCTTTTAAAATATTTAATGGTTGTTAACTTAGAATGAAAGAAAATAGCACAAAGAATGTGATTATCTTTCAATTTTCAATCTTCAAAAATTATGAAACCTTCTCAGATAAAGTATAATCCAGGTCAGTCATATTGCATTGATTTTCAAAAATATTTTTGGCATTCTTGTAGTGACTTTTGATTTATATTTAAATGATGGTATCATGATCTGAATAATAAGAGCAGGATGCACAGGCATCCACATTATCACAGGGAATGACAAACATCGATAGATGTAGAGAGCAGATATTTTGAAAATGATGAAAATTTTAAATAAATAGAACCAGCCACTGAGACTCTGGTGGTGATTTTAATAAAAAGCTGGCATCCTGTTGGCTGAGATTTGTAATTTATGTTATTGGACAGGAGAAGCTAATGCCATTTCTTAACTCCTGCTTCAATATACTGTGAAGAAAATTACTTGAAGCCTGGATTTCTGATGAGTTTTGCATAGCAAAAATAAAATAACCATTTCTTCCACAATTCTCCAGCTGACAGGTTGAAACACACTGTCAGAAATGACACTCAGTAAATTACCTTAAAGCCATTTTGCATAAACTTCAGGCCCTGGTTTGAGCTGGGGATTCCAATCTGTGGGAACCTACTGCTGATATTTTACTTGGCCTTGAATTTGTCATCATGCTGTTGTTGTTAAACTAAAAAGTCTTATCTGTTTCACCAGCACTGACTCTGGGTAGTTTAGTTTAGTTTAGTTCAGAGATGCACCATGGAAACAGGCCCTTTGGCCAGGTCCATGCCGACCTTTTCACACTAGTTCTATACTATGCCGCTTTCTCATCCACCCAACACACTTGGTGTACTTTACAATGAACTTACAAACCTGCACGTCTTTGGGGTGTTAGAGGAAACCGGAGCACCCAGAGGAATCCCACGCGGTCACAGGGAGAATGTTCAAAATCCACACATGCAACACCCAAGGTCAGGATTGAACCTGGTGCAGCAAGGCAGCAGCTCTATCAGCTGTTCCACTTTGCCACCCTACTGTTGCCATTGTTTGGAAGGGACTGATACAGAGGGAGTGTGGCTGGGTGAAGCAGATGGTCCTCTGAGACCTTTGATAACAGATAATTTCTAGATTGCTTCAAAACGGCTCTGATTCACATCTACCTCTTTGCAGACATTGGACTTTGTCCATAGAACTGATGCGCTACAATGTTGAGAACTATATTCTGCACTCTGCATCTTCCCCTTGCTCTACCTATTGTTCTTGAGTTTGAATTGGTCATATTTATGTATAGTATTATCGGTTCTGAGTGGATAGCATGCAAACCAAAACTTTTCACTGTACCTCGGTGCACATGACAATAATTAACCTTAAACTAATAACTCCTGCAGTATACACCCATTCCAATAGTAATATTGAAGGGCCTCCCCAACTGCATGACTTCAACCAGGTATTTCTCACAGATTACACTGAATACAGTTCAGATTTATGAAACTTTACCATTTATAAAAGTTTAACACCTGAAGAATGGTGCAAAATCCTGCCCTTAACCAATGGAATTGAAAAGATAAATACTTGCAGTATTTGCACAAGGGCCATCAAAAGCAGACAATATTATAAATGTAACACGGTATCATTGTCAGAACATTTAGGGCAACAACAGTTGCTGCCTTACAGCGCTTGCAATGCCTGAGACCCACGATCGATCCCAACTACAGGTGCTGTCTGTACGGACTTTGTACGTTCTCCCCATGACTACGTGGGTTTTCTCCGAGATCTTTGGTTTCCTCCCACACTCCAAAGACATACAGGTATGTAGGTAGATTGGCTTGGTGTATGTGTAAATTGTCCCTAGTGCTTGCAGGATAGTGTTAATGCGCGGGGATCACTGGCTGGTGAGGACCCGGTGGGCCGAAGGGCATGTTTCTGTGCTGTATCCCTAAAATGAAAACTAAAAACTATATTTAGTTAGCTCTATTCATATCTAAAAGTCCAGCAGTGAAACATTGAACACCGCACACATTCTCCCTAGCTTTTACTATTAACCATTCTTCATTCCTAGGTCATTTTCCAATCCCTCACTTTCTCCATGCTTTAGCTTCCAATGAATACAGCTTGCTGTCCCACAGAGGATAGACACATTAATGCTACAGAAGAGTTCCTTATTAATAGACACGAACAGCTCTGCCAGACTCACGATTGCTTGGCTTTTTCAAAGATAGATGAGGAAGCTTCTGCATACAAAAACGTTAACCTAACATCCCAATTGTGGAAGACAGGGAGAGACACCAACTAATTCACAGCAGAAGGATAAAAAGAGAATCATAAGCAGATTTGGAGAGTAATTAATTCTTCTGAGACTTGGCTTTGAACATCCTTTGTAATGAAAGATCCAACAACATTTCAACACTTGCCTCAAACACATAAATAACAAAACTTATAATTTCTATGGTTCTCGAAAGAGCAGCATTAACCCTAGTTAATTTAATTTAATTGAATATTTATTGGTTCATTAATATCATTAATTAATCCAGTTAATCAAATGAGAGCATTATTGCTAATCTTTGGCATAAGTGGGTTACAGTTGTAAATGCTTTTCCAATCTCACTTCTTCAGAAATCTCTTACGTCTTGGTTTGCTTCATAATGTTAAAATAAAATAAAATAAAGATTTTGCAGTTCAAATAATAAGGTGCATAATATAAAATTCCTTGCCAGGGTTAGGCTTTCAGGGTATTTTTAGTAATCTATTATATGATATTCCTAAACAGACATTCTGTAGGCCTTGATATTGCAGGGTGGCTTTTTGTTCATTGTGAATTATGGTATTTATTCAGGTATATGGAACGGCCTCCATTGTGTAACTGCCTCCACGGTTGCTGGTGTTCAAAGGTCAGTATATGGCATTAAGCTTCATTAGGTTTATGAATGATTAATTAATGATCCAATTACAATGTTTCAGCAGTTATAAACACATTTGTGACCTATATTGACCTCAGGAACGAGTGCTCTTCTATAATTTGTGACACTTGCACCAATTGTGCGCAGGCTGTACCTTCTAAAACATAGGTTTATTGCTTTCACAATGTGAAATATTATGACTATTTTAGAAATTGTGGTCTGGCAAGAATTAGAAAACATCAGCACATCATCTCTTCATTCATTATAAAAGAACGTAACAATAGGAATTAGTCAAGATGACTGACAGGTAATTACTCAAATAATGGATCCTTTAATTACAAATAATAATGCAGTCAGCTTTCCCAAGCTCACTACAACTATTTAATCTGAATAGTTTTACTCAAACAACAATTGCATTAAATATTGCAGCAATATTTTTTATTGCTTATGTATCCGTTAGATTTGAAAATGATTGAAAATATTATATAGATATTGTGAGATATTTTTATTCTCATTGTCTGGCTGAATCAAGCCCTATTCCCATCACCTTTCAAGTACACAGTGAAACCCCACAGAGAAAGCTTTGCTCCGAACGCGTCAGGTTATGCAAACAAAGTATGCCGCTGGTGTCAGCAGGCAACCGGTTCTCTGAACTAGCAGAAAACTGTGTTAATCTTCCTCCAGGACCTTAATCCCATTCTCGCTGCAAATGATCATGTAGACAATTTAAGAAGATTTAATATGTGACTAAAATTGAGAATGAGAGATAGCACCGAAGACTGCAGCTGATGCCTAGTGCTGACAGCAATTTCATATGTGCAGAGAGTTAATCTCACAAATTTAACAAAAGGAGCCCTCTGGCCCAGCCCTGAGGATCAAATCCAATTCTAGCAAGATACACATTAAGTCGTGTCTATCATGGCTTTGCCCTTGAAAGGAAGAATAATGATTAGATTCACCTCATTCTACTTGTTACCTTGGAGAACGTATAATAGGTTCTTAAAGTTTGGATTCCTTTCCTCAATGTAAAAATGTCAGCATTCTTATTCAGTGAGATTTGAAAGGATTCACTGCTAAGCTACTTCTATAGCTTTGTTAAATATCTTTGCAACTGTAATGGTTTCAAAGGTTCATAAATTGGATAGCACCGGAGACAGCGAAGAGAGATGGACACAGGACTGCACGGACGCTAACATTATGTTGCCAGCTCCCCAATGTGATTTAGCATCCAGCCAGCTCTAACTGCGCTGCTGTTGTGTAGCATCTCTGCAAATGGGTCTGCTTCCAAAACAGCTAATAACATAGATACATAGAAAATAGGCGCAGGAGTAGGTCATTCAGCCCTTCGAGCCAACACCTCCATTCAATAATATCGTGGCTGATCATCCAAAATCAGTACCCCATTCCTGCTTCTCCACATGTCCCTTGATTCCATTTGCTCAAAGAGCGATATTTAAAGGGGCTGTCCCACTGCGGTGACCTAATGCAGAGTTTAGAAGAGTTTGCCCTCGACTCATATCTGCAGTACGGTCGACACAAGGTCCTAGGAGGTCTTTGTAACTCTCCTTCATTCTCGAGAGTAGTCCCTGCATACTCGAGGCCTCAGTTAGGTCACGGAGTATTTTTCAACATGCTGAAAAATGCCCGTGAGTAAAAAAAGGTCGGCATGGAAAAAAAAAGATTTTCTTAACTCGTAGGTTTAGTCGAAGTAGGTCATAGAAGGTCGGCATGTTATTCGTAGGTAATCGAGGGTAGTCGAAGGTAATGGAAGGTAGTAGAAGGTAGTCATAGATAGTCTTTGACATAGTCGAAGGGAGGTCGAAGGAGATCGAAGGAGGTTGTCTTCACTCTCCACTATTTGGTGTCCAATTTTCCCGAAGCTAGTCGAAGCTAGTCAAAGCTAATCTTCAACATAGTTGAAGCAGGTCGAAGGAGGTCTTCTATGTAGTTGAAGGAGCTCTTCAACATGACACTTTTTCAAACTCTCCTAAACTTTTTAAACACGTCAGTTAGGGCGCCGCAATGGGACAGCCCCTTTACTCTCTCTTGAATACATCCAGTGAATTAGCCTCCACTGCCTTCTGTGGCAGACAATTCCACATATTCACAATTCCTTGGGTGAAAATCAGCAGCCAGAGCAAGCCTGCATTATTTACCATAGCCAAGTGCTCAAAAAAGGTGAGGGATATTATGACTATGCCTGAGGCTTTGCTTCTGTGTGTGGTGTTTTTGATGTTTCTTATTTTACATGTCTTTTCCTACTATTTCTTTTGATTGTTATTTTTGGTGTGTATTAACTTTTTTGTCAATGATTAGTGATGTACAGCACTTTGTTGCAGCTATATTTGTTTTTAAAATGCTCTATAAATAAAATTATTATTAATATTATTATTATTATTATTATTATTATTATTATTATTAAAAACGGCTGTGAATGAACGTAGAGGCAAATGTTTTTTGCACAACCCACCCAAAGACTTTTGTGGTTCTTTGTACATTTCTGCTTCTCTCTTGGCAATGTGATACATAACAGAAAAACAGCATCAATTTGTGAGGGAAGGGGCAAATGCACCTGTAAGACCAAGAAGGAGATATTAACATCAATAGACAATAGATAATAGGTTCACGAGCAGGTCATTCGGCCCTTCGAGCTGATCATCCCCAATCAGTACCCGTCCCTGCCTTCATCCTATATCCCATACAATAATCTGTGCTGCTGTGACAGAGGCCAGGACCGAAAACAGTTAACTTCTTCCCTCAATCTTCCTTTTCTTTAGTCATAGGTTGTGAATCCGTGGAATTCTTTGCCACAGAAGGCTGTGGAAACCGTCAATGGATATTTTTAAGGCAGAGATAGTTAGATTCTTGATTAGTACAGGTGTCAGAGGTTATGGGGAGAAGGCAGGTGAAAGGAGTTAGGAGGGAGAGATAGATCAGCCATGATTGAATGGTGGAGTAGACTTGATGGGCTGAATGGCCTAATTCTGCTCCTATCACTTATGACCTTGTGACCTCCTCACACCAGTCCAGCTCTCTCTTCTAATCCTACAATCTCACCAGATTTACAGGGTGCAAACTGGGTTAGCATGCACGTATAGTTCACCCCTTCCTTCACACTTCTCCTCTCCACAACCACACCTGTGCTTTCTGCATCTTAAATCGCAGTGGCAGAGGTATAGAAGATAGAAGATTCTCAGTGTACAAATGGGGGGATTAGCACATGGTGAGCTTCCAGTCGTTTGCTGCCAAGCGGTGGAGAAAGGACAGTCTTGGCGTCTATTTCACGGAAGCCTAAGTGTGCGTGATTTTTGCTGCAGAAAATGTTGATGGTTATTTTAATGGGAATGCCGGTGGGAAAAGGCTGCAATATTCACAATAGAATGGAGATTTGTGTACCACATTCTAACATCCTTCCCAATACAGCAATCAGCACCAGCATCCGTATTGCAACTGTAGCTGTGCAGTTTGAGGGCTAAATTGTAACCATAGGACAAACAGAGAAACAGCAAACTTTAGTAATCAAAGTATTTGTATTAAACTGGCTTTGAACAATAGACAATAGGCAGTAGACAATAGGTACAGGCCAATCGGCCCTCCGAACCAGCACTGCCATTCAATATGATCATGGCTGATCATCCACAATCAGTACCCCGTTCCTGCCTTCTCGCCATATCCCATGACTCCACTATCTTTAAGAGCTCTATCCAACTCTAGCTTGAAAGCATCCAGAGAATTTGCCTCCACTGCTTTCTGAGGCAGAGAATTCCACAGATTCACAACCCTGTGCGTGGAAAAAGTTTTTCCTCATCTCCATTCTAAATGGTTTATCCCTTATTCTTAAACTGTGGCCCCTGATTCTGGGCTCCCACATAAAAATTGTCCCTAATGCGTTAACTGTGCATCCCATTTTACAGGCCTGTTATTTCCAAGAATTAATGAGTAAACTTACATTACAACAGATGTGGAGTGATCAGTACATATGATGAGTGTGCCACAGTTGGTAAGATGACACAAGATCTACATGGCAAATGCAGTGTAGTTGTTGAATCATCAGAAAATGCTAAATATAATCTATGGAGCCAGAGACTTATGAATTATAAGTGCGGAGGGCAGTGAAAGGCACCTCAATGCCCTTCTTTTACAAGGATGTTGCCAGGACTTGAGGGTCCGAGCAGACTGGGGAGTGCAGGCAGATGAGGGGTGCTCATAGAGGTGTGCAAAATCATGGGATGACTAGATCGGGTAGACGCACGGAGTCTCTTGCCCAGAGTAGGGGAACCAAGGACCAGAGGACATAGGCTTAAGGTGAAGGGGGAAGATTAAGTAGGAATCTGAGGGGTCATTTTTTCACGCAAAGGGTGGTGGGTGTATAGAACAAGCAGCAGAGGAGGTAGTTGAGGCTGGGACTATCCCAACGTTTAAGAAACAATTAGACAGGTACATGGATAGGACAGGTTGAGAGGGACATGGGCCAAATGCAGGCAGGTTGGACTCGTGTAGATGGGACATATTAATCGTTGTGGGCAAGTTGAGCTGAAGGACCTGATTTCATGCTGTATGACTATGTTGAAGTTATGCAGGTGGTTAGAGCATAATTTACTTCAGCTTGGACTCACAGAATGTGAGCCTAGGTCCAGCAATTCTTCACTGAGTGAGGTCGTTGAGGAGAGCTACAGTCAGGTCGTTGAGGAGAGCTACAGATGGGATTTGCACATGTTTCCTCACTCCCATGGAAATCACATGCGATGGCACAAGCAGGATACTGGCCAAATATCATGCAGGAAGTAGAACAGAAAAGAGACGAAAATAGCAATTACACAAAAGATACGGAGAAAAAGAATGGGTTCTTCTCTCCAGAGATGCTGTCCCGCTGAGTTACTCTATCTTCGGTATAAACCAGCATTTGCAGTTCCTTCCTACACATAAGGAGAAAAATGTTGGCTTCAATTAATAGAGAAAGGAGAGAAACGAAGAGTTGAAAACCTCAAAGAGAAAAGGAAAAAGATGAAAGTTGAAAATATAAAGCAACAAAAATAAGCATATAGATTGGCTGCTTGATGATGAGGGCATTTCCAGTCATAGGAGATAAATTATTCATTAGTTGAAAGGTGCCTGGACAGATTCCTATTGCTTTGTTTCCTTGCCAAAGGTATGAGGGAAGAGTTTCATAATTTTCTTGCAGGGATAGGAAAGGTTTAGAGGGATAGGGGACCAAACCCAGGCAAATGGGACTAGCTTAGATGGGGCATCCTCGTTGGCATGGACAAGTTGGGCTTGCTTCCATGCTGTATGACTCAGACATTCTGACTAAGTGGCTTTAGATTTTTATTTCATCCTGTGTGATTATGTGGTGATGTGCATAAGGTGTGACGAGATGTACATTTTATGTGTAAGTTAAATAAAGATTTTTTTAAAAATTGACATACAAATGGCAGCCAATTTGCAATCACTAGCTTGGAATTTATGCCATAAGTGAAAATTGCCTCTATTATACCTCAAGGGAAAACCATTGAAAATATATTTATTTCCTTATTATTCTTATTTGCAGTGTGGGCAGAGTTTGGTTTTATATGCTCTTTTTCTATTTGTACATTTAGATTATTCAGAATACTTTTGAAAATATCAATCTGAACTTCGACAAGTCAAGTGGAAACTCTATCAACATTGGCCTGAAAATTTCAATCGGACTCTTAAATACGTCAAAGGATATTCAAAAGGTTCTTGATGTACTTTGAAACTATTCATTTCAAAAGGTTTTAAATTGTTTAAGTTATCTCTTTAATAGTATGCAATTCTATTTTCAGCAACTATTTTGTCACTGCATTTTCTCCAGCTTTCAAATCCCATGAATATCTATCTTTTCAAAGCCACTCTATTAGCAGTCACCGCTGAGGGACTAGTTTATGAACAGTGAACACTTTTTTTTTCAGATTATTAAAGGAAAAGTGTAACATCCAATTCAATTAGAAAATATTAATTCCCTTTTTCGAAGAAGTGACAAATTGAAAAAAGGGTTTTGATCTGAGATTAATAAATAGGTGAATATGCAGGTCATGTTTATTCCTGGAAGGATTTAATATGTGAGAAAGATTTCAGTCACAGCGCTGCTCTTACCCATGCATATAGTCTTTGTGATTATGAGTCTTTTAATAATCCTGGCACAAACCTAGTAATACAACACTGCTTTCATAATATCCTCTGTTCATCATTTCTAAGTTTACACCTGAGTTATTGTACTAAGGTCTTTGGCCCGAAACGTGTTTTACATTGAAGGACTGAAGAGATTTGGGTATTTTAGTCTTTAGCCAATTGTGGATGATAGCATTATCTTTGTGTCAGTCACCAACTGTACAGATTAAAGCAGGAGATAGAAACACAAATAAATGATAGCATCTTGCCTTTTCATAGCAGAGCAGTTAAAAAAACAAACTGTTGAAGGAATTCAGGCAGCAAGCATGGAAGGAAATGGACAATCGATCTTTTGTGTTGAGACTCTTCACCTGGACTGAAGTAGAGGGGGGATTGCCACATAAAGAGGTGAGGGGGAGGGGAGGGGCAGGAGGTGGCACACGACAACTGCATCCAGCTGAGGTTACAGCTGGAGCCAGCGGGGGGAGGTGAAGGGTGGAGGTCGTGACAGAGGTCAGGAGTTGGTTAGTGGAGACAACAAGAAAGTCGCAGATTATGGAATATTACAAGAAAGGAAGTGTGGAACTAAATAAGGGGGGGGGGGGGGGGGGTGCGGAGAGGACCCCAGTGGGAGAATGAGCAGATGTGAACATGGTGCATCCACAATTTCTAGAGCCACCTCCTTGAGAGAGCAGACCCAGTGGGGGAGGATAACAATAGCTACCCTCTCCAATCCACAGGAAGACACTGATCCATGAATCTATAGAACATTGGAAAACATGATCACCAAATGCATCCACAAAAATTCTAGAGCCACCCCGTCCTTGAGTACCCTGGGTCCTGCAGACCGTCAGTTCCTGGGGCTTTCATCAGCCTTCAGTCCCATCAGTCTATCCGCCTATTGCAAATTTCTTTCAGATTCACTGTCTCCCTAGATCCTCTGTCCTCTGGTGCATCTGGGAGATTAGTTCTGTTCTCACTAAGGAAGACGTGTCTGTGATAGATCCCTTCGATGGTGAGGAGGTGTGAGCTGATGATGGACTGGGCAGTGGTCACAACTTATTGCATTCTTTTACGCTCCTGGACGCTCAAGTTGCTGAACCAAGCCACGATGCAACCAGTCAGCATGCTCCCTACTGTGCACCTGTAGAAGTTCAAGAGAGTCCTCTTTGACACACTGAGTCTCTGTAATCTTCTCAGGAAGTAGAGCCACTGATGTGCTTTCTATATAATTGCATCAGTGTGCTGGGACCAGGAAAGATCTTCGGAAATATGCACGCCCAGGAATTTGAAGTTCTTGACCCTTTCCACCATCATCCCGTTGATATAAATGGGATTGTGGGTCCATATCCTATCCCTTCCAAAGTCCACAATCAGTTCCTTGGTTTTGCAGGTGTTAAGTGCCAGGTTATTGTGCTAGCACCATTTGGTCAATCTCACTTCTATACTCTGAATCGTCACCATCAGTGATTCGTCCCACAACAGTGGTGTTGTCGGCGAACTTGATCATGGAATTTGCACTATGACCAGCTACGCAGTCATGAGTATAGAGTGAGTAAAGCAGGGGGCTGAGCACGCAGCCTTGAAGTGCTTCCATGCTGATTGTTATTGAGGATGACACATTTCCACCAATACGGGCAGATTGTGGTCTGTGGATGAGGAAGTCGAGGATCCAATTGCAGAGGGATGCGCATAGACCCAGATCTGAGAGCTTGGTAACCAGCTTTAGGGGATAATTGTATCAAACGCCGAGCTGTAATCAATGAATAACTGCCTGGCATATGAGGTTTTGTTGTCTAAGTGGTCCGGAGCGGAGTGGAGAGCCAGTGAGATCGCATTTACCGTTGATCTATTGTGGCGGTAAGCGAACTGCAGTGGGTTAAGGTCGGAGTTGATCTTCTGGATTATGCCCAGAAATTCCTGCCATTGCTGTTCCACCGTCATTCCTGCCATTCCTTTACCGGTCGACCTTGGCCAGCTCCTCTCTCGTGCCTTCATAGTCCCCTTTGTTCAACTGCAACACTGACACTTCTGATTTAACCTGCTCCCTCTCAAATTGCAGATTAAAATTTATCATATTGTGGTCACTACCTCCTAGTGCTTCCTTTAATTTGAGTTTCCTTATTAAATCTGGTTCATTAGAATTGGCTTCTCTCTGGTAGGTTCCAACACAAGCTGCTCTAAGAATCCATCTCGGAGGCACTCTATAAACTCCTTTTCTTGGGATCCAGAACCATCCTGATTTTCTCAGTCTACCTGCATATTGAAATCTCCCATAACATACCGTGGCATTACCTTTGTTACATGCCAATTTTAACTCCTGCTGCAACATGCACCCTATATCCAGGCTACTGTTTGGGGGCCTGTAGATACCTACCATTAGTGTCTTCTACCTTTACCTTTACAATTCCTCTATAGGATGTCTAACCCTGAATATTAATTTCCCATCCACAGTGACTCTACATAGGCGTCAGTCCCTAATATGTCACCCCTCAAGGGACTGGATTTTCTATCCCTCATCAACCTCAGAGCTACCCCTCATCTCGGTTTTACCCCCTTGTCCTGGACTTCCCCAACATCGGGAACAATCTTCTCTGCCCCTCAGATTTGGAGACCAAAACTGCACCCCCTATACAACTGCAGTAGAACCTCCCTGCTCCTATACTCAAATCCTCTGCTATGAAAGCCAACATGCCATTCGCTTTCTTTACTGCCTGCTGCACCTGCATGCCTACCTTCAATGACTGGTGTACCATGACACCCAGGGCTGTCCTTTCTTCTCTGCACTCCCTCTATGGCAATAATGTCTTCCTCAATTTGGAGACCCAAACTGCACGCAATACTCCAGGTGTGGTCTCACCAAGCCCCTATAGGATGTCTAACCCTGAATATTAATTTCCCAGTCCCGATCCTCCTGCAGCCATGTCTCTGTAATCACCACAATGTCATATCGACCAATCTCTAACTGAGCCTCAAGCTCATCCACTTTACTTCTTATACTTTGTGCATTCATATATACTTTTAATCCATTACTCACTTCACCTTTCACATTAATTCCTATTTCACTTGGCCATACTCTCCTATCCCTTCGTGAGCCTTCTGCCCCGTTAATTCTGGTGTCTTTCTTAACTTTTCCTATACTCTCGTCCCATTTAGCTCCATCCTTGTATTTCCAATTTGTCGATGTCCCGATGTCATTTGTGCCGACATGCACTACCACCTCTGGCAGCTCACATTCACCCTTGAGGATGCTCTGCAATCGGTCCATAACATCCTGGACCCTGGTACCAGGGAGGCAACACACCATCCTTGAATCCCACCTGTTGCCGCAGAAACCCCTGTCTGTACCTCTCACGATGGAGTCCCTGACTATCACAGCTCTGCCAGACGTCTGTCTCTTCAGCTTTGCTTCTGTACCACATGTTGACTCGCAAACCTGTCTGCCGCTCAGAATGGCAGTCTTCTGTACCGAGAGCTTCCAAGAGGGTGAACCTGTTTTCAAGAGGTAGATCCCCTGGGGTCTCCTGTACTCCAAGCTTCCTTCCTTCCCTTCCTCATCGTCACCCACCTTCTCTCTTCTGGTATCTTCGGTGTAACAATCTCACTGCAGGTCTTGTCCAGGAAACTCTCGTTTTCATGGATGATCCTAAGGTAATCCTGTTGCCTCTCCAGTGCCCCAACACCGTCCTTCAGGACGCCTGGACACACTTTCCACAGTTGTAGCAGCCAGAGGCACCAGCAGTGTCCCTGACCTCCCACATCCTGCAAGCATCGCACTGAATCAGCTTACCTGTCATTTCATCACTGCCTATATCTCAACATTTCTCAACATATTACTGCTGGGGGACCCGTACACAAAACAAATGTGCACTTGGTGTGCTCTGGCAGTTTAACGCACCCTTTGAGGCATATAATTTCTGGGTCAGCAACTTTAAGGCACTCAATGTGTTTTAGAATGATGTATTCAAAAGTAATGAGATGGTTTCTGACCAAAAGCTTTGTGGCAAGGTTGTTTTTTGCAGAGAGGCTTAAGGAGTTGGAGAAACAAAGGGAATTAAAAGGGAAATCTCAGAACAATAATACAGCATACTACTTTCAACGTGTTAGATATGTTTTGATAGTTAAAGTCTGAATAATAAATTAAGAAATGGCAGTATTATTTGGTGTGGACAATTCTCGTCTGTCATATTGAGACAAAGCATTTTTTTTTAAATTTGCATTGTTCACAAGCACTCAAAGGTCAAATTAACAGATCTAGCTGGCATCCCCCAATTCACACGTGGCTATTTCTTGACACCAGCCACTTGACCCACATTATTTCAGCAGAGGAACATTGCTGTCTGGTTTGAACCTGTTTAAAAGCATACACAGCACAGCAATCAGGACTAGGGGCTGGGGCAATTCTGTACCTCAACTCCTTCTGTACCTGGAGTCAATCGGCCAAATGGAGTGGCCCAGATCAGTCAACAGTGTCAACCAGTTAATAAAGTTATGACAGTGTTAATGAGCCCTAGGGGAAACCTTACCAATATTTAATAGGCATAGTATATAGGACAAAAATCTGCCTTTGACTCCGACCCTAACTTTTTACAACAACGCTGGGGAAGAATTGGCAAGTTGGTAATGGAAAAAAAAAAGAATGTGAATCATGACCCATCTGTCACTGTGGAAATCCACCCTAGATACATGCAGGATACATCCACGGTATCGAGGGAGGCCAAGAAATTGCCTCTGCTCCGGCTGCGCTGGGTATGGAGAGCAACGAAAGGATCTTTGTTCTCAAAAGGCTACATTATGAGAAAGGAAACAATTAATCAAAGCTAAAACAAAAAAGAGCACAGCGATATTTATATTTATACACTTCCGAACATCATTGTAAATTAGAAAATAATTAACTCCCACGATGGTAGATTGGCAGGTGTCCAGTAATAAGCACGACCCAAATGACTAACCAGACCGACACATGATAAATTATTTAACATCCTATCAATAATGTAAGAGACGGCAGCTTTAGAATGCCAATTAATTTTTGTGTAACTTTTACATTATTCTGCACATCTGTTTTTGCAATGAAATGTTACTGAACAGTTTTTTTTTTTTGCATTTTAAAAGGACAGGTAACTTATTATTGTGTCTCACATCTTTGCCACTATATTGTGTGCTATGTGACATAGTCCTTGAGGAAGAAATGCTTAATTTTGTGATCTTCCTCTGGAAAATTGAATGGCGATGCAAGGATAAAATGAACAAGATCAGAAACTGATTTTGGTTTGAACTGTTACAGATTTTCTTACACAATATTATTCAGGACAGAAGGAATATTTTAGGAAGCTCAGCTCAATTCTGCTTCATCCCCTTCATAATATCGTCCTCTATTTTCTGGCCATGCTGAGTTCATCACAGCTTACCTGATGTTTTGAAGACCAATTTTGACTGATCCTGCTGTGTGTTAATGTTACAATAAAAAGAGTTGCATAGCAATTTGATTTTTTTCTTCCCACTTTGTTCGTACATTTCTATTACATCATTTAAAACATCCCATTAAAGAAGTCCATTATTCAAAAAAAAGATTTTTTTTTTCTTCACAGCATTCATCCATTACTAGTCTGTTGAGATTGGTTTAGCAAAGAATATCACTGTTAACAAAAAAAAATGTGATGGGAACTTTTACATTCATCATAAAAACTCACTGATATAATATGTAAATGGTAAAAACGATTTTACATATCCGATTTGTGAGAAAGCAATTTTCCTAGAATCTTGCTAATCTGTGGAAAATCACAGACATCGTCCTTTTTATGGCTAATTTCATCGCTGTTAGTATTTCAGGGCTTTAGATTTGATGTCACATACACAGTCAATTGGCCATGACATAAAATGTAATTAATCTATGACATTCATTGGTAAGAAGGGAAATTGGAATGATTTGAAGCTTAAAGACATTGCCAACACAAATTCTAAACCTCTATTAATCATAACAATGTAACTCTGGCAGTACGATATGATATGATATGATACAACTTTATTTATCCCAGAAGGGAAATTGGTCTGCCAACAGTCGTAAAACACAACAATATCGATGAAACATGAAATTAAAGTGATGAGTGCAAAGTGCAGTATTGGGGATGTGCAAAGATTGGGGAGGGGGTGGGGGAGGACGAGGAAGGGTAGTCAGTCTACCCCACGACAGAAGGGGGAGGCGATACATTGCTAGGGTTGTAAAGCCATTAGCATTAAAGGTAAGTCCCGTTACTTTGGTTTGTCATTACGGTTCTTACCCGAACAAGTTCTTCGAGAAGCAACCCTTGAAATTAGATGCACTTCGCAGTCCTTTCTTGCAATTTTCAGAAAAATGAGCGATAGATATTGATCTTTGCTTTATGGGGAAATGATCCACTTGATTTTCACTCCATTGATTCACATTGTTCACAGGGAAATGAAGCTGAACTCGATAAATGGAGTAGAAGTAATGATTAACAGTGGAGAAACAGAACTGTGGGGCAGGTTCACAGTTCAAGGCCAGTGGCAAAATTGTTCTGGTACACAGAACTATCACCTGTAGTGAGGTAACAGCTTCTAGCGTCTGAGCCCAAGGTGTATGGGCCACATCCAACTCTGAGCATGAAATGTGTAGGAAAGAACTGCAGATGCTGGTTTAAATCAAAGATAAACATAAAATGCTGGAGTAACTCAGCGGGACAGGCAGCATCTCTGGAGAGAAGGAATGGGGGACGTTTTGGGTTGAGACCCTTCTTTTGACTGATGTCAGGGGAGTGTAGAGATAAAATGTAGTCGGAGACAGTAATACTGGTCGGAGAACTGGAAAGGGGGATGGGAGTGGAGAGAGCTGGAAAACAAGGTCTGCTTGAAGTTAGAGAAGTTAATGCTCATAACGCTGGAGTGTAAGCTGCCCAAGCGAAATATGAGGTGCTGTTCCTCCAATTTGCACTGGGCCTCACTCTAGCAATGGAGGAAGCCCAGGACAGAAAATTCAGCGTGGAAAGCGTGAAATCATGTATTATCTTTCCACTGACTGGTTAACACGCAACAAAAAAAATTTCACTGTACCTTGGTATATGTGAGAAATAAATTAAACTGAAATCAAACCTGACACATTTGTGTGGTGCTTAGTGAATGCTGCATTGTCAGGCGTGTGATATTTCAGGAGAAACTTTAAGCTGCGGCTCCATTTTCCCTCTGAGATGAATGTAAAAGTTCCCATCACATGTTTTCAAGTGCTGTGATGTCCTCCAGTCCGAAGCAACATATACATCTCAAAAAAATGAAAGTATTGCACCTTGTGATTTATCTGTCACTTTTCGATGGACCCTCTCTGTGCAAAATCTAATTCCAGCCTTTCTGAACATTGTAACGGAGGGTGGAGAAAGCATTAGGTAAATACAAGATTGTTTGTGGCAGCAAAAATGTATACCTTGGTGTCTCAGACTCTGCATTCCTTGGTTATCTATTTTCATTATGTCTGTTATGTGCAGATAATCCCCCGCCCTCCCCAATTATTGTAGTTGACTTCCAACTTCTAACATTGTGAAAGATATGTTTACTTTTAAGGTTAACTGCCATGCTGTGGTTGTGTTATTTTGCTTGTCTGGTCATGCATCAGTCTGGACCTCATGGTTCCTGCTCCTTCCAGAGGCACGGGCACCATGCTGTCCTGCTGCTGTTCCCACCCACTGGCTTTACTATTCCTGGTGCTGGGCTGAAACAGTGACCTCATTATTCATGCTGCCAGCTTCCCTCTCGTGACCTTGCTCTAAAAGGGGGTAAAGGAAAGAAATCGTCAGACAATGAAGCAAATATAAGGAGTATCAGCATTCCAGATGTGCTTGTTTCATCTGTGGAAGTATTGTAAAGAAAGATAAGTGAATATTCTGTGGCAATTTGGAATTAATCTTTAGTATCTTTAGTGGCATTCTCAATGTCCAGCTACCAACTAGTACAATCTTGCTGAGAGCTCCTTCCAAACCAGTCCAAGCTAATTGTAAAGCATGTTGCAAGGTGTGTGGCATTTTTCATACTTACAGCAATTTGGATGTAGTGCACTAAAAACACCATTGATAATTGCTGCTGCACATGGTCCGTGATAATTGCACATTACCATTTATTATATTGAAATGAACACTTTATAAATTTGTAAATAAAATTAATTCATTTCAGTAATTGGGTCGCCTCCTTGTGAATTAGCAACATAAACTATTCCTGTCAGACTTCTTGTTTTATTTGCAATCCTGCATAATTTAATCCAATGTACACAATCTTTCTGTGGTTGAGGATCAAAGATCATGGAACAGGCCAGAACAGCCTCTAAGCAACTTCCAATTATTCTTTGACTGAACAGACACAATTATTTTCTGCATTGCATTAGGTGAGTGAATAACTAGTGAACATACTTAGAATCCTATTCAAATTCCACATCCTTCTGCCAGGATTGTAACCAACCTGTCCCAAAAGGCTAAATTTGAATAGCCTTTCCGTTGAAAACCAAGAAGTTATACTCCAAGGAACAATCTCATTATATGTAGGAAGGAACCACAGATGCTGGTTTTACACTGATGATGGACACAAAATGCTGGAGTAGCTCAACAGGACAGGCAGCATCTCTAGAGTAGGAATGGGTGACGTTTCAAATCAAGACCATTCTTAAATGTCATTATATAATTTGAATAATTCTTGCATTCTTCACAGACAGACTTAATAAACGATCCTATGATTTATTGCCCGTCTTTAATTGCCCCTTGAACCCAATAGCCTGTTAGACCTTTTCTGAGGACTACATTAAGAGTCAACTATGTTGGGTCTGGAGTTGCGTTTAGTCACATCCACATCCATCCCCATTATGTGAAGGACAACTATGTGAAATCTTCAATCTATATATGGTGAGAATTTTGAATCATTTTAATTTGCTGTCATCAGCATCGTAGATTGGAAGAGCAGATGAATAGTATTTAAGAGATAATAATTCATTGAAAATAATTTTTTTTATGACAAATAAATATGTCAGCATGTTGAAGGAAAATATGTATACTGATCTCTACTATTTGCCTATATTTACTGATCCTTTGTCAACGACTGGCTGTCAGCAACATCAGAAAAATACATAGTACTTCCCACAAAGTTTTCTGTAAAAACTTCAGAATTAGAAACTTGTTCTATTCTTCTCCTCACCCAGGGCTCCCCAGGATATGGCCATTCCTCTGCTTTCTGAATGTTAAGTCACCAGGGTCTCTTGGTCTCTGCAGCTAAGTCTGAGTTGTAATCAATCACTAGGAGTGTTCGTGCCCTGCTGGTTCTCTCTTCCAAAAGGGAATTGTCTGAGCTTTACCTACTACCTTGATTCATTATCAATATTGAGAATTAATGGTGCGAGCCATGCCCTTTTACCCCATGATCCATCATAACAGTGCTTTAACCTCATGCAATATCAATCCAACAAGATCCAAGATTCTCAATCAATCCATTTATTTCGCATCTACAAACTAATTTAATTAAATAAAATTAATTTTATAAAGCAGTTAGTCAGTACAATTTAAAATATGATTGACTTCAGAGAGAAATGAATAAGTTAAGATCGATTCTCGATTAATGAGCTGAAAGTTGACTCAGTCTGAATGAAATTAATTTGACTAACTGCAGTTTAGTTCATAGCTAATTTAAGTTAGCAGCTGAACACAATCCAGAACTAGACTCTGATCGGAATAACTTTTAATTTGATGGCCCCAAATATGGGAGAAGTTTATTTAACATTGTGGCTACCGTTGGAGCAAATTATAGCAAAACTTCCAGGCCCCAAAATTAACAAGGTGAAAATGGCACAACACCACCCTGGCCACACTCTAATTTCACTTCTGCCTTCAGAAGGAATATATAGAAGCCTGAAAACTGTAACATCTAGGTTCAGGAGCAGCTTCTTCCCAAAAACCATCAACCATTGAATACTACGAACTCCAACTAAACTATTATGGACTGCCAGGGGCTTCAGACTTTGTTTTAATTTTGCACAATTTAAGTTTTCTCTTAATTTATTGAACTTCTTTTTATTGTTTATTATGGTATCTAATGAGTACCTGGCCTGCAAGTCAGAATGTCATTGTTCCGTTTCTGGACATGTGACAATAAAACCATGGGTGGCAGAGTGGCACAGCGGTAGAGATGCTGCCTCTCAGCACCAGAGTGTACCAGGTTCGATCTGCGCTGTCTGTACTGAGTTTGCACATTCTCCCCGTGACCACTTGGGTGTTCCCCGGGTGCTCCGGCTTCCTTGCATATTCCAAAGACGTGCAGGTTTGTAGGTTAATTGGCCTCTGTAAATTGCCCCGACTGTGTAGGATAGATCTACTGTAAGGTTGATCACTGGTCGCCGCAGACTTGGTGGCTGAATGGCCTGTTTCCATGCTGTCTCTCCTAATAAAAAAAAAAAATAACACTCTTAACTCTGGACATTTGAATGATGGGTAGGTTAACAATCTATGTCTCAGTCCCACAAGGTAATGTAAGTCCTAGCTCCATTATTTAATTTCAAAAATATGCTTTATTCATAGTACATGCACAAAATAGGATAAGTGGGCATTTTTTCCACATTTGTTATACCGTCACTTAAATATATCAACCTGCAATGCATCACCTCCACTTATGCTTCCTCAAACAATGCACCTGTCAAGCATTTATGTGTTGTCTACACCTCAGGTGATAAAAGCATCAGGTCCCACCTCTGGAGCACCGCAACACCTCTTGTGCTGTCAAAGACCGAGCCTCTTTCTGTAAATGAAAAGTTTAACGCCCTTCCATTGTCAGAGTGAGGCTAAACCAAAATTGGAGGAACAGCATCTCATATTTCACTTGGGCAGCTACTAGCCCAGTGGTATGATTATTGATTTTCCTAAAATCAAGTAACCCTGGCATTCCCTCTCTCTCACCCAACTCACACCAGTTTCTCATTTTCACCCAACAAACAGCTAACAATGTCCTGTTTCCTTTATAATTGTTACTTTTTTGCATATCTTTCATTCATTGTTCTTTATCTCTCTACATCATCTTCTATATCTCCCGTTTCCCTTATCCCTAACTAGTTCCTAGCTCAGGAAGAGTCTTGACCCAAAACGTTACCCATTCTTTCTCTCCAAAGATGCTGCTTGTCCTGCTGAGTTACTCAAGTATTTTGTGTCTATCGTCAAATAAACATGGACCCAGGTTTGTCAAAGATACCCATATCGTGGACGTTTCTGCCATTTGAAAACTATTAGTTACGTTTTTAGTTAAAAACTTAAATAAATCTCATATACTTATAAATATTTTTATTTAAAAAGTCAAATAATTTAAAAAAGCCTACACAATTACTTATCGTTACTCACAGGCTATTATTACAACATTTGGCTCTCTCCATTGACTCGAGGAGTCCATTTTTGGCAGAAAATGGGTTATTCTAGAGTATGATCTTAGGGTCTTGTGCTCTCATGGAAGTAATCCCATAAGTAAATGCCAGCATTTCCCACTAAAATGCTGCTCCATCCCTTGCTTTAACAGCATTCAAATTAAGAAGCAAAGGGAGAAGTAGCTAAACATCAAGTCAAAGTAAAATGTATTATATTTGCATTGCTTGTGATATGATAATCATTTTTTTATCATCTCTTTTTCTCCCTTCTTTTTAGCCTCTGAAATATAAAAATAAGCATTTGATGCAGCAGCTTTACCAATGGATTTAGCTAAAAATGCAAGGATGTCCCAACCTATTAGTTCCAGGCACATCCTAATTTGAATGTTAAACAAATGGCTTTTATGTGCTTCTTGCACATAAAATAGAAAAGGCTACTTGGGGTCTTTGCTGAATATGATCATGTTGCTGAAGCCTCTATAGTGCTAAATGTATCCTAATTTAACACACAACAGGGCTAATTATCTTGCAGATCAAAGTCTTTCCTTAAACTTATTCATCAAACACACTATCCCACTGTCCCATTGTAGCAGGATTTAGGATTTATTAACACTATTTTGCTGCATAATTGAAATGTGAATGTAATTTTCTTTCAGTTTACGAACTCTCAGCTTCAATGAATGGGTAAATGTGCAGCATTAAATAGGGAATAGATATTGTTACATTTTCATAGAGAGCTCTCTGAAACCTTCCTTCAAGGGACAAGACAGAAATATATATATTTTTTAATATTTAGAAGCTAATTAAACTTGAAAGGACTGGTAGCTCAATAATGAAGATGATCCTCGCTTTTCTCGACTGACAGAATTTTTAACTGAACATTAATATTTTCAGTCACCATTATCTCTTATTTCACAGTCTTCAACAACTTGCAATCTGGATAGATTCTTGATTAGGACGGGTGTCAGGGGTTTTGGGGAGAAGGCAGGAAAATGGGGTTAAGAGGGAGTGATAGATCGTCCATGATTGAATGGTGTAGATGGGCTGAATGGCCTAATTCTGCTCCTATCTCTTATGACTTTAAGACCTTATCTCAGAAAAGGTTAAAGTCATACAAATGGAAACAAACCCTTCAGCCCACCATGTTCCCCAAGCACCATGTTCCACAAGCACCCATTTACAAGCATCCTACACTAATCCTTGTTTATTTTCCACGTTCCCATCAACTCCCCCATCTCTAGTTCTCATCTACACTCTAAGGGTAATGGTGTTAGAAACAAAACAAGAATCACTTCTCAGTAATGGTCTCAGAAAGCATGGTTTGATACGATGGCCACTGACTAAACTCAGAGGGACATAGCTTTCAGAAAGGGTTACAACAGATGGTGAGGAAGCTAAGTGGGTGGAATTGGATTCACTGGAGGTGGTCTTGGTGGGGAGGATGCTCCTCAAACTGTGGAGCATCTTGGACAATACAGCTCACCTCCTCCATGACACACTGGTCAACCTGATGAGCACCTTCAGCAATTTACATTTCTCCAATTTCACCAAAGTCAATTATCCTACAAGACTGCACGCTTTTGAATGTGGAAGGAAACCAGAGCACTCGAAGGGAACCCACACGGTCACAGGAAGAACGTACAAACTCCGTATAGGCAGCACCCATGGTCGGGATCGAACTCTGGTCTCTGGCACTGTAAGGCAGCAACTCTACCTCTGAGCCATTGCGCCACTGGTCCTTTCTGCCAAGGACCACTACATTTTGCAGCATTGCTTAGGGGTCAAATTGGGCAGACTTAAAACAGATCTAGCAGCTCAGAGTTGGGCATCCATGTGATCCTGTTCGCCCTCCGGCACGATCTCTATCCTCGTGGTCAGCCTTGGCAATTTATCATTACCAACAAGCCGAGCGATCCCTTCTGGGAGGAGTGCAGGCTGCTCTGCCAAGGAGTAGCATCAGGCTGCATCGCAGGACTATCTGTGTACAAACCCATTAGAATGGAGCCCCATCCATCACCTTAAATATATCCACTTCCATCATCAGCAGTACACAGTGGCTGTAGTATGTACCATCTGTGAAATGCTCTGTGGCAACAGATCAAATTTCTTCTCAAACCCATGATTCCTGCCAGTTAGAACGCGTACTTCAGAAGCACAGGAACATCAACATCAGCAGGGTCCCCTCCAGCTCATGTACCTTCCTGATTTGCAAATTTGTTGCTATTCCTGCATCGTCACCTGCTCTAAATCTCAAAATTCCATAACACTGTAAAAAATAGGACCCAGCGTAAGCCATTTAGTATTTTAAGCCTGTTCCTCCTTTCAACAAGGTCAGAACATCCAGGTTTCCCCACCCTCTTCCCAAAACCCTTGATCCCTTAAGATTTAAAAATCTCTGTTCTCTGCAAATATTGAAAGATTACGCTGTCAACGTTTTCCGGGCTAAAGATTTCCAAAGACTCACAAGCCACTACGAGAATAAATTTGTCCTTATCTCAGTCTTAAATGGGTGCCCCCATATACTGAGAGCAAGTCCTCTGGTCCTGAAATCTCTCCAGGGACATCATCCTATTTAAATGTACCCAGTCCACCTTCATAAGAGTCATATATGTTTTAATAAGTTTAACTCACATTCTGTGAAACTCCAAGGAATGTAACTGTCTGTTCAACCTTTCTTCACAAGACAATCTTATCTAGCCTGGCATCATCAGAGCCTAGGATATCCCTATACCTCCTTGCTCAACTCCATCTAAGGACCCCAACAGTCTTTTCAGGTGAGGCAGAGGTTCACTCACACCTCATCCAACCTTATCTACTGTACTGTACTTGATGACACAAAGCTGGATGGCAGTGTGAACTGTGAAGAGGATGTTAGGAGGTTGCAGTGTGACCTGGACAGGTTGAGTGAGTGGGCAGATGCGTGGCTGATGCAGAATATAGATAAATGTGAGGTTATCCACTTTGGCGGCAAAAATTATCTCAATCAGGGGAAGGGGAAGGTGCAGCGAGACCTGGGCGTCCTTGTACACCGGTCACTGAAAGTTTGCTTACAGGTACAGCAGGCAGTGAAGAAAGCTAATGGAATGTTGGCCTTCATAACAAGAGGATTTCAGTACAGGAGTAAATAGGTTCTTCTGCAGTTGTGTAGGGCTCTGGTGAGATCACACCTAGAGTATTGTGTACAGTTTTGGTCTCTTAATTTGAGGAAGGACATCCTTGTGATTGAGGCAGTGCAGCATAGGGTCATGAGATTGATCCCTGGGATGGTGGGACTGTCATATGAGGAAAGATTAAAAAGACTAGGCTTGTATTCACTGAAGTTTAGAAGGATGAGGGGGATCTTACAGAAACATATAAAATTATAAAAGGACTTGACAAGCTAAATGCAGGAAAAATGTTCCCAATGTTGGGCGAGTCCAGAACCAGGGGGCACAGTCTTAGAATAAAGGGGAGTTGTGAATTTATGGAATTCCCTGCCACAGAGCGCAGTGGAGGCCAAGTCACTGGATGGATTTAAGAGAGAGTTAGATTGAGCTCTAGGGGCTAGTGGAGTTAAAGGATATGGGGAGAAGGCAGGCACGGGTTATTTATAGGGGACGATCAGCCATGATCACGATGAATGGCGGTGTTGGCTCGAAGTGCTGAATGGCCTCCTCCTGCACCTATTTTCTATGTTTCTATGTTTATCCGCTGTTCATGATGTGGACTCCTATTTATCGTCAAGACCAAGTGCGGGCTTGGCGATCATTTCACTAAACACCTCTGCTCAGTTCGCCTAAACCTACCTAATCTCCCAGGTTGCTAAATACTTTCTCCCCATCCCATTCCCACGCTGACCTTTCTGTCATGGGCTTCCTTCATTGTCAGAGTGAGGCCCAGCCCAAATTTGAGGAACAGCACCTCATATTTTGCTTGGGCAGCTTTCACCCCAGCAGTATGATCATTGACTTCTCTAACTTCCAGTAACCCTTGTTTTGCTTCTCTCTCCATCCCTCCCCTTCCCAGTTTTCTGACCAGTCTTACTGTCTCTGACTACATTTTATCTCTGTTGGCTTTGTTGTTAGCTTCTCCCAGCAACCAATGATCTATTCTACATTTTCCTTGATCTCCATTCCCTTTGTCCTATTTTCACACATCACACTCCCTTATCTTTGTATCTCCCTCTACCCTGACTCAGTCTGAAGAATGGTCTCGACCCAAAACGTTACCCATTCAATCTCTCCAGAGATGCTGCCTGTACCGCTGAGTTACTCCAGCATTTTGTGTCAGTCAACCTAGAGACCCTTTCCTGAATGACTACATCTTTTTCTAAATAAGAGGATTCAGTGTACTCTGGATATAGTCTGGGTATATCCCAGGGTGGAAATGTCACAGGCTGGAGACAATAGAATTAAGGTGAGGCTCAAAGGACATGTGTGGGGCAAGATTGGCTAGAATCAGAAGAATGGACACCTTCAGTTCTCCCTACTACTTAAACTGCATTTGGTCACAAGGCTTTCATTAGATTCTGCACCACCCACACTCTATTTTGCAAATAGAATATCTCTTAAATGCACTCAGAGTATTATTTCTGTCTAGTTAACCGTGACAAATACAAAATATAGTTACCTTTCAACTGGTTTTGATAGAGCCACATTTGAGGAAGTCACGATTGCTGGAATTAATAGACTCTTTTAAATTAATTGCTGTCAGTAAAGTGATTTGGGCCAAACTAAAGACCATAGTGATTGTGGCACGGTGCACTATAATTAATTGCCTGATTCCTCTTAACAAAAAGCTCCCCAGAAATACTGTGTTTGGGAATCATAATAATTCTGGCTGCAATGCTCCTGAAACTAATTATAAATTAATTTAACAAAATGGTGAAGTAAACTGATAGATAATACTTGCATTTATCGTTTAAAATGGAACCAAAACAATTTGGATAAATACTCTATCCCAAATAGGGTTGACTTGACTTGACTTGATAAACCACTGCGATATTTTTCGATGGACAACTCAAAAAGGCTGTACTTTCATTTTTAACCTTTACACATTTAAATCAAATATTAGATTTAATATATATCTGGGAAGCATAAGAAGACAAAATATATGAGCAGAGTGTTGGTGTATTAATATGATTCTGTGAATCTTCACTGGTAACATTCACTAACTGGCAGAAGTGGATTTTTCATTTAATTCCTCTCTTTATCCTGCCAGTGTCCTATTAAACTATACCAACTGCCCAGTATAAAGCTCTTAGACATTTTCATTTTATCAATTCCTCTCACAAATATTTGTATAATGGATTCCCTAACTCTCCTTACTTCAATAGAACTAACAATCTCTTCAGCCCAGCTCCAAATAGTTTGAATACAAGTTAAGCCATTTTATTTGTTACCAAGATACAATTGCCCACTATCTATTATTCTATGACGTGAATAATTATGTACGTTTTATTTGCCTGTGAAAAATACATCGCAAAATGTAAGCATTTTGACAACAATGTGTGAACCAATATTTATTTCTCACACTGATGCAACACTGCCATCATCTGGATACTGATGGGAACTACTTTCTGTTGAAGTATCTTGAACCGGGTACATTGAATGGATCAGTAAATTAAGTGCTTATTATGGATCACACTTTCTTCTGAACAGCTGCCAAAAAAAGTTTATTCTTTGCCAAGAAATGTGCCCATTGTTTCATGTTGACAAAACCCTGCAGCTTAAGATGGTTCTTCAAACCTTTTGGGAAAAGACAGTGTGAACAACTTTGAATCTGCAGAATTATTCAGCGGCATTCTGCAAGATTATGCCAGACAAAGGTTAATGTGATGATTGGGAGGAATTCTAAACATAACAACTGCAAAGACTATAAAACTCTGGCAAAGAAGGCGGGAGCAGAACGGATACTTCAGTTTCAGCTTCAGTAGAAAAGATGTATCTGTGGTTCCCAATTTAATTTTCTCCACAGTTACAATCGGATCTCCGCATTGATGTTTCTGTATAACCAAAGTTGGGAATTGTGTTTGTTCGGACGATAATGCAAGGAAGTCATAAATAAAAAAGATATCTTTGCTTCCCACATCACCATTCAGAGATTACAACCCATGTCGATTTTGCTTAGAAAATAGAAAAGCCAAATGTTTGAGTACACTGAAGTGCCATTTACCAAAGAGAAAAGCAAAGCACAAGAATAAAGAGTAAACACAACTTGGAATATTTCTTGTTCATGGATTGCATCAGTCTGCCCAGATTCATAGCTGTAGACAAAGGACAGTAATCTACAGATTTTCAAACTTTCTCATTTATTTTCCATTCATCACTGTAATTCTGAAACTGTCTCTGGTGATCATTCAAACAGCACGTGCGGTACATTCTGACTTGCAACATTGTCAGTTCCCTTCTATACATAGATGCTGCCTGGCTCGCTGAAGTTTATTTGCCAACAGCTTGTTTGGCGCTAATGGGCCAAACCATCTGAGGATAATTGGAATTTTGCATAAAATAAAAAGAACAGACAAATGCATTTGCCCTCTCCCCTCATGGACTCACCATTGAGCTCTGGAGGGGTGGGAGAGTTCTGTGACATCCAATGTTTTGTATCCAGCCGCTCACCTTTACACTACCCATCCCTGAAACATCTGATGTGCCTTGTTTAGTTGAATGAAGTCACTAATCATAATTGAGGTAAGTTAGCCACAGTTATCTCTATTCCTCTCTATATTTATGTTTTAAATTAATTAAGAGCAACATTATTTCTAAATAAATGATCAAATACATTTAAATACAGGTCTTTGACAATGCAAGCTATCAAATGCCATGGGGCGGTGTTGGGGATTTGACCACAACTTCTACCACCGAGGGGTTGTTTAGATAGGTACAAAATTGACACCTTCTCCCTCTCCCCTTCACTCTCAGTCTGGAGAAGGGTCTCAACCTGAAACATCACCCATTCCTTCTATCCAGAGATGCTGCCTGAATTATTACAGCATTTTGTGTCTATTTTTGGAGTCTAACTTCAGCATCTGCAGTTCCTTCCTACACCTAATGCCCCTGTCCCACTTAGGCGATTATTTAGGTATCTAGGCTGTTGCCACACTGGGTGTTGCCTGTATGGTCGTGAGTCGCCTCCTCAGTCGCCCAAAGAATTGTAGGGTTTTTCTGGTCACCGCTGGATTTTGAAATGTTCAAAACATTTTGGCGACAGTCAGCTTGACGCCATTGAGCGTAGCTTGACTTCTCCTGATGCAGGTGCTGTCGTAGGTTGTCACCAGGATGACGTAGGTTGTCGCCGGTGCTAACTTCGGTGAATTCCATTGGCGACTGCCTACGGCAACCTACGTCAACCGGCGACAGGTACCAGCGACTGAATTGTCTTCAGTTGTCACCGACAGGGTCGTATCTTATCGTAGCTTGTCGCGGGTGGACACAAGTTGTCGTAGGTGTGGTCGTGGATGGACATCCTAATGGGTCGCCGGTTATTCGCAGCTTGACGTAGCTTGACATCGCTTGACATCGACTAGGTTGTTGTAGACATTGTCGTAGACATTGTCGTAGGGGGGTCCAATCGCCGTTTTTTTGGGGACCTGCTACGATTATGACAGTCGCCGGCAGTCGCCGGCAGTCGCCAAAAAAATCGCCTCCGGCTACGACCTACGAGAACCTCTGACCCACCTACGGCTCGAGAATTCTCGCTACTCTCCATGGCGGCTTCATTTCAGTCGCCGCTAATTTTTCAACATGTTGAAAAATTCACAGCGACCATAGTGAGGCCATGACTAGTTCCCAGAATGCGGGAACTCCTCACGACCATGAAGGTGACTCCCCAGCAACCACCCGCGAACAAGTGGCGACTGCATAGTCTCCTGCAGTCTCCTGAAAAGTCGCCTAAGTGGGACAGGCCCATAAGTGGGACAGGCCCATTAAGATCATTGTTAGTTGCAGGACCACAGAAGTCTATTGTGGCAGGGTGAACTAAGGGTGAACTATTTGTCAGATTGAGTATGAGCTGGTCCAATAACTCAAGACTGCAGCAAAGCAGACATCATCAAAATATCAATTAAAATGGATAACAGACTATTAACATGTTTAAGGGGTAAATGGGTCCACTGGTGAATGTACAAAATGGGTCACTGGGTGAGTATGAAGACTGGGGAATTACCAAGGGCACTGCTGAGGTTTGCAAGGTGTGGCTAGGAATATTAGTGTATTAGTGTAATTTGTACCCAGATATAATGCAATGCTTTGTTGTGCATGCTATTCAAGCAAATCCTGCCATCCATTAGTATATCAGGAGAAGAGAAAACAACTCGGTGCATGCTGTTACATCTTTAATAAAAGGTCATTCCAATAACAGAGCCACACACAGTGGCTTGCAAAAGTTTTCATAGCCCTTGAACTTTTCCACATTTTGTCACGTTACACCACAAACATAAATGTATTTTATTGGGATTTTATGTGATAGACCAACACAAAGTGGCGCATAATTGTGAAGTGGAAGGAAAATGATACATGGTTTTCAAATTTTTTTACAAATAAAATACTGAAAAGTGTGGCGTGCAAAAGTATTCAGCCCCCCTGAGTCAATACTTTGTAGAACCACCTTTCGTTGCAATTACAGCTGCAAGTCTTTTGGGGTATGTCTCTACCAGCTTTGCACACCTAGAGACTGAAATTTTTGCCCATTCTTCTTTGCAAAATAGCTCAAGCTCAGTCAGATTGGATGGAGAGCGTCTGTGAACAGCAATTTTCAAATCTTGCCAGAGACTGTAAACGTTGTTTTTTGCTGCACTGAATACAATATTAGTTTTCTTAGGTCATGGCTGACCATGGGTGTCTCCAGGGTTGGAGGACACCAGTGCGTGACTTTGTTTAACGTGGGGAGACTGGTGCACAGACAGCCACTACACGGTCCTTGACAGATCTGGGTCAGGATCCAGTGGCATGGAGTCCAAGACAACCGGAGACCCTTTTCTGCTGCAGCCGTCATCCCCTTCCCAGCCGTTGTGACCCTCCACTAAGGTCAGCCATCAACCTCCGCCTGTTCCACCGTTGGGGTCTTGTTTGGATTGCTCTTTGTCAGAGTCCTCCCCTTGACCTTACCGCCATGGGTGGCCCTACCAGGAGCATCGCTTACAAAACCATTGGAACATTAGTTAAAAGGGCTAGTTCTGCAATATGTCTAAGTTGCTCTTTGCTGATGCTTCCAAAATATTCCTCCTCTTCTGCTCCTTTTGCAAAGCACTTCAGGGTACGAGTCTGGTTTTTCAGCCAGAGACCCTTGTCATTCAGTAGATCTCTGCACAATATTTCAATTTCTCCACAGGTCCACTTTAATTTCATGTTTCATGTATTTTGTATTTTTATGACTGTTGGCAGATCTATTTCCTTCCTAGAATAAATAAAGTTCTATCTTATTGTATTATATTGTACATCCATCAATGCCTAGCAATGAAGGACCATTTCATAGAAACATAGAAACATAGAAATTAGGTGCAGGAGTAGGCCATTCGGCCCTCCGAGCCTGCACCGCCATTCAATATGATCATGGTTGATCATCCAACTCAGTATCCCGTACCTGCCTTCTCTCCATACCCCCTGATCCCCTTAGCCACAAGGGCCACATCTAACTCCCTCTTAAATATAGCCAATGAACTGGCCTCAACTACCCTCTGTGGCAGAGAGTTCCAGAGATTCACCACTCTCTGTGTGAAAAAAGTTCTTCTCATCTCGGTTTTAAAGGATTTCCCCCTTATCCTTAAGCTGTGACCCCTTGTCCTGGACTTCCCTAACATCGGGAACAATCTTCCTGCATCTAGCCTGTCCAACCCCTTAAGAATTTTGTAAGTTTCTATAAGATCCCCTCTCAATCTCCTAAATTCTAGAGAGTATAAACCAAGTCTATCCAGTCTTTCTTCATAAGACAGTCCTGACATCCCAGGAATCAGTCTGGTGAACCGTCTCTGCACTCCCTCTATGGCAATAATGTCCTTCCTCAGATTTGGAGACCAAAACTGTACGCAATACTCCAGGTGTGGTCTCACCAAGACCCTGTACAACTGCAGTAGAACCTCCCTGCTCCTATACTCAAATCCTTTTGCAATGAAAGCTAACATACCATTCGCTTTCTTTACTGCCTGCTGCACCTGCCCTACCTTCAATGGATAACTTGACACCCAGGTTTCGCATTTTCCCATCGGCACACCATTTAGATAATAGTCTGCATCTGCCCAACATTTGGATAACCTCACTCACCCATTATACTGCATCTGCCATTCATTTTCCCACTCACCCAGCCTATCCAAGTCACCTTGCAGTCTTCTAGCATCCTCCTCACAGCTAACACTGCCCCCCAGCTTAGTGTCATCCTCAAACTTGGAGATATTGCCTTCAATTCCCTCATCCAGATCATTAATATATATTGTAAATAGCTGGGGTCCCAGTACTGAGCCTTGCGGTACCCCACTAGTCACTGCCTGCCATTGTGAAAAGGACCCGTTTACTCCTACTCTTTGCTTCCTGTTTGCCAGCCAGTTCTCTATCCACATCATTACTGAACCCCCAATGCCGTGTGCTTTAAGTTTGTATACTAATCTCTTATGTGGGACCTTGTCGAAAGCCTTCTGGAAGTCCAGATACACCACATCCACTGGTTCTCCCCCTATCCACGCTACTAGTCACATCCTCGAAAAATTCTATAAGATTCGTCAGACATGATTTACCTTTCGTAAATCCATGCTGACTGTCCAATGATTTCACCACTTTCCAAATGTGCTGCTATCCCATCTTTAATAACTGACTCCAGCAGTTTCCCCACTACCGATGTTAGACTAACTGGTCTGTAATTCCCCATTTTCTCTCTCCCTCCCTTCTTAAATAGTGGGGTTACGTTTGCTACCCGCCAATCTTCAGGAACTACTCCAGAATCTAAAGAGTTTTGAAAGATTATTACTAATGCATCCACTATTTCTGGAGCTACTTCCTTAAGTATTTTCACTCAACAAGGTATTTTCTTTTTGAAAATTGCCATCTGCAGCGACTGAGGAGGCCTCAATAGGCCCGACTTTGGGTGGACAAGGTGGTGGGGACTGGACTTTGTGCCTTCCCACACAGTGGGAACCATTGTGGGGGGATGTTTTTATGTTTTATGTTAAATTCTCCTTAATGTTGTGTTGTATTCTTATTAGTGTGCTGCATTGGCAACTTGAATTTCACTACACCAATTGGTGTATATGACAATAAATGAACCTTTGAACCTTTGAGCCTTTGAAAATTATTGTGAGTAACGTAGCCATGAAGTTCAGGAAAGCTTTGCCTGTCCACTGCTGTTGACCATTGAAGAGTAAATAATTTAGTCGTGGCACAGTGACACAGCTTGTAGAGCCGCTGCCTCAAAGCACCAGGGACCAGCGTTCAATCCTGACATCAGGTGCTGTCTGTATGATGTTTAAACGTTCTCTCTGTGACTGCGTGAGTTTCTTCGGGTGTTCTGGATTCCACCCACATCCCATAAAGTGTTGGCTTGTAAGTTAATGGGCTTCTGTAAAATTGCCCCAAGTGTGTAGGGAGTAGATGGGAAACTGTGGTAACAGAACTAGCGTGAATGGCTGATCGATGGTCAGCATGGGCACGGTGGGCTGAAGGGCACGTTTCCTTGCTGTATCTTTAAACTAAACTGAAGGAACGGCAAGGTGAAAATGAGCAGCAGCGACTTCTCAGCTAGACAGCGTTCTGATTGATGCCAGTGAGGTCTCCAAGCATCTTGTACTGGAGATCTTGTGTAATCATATATCAGATTTTTCATGAAGATTTTAATACTTTGTCATCGTATAATTGAAATGATTTACCGATGTTGCAATTAAATACTGATATGTAGAGTGTCAAATATAGTCATGCTCCAAGGAAAATATATGTGAGTTAGGAATGACCTGATGCAAACTTTTCTTTAACAATTATGAATTTAGTAATTATACAGTTGACATTGTCCAGTTCTTGGAAGGAGTTAAAAAAAAAACCCATCAATGTGTTGTTGGGACTTTGCTGCAGTACAGCATCTGCAGGTGGTGCTCCTCACAGGGGTCATGGACACTGTGCTGTACATGTAGCCTCTGCTGCATTGCATGCTCATACATCTCCAAAACTTCCTGGGCATAATCTCCCATTGTTTCTCCTCTGAAATGTCTAGCATGAGATTGATACTGTTGCCTGGCGCTTAAGCTTGCTGTTACCAGTAATTATAATTTATGTGTGGCTCACCAAACAAAATCTGTCTGTTCTCTCAGCCGCGATGTCCTAGTTAAAACAGGAGTGATTGCTACCTTGTGAGAAACCAACAACTCTGTTGGAAATTGGAACTTTCTCCTTACCTACTGTTAACATGCAAAACTAGGAATAAACTTTGGCTGCGGAACTCAGTTTTGAATAATTTTGAGAAAATAAGATAAAGTTAATGGCAGACACTTCAACAAGGAATTACATATGGATATCTGTACCTCTTCCAATCAATGCAAACACTCTCACTACTTCCTCGGATACATCACATCCTTTGTTTTTTGAAGAAACCATTAACATTTTTTTATGTTCAGATCCTTGAGCGTCTGAGTTATTGGAGCCCAGGACCAAATTGAAATTAGTTAAGATATTATCAGATGATCTTATAGAGGTGTATAAGGCAATGAAGGGAATACCGAGGGTAAATGCACCTAGTCTTTTACCCAGACTAAGGGAATCAAGAATCAGAGGACATAGGTTTAAGGTGAGAGGGGAAAGATTTAATAGGAAACTGAGGGGTCTGGTTTTTCACAGAAAGGATGATAAGTATATGGAACAAGCTGCCAGAGGAGGTAGTTGAGGTAGGTGTTATCACAACATTTGAAAGGCATTCAAACTGGCTCATGGATATGAAAGGTTTAGTTGGTTTATGGGACAAATGGGGGCAGATGGGACTAGTGTAGATGGGGCATTTGGTCGCCATGGGCAAGTGCGACCAAAGAGCCTGTTTCCCTACTGTATGACTATGACTCTATATTACCAGTTTTTACTGTATATATTTTTTAATTCCTGCTGCAATTTGATACTCTGCTATTGAAAGGACAAAGCAAATATCTCGTGATATATTTGATACTCTTTATCTAATTAATCAAGATATCTGGGAGCATCACAAATGCTTTAAAAATAGGAAATAGTATTTATGCAATTACACATATAATTTATTTCCTCTGGGAAACTGAGCCAGAGTCAGTGATTCTGTGTGGCGTTTCAAATAGTTAGTATGTCTTTTGGCAAAATGTGTACAAAGTTACATGGCTTACAAACATGTAGCAGAAATCAAGATCATGAAATGGAGTCTCTCCTATTGCAGATGGAAGCCAGCAGTCAGCAAGGACAGATTACAACTAAAGAGCCTATTGGAAAAGATAGAGATCATTTTAATGAGACCCAGTTTAAAATAGGCACATGGATCGGCAGTGAATGGGGAGTTATGGAGCATGCACAGGCAGATGAGATTAGTTTACCTTGGCATCATGTTTCACACAAACATTGTGGGCCAAAGGGTCTGTTCCTGTGCTATACTGTTCTAGGCTTTATGACCTCTCTTTCCAAACTCCTGTATATCATTGAAGTGCTGCCCAAGGTATGAAGGAGCATGCTGATAAAATGAGACAGAAGTCAAGAATGTTATCATCCATCTCACTGGCGTGCCTGAAATAAACCTGCTCCACATAGAGGTGCAACCAGCTCCGAAAAAAGTCGGCGATTGTTAATTGATGTGCAAAAATCCAACAAAGCATGCCTTGAACCACCATTTTTGTCATCTTCACATTGGACCAAAAATTAGGAAGGTCCTGATCTTCAGACCCATTGTTTTTGTTAACTGCAATGTTGGAATAATGACAAATATGAATTAATAAATGTTAAATTTATGTACAATTGCAAGTTGTTGCAGAAATATACGGAAAATCTCAGGAATTCACATGCAGATGCAGGCCATTTTAGTATCCTAATTCACAGATCTTAGTTGTAGCCCTGCAAGTTACGCAGGTCTCTTAGAATGTGACCCTGGTAAGCACCAAACGACAAAGCTTTTGCTTCCATCTTCCTTTCAGGCAATTAATTGATGACCCTCATTACCTTTTTGATAAACTTGCTAAAAATGGTTCCCAAAAAAGAAATCAAGATTCGTTTATGTGGGGGGTGGGGGGGAAAGGGGGAAACTTTTTTTCAGTCACTTACCTAGACGGAGTCGCAATTTTCTCTGTGTCGCATCTTTGCCCCACTCCCCTGTGGCCCAACAACGTGGAATGGTGCGGCCTTTCCTGGAGACCGGCCCAGAGATTGAAGCTGCGGGCACGGCACGGACTTAACATCGCGGAGCCGGGGATCATTTGCCGAAGATCGCCAGAAGAAGAGCTCCGACCTTGAGGCCTGTGGACTTTAACACCGTGAAGCCCGCGGTCTCCGGTAGGAAATGGCCGACTTGGGAGCTCATTGCCACGGAATGTTCCAATCCATCCTGATGTCGGTATGTCGATCATCTTGACGAGAGGGCTTGGACGTCGGACCGTCGGTAACGGCAAGTGCGGAGGGTTCAAAGTTCCGACCATGGGTGAACAAAGAGGAAGATGACTGAACTTTATTGCCTTCCATTACAGTGAGTAATGTTAATTCCACTGTGGTGGATGTTTATGCTAAATTTAGTTTATGTGTGTTTTGTGTTCTTTTCACTTAGTATGGCTGTATGGTAACTCAAATTTCACTGTACCTTCGTTGCTTAAGTGACAATAAATGCAAACTTGAACTTGAAGGCAGAGAATTCCACAGATTCACAACTGGCTGAAGAAGTTTTTCCTCATCTTGGTCCTAAATGGCCTACTCCTTATTCTTACACTGTGACCACTGGTTCTGGACTCACCCAAAATCGGGAACATTTTTCTTGCATCAAGCCTCTCCTATCCCTTAAGAATTTTCACAAACTTAATATTTTCTTCTTTCTCTCCATTATTAGTATTTTATTTCTAACCTGTTTAATGTACTTTTGACGCCATTCATGCTTAGTTACTGTGTCTAGTGTTTTTTTGTATATTTTCCAATATGGACAAAATCAAATTATGGTCGCCTGTATGGCCGCTAGTGGGGACCTCTCAGGAATCAAAAGGGTCACCTCTGTGTGAAGCCACAGGAGATGGGCAAGGTCCTAAATGAGTATTTCTCCTCTATATTTATCGAAGAGATAGTAGGACGGAGGGAATTGGAGCAAAGTGTCTTGAGAGCAGTCAGGGTTACTGTCGAAGAAGTACTGAAGGTACTGTCATATTTGAAGGTAGACAAATCTCCAGGGCCTGATATGATATATCCGAGGACATTGTGGGAAACTAGTTGGGAAATTGCGGGAGCCATGGGTGAAATTTACGAGTCGTCCTTAAATACTTGAGTGGTGCCGGAAGACTGGAGGATGACAAATGTTGTTCCTCTTTTCAAGAATGGCTGCAGAGAAAATGCTGGGAATCAGAAGTGCAACTTTGTTTGAGCTTTCACTGTGTTCACTTTGCTGCTTTTCCCATTGATTGCAATACCTGTCCCAAACACACCCGCTACGGTACACCAGCTTTGGTGTATGGGACACATGTTATTAGGGAGGGAAACATATTGTGTCTATTTAACCTCTGCACATCCTATTTTTTCAATCACAAGAGATTAACATCAGGTCTAAAGATTCAACTTTCACCACCTGGAGTCTGCACATACTCTCCATTAAAACATCTCAATTCAAAACACCTGAGTGAAAGATTTACACCAGGTTTTATTAGGTTTAAGTTCTCGAGGCAATGCTGTAAGTAACTCCAAATTGCTTAATTGGAATAAAATAATGCAAATTGAGTTAAGATTAACATAATTTCTGAGTTGTTGAATTACTGTCACTAAAAACAAAATATGAAACAAAATAGTTGATGGTGTCCATAGACTAATCTAAAATTTATGCAGCCTCATTTTGTTTTAACTTACCTATAAATAATGTAAGCAAACAGATGTTCTTTGGTTTTGGCTTTTAATGATCTTGCACAGATATCATTCCAGGTAACTGATTAGCTTCAGGTTCCCAATTGCAAAGACGATGAAGAGATGTGTGATGTGGACGGGCGGCGTTTCTTTGCTACTCAAACACCCTCAAGTAATTTGGACATTATCTTCTTGTACAATGGGAGCTAAATTTTCACAGCAGTTCTCCAAATAGTCTGCCATAACCTCCAAGGAAAATCCCAGACAGGCTGGTGAAGCAATATAATTGAAGTTTCACCACAGCGCCACAGGAATTTAACCCCAGTCTTTAGTCACATCACTTCATTAAAAAAAAAAAGAATTATAAACAAAGTATAGCAAATTCATTGCCCAATATGTGATCTGTTAGATGATCGCAACTTAAATGACAATTACTTCATAGAAGCTTCAGCACTCAAAGTCAAGAGAAAGGAACAATTAGCCACGATTCCACTTCCAATCATTATTCAGGAACACGTCCTGGAGTGGACCTGGCTCAGAATAGTTGCAGCCCATGGTAAACTGTCTGTTGTCATTCAAGCTTCTTCTCCCCCACCCACTTCTTGTTTTAATTCTTTTCTCCAAGATAATATGAACAATTTGAAGTGGAACATGAGCTTCCTCTCATATTGCTTTCTATAACCATATAAATTATAAGCATGAAGAAATCATTCAGGACTTCAAGTGCTCAGCTCTTACTTGACATAGGTTAGACAATTTAGGGGAAGTGAAGCTGAAATGACAACATGGATCTGAAGTTAGCCTCTAATTAATTAGGAATCTGAGGAAATTCAGCATGTCTCCAAAGAATCTTGGAAACTTCTACAGATGCCCAATGAAAGCATACTGCCATGCTGCACCACAGCTTAGCTTGGGAACTGCTCTGCCCAAGGCCGCAATAAACTGCAGAGTTGTGGACGCGGTGTAGTCCATCACACAGACCTGTCTCCCCACCATTGACTCCATCTACACTTCACAATCCTTCGGAATAGCAGCGAACATTCACAAAGACTTGTTCATTCTTCTCTCTGCTCCCATCTGGCAGAAGGCATGGAAGCTTAAAAGCGTGAACCACCAGACTCAGGAATAGCTGCTTCCCCTCTGTTGCCAAGCTTCTGAATAGTCCTTCAATGTTAGGGTATTTTTGGCACAAAATGTCATTCATTTTGACCCATTAAAATGATGCCAGTGTTCATGATCTCCTTCAATCTCCTCTCACTCCTTGTTATGATCTTGACATCATGTTTGACACAGACGTGGTGGTCGAAGGGCCTGTTCCTGTGCTGTACTGTTTTGTGTTCTATGTTCAATTTCTATTGTTACAGGGTTTTCCATCAATCGGCTCATCAATTGCACCGAGCAGCTGAATCTGCAGCTAACAGCAATGGATTGATAAAGCATCCTTGAAATAACATGCACTTGACCGAGCTTATCATCATCACACTATTTTATCATCCATTCACACTGACTCAGTCATGTACACTTATTAACATATACAGTTAAGGCCTACAGTACCAGAAGAGTCACATATCCCAGAAACAGTCCCATCAGCTCACTGAATCTGCACAAACCATCAAACATTAGATAGAGTGGATGTGGAGAGGATGCTTCCATTCGTGGGAGAGTCTAGGAAAGATATCATAGCCTTAGATTTAAAGGACATTCTTTTAGGAAGGAAATGAGGAGGAATTTCTTTTCAGTCTGAAAAAGGGTTTTGGCCCAAAACGTTGCCTATTTCCTTTGCTCCATAGATGCTGCTGCACCCGCTGAGTTTCTCCAGCACTTTTGTCTACTGAGGAATTTCTTTAGTCAGAGGGTGGTGAACCTGTGGAATTCTTTGCCACAGAAGGGTGTGAAGGCAAAGTTAGTGGACATATTTAAGGCAGTGATAGATAGATTCTTGATAAGTATGCGTGTCAGAGGTTATGGGGAGAAAGCAGGAGAACGGGGTTAGGAGGGGGAAGATAGGTCTGCCATGATTGAATGGCAGAATAGACTTGATGGGTTGAATGACCTAGTTCTACTCCTATCACATGACCATCAAACCATCAAGGGAGGCACGGTGGCACAGCAGTAGAGTTTCTGCCTTATAGCACCAGAGCCCCAGGTTCAATACTGACTATGGGTGCTGTCTGTACAGAGGTTGTCAGTTCTCCCCATGACCACGTGGGTTTTCCCCGGGTGCTTTGGTTTCCTCCCACACTTCAAAGACGTACAAGTTTGACGGTTAATTTAGCTTCCGTAAATTGTCTCACATGTGTAGGATTAGTGTATGGGTCGAGACCCTTCATCAGACTAAGAGTCAGGGAGGGAAACTCAGGAGTTATGGGAAGGTCCATTATTTTAATGCTTTATACACAACTTCCCATTACCTTTATCCGTCAAACCGAAACTATGAAAAATAGTAATCTACATTTTTTTGCACATCATCTAGGTACCCTCTCAGTGCCTCTAGAGGCAGAACTGTTCTGGATATACCAGAGATAGTCCATCACTGTTCAGCTCTGCAATAACCACAAAAAAGCTTAGAGAGATTCTTTGAAAAATGTCTGAAAGCTTACATCGTGAACACTGTCACCTAGTTAGAATAGATCAACAGAAAATATTCATACTGCAATTAAAATGAACAGGCAAACTTTTCTGCTTGAAAAGTTGCTAACACGATTGTAACTCTCTGGCGGATTTTTATGTTTGCGTTAGATGAGCACATCATCCATCAGCATGAATTATTCATGCACCGATCGAGCAGACTATTGTGCTAATTTAGTACTAACACTTGATTAATGCATATTCTCCATCTTAGAAAATGATCGTACATGAAAGGAGGAATCAATATTCCCCATGTTGTTGCACCAACCCTTTGAGAATTGTCATTGTATATATCTACCAATGCAATTGCTGCATTTAAAAAAAATGAGAACAGAATATGCTGGAGATACTCAGTAGCTCAGGTGACATCAATGGCAGCAGTTTCTTGATTAGAACGGGTGTCAAGGGTTATGGGGAGAAGGCAGGAAAATGGGATTAGGAGGCAGAGATCAGCCATGATTGAATGGCGGAGTAGACTCAATGGGCCGAATGGTTTAATTCTACTATATTTTGTGATAGAGCTTCAGCCTCACAATGCCCGAGCTCCAGGTCCTGACTTTGGGTGCTATTTGTGTGGAGTTTGTAGGTGCTTCCTGTGACTGCTTGGGTTTCCTCCAGGTGCTCCAGTTTCCTCCCACACCTCAAAGACATGTGGGTTTGGCCTCTGGGAAATTGTTTTAGTGTGTAGGGAGTGGGGAGAAAGTAGCATAGCATAGATCATTTGTGAAAGAATAATCAATGATTGACGTGGATTCGGTGGGCCTGTTTCATTGCTGTATCTCTGAAGTAAAACCTAAAAAGAGTTAGCATTTCAAGCCAATTAACTTTCCACAGAATCTGAAACATTAACTCTGATTCTCTCACCAGATATGCTGCTTGGCTTGAAAAATATCACCAGCACTTTCTGTTTTTATGTCACTGTTCTCAACACCAGCAGTTTTTTGGCATTGGCATCTATCTATACTATTACTAAAATTCTCATCTTGTCTTTTTTTTTTTAAATTTGTGCAAAAATGGTACCCTATATTGCTAGGACTTTTTCGCCACCTTACTCACTGTTCTCCTCTGCTCCAAGCGCACCAATTTTTGTTCCAATTGGTGGAATATTACAAAAGTTATGAAGGTTTAAAAATCGTGAGATCAGCAGATTGGTCTTCTTGCCTGTCAGTCACTATGAAGGTAACGCCCCTTCCGGCACCCGCTGTCAATCACCGGGGTGAGGAGAATAAATCCTCGGAGGCGGGGCTAAGTCCAGAGTCCGTGAGTGAGAGATTCCAGCCGCTCAGCCCGAGAGCTGACAACTCGAGGGCTGCCCAGCCCAAGAGCCGCCCAGCCCGAGAGCTGCTCAGCCTGAGAGCTGCCAGCATGAGAGCCCCCCCCCCCCCCCCCCCTCCCCCCAACCCCACATATAAAATCATGTGTATAAAATCATGAGGTGCATATATAGGGTGTATGCACAGTCTTTTTCCTAGCATTGAGAAATCAAGAACTAGAGGGTATAGGTTTTGTAGATAAAGTGAATACAGTATTTTACCTGGGGTTGGGAAATCGAGAACTGGAAGGCATAGGTTTAAGGTGAAAGATTTAAGAGGAAGCCGAGAAGCAACTTTTTCCACACAGAGTGGTGGGTACACCAAAAAAGTGTGTTGGTGTACCCACCACTCTGTGTGGAAAAAGTTGCAGACACAGACTGCACACACTGCACACACACACCAAAACACACACACACACACAGCAACACAAGCACCAACACTCTCACACACACACACAGGCGCACATATACCAACTCATTCACACACTGACACACACCAACGCGCACACTGACAGACACCCACACACAGATATATACACACACACACAGACTGTTACCTGATAACTGTTCAGAACAAACTGAACAGTTATCAGGAATGTTATCTTTTGTTCCCTATCAAGTAGCATTAGATACTTTCCCACAGCGCATCATAGATGATTAAATCTTACTGTTGATGTCAAACTGTTTCACCTTGATACTCACTGTGCTAACACAATAGCATTGTATTTTTGATAAATTTGGATGGCTAACACCTGCCATCTTTACTCTCATCCTATGACAAATAAGTAATGTTTGAAGAATATATTTTAAGGTAAAAATTCATAATGTGGTCACAAAGCTGTGATAGAAATTCTTAAAAGTTATATTTCTTTCCTACTAAATTTTACAAAGTCAGTTTGTTGTACTCGATAAATGGAAACTGCTAGAAATATACATTGTCAGCCTATGAATAAAACTTCTTTATATCGCTGTAATAAAGATGAGCTAAGTGTTCAGTGAATCTTTTTTTTACAACTTAAATTGAATTGACTATGTAATAGGACGGCAGTGAACCATTAGAATGAACATTAAAACAAAGCATACAATGAAATATAACATAAATTAATTGTTTTCCCCCATGCTAATTTTAGGATGACAGGTAATAAAGTAGTGGACTCATGTAGTTAATTAACTACACATGGGTCTCATGCAGACTCAATGTGTCATTGTCAGTTTCTATAACCTTGCAGGTAAAAGATTGGGTTGCAAAAAAGTGATTAATGAAAAGAATATGCCACACCAACAGTAAAAGATCACCAATGTTCCTTTGCAGCAGCATGCTCAGTTTCTAACTAGTCAAAATAATTAGTGATTATTTTATCATAAGGAACCTGCAACATTTGTAAAATACTTTTACTATTCAATTTGGCTTCATCTGTAAACGTATCTTTTAGCTGTTTAAAAAGCAATAAAGCCCATGGAATCCAATTGGATCAGTACTTGGAGTGGATGACACTCAATTCTCACTTGCTGGCCTGTGTGGCAATATCCCTGGTGGCTCACTTGAATATTGTGACCTCATTAATGAGTCCTCTGCTCTTTAGAAAACAGGATTGTGTTCCCAATATTAATTTGGGAAACTCAGAATTACTAAATTAATCTCAATCTCTTACATTTTTTCCTCTTTCCATCTCTCTCCCCATTATTATGGTTCCCATTGGTGCTTGGGCATAAATATGTTCTTTTTAAACATAGTGTAGCGGCAGATTTTTATTTCTTTCAGGTAATTAGCACCATGGCCACTATTTGGATGAGAATGGTTGAAGGGGGTGGCTTCTAAATGCATGCAAGCTCACTCACAGAGACCTTCAGAGCTTCTTCTCAGACATTCCTCTCTAATTTTACCATTAAGAATAACAGATTCATGTAAATTATTTAAATTCCTCCAGTACAATAGAATAGATGGTTAATTTGTTTGAAATCACTCCCTTCAAAATGTTGTGTTATTTTGTATTAGGTTTTTACAGCAACTAAAGTGGAATCTTAATTTAGTGAAAATGTGTTTAATGACAAGCCTTGCTAGCTATGCAACATGCATGAAGCTGTGCATAATCCCACCTACTTAGACAAATGTCTGAATAATTTACCACCTAAGAGAGACCAATTGTTGCTATGAGTCCATCCACAACTTTCCGTACCATTCAGAAAATGAAGATCAGAATGGAGACTCATGATAACCAGCCAATTGATTTTCACTTAATATTTGCTGATTTCTAGCTATTTGTATATATGATAAATCAGGACATTGAATGTTCTGATCCGTAATTATGTGCAATATACCACAGCTTTAACACATTATTTAAACGTGTTTTATTTGTTGAGAATCATAAATTATACCTTTCATTTAAAACAACTATAACAAAGCTTGGTCTGCACATTTTTATTGTAATTGTTGAATTTAATAATTCAATATTTTTCAATTAAAGAATTTCCATTGCTTGATAGTGTTCATATAGATATAGAAGGGCAGGTTATTATCTTCTAACGGATCCTCCATCTAACACTATATTCCTACTTTCATCCCATTCACCATGACAACTTTTGTGTTGAGAAATCTTAATCTCCTTCCTAAATATATGCACTAACTTGGCATCCACGGTTTTGAGTGCCAGTGATTTTGACAAGTTCACCATCCTCCAAGTGAAGATTTTTTTTTCCTAATCAGTGGTAAATCTCATACTCTGTGTCCTGAAACACAATACAGGATCCACTGCCAGGGAAAACAATCTTCCCAGATCCAATCTATCTCACCATGTCTGTAATCTGCATACTCCATTACACACCCCTTAAACTTTAGTAAATACATGCCTCAGCGATCCTTGCTCTTCTCATACAACGGCTGAAATAACAGCAGGACTGGCAACACAATGCTCCAGGGTTTAGATGTTTCAGATGTGATGAAACTGAGGAATGTAAAAAAGTAAAACTGTTGCAATACTGAATGCCACAGCTGCGCGAAGAGAGGACATCTTGGAGGTCTGAACCAGTGAGGCCATATAGTGCTCAACAATAAGAAAAGTGCAATCACTGTGGTGGGATTGCATTGCAGGCTTCCGAACAGCCATCAGAAGATAGCGGAACAGATATGTAGGCAGATCATGGAAAACCCTACAAAACAGGGTGTTGTCGTGCGCGATTTAAAATTCCTCAATATTGAGTGGGACTTCCTTAATTCCATAGTCTTAAATGGGACTAAGTTTGTTACATGCATCCAGGAGTATTTATTAAAACAACGTGTCAATATTTCGACTGGGGAAGAGTCCATACTAGACTTTATATTGGTGGATGAGCCCTGCATGAGGTTTCAAATTTCAGCATGAAAGCATTTTGAGACAGTGGTTACAATTTCATAAGTTTTAAATTAGTTTTGGATAAGGGTAAGAATAGTTCTCAGGTGAAAATGCAAAATTTGGAGAAAGCTAATTACAACAATATTAGGCAAGTTCTTAGAAAAGTAAATTGGGAGTGGCTGTGCAGGGGTAAATCCACAACTTACATGCGAGTCTTTTAATGGTCAGCTGGTTATGGGCCTGTCCCACTTAGGTTATTTTTAGACGACTGCTGGCGACCGTCATAGTCGTAGCTGGTCACCGAAAAACCTGCGACTGGACCCCCTTCGACATAAAATTTGAAATAAAATCATTTACTTTTAACAACAACAAAAAAACCCCGCTGTCAGCACCGGTGACAACGTACGTTAACCTGGTGACAACCTACGTTAACCTGGCGACAACTACGCCAGCACCTATATCAGAAGTCAAGCTACGCTCATTGACGTCAAACCCACTGTAGCCGACTCTGGAGTGGAGGGAGGGGGCGGGGGGAGGTGGAGGGAGGGGGGAGAGGGGAGGTGGATGGAGAGGAGATGGGGGATGGAAATGGCATTTAGACAGACACAAGAATGGCCATGGAATGAAAGAGTATGTACCATGTGCAGGCAGATAGGGTTAGATTGATCAGCATCATGTTTGGCACTGACATGGTGGGCCAAATGACCTGTCCCTGTACTGTTCTGTTCTATGTAACAGTTTTGCTATCACTGTTGCCCTCCCTTCAAGGGAAGAGTAAGGTTTCTGAGGGAAGGATAACTAAACTGCATTCAATACACTGGCCGCAGAACACCAAGACACCATAGAATTGTCCTGTAACATTGGAAGATTTGTTTCATTTGAACAATGCCAAGATAAACATGTCTTTAACGATTTCAGAATATCAATATTTTGAATATATAAAATGAATAAAAGCCCATCAAGTTAAAATCTCCCAGTTAAATGAAATTCTACTTATTCAGTGCCAAGCAGTGTCATTACCATGGCATGTCAAACATAATTGGATTCTGAAATGCTTATCAATTTGATTGATCTCCGCAAATTAAAGATTAACAGTTAATAAGAAATTCAACATGACATCTATTTTAACAATGTGAATTGAGTCAAAGGATTCCAGAAACAGCCTTATTATTAACCTCTCTCTTGTTTACAAAATCAGTAGTGCACTAATTGATAAATGTTTCAAATCTGAGATTACATTAACACAGTGGCGATCATGAATAGGTGATGTTCCAGGTCAAGACCGTTCCTCAGATTCTACCCCTTTGCTTAAAATTCCATGTTAGCTGTTCACCCAAAATTAACATATGAATGAGACTGGGGAAAATCCTGAGGTCCGTGGCAGTATCACTGATTTCAAAACAAATTGTATGTATGTCGGTAAGATGACTTGTGAGAAGCCACATTCATTTTGATGAAATATACAAAGATTAACAAAGGCATTTTTCGTTGCTAAACCTAGCCATGTGGACGAATAGCCTAGAAATACATTTCCCCCAATTTCCCTATCGACATTTGCACCAGGAGATCAGGAGAACGAGGCTCAGAAGCAAACGTGAAGTAAAATTCAGTGTGTTGCTGAAAAATAATTACTGGCTGATGTTGTAATCAAACTGTTGAAGGCAGTCTAAATATATGTAATGATAGCCAGTTATTCATGCCATGGGCTGGAGGTTGTAATTTATTTTTAAGAAGTTAGTCATTAAATCTTCAATTTCATAATTGCTAAGTGTAAGCCCCCCTTTTTGCATCTTTCTACTCAATTTCTCTTATTCATCAATTTATTTCCCATTAATTTATCTTTGAAGTGAAAACTGCTAACTAGATATTAGATTGTGAAGCACAATACTTTGTGTTAGATGACCCTGTTTAAGTGAAAAATAAAATGCTGTCAAATCATAATCTTACATTGTGAATCACCTGATAGTCATTTGTGTTCCTCCTTGCATCTGTGTTGTAACATAGAGACATTGACAAGTACTGTGGATCCCAAGAAATGCAATGTAACTTAGAGGGATCTCCTTGAACAAATTCCAGACTGGACAGACTCAATTGGCTCTTTGTCATTTACTATCCATTTGCACAATGAGACTATTGCCCCACATTTACCCCTATGCTTGACTATTTTGCAGTGCCAGTGGAGGACGTACACAATGAATCTCAAAAATCTGGGTTTGGTGTAGGGAAATTGAACAAATGGATCATTTGCTATAGGTTGCGTGGGTGGGTGGGAAGGTCAGCACTGGGGTACTGGGAGTGTGGGTGATGGTTCTGATTGAGTGATTGGCAGGTAGGTGCAAGAGCTTCGTGCTATAATGCGAAGGCTGATAACAGGTGATCAGATCAGACATATAAGCATGGTGGGGATCAATATTCTTGGGAGTGGTGAATGGAGATTGATTATTTAACACATGTGACATGTCACAGTGAAATTCTTTGTTTTGCATACCATGCACAAAGTAGGGTGCCGACAGTTACAAAGTATTCAATGGTCCCTCTTTCTTTTCCACGCCATTCTCTCGGCACCCAATGCAGGCCCATACGACCTCTGGCACCGACTGCAAGATCCTCTCATGGACGACTCCATTGGGTGAGTTGGGCCTACTGTTGAGCTTGGCCCCACTACTCGACGGGAACACAAGATGTAAAGGGGACTTACCTCCATCTCAAAATTAAACAGAATACAGTACTTTCTCATGAAAGAAGGTTCCCATAGGTCTGTGGTCAACATTGCAAAGAGTGTAAATGAGTGGGCTGCACATTCAATGGGAAGGCATCCAGGAGGTGGGCAACTGTGGCTGGTAAAATGGGATTTTGCAGATGGGAAGAATGGATTTTTTCACGTCCTACAAAAGAAAGGCTTGAGTGGACCGGTTGTGGGATTGGGGTGGATGTAATGGAGGACAGTGCTGTGCTTCAAGGAGAGACTGGAAGCAAATTTTAAAATGGATAGAAACAAATGCTTTCATGTACATTAATTAATAAGCCTTGCATTATGGAGCCTCAGATTTTCTGGAACAGATGCCTTTGAAATGCTATGAGAAAAATTGGGGGTCTTTTGTTTTTGATGGTATTATTTTTGAGAAATGTTTGTGATTAGAGCTAGGTGACTGAAGACATTAGTGGTAAGGAAGTACAATTACCATTTTCAAACCAATTTCAAGAACAATTAGGTCAGGGACATGTTTTGGGGAGCAATATGGTTAGTCTTTGAACAACTATAACTGTATCATTCAGGAACCCACCCCCCAGGATATTGTTTGAGATGTGTGTAGATGGATGTAGATGGTTTATGCATGCAACCTATAATGTAGCTACCTCAATACCACTAACCACACCCAGTCATCTCAGTATAACTGCGATATCTTCCCCTTGCTCCTCCCTTGGTTCCAGTACGCCTGAAGACAGATGCAGTCAGTACTGGGCCGTGTTAAACATGTGCCTTTATTAAAGACTCAGTAAAGTTACAGTGTGTCAGACTTAACTCCTTTACATGGTGTCAGTAAGTTAAACGCGCACCTCCTGTTTATCGGGTTTTATTTGCTCCTAGTTTTACTAGTGTTTAATTCCCCATTTAACATGGCATTCTCGTGCCGCAAGCCCTCTCCCCTTGTCTTTGACGCTGACATTGCGGAGCGATGGGCTACTTTCGTGATGGACTACAACCACTTCATCAGCATCGTGCACCGAAACGACCCTGATACGGTCATAGCCTCACTCCTGCTGAACCTTGCCGGTCCCGATGCTATGAAGCAGGCTCAGACTTTCACATACAATCCAGCGGTCCTGGATGACAACGACCAGGTCGTCGAGCCGGCGGAATCTGCCAACGACCCGGTATATCTCTTACGCAAGTTTGCGGAGATTTGTGACTTCCCCTCCAACCGTATATTGGAGTGGGTTAGATTCTTCACAAGGAAGCAGCAGCCTGATGAACCTGTTGAATGTTTTATCGCTGACCTGCGCTACCTTGCTCAGCGGTGCAGTTTCGAGAACATGCGTGATCAGCTCACCAGAGATATTCTGATCACCGGCATGCTAGACCAGAAGCTACGAGCAGAGCCGCTGGGAAGACCGGATCTCACCCTGACTGAGGCTATGCATGCATGCCGTATAGCTGAGGTGGTTGACCCGCCACGTAGGCAGAGGGGATCTGATAATCGGGCTATTAATCTGACTGGTGTTGCTATGCCCCGTCGCAAGCAAGACAACGTTCGCCCTGAATCGCGGCTGACTTATGCCGCTCGGGTCCCGTTTGTCAAGAAGTGCCCCAACTGCAACTATGTCCACTCTATGCAGTCGCAATGCCCAGCATTTGGGAACGCTTGTAATTTCTGTAAGAAGATGAACCATTTCTCAGCTGCCTGTCGCTCCCGTGGGAGCGTTCCTCCAGCTCCCAGATAAGTTTTAAACAACCTTCAACAAGTTGATAACGAATTTGCTTCAGTCTTCTGTCGACACTGCCCTCGACTCTGAACCCAGCATTTCCATGGAAGACGCCAGTGTTTATTCTCTCCTTCATAATCAATCTCGCCTCCCCAATCCTTCTGTGCTTGTCACTGTCAACAACAAGTCCTTCACTGCTAAGCTCGACACGGGGGCGAAGGTGAATGTTATGTCAACATCCCTGTTAAGGAAGATAAGGAATAATGAGCTGTTAACTGCCGATCGCACCATATTGCGTGCTTATGGGGGAGAGGAGCTAAAACCTGTGGGGAGGGCCACCTTCCACTGCGTGCTGAAGAAATCTTCGCGTGACCTGTCGTTTTTCATTCTTGACTGTGACTGTGTAACTCTGTTGTGCAATCAGGCGTGTCAGGATCTCGGGCTGGTGTCCTTTGACCGTACTGTCCACGAAGTGCGGGTGATGCTGGATCCACTCTCCGAGTACCCTGACCTATTCGATGATGAACTGGGTAAGCTGCCCCTTGTATACAAGATCGCAACTGACCCGTCGGTTGTACCAGTGGTCCGTGCTCCACACAGGGTGTCGTTTGCCATGAAGAGCAAGGTCGAAGCCATGCTGAAGAACATGGTTGACATGGGAGTGCTTGAAGCTGTCAGCGAACCCACCGAGTGGGTCTCCACCATGGTTGCCACCATGAAGAAGGGTAAGAGCGAGATACGGGTGTGCATCAACCACAAAGACTTAAATCTGGCAATAAGACGTCCTCACTACCCTATGAGGACTGTAGAAGATGTTGCTGCCCAGGTCGGTCAGGCCACGGTGTTCTCTGTCCTTGATGCCAGGAGCTCATTCTGGCAAATACCTCTAGACAAACACACCTCAGACTTAACCACTTTTGGCACCCCCTTCGGAAGATTCAGATTTTTGCGGATGCCGTTCAGCATCAACCCTGCCAGCGAAGTGTTTCAACGCTCCATGGAGCAACTGTTTGCTGACCTGCCGTGTGCCATTATCGTGGATGACATCCTGGTTTATGGGAAAGATGCTGCTGAGCACGACCACAACCTCCGACGGATTCTAGACCACGCTCGCCAAATCAACTTAAAACTTAACCCGTCAAAGTGCAAGTTCCGTGTAGCTGAAGTACCCTATGTTGGCCACATCTTCACAGCACACGGGCTGAAACCTGATCCGCAAAAGACCAACGCTATCTCCGAGCTGGCTGCCCCGACCGACGTGACCAGCCTGCAGCGTTTTCTGGGCATGGCCAACTACTTGGGAAAGTTCATACCCGATCTCAGCGAGCTGAGCGCACCCCGAGGCAACTGACGAAAAAAGACATTGCCTGGCCCTGGTTTCCCCAACACCAGCAGGCTTTCGACCGTCTCAAAACAAAGTTGATTAGCACACCGACTCTCAAGTTTTTCGATCTGCAACGCCCTATTGTAGTTACGTGTGATGCTTCCCGCTTCGGACTCGGCGCTGCCTGCCTGCAACTCCATGATGACGGCTCGCTGCAGCCCATTTCTTATGCCTCGCGTACCATGACAGACACTGAGCAGCGCTATGCACAAATCGAGAAGGAGCTTCTTGCGGTTGTGTTCGCCTGCTCCAAGTTCAAGGACTTCTTTTTCGGTACCAGGTTCACCGTCGAGATGGATCATCAACCCTTGGTGACCATCCTCAATAAGCCTTTCCATGTCGCTCCAGCTAGACTCCAGTGCATGATGTTACAGCTCCAGCGGTTCGACTTTCTGATCGTGTACAAGAGGGGCACCGAGATGCATGTGGTCGACGAGCTGTCCAGGGCCCCCCGGTCCTCCTGTGACAGGCACCCCTACGAGCAGGAGGATCTGCAGGTACTGAATGTCAACTTTGTTCCCTCTAAACAGCTGCAGTGCCTGGTTGAGCACACTGCCAACAACTCCGACCTGCAACAGCTCGCAGCTGTCATCCAGCGGGGGTGGCCCAACAGACGCACCTAGCTGCCTGCGGGCGCCCACCCTTTATTTCTGGTCCACGACGAGCTTGTGCTCCGGGACGGTATCATCATCAAGGGTCACGAGGTGGTCGTCCCTGCCTCCCTATATGACTTGTACTACAACGCTGCCCACATGGGGCATCCCGGAGCCGATGCCACCATCTCACATGCCCAAGAACAATACTATTGGCCTGGCATGGCCAAGTACATTAAAGCCCGAGTAGCCTCCTGTCCTGATTGCAACACTCTTACCCCACACCAGCAGCAGCCACTTCTGCAGCAGCCTGCGCCTGCCATGCCCTGGACCTCGCTGGTTGCTGACATATTCGAATGGCGAGGCAAGCACTACCTGGTGTTGATTGACATACTCCAACTGGTTCGAAGTAGACCGTCTCCCTGCTATCACCTCTGAAATGGTTATCAGTAAGCTGTGCAGACATTTTGCTACCTTTGGGTCCCCGGTCCGCTTGCAGACCGACAACGGCCGTCAGTTCACCAGTGCAGAATTCCAGGCTTTCGCTGTGAAGTGGAAGTTCACTCACTATACCAGCAGCCCCGATTACCCGCAGAGCAAAGGCCTGGCCGAGCGAGCTGTCCGCAGTGCTAAGAATTTGCTCGAGCAGTCTCGTCTCTCCAATGGTGACTTCTACCTGGGTCTTCTAAACATTCGCAACATCTCACGGGACCCTACCATGCAATCCCCTGCCCAGCGACTGATGTCCCGCATGCTTCGCCCACCGATGCCGATCGCCCAACAATCCCTGGTGCCCAAGGTCCTCCAGCCTGCCGCCGTCCAGCAACGGATTGCTCACAAGCATGAGATACAGCGCCGCTCCCACGACAAGTCCTGCCGCCCGCTCTCACCACTACTGCCTGGTCAGGCCGTCCGCATGCAGACCGCCATCGGATTCTCCCGACTCGCAACCGTTGTTGGTGTGGACGATTCCCCGAGATCTTACCTGGTGGACTTTGATGGGACTGTCTACCGCCGGAGCCGCCAGCACCTGTTAGCCTGTCATTACTAATTACCCCGCAGCTCCCTGCATGCCCCAGTCAGTTCGCTTGCCACGTTCTCCTCCCTCTGCGCTTCCTGATTCCGGGTGAATGATCTCATCCCCTGCACGCTCCCCCTCTCCTCCTCCTGGCTCACCTGTGCCGGTTGGGTCACCTCCCGCATTCCCAGTTGAGTCTCCGCCGACTTTCTCCTTCCCGGCTGCTACTGCTCCGCCTCCTCTTCTATCTGGTGGGGAGGGTGATGGTGCTATACGCACACACTCGGGTCGGATTGTCAAACCTCCTGTCCGTTACGGTGATTTCGTTTAAATTTGCATGTGTTGTATACTCACACTGCCACTGTTATAACTTCAATTTTAGATTTCTAAGGGAAAGGATGTAGATGGTTTATGCATGCAACCTATAATGTAGCTACCTCAATACCACTAACCACGCCCAGTCATCTCAGTATAACAGTGATATCTTCCCCTTGCTCCTCCCTTGGTTCCAGTACGCCTGAAGACTAGATGCAGTCAGTACTGGGACGTGTTAAACATGTGCCTTTATTAAAGACTCAGTAAAGTTACAGTGTTGTCAGACTTAACTCCTTTACAACGTGTAACTCTTCCTGTAAACAAAATGTGGTGAAAACAAAATTGCATTTACAATACCTTTTCAGAGGGATTGTAGCAAGGGGGAAGGAAAAGTGAAAAAAAAGGTTTTGGTGGAATAGAGTCTGGCAAGTGATAGTTGGATCTAGATGAGAGGAGTTTTGATTGGCAGATGGGTGGAATAAGTGACAGAGGCTAGAGGATGAAAACGAGAGGAGAGAAGTGTAAAGCCAGAGAGAGGGATAGAGATGGAAGGGAGAAGGGGTTGTAATGACAGAATGGGAGAAATGGGTCCAGGGCTGGATTTACGTCTAAGCTAGACAAGCTTGAGCTTAGGGCCTCGAGATCTAGGGGGGCCTACTCACTTCGCTGCCTCACTGGACCGTCGAACCTCGCCGACCATCTGCCCACCGGTACCTCCTACTCTTTGCCTGCTGACCCTCGCCACTCCACCGCCCTCCAGCAGCCCGCAGCCATTGCGTTACCTGCAGCCTGGACTCAGCACCGGGCCTGAAACATCCACGCTGCAGACTCCAATTCCCCCGGGTTTGACTGCGCTGGGTCCTAGTGCGTCCCAAAACCCTAGCAATCTCAGTGGCTGTTCCACTGGGTCTTCCCCATTCCCCTCAAACTATGTGACCCCAGCTCTTCCCCACCCCCCCCCCCCACACTAGTCCTCATACCCCCCCTACCCCCTGACCACCCACCACCCCCCCCATCAAACATCGCCTCGGCCTCAGTCCACTCACCTGCCTTCCTCCGGTCCCAACCACCATCCCTGCCGTGTGTTCACCTTCCCCCCTGACCTCCCCCTCTCTGATACCAAATGGTCTGTCCTCAGCAGAGGTCTCACCTTTGTCCCCGTCCGTCCCCACCTCAATGAGTTCCGCACCTGCCGCGATTTGGAGCTCTTCTTCCGTCGCCTCTGCCTCACACCGTTCTTCCATGGGAAGGAGTCCTCGCCCCCATTGATGATCCCGTTTCCCCGTCTCCAACGGACCCCCCCCTCTTGGACCCCCCCCCCCCCCCCCCCCTCATGGCCATTGGTAATGAAATTTGCGGGGTCACCATCCGACGTCGGAACGGGAGAACATTCTCAGCAGCTTAGACTTCCGAATCGGCCACTTCCTACCGGAGACCGCGGCTCCCGAAGTCCACAGGCTGAGCTGGGTGGAGATTCACGCTGGCGGCCCTCGGCAAAGGGTTCCCAGGGCTCCGCGATATTAAAATCAGCACGGCCCGAGGCTGGGAGCTCCGCAAACCACAGCTCCATGATGTTGAAGCAGCAGGCCCAACACTCCAGAGCTTCAAACTGCGATCCAGGTTAGGCATCACCTGCTCCGCGGTGAATCCAATATGTATTTTAAAACCAACTGTTTAATGACAACATACAGTAGGATCTAAAAGTGTCATACTGTCACTGTTGGGTAGTCATGGTCCTCTAGTCGGGGGGGGGGGGGGGGGGGGGGGCTCATAAGTAAGTGAAATATCTTAGGGCCTCTCTTCATCTAAATCTGGCCCTGAATGGGTGATTTCAATGTTCGAGCTTTCTAAGCCCTTCCAGCTTTCTTCACCCTCACCCAAATCAGCCAGAAGGGTCTCAACAAGAATGTTCTATACATGTTCTACTCAGATGCTGCCTGACCCTTTGTGTTGCTGCAGCACTGAGGAACAAGGAACTGCATATGCTGGGTTTACCAAAAAAAATGACAATGCATGCAATTGATTGTAAACTACCCAAGCTGGAGAACCTGCCGTTAGTGGAGAGGCCAGTGCGGCGATCAATGATGGCAATGACTGACGGACGAGGACAGACACGCAGAAGTGAGGACGCCGTTGCCAAGGGAAGGAACAAAGGAGGACCCGGCCGTGAGGGATGGGAAAAGCAATGGGGATCTGGCGTGGGGGGACCACTGCGAGGGAGGAGGAATGGAGGGCCCGGCATGAGGGGAGAGCCGTGAAGGAGGGGGAGAGGGGGAAGAACAAAGGGGGACCTGACACATAGTTTCAATTCAATTGAATTCCAAGCCAAATACAAGTTGCAGTTTCTCCAGTTTGTGTGTGGCCTCATGCTGGCAATGGAGACCATGGACAGAAAGGTTGGAATGGGAATTAAAATGGTTAGCAACCAGGGGGTCCAGTAGATCTCATCAGTTAGAGTGCATGTGAATGGTCAAACAGTCATCTATTATACTTTTGGTCTCGCTGATATAAAGGAGGTCACATCAGGAGTACTGAATCCAGTAGACAAGGTTTGAAGAGGTGCATGCGAACCTCCGACTCGCCTGAAAGAGCTGTTGAGGTCCCTAGATGCCCACTGTGAGGGAGTGCAAGGAAAGTACCAGGAGAAGGGGGTGGGGGAGCAGGAGGTTGGGTGGAAAGGAATGGCATCAAATATCTTTCCAATTTGTTTCTGTATCTGGTAAATAGTCAAGAGGTCTTCATAACCTAAGATAGGCCTAAAAAAAGTTTTAGAAATCATACTTCAAATGGGTTTTACAGTAAATAACACATTTTAGGTCAGAGAATTCTTAAGACTGTTAGTTAAAATAATTTCAGTTACTTAACATACTTCAGTAAATTTCCAAATAATTATACGTCATTTTACTTCGAAACACTGGGAATAATGTAACGGTTCACAGAATCAAAATTAATATGATTAAAACAGCACCCATGACCTATTCCATATCCAAAAGAAAATCCATGTACATCTCCAATCAACAGAAAATGTAAAAACTAGTTCAATTTACAAACACACTGTATAAAACACACCAAGATTCTGACTGCCATGGTAGGTATCTGCGGATGTAACTTCTGTTATAAACACCCAACAGCCCCCAAACACACACAATTATGCACTTTAAGGAATATGCAACAGATTGCATCACATTTATTCCTTCCCAAAGTAGGTTTAAACGGATGTGCCTGTGGTCAACCAAACATTTGTTCTATTGTTTTAACACTTTACAAATTTCAGTTTCAAACCAGTTCCGTTGCTTATAAAAGTTACTACAAAGCAAATCTGTACACTTTCTACAATAAATTAAGAAACAATGCAGGCACAAATTGTTTTAAAAAATTTGTGTACAGGTCCCATAGTAAATCACAGCAGGAAAGAAATGTAATATTAAATCACCCCTCCCAACAAAGTAAAAAAGTTACAAGTTTGAAGTGAATTCATATACAATTATACACAGGCTACAAAACCACTTAGTACAACAAGCACTCCTGCATTTCAGGGATTCAGGCAGTAAAGATGATCTTATGGGATTTTTTTAATGCTGCATTTCATAAATATGCAAAATCAAACTAACATCCCAGTTTCCCATAAAACATACCTTCACCAAATATTATTTCAAAAGATAATTAGGACTATGTTACATTTTGGTTAATCCTCTTTTTCAGCACCATGAGTTGAATCAACCTAAAGCAGCAAGACAGAAGCAAGGTGTTCATTTAATATTGTTCAAAGGTGAGATTTCCTCCAAATTGAAGACAGAAAAATGAAAATGTATTAAAAAAAAAGAGATAATCAGTACAGCAATAGAATGCAATCTTTAAAGTAATCCATGCACAGTGCAATATTAGTCCCTGGTTAGATTGCCTAAATTGATCAAACTGGATAGGGTTGTTGATTCTCTAATGTTTGTGGTTAAAATCCAGAGACCCAGATCTTTTCCATATACTTGAAAGGACTGCAAATTTTAATATAGCAGTTATTATATTTACAAATATTTAGCTAATGGATTTTTTGATTGAAATCTAGAGTGACAGATATACTGGGGAAACTGTATTCCAATGAACAAGCATACATGTGTTTGATTTTTTATATTATGAAACACAAACCAATCCAAGATATAGTTGAGAAACAAAGAGTCTTTTGGTAAGAGAAATATAAAAGCTCATTTTACTGCTCTATTGCACACCATTTTAAGTTATCTTGATTTTGTTCATGAACTTTTTCAGTATACGCTGCACCAAAATTATCTGTAGCATGGTACTTAGTTACATGAACAGCTTTCTTTATGTTCATTTAATAAGTTACAGAACATTTAGATTATATATAAAAACAACAAAGTACCAGGACAGATGGCGACCAATTTTGACTAACCGAATAATTTACGGTGTGTAGCAATATACAAGTATATACAGTTTTTTTTTCCATGAGTTATAAACACTATGAACAAGTTAATCCTGTTGAAAAAATTATAGCGGAAAGTTTGAATGTTTACACAAAAGGAAATTATGTATGAAAAACATTATTACAGCTGGCAGTGAATAAGTAGGTGCCATTATTTGTTAAGCACAACTACTGAACCAATGATTGAGACAACAGTGGAAAGTACATTCTCTCTGAGAAATTGTTTTGCAAAGTTTCTTGGTTTTAACTTCAACCAGAGGGGTTCATCTCCCAAGCCCGTCACATTTTCAATCAACGTCACTAAAGTCACTCGTTTGTTCACCTTGGACTCTACTTTGATGGAGCACTGCTCGATCAAAAGCAACGCGGACAGATTTCCGAATGGAAGAAGTTCGACCTTCCATCATTTTTATTTTATCTATGGTTTCATCAATACCAAGGGGGACTATTTTGGACTTTGAAAGCCATTGCCTGTGGAGAATGTGAAAGAATGTGGTTAAGAATATATTGCAAAAGGTCTTGTTTTATTTGCAAACAAATTTCAATGTCTCAAGGCTGCCATATAAATTAACTCTTTTTCCAATCAGATAAAATGCTATTATTATGATCAAACAAATATTTTGGGCTAATAACAATAAATAAAATAAAAATAGTAGCCAATATATTTAAATGCATCAAATTTCCTTTCCATCAAAAAAAAAAGGATTTTAGATCGTTGAGAGAAAAACATCTAAGGTAAATCTGGATATTAGACAATATCTCAAAATTACTCGTACAAATGTTATGGTTAAATCATATATGCCAACATTTTAATTGAGGTACTTATCTTAATTTTCTCTTTCCAAACAATTGGTGAATGTGTTATAATATTAAAATTTCAAAAAACCTCACCAAAGCAGAATATTACAAATGCTGGAAATGCTCAATAGATCAGGCAGCAATTGAGGATTCAATTATTTAAATGCATAATACAGTACTTTCTTCAGAACAGATGATAAAAAAAGTAATCAACGAATTTTGACTTTGTTATTCTCTACACAAACCTCCATGATATGCTGAATATCTCGAGCATTTTTTTATTACTTGTCCCATTATTGCTAACAATGCGGTTTTATTATCCACACTGTCCACCAGGATGGTTAATAACGTTTTTGGTACATTGGCCTTAATCAGTCAGGGTATTGAGTATAGAAGTTGGGATGTTATGTTACAGTTGTACAACACTTTTGTGAGGCCGCATTTAGAGATTGCGTTCACATTTGGTCACTCTGCGACAGAAAGGATGTTGTTAAGCTGGAAAGCGTGCTGAGAAGGTCTAAGAGGATGTTGCCAGCACTTGAGGGCCTAAACTATGTGGGCAGGCTAGAACATTATTTATTGGAGCGCAGGAAACTGAGGCATGATATTAGAGGCATGCAAGATCATGAGGGAAATAAATAGGGTGAATGCAGAGGGTCTTCTACCCAGAAAATCAAATACTGGAGGTATTCAACCTTAAATCTCGACTTTTTTTTTTAGCTCTCCATTTGCAGGAATTAGTGCAGGTGTTTTCTCACAGTAAAAGGACTTATCTGGAATTTCCCAAAATTATGAAAGTATGTGACAAATGAAGCTGTAGTTCAAATTGTTACAAAAGAAGATTCTCATTTGGCAAACTACTTACCAACTTCGTTTGTTATCAAAGAACAGAACAAGATAAAGTTTCTCTCCAGCTCTCCTATTCATTTGCTCACCCACTTTCAGTACACCTGGAGGGGGCACAGGAATAGGCACTCCATTGTGGCGAAAACCATTTCGAGGCATCTTGGGATCAATTACCTATTTAAAAAGGAAGGCAGTTTCCCCCCCCAAAAGGTTTTATATACTTAAAAAAACTAAGTTTCAATAATTTCATGAATTAATATTATTAAATCAAAACTTTATAAAAACAGAAATGAAACTTTTAATAGTCCTTTGAACTATTACACATTAATAAAGCTCATTAATTTGAAGAAATCTTTGCATAATTTTAATTTGTTCCCCAATAACCAATTATCCAGAAGAGATTAATTAAATTTATCAAAATTAATAATTATTGTTATATTTTAGTACATCACTAATACCCATGGTTGAATCTTTAAATTCATACTGTCACATCAATGTTTTATTTTATGTTAAAAAAATCTTTCATTTGCCCTCCTGCACAATTTGAAAAGGTGAAAAATTAAGGAATGCGGAGGCTAGACTAATGCCAAACCTCTAAATCCAACATTAGTTATATATATACACACACATACACACACACACATATATATATATATATACACACACACACACACACACACACACACATATACATACATACATATGTAAATTAACGATTGCCCGGTTGCCAATGGCTACCTAAAGTCCCACCGGGCAGCCTAAAAGCCGTGTCATTTTGCCAGGCTTGGCCCCCCCATTCCATCTCTCCCTGCCGGGTCTCCGCTCTCTAGCCGCTCCTCATCCGCCGGCATGGCCAGCCGCCTTGCACATGCGCACTGCCACCACATCCTCGGCTGCCCAGCACATACACACTGCCACGGCCTGCACATCCTCCTCCTGCACATGCGCACTGCCACAGCCAGCACATCCTCCCCCTGCACATAACCACAACCACGGCCAGCACATCATCAGCCACCCTGCACATGCACACTGGCACGGCCACTGGTCGGCGCCGGGCACGTTGTCCCTCCCTTTGCATTGTGGGAGATCTGGCCGCCATTGCTGTCCGGTCGCCGCCTCGCCTTGACCGCTGAAACCCAACGCAGAATCACTCCCTGGAGCTGGAGTAACTCTTGCTTCTTGATTTCCTGGTCCTCCAAAAATATTCCAAATGGAATTTAAACTGGAGGTGGAAGAGGGTAGACTTAAGCAAAAAAGGGTTCTTGGGGGAAAAAACAGCTACCTTCAATTTAGTTGCGTCTGGTTGGGTAACTATGGTAGGGTGAAGATTATTCCATGCTTTAATTGTGCGGGGGAACTCCGTGGAACAGCCAGCATCTCTGGATAGAAGAAATTGGGCGACGTTTTGGGTAGAGACCCTTCCTTAGACCCTCTGTTTTTAGTTTAGTTTAAAGATACAGTGCGGAAACAGGCCCTTCGGCCCACCGATCAACCGTACTCTAGTTCTATCCCACACATTAGTGAAGTAAGTCAAGAGTGTTATATTTTCTCACGATCTAGTTAGAACAATGAAACCCTTACTTGCAGCAGCACAACAGAATATGTAAACATAGTGCTCTGTAAACAATGTTATAAACAAGAAAACAAAACAGTGCATATTTATATATGAAGATATAACTATATAAATATATATATGTGTGTGTGTATGTAATATATATACCCACACATACACAATTTCCCTCGTGGCATTAATAACGTTCTATCGTATAGTATTGTGTGTGTGTAGGAAGGAATTGCAGATGCTGGTTTAAACCGAAGATAGAAACAAAAAGCTGGAGTAACTCAACAGGTCGGACAGAATCTCTGGACAGAAGGGAAATATTACGTTTTGGGTTGGGTCTGAAAAAGGCTCCTGCACACCTTTGTATTGTGGAAGGAAACAAGAGCACCCGGAGAAAACCCATGCGGTCAAAGGGAAAAGGAGCAAACTCCATGCAGACAGCATCCATATTCAGGATCAATTCTGGGTCTCTGGCACTTTTAGGCAGCAATTTTATGTCCAATGTACTGCCCCATAGTATTGAACTGAATTAAAACATACAGTAGCTGTAAAGAGGGACATAGCGTGACTTAAGACTGAAAATGGATTGTTTATTTTTTTTAGTAGCCAGTTATCAACGTATAATTTTTTGTGTGTTGGAAAACAAAATATAGTGGCACAGCTGGTAGACTTGCTGCTTCACATGCCAGAGATCTGTGTTCGATCCTGTCCTCGGGCACAGTCTGTGTTGAATTTGCACATTCTCCCTGTAAGCGTATGGGTTTCCTCCAACATTCCAAAACGCATTGGCTTTGTAGGTTAACTTGTCTCTGTAAAATTGCCCCTAATGTGTAGGGAGTGGGTGAAGAAAGTGAGATAACAGAACTTGTGTGAATGGGTGGTATACAAAAAAGCTGGAGAAAATCAGCGGGTGAGGCAGCATCTATGGAGTGAAGGAATAGGCTTTTTTCGGGTCGAGACCCTTTTTCAGACTGATGTCAAGGAGGGGGGCGGGAAAAAGAAAGGAAGAGGCAGAGACAGGAGGCTGTGGGAGAGCTGGGAATGGGAGGGGAAGGAGGGAGAAAGCAAGAACTACTTGAAATTGTAGAAGCCAATATTCATACCGCTGGGGTGTGAACTACCCAAGCGAAATACGAGGTGCTGCTCCTCTAATTTGGCCATGGAGGAGGCCCAGGACAGAAAGGTCGCATTCGGAATGGGAGGGGGACTTGAAGTGCTGAGCCACTGGGATGTCAGGTTGGTTATTGCAAACTGAGTGGAGGTGTTGTGCGAAGCAATCGCCAAGCCTGCGCTTGGTCTCACCGAGGTTGATCATACGCTGAATAATCCAACCACATTTTTGTTTGGAAGTGGAAAGAAATAATATAAATTGCATTCGTTGCAATGTAGAAAAAGAGTTGAGATACTGTATTGTAATTTTGCTGCATGTCATTGTGGTATATATCATGTCTTGATTGGTGAATATGTTTAGTTTGTGACTTTATTTGAAGCAGAAATAATATGTGAATGCTTCATTGAGCATAATTCGGACTGGTAACTATGCACATCGTCCGAGCACATTATCGCACGCATCATGCAAGCCGTCTTAAATGACCACCTAAACTGTCATTTGGCAACCTAAAAAGCTGCCTAGGTTGCCCGGCTAGCATCAGAGAAAAAAAGTTCAGTGAGAGCCCTGTTTGTACACAAGGAATATCAAACATTCACTTAATGATCTTGTGTTTGGACGATCAAGGCATTTTATGTTCAAGAAAAACATATGGCAAGCGTATTTCCCACTATCTGGGCATGCCGATTTAGAATCATTACAATGCAGACTATGACACCGTCAGCAAAACAAGCCAAAGCAATTTAGTGGATAATTCTATTTTTTCACCATAATCAATGCTGTTAAACCCACCAAGGCTGGATATGATGGATAACCACTGCACTTTGCCCAAATTAACTTTAAAGGCTCCAAAGCAGAACTGGAATCTGTAGAGGTCCACATACTATTTTGTCCAACTTCTAGAAGAAAGATATATTTGTAATAATTGTTTAAAAAAAATCCATTCATAGAAACAAACATGTTCTGCATATCTGTCACACAAAATTCAACAATTCAAGAAATTCAAATCAAATGTTAGTCACTGTGTGTGCATTCATGCAAAAAATCTTCTGGGTATGGCAGAGTAAAAACTTCAGAATATTTTTTTTATATCTTTAAAAAATTCAATGACCCTTTGCTCTTTGCTGTTTATATTAGGTTGTCAATGCACTTGAGACAGCAAGACCTGGTAGCCTATTCACCACGTTTAAGAAGAAACTGCAGATGCTGGAAAATCGAAGGTAGACAAAAGTGCTGGAGAAACTCAGTGGGTACGGCAGCATCTATGGAGCGAAGGAAATAGGCTTATGGTCATGGTTATCATGGAATATCATCATGGTTGGTAACTTCAATTAAGCAAACTTCAAGAATGTATTCTACCAACTACCATCTGCACGTCTCCTGCCCCACATGGAAGTGTTAACATGTTAGACCAAACATGCTATGCAACCAAGTATGCCTATTAGTCCACCCTCGTCCTCAACTGATCATCTGTTGGTGGCTTACAGACACAATCTTGAAGCACGAGACACCAACGAAGAATAATACTGCAGGGGTCTCAGAAGTCAGAGTCTACTTCAAGACTAACGAGTCAGTGGTCTTGAACATGTTTAAGACTACTTCATCCAAAAATGCGTTGATGTTGGGTTCTGTCAATGACAATTAGGGTCTATTCTAACCAGAAGCTTTGGACGAATTGGGAGATTTCCTCTCACCTTTAGTTTAGATCCGAACCTTTCCAATAAAGATGACCCCTTTCAAAAAGATTATGTATGATCTCCATTAGGCTATCAGGGATGTCAAGAGAGAATTCCAGAAGAAGCAAGAGGTTCAATTTAATCAACCAGTTGTCAGGTGAGCCTGAATACAATTACAGGTTACAAGATGAAATTTGGGACAATCTCTGGCAATGGTGCATCCCTACTGGGTCAGCTCAATGCTATTTATGCCCGCTTTGAACAGGCAAAGTTTACCAAGGTGCATCTGTCCCAACTCAGGTGTCTTTGTGGCAGATCTGCTTTAATGAGGGTAAATGCTCAGAAAGTTGTCGGCCTGGATGGAGTCCCTGGACAGGGCTCTGAACTTGTGCACGTCAATTGGCCACAGTCTTCATCAATATTTTCAACCTCTCATTTCAACAATTTATCATGTCCCCATCTGCTTCAAGGAAACCTCCATCATTCCAGTCCCATAGAAGTGACCCAATCACCTTTTTCACACCACTTCAGGGAGGTGCTGCATAATTTTTATTCTATCCTATTCAGTTGTTGCGTTATTGCACTTTCATTTTTTTGCACTACTTCAGATTACACTATAATCTTTGCACCAATCTGCTGTTTTGTTTTCAACATGGCAATTATAGATACAAAAATAAAAACAATGTGTACTATTTACATGCACCCTAAATTAACTATTCAATTAAATAATAGTTTACTTTTAAGAGGTTGAGGGTATTGCCAAATTGATTTTAAATTGTTAAAAACTCAATGGAGAGCAAGTACACATTTGTTATTACTGTAATCATTTAAGCTAAAATGATATTTGGAAAATGACTAGATTTAAAAACAAAATGATCAAAAATAGCTACTCTTACGACAAAATTTCAGTCTTCAAAATAGAACACTATAATTATTCAATGTGTATGCACCCATAAATATTAACCCTTTTATATTTCCAGATGAACGGAAAATAAAAGATGAAATTAACCAACAAATTGAAGACCAAATCGTTTTAAAATTGATTTGTTTAGTTTAGAGATACAGCGCAGAAACAGGCCCTTCGGCCCACAGATTCTGCACCGATCAACGACCCCCGCACACTAACACTATTCTACACACACTAGGGACAATTTACAATTTTACTGAAGCCAATTAACCTACAAACCTGTTAAGTCTTTGGAATGTGGGAGGAAACTGAAGCACCGGGAGAAAACCCACGCAGGTCACGGGGAGAACGTACAAACTCTGTTCAGACAGCACCCGTAGTTTGGATCAAACCCCAGTCTCTGGCTCTGTAAGGCAACAACTCTACTGTTGCGCCACCATGCCGCAAAATAATAACCAAATAGTGTTGATCTGCTGCAATACTAAACAATCACATACCTGCTACGATTCTAGCTGCTTTGGCAAAGTTGCCATTTTCAATACAAGCAATCAATTCATTTCTGTTCTCTAGAGGGTTTCTTCGAGCTAGTGCTGGTTTTCCTTTGCCACACTTAGGAAGACTTATTGTGCTGGCAAAGAAAAAAATAAATGGGATTTTCCTTGACCAAAAAGGTATAGCATAATGTAAAACTGTAAATAACAAATATGTAAAATACTAACATCCTCAAATTTAATACACATTTAAATATATACAGCCACATGCAGGGAACCCTCTCAACTATTAGTCAAACAAATCACTGCAGCATTGTACTACTGCAATAATTTTAGAGGAGATATTACACAAGGGTGTAAACACTTGACATCAACTATACACATTGCTAGTCTCTTACCGGCATTGAAAATGAAAGACATTTTATCCAACACAGTATCTAATACATGTCAACGTTTTGGTTGTTACAGACATGATTAAGATTAAAAGTGGTTGAACCCCTTTTTTTTTAAAGATGGAAACTGCAGTCCAATTCTAATGCACTGTAATCCACTATAATGTTTAATATAATAAATAAATGAAATCCAGAATGTTGGTTCTAGCAAGTGAAATTATACATTTAAGACATTTGTATAGCACACAATATGTGACATGCTCTCTTTCCATCCAAGTCATTAACATTTATTATAAATAACTGAAAATCCAAGTCCTTGCAGCCCTCCACTAAATCTGGATTTAAAAAATAATATTATTCCTGCTTGTCACAATCAGGTACATCCAAGTTCAAATCATTAATATTTAACCTAAATACTATGTCCTAATGGACCTTTGGAAATTACTACCATGTGCCTCTCTTCAGCCCAAATAAACAACTGTTTACAACTCTTTCTCAAAGCCCATTTCACATAATCTAATTTGCCTTAATACATTTGAGAGCATTCCTACACTAAAGTTTCTCAATTTTATGGTCCTAAAATTTTAAAGACTTGCTGGCATCTACTGGTTTTGCTTAATCAGTAGAGATGATAATTAAAATAAAAAATATTCCAAAGGTCATGTCCTTCCCCAATGTCCTATGAACTAAAACCAATTTTCCACACCACCACCATGTGTACATGTGTAACTCTTTATTTAAATCTTCAGGGTTCAATTCAGAAGTACCCACCATTAAGTGATGGGTTTCATTTTTTAATGCAAATAAATAAGGTGCGGTATTGCCTACCTTTTTATCCTGAAGTGAAGATACAATAATTAGTGTTCTTTAGATTTAGCATTGAATAACATAGAAACATAGAAATTAGGTGCAGGAGTAGGGCATTCGGCCCTTCAAGCCTGCACCGCCATTCAATATGATCATGGCTGATCATCCAACTCAGTATCCCGTACCTGCCTTCTCTCCATACCCTCTGATCCCCTTAGCCAGAATAAGTTAGCTATCGCTCCGAACAAATACATTAAATGTCTGGGTTCAGCGAATAATCGTTACCTTGCATGGTTGGAAACGGCACTGATACTAGTACATATACTTGATTCTGAAGCACAACGACGTCGCTGATGATCAGTTGCATTGGTCTGTGTGGTTTCCGGTTTTTCTTCATTACCAAATCCATTAGATAATACTGGAAAATTATATTGTTAATTATTATTACAAGCAATTAAGACTTTAATCTTTCATAACTTTCTGAATTTAGTCATCATTTCATCCAACAAAAAGGGATGCTATTAAATGAATTTGTTAAAATATGGCAGGTCTTGAACAATGACCGAAGAGTTGTTATCCAATTAGAGCATTACAAAATGGACAGTCTCATTTGGGATTCTTTATTCCTCCATTAGGTAGGACAGATCTCAACCCTGCTTGGAACCCCTAGTTTCCAAAAAATATTGAATGCATTAATCAAATTGAAGATAGATCTTACAACTGGAAAGCTTGTGAACATTACCAGAATCAGATAATTGCTAGTAAAGTGACAGCACCTACCAATGACCCCAAGAAAGCTCCACTTTAGATATCCGTAAAGATTCCCCTTTTGCTAAAAAGCTGCTCTTATAACTAAAAAGACGTCTAATATTAAAAACCTTACATTGCGAGATGACTCGGCAAATAATTTTGAAACAGCAATTCAGAAGCAAAAAGGATATTTTTAAATTAACATTTTATGCGCTTGACCGCTAAATAACAATTGGGAAATATGTAACAAAAGGTAGAAGCAAAAATATCATAAATATTACAAAATTTTAAATGTTAAATCTCTTAAACATTGAATTTTGAGGGAATTTAATACACGTATTAAAAAAAATGTGATTTTGTTCCAAGATAGTAATGATTAAGGTTTGGCATCATGAGGGGGGTGGGGGGGGTGGATGGGTGGATGGGAGGAGGGTGTTCAGGTTTTTGGGTTACGGCCCATGTGCCGTAGGTTGCCAAACCCTGTCCTAGATGTTTGGCCTCATTGTGGTCCTCCACATGTTTTACAAACGATTCACCTGGTTAGTTTTATCTCCGGCTGCTTCATGTTGTCGGCGGCTGCACATCCAACCAAGAAAGAAGAGAAGAGATGCGACGTCACTCACAGCCGCCAACTGACGCGCTTCCAAAGACCACACAGATCGTTGTGATATAGCGCAAAAAGACAAACTGTGCAGGGACTGAAGACAGTGCGAGAATTCTGTCATCAGTGTGAGAATTGGCTGAAATGCGTGACTCTCACGCTCAAAGCGTGAGAGTTGGCAGCCCTGTCTAAGGCCAGGATGTGACAACAGACGCACAGGGAGACACATACACAAAGGAAGACACACACACACACACAGGGAGACAGACACACACACACACACACACACAGATAGACAGACACACACACAGGGAGACAGACAGACACACACACACACAGGGAGACACACACAGACACACACACACAGGGAGACAGACACACACACACACACACAGGGAGACAGACAGACACACACACACACACACAGGGAGACAGACACACACAGGGACACACACACACACAGGGAGACACACACACACACACACAGGGAGACACACACACACACACACACACAGGGAGACACACACACACACAGGCCACACACACCCCCAGCCACACACACACAGGGAGCACACACACACAGGGAGCCACACGCACACAGGGAGCCACACACACACAGGGAGCCACACACACACAGGGAGACACACACACACAGGGACACACAGACACACACACACAGGGAGACACACACACAGGGAGACACACACACACAGGAAGACACACACAAACACACACACACAGAAAGACACACACACACACACACAAGGGGACACATACAGAGACACAGGGAGACACATACACAAAGGGAGACACACACACAGGGAAACACACACACAGGGAGACACACACACAGGGAGACACACACACAGGGAGACACACACAGGGAGACACGCACACACACACACAGGGACACACACAGCACACACACACACACACACACGGACACACACACACACGGAGACACACACACACAGAGAGACACACACACACACACACACACACACACAGGAGACACACACACAGGGAGACACACACAGGGAGACACACACAGGGAGACACACAGACATGCACACACACACAGGGAGACACAGGGAGACACACACAGGGAGACAGACACACACACACACACAGGGAGACACACACACAGGGACACACACACACACACACACAGGGAGACACACACACACACACAGGGAGAGACACACACACAGGGAGACACACACACACACACAGGGAGACACACACACACACAGGGAGACACACACACACACACACACACAGAGAGAGAGACACAGGGAGACACACACACACACACACACACACACAGAGACACACACAGGGTGACACACAGACACACACACACAGGGAGACACACACACACACACAGGGAGACACATACACAAAGGAAGACACACACAGACACGCACACAGGGAGACACACACACAGGGAGTCACACACACAGGGAGTCACACACACAGGGAGTCACACACACGCACACAGGGATTCACACACACACACACACACACCTTTCCTTCCCCCCCTCCCTTCTCTTTCCTCCCCCTCCCTCTTTTTCCTCACGCTTCCTCTTTCTCTCCTTTCTCCTTCCGTTCCTTCATCCCCTTTCTACATTCCCTCCCCCGGTCTCTCTTTGCCTCCATCCCTCTCTTTCCCTGGCCGCCCAATGGGGTCTGGTGGGCACGGTGTAGCGTGGATTGGCGGCGCTGGCGCTGCCGTGTAAGTTGAAGGGCAGGAGAGAGGGAGGGAGCGAGGTTGCCGCGGTAGCCAGAAGAGCAGTGCTCGCAGACGGCTCACAAAAGCGCTGGCACCCGCTGCCCGGGACCGACGCGCTTCCCCAATCCGTGCAGATCGCTGTCATGCGCCGCAAACTTGAGACAAACTGTGTAGGGACTGAAGATAGCCTGTCAGCGTGAGAATTCTGTCTTCAGCGTGAGGGCATGAGATTTGGCTGAAATGCGTGAGTGTTGGCAGCCCTGCAACCGCAATGTGCAATATAATGGCTAGCTCACTAAATGAAGAAAAAACGTTAAAACTGCTTTCACAATTAAAGTTTTAGGAATTAGTTTACAAAGCACTGGCCAAACTGGCATACACTTTACAGCTTATTGGCCTATTAAGTATTCCTTCAACCAGCTCCTCCCGTCTACTTTCATAGATTTATTTGTGGATTAAAATGCAGGAAAAATGTTAACCTGGGGAGATGTGGCTTATTTGCCCCCTTTATGTTCAGGCCCAAGTTCAAATTTAGGACACTCCAGTGCAGCACCACTCTATGCAGCAGATCTGATACCAGTTCTAAGACCATAATGAAAACAAGGGCCTACATCTCTACCAAACACATGCCAATAGTTTAACATTTAAAGTCCAGCTAATAAACATCAGGAAATCATAAAGTTCTACACTAGCTGAGTTTCAGTCACATTTTCAGAACCATTACATTTATCTGCATCACTGGGATCACCAAAGCACAACTATATCCTATTTTACTTCTACCTTATTAACCAAAAAGGCTTTCAAGCGTGGGTGCAGATGTGAACAGTATAAATGAGATTTCAAGATAACCAAATCAAAGTTTTGGAAAAATAAATCAAAGTACATAAAGTACGGAAAAACAAGTTTGCAGAGACTAAAGGTGGCCTATAATGATGCCATGAGAACACTGCTAAGGAAACCTAAATGGTGTAGTGCTAGTAACATGTTTGTGGCTGCAGGAGTCAGTACTTTAGAAGCTATCCGAAGAAATCATATGTATAAATTCATTTGCAGGATAAATGACTAAAAATGTAATTATTGTGGCCTTGTCAAACATAAGGTTTAGCATTACACACTACGAATCTCAGTCGTGGAGACACTGGTATCGCTGTCTCGTTGCAGGACATTGATCATTCTTTTTTATTCTGGATTTTAATTAATGTATTGTGTTTTTTTTAAAATATATATAATTTATGAATGATGCTTTTACTAGTGATATACTAAGATTTTGTATGTGTTTTATGATTTTATATGCAATGTATTTTTATGTACTGTTGTCCCTTGTCTGGACCTTGAGTCTGAAATAAAGTTTATTATTATTATTAATTAAAGGAAAACCACATAGAAATAGATATCAAGTCCCAAGGATCTTTCCTTGTATATGCATAAATATCATTAGCCATTGATCCTTACCCAGACCACTTTTTTTGAGAGGTAACTTTTCACAATCTCCTTCTGCATCCCCACATAAGCTCCGCGATCTCTTCCTTGGTTGTAATAATGTCTCCAGTCTGGGAATTACCACAGATAAGAAAGTTTTCGATCCCAGCTGCCCTTGATGTGGTTGAGTTTCTGAATTTTTTGCTTGGTTTTGTGAGTTCATGCTTTTGGGTTTTCGGAAGAGGGCAGAAGAATGTATTCCACCATCAGGTGGCAGATCAACTGTAATGGATTTTGAGCTACTGACGTCACCATTAATCAGGTCTTCTGGAGTGTGTCCATTCATTGTCACATTCTGCAAGGAAGTATTACTCGCTTCATCACCATCAAACTTAACTCTTTTATTTAATCTACTCTGGTCAGTGCTAGGTTCTATTGGTTTAAGGATTGGTGGTTCTGATGGAGTATCTGAAGTTGGCAGAAGAGGCAAAGTATCAGATGGTTCAAGAGTAGGCGGCACAGAAGACTTGGAATCTCCTGAAACAGTAATTTACAAATCTTAATAACAGTACAATTAATTCAAAAATAGTTGTTTATGTCTGCTACCATTTTACCACATAACACCCAGATCTATTATTTGGCTAACTAGTAAATATTTAAAAACAGTGCCCTCCATAATGTTTGGGAGAAAGATAGATTCATTATTTATTTATTTGCCTCTGTACCCCACAATTTGAGATTTGTAATAGAAAAAAAAATCATATGTGGTTAAAGTGCACATTGTCAGATTTTAACCAAGACCAATTTTATACATTTTAGTTTCACCATCTAGAAATTACAGTAATGTTTATACATAGTCCCCACATTTCAGAGGATACACAGCAATGTCATGTAAATGAAAGTAGTCATGTTTAGTATTTTGTTGCATATCCTTTGCATGCAATGACAGCTTGAAGTCTGCGATTCATGGACATGGAAACCCAGTTGTTGGGTGATTTCTCTGGTGATGCTCTGCCAGGCCTATATAGCAGCCATCTTTAGCTTTTGCTTGTTTTGGGGGCTAGTCCCCTTCAGTTTTCTCTTCAGCACTTCTCTTTTATAAGGCATGCTCAATTGGGTTCAGATCGGGTGATTGACTTGGCCACTTTTTACAATTTTTTAGCTTTGAAAAACTCATTTGGTGCTTTAGCAGCATGTTTGGGATCATTGTCTTGCTGTAGAGTGAACTGCCGGCCAATGAGGCTTTTGTTTGAACTTGAGCATGTAGGATATGTCTATACACTTCAGAATTGATTATGTAACTCCAATCAGCAGTTGTATCATCAATGAAGATATGTGAGCCAGTACCTTTAGCAGGCCACAACACCCCCACCACCGTGATTCACAGATGTGGTGGAATGCTTTGGATCTTGGTCAGTTCCTTCTCTCCTCCATACTTTGCTCTTGCCATCACTCGGATGCAAGTTAATCTTCATCTCATCTGTCCACAAGACCTTTTTCCAGAACTGTGGTTACTCTTTTAAGTACCGTATTTCCCGGCAATGAAGACGCACCTGCATCAAAGATGCACCCCCATTTTCAGTAGCTAAATTTTGGAAAAAGGCTGGCGGGACATAGAATTTCTCACGCTCAAAAATAAATAAATAAAAATGAAGAAAGTGACAATTCAATTGGCCCAAGGCTTCCAGATCTCCTACATTCTGAATGACTAAATGTGTGTGTGGGGGGGGGGGGGGGGGGGGGGGGGGGGGGGGGGGGGGGGGGGGGGGGGGGGGGGGGGGGGGGGGGGGGGGGGGGGGGGGTGGAGAGATGCTAGCAGGTGGAGAGGGAAAAAATCAGAGCACACCAGGACAAGTTGAATCAGTTGTGATCTTATTGAATGACAATACTAGTTCACGGGACCAATTGAGGTTACTCGCACTGACACAGGAGTAAGCTCCACCACCCGCTGTCCTGTTATCCATCGCCCAGTGACCCGCTCCGCACTATGATCTTTGCTCTTGAGCTGGTCCCCTCACTGTCCGGTCTCCGAGGCAGGTCAAAAATACGGATAACGAGAATTTCAAAACTAATACCAACTGCTTTTGTGCGCATCTGTTGACAAGGCAGCAGCATTCTTATTCTCTCTGTTATTCTCACTTGAACAACAACCTCCACACACCTCCAAAGCATGTCCCCATGCAAATTTACATTGAAAGACACGGACCGGGCAGTGAATGCCTTGCAGTGTCACCCAGCACAGCAAGTGAGGTCATGTCTTGCTCCCGGCAGCAGTCAGATTTTATGGATTTGCGGGAAGCGGCTGACATGAGCGAGGCCGGTGAGCCGCAGGGGAATGGTGTTCAGACGGAGAGCACTGCCAGAGCTGAGTGGGCCGGCAGAAGGCGCCGAGATGGCGGCCGGTTCTGCTGTCCGGACCCGGTGGCTGCACACAGCCACCCGAGCTACTTCCCTCCCCGGCCACAATGCAGTGGCTCCACGCCCAGAGCGCTGCGGCAACGGTGAGTGAGTGAGTTGCTGACATGATCCCTGACTCTCTACTTCCCAACGCTCCTGCCCGTGTTGACCCGGGCCAGATTTCCCACATGCTGTGAAAGGAACTCTCTCCCCCCAGTAGCGCTGCCCTTTTAGAGCCTCTTCCCACTTTATAGCCGCTTCCCATCAGCTGCCAGCAATGAGGGATAGCCAAGTCTATCTTTCTTGGCTAACAACCTAACCTTCTGCCTCCAAGAAGCAGGTTAATTTGTGTGTCTTATTTTTGGGTAAAAAATAGCATCTACATTGCCGGGAAATACAGAACTTCTTGGCAAACTGTAACCTGGCCATCCTATCTTTGCGGCTAACCAGTGCTTTGCATCTTGCAGTGTGGCCTCTGTGTTTCTGTTCATGAAGTCTTCTGCGGACAGTAGTCATTGACTAATCCACACACGACTCCTGAAGAGTGTTTCTGATCTGTCGGACAGGTGTTTGGGGATTTATCTTTATTATAGAGAGAATTCTTCTGTCATCAGCTGTGGAGGTCTTCCTTGGCCTGCCATTCCCTGGTTTATTCTGGTTTCTCAGTCTCATGATGGCATATTTGACTTTAATTTGCACAACTTTGGTCTTCATGTTGATAAATAGCAATAAACGTTTCCAAAGATGATGGAAAGACTGGAGGAAAGACTCGGTGCTGAACAATTACAAACACCTGTGAAGCCATGTCCCCCAAACATTATGGTGCCCTGGAATTGGGGGGTGGGGGTGGGGGGGAACTATGTATAAACACAGCTGTAATTTCTACATGGCGAAACCAAAATGTATAACAATACCATTTAATAAAATTTGGCAATGTGCACTTTAACCACGTGTTTTTTTCTTTTACAAATCTCAAATTGTGGAGTACTGAGGCTAATAAATAAATTATGGGTCTTTCTCCCAAATATTATAGAGGGCAATGTATAAGAATAGTTCAAGATAACCCTCACTAAAACTGAGATATTATTCTGTGTATATCTTTATTTAATTAACCCTCCATAATGCTTTAATATAACTGAAACTTGGGTTACAGAACAAAATGGGCTGAATATAAGTATCTTTCAATACTCTTAGGTTCTGACATTTGGGACTTACTGCTTTCAGTGAAGCTTTTACAAAAGATAAGAGAAGAACCTTTCTGACGCATTGCACCGTTTACTGATTCCAACTATTTGTCACATTTCGAGTTATTTTATTTTCCCCTGCATGAATATTTCACCTTCAGTATAAATGGGGTAATAACATTTACATAATTTACATTTTATAATTATATTCACTGTGTTTCTCACCATCTTGCTCCAACTTTGCTCCATCATCGATTATACTGTTTTCACCATGTGCATGTTCACTTTGAGCCTTCTGTTCACTTAATTTGAGCCGGATGTTATTAATTTCTTTTCGCAGTAACTTGACGCGTCTAGATTTAGCACTGCAGGCTTTCATTGCACATGTCATGTCCAGTTTCTCCAGCAGTTCTTTGAGCTGCACTTCCAAAGACATGTTCTCTCTATTTGCAGGCACCAATAATCTATCCACTACAAAGAAAGCAAAATAGATGTTTTAATGGAAATCAACAGCTCTCAATAGTTCCAACATTACCATAAAAATAATCACCAAATAAAAATCAAAAACTAACTGCAGATGCTGAAAATCTGAAATTAAAAAAAACAAAATGCTGGAATCACTGCATACTAGGCAAAGAGAAAGTTGTTCATGTTAACTTTCTTTCTACAGAAACTACTCGACCCATTTCCATGATTTTCTGCTTTTTAAACATAGTTCCTTTACAAATTTCGTAAACAATTTAGAATCCACATCCCAAACATAACTAACTGCACTAAAGGTTGAGATTGTAATCTTTAGGTTTTCCACAATCTTTCACATGTACTTACAATTCTATTGATTCTAATCAGTCATTACCCATAAAACAGTCCACCTTTTCCTAGTGGCTCAAAGTGAGCCTCTGCATTCCCAACCCAAAAAAGCCTCAACAAAGCAGAGGTCCTGCAGGTTCTGAGTAATTATTCTAGTGTGCTGATTTCTTTTGGGTCCATGACAGTAGCAATGTTTAAATATTTTAAAATAAAAACCCACGATTAACTATTTAACAGTACGCCAATTAGACTAAGGCATTGAAAGGGCTTTGACATTTTTAGGTTGAGTACTACATACCATCAAGAGGCTGACAATAGAAATTAGAGTTATAAATTGACAAGAATGGGAAAGGCAAAATTATATTTACCAGAAAGTACGAAAAATATGTAATGCTAAAAGGAACAAACTACAAACAGGCTCCATGCATGAATAGGGGTCTATGAAACTTGGAAGATAAAACACTTGGTGTCAATGGATGGCATTAAATTTTAAAATAATCTAGGGAAAAAATACAAGAGGCATGGCTGCGCATTGGAAATATGAGTAATGCGCAAGGATTGCCAGACATTTATATTTAAGAGGAACATTTAATGTCCAGGCCAAATGGACTGGTCAGTTTGAATCTATAGTAGGAAAAATAACAGGAACCTTTTCTAAAGTGAGAATAGAAGAACAATTTTAAACAAAGTATAGCACTAAATAGGTAACGTGTGTGCATTTCAAAATAGCAGTAACTGCTTGATCAATATTATCGCATATTTTTAAAGTTAGAGAGTAGATTTTAGATATGGAGAAGATTCAATGTATCCAGATTTTTCAATAGAGTTGCATTTCATAATGGATTAATAAATAAATGGACAGAAAACAGAGTGTGGGAGTAAATAGCTATTCACAACAGAACGTGGGTAATGCTGAATCAACAGATGGCCATAAATTAGATAAATGATTTAGCACAATTTGTACATTTGCAGATATAGATAATTTGGGTGGGATAGTCAATACTAACGAAGACTGCAGCAAAGAACATTAATATATATATTTTTTAAATTGACATATAATTGGCATGATTTTGATGAGAAGAATGAAAAGGTAATTTATTACTTGGATAGTTTGAATCTAGATGGTATGGTGTGGTGAAGCAAATAATTCAGAGCACAAATATACCAATTGTGAATAGGTTTGCTAAAGGTTATCAGGGCATGAATTAAAGCAATCAATGGTATTAGTTTTTATAAGGGAAAGAACTTAAAAATAGTGAATGTTATGCCAAACGTGTGAAAAAAATTGGATGGAACATAATTGAAGAATATTTTCAATTCTAGTTGCCATAGTATACAAGACAAGCTTGGTGATAATAAAGGAACCATTGAGATAGGGTGCAAAGAAGATTAATAAGGATGTTACCAGAAATGTGAGGGCATACAAATAATGTGAGGGGATTCAAATTGTAATCAGCAGAGCAGGTTTATCTTCTATATGACAGAGGAAGTGGTCATTTTGATTCTCAGAACACCAATCCCCAAACAAATTAGTTTTCCCTGCAACTCATTCCCATCAATTCTATCCCCGTTACTGCCAAATAAACACAAGGGGAAATTTACAATGGCCATTTAATTTACCAAACCCATATGTCTGAGGTATGGGAGAAAACAGAAATGTACACGTTTCCTCCTACTTCCCACAAGGTCGCAGGGTGAACTTGCAAACTCCACAACATCAAAGGAGTTGAGTATCGAAGCCATGCCATAGCAACTGTGTGGCAGCAGCTCTACCAGCTTGCCACTATGCCTGGTAAAAGGCAGCTGGCCTAACAGAACTCTAAAATTATGAAAGTTTTTAAATAGAATGTACAGTGCCCTCCATAATGTTTGGGACAAAGACCCATCATTTATTTATTTGCCTCTGTACTCCACAATTTGAGATTTGTAATAGAAAAAAAACATGTGGTTAAAGTGCACATTGTCAGATTTTAGTAAAGGGTATTTTTATACATTTTGGTTTCACCATGTAGAAATTACAGCTGTGTTTATACATAGTTCCCCCATTTCAGGGCACCATAATGTTTGGGACACATGGCTTGGTGGGTTTCAATGCTTTCTTAATGCAGGTATAAGAGAGCTCTCAGCATCTAGTATTTCCTCCAGTCTTTCCATCATCTTTGGAGACTTTTATTGCTATTTATCAACATGAGGACAAAAGTTGTGCCAATGAAAGTCAAATAAGCCATTATGAGACTGAGAAACAATAAAACTGTTTCCTTAGGCTTACCAAAATCAACTGTTTGGAACATCTTTAAGAAAGAGAGCACTGGTGAACTTACTAACCGCAAAGGGACTGGCAGGCCAAGGATGACCTCCACAGCTGATGACAGAATTCTCTCTATAATAAAGAAAAATCCCCAAACACCTGTCCGACAGATCAGAAACACTCTTCAGGAGTCAGGTGTGGATGTGTCAATGACCACTGTCCGCACAAGTCTCGTGCAGATGGGGCTCGTCAGCCTGGGAAGGCAGTCCATCCAGGAGAGGGAAAAATTTAAAAACTTCCACTGCCTTGCGGCCATATCCAGTCATGGAAAAGGCTCCAGGAGTAAACATCAAGAAAATACGGAGTTGGAGCCCCTAAGGCAGTTTGTCGTTGTCTACAACCTCGCTCTGGCAGCTCCTGCAACGGCGATGGTGCCAAATTTTAATGGCTCTGCTGTTCGTTTGGATCGATCAGTAACATATCCAACTCCTATCCAACTCCTGCTCTCCACGCCTGGAACATCTGGTGGTGAAGTGCCATCCCTTCTACCTCCCAAGGGAATTCCCCTCCATCATCCTGACCACGGTCTACATCCCACCCCAGGCAGACGTCCGTCTGGCACTGGAGGAGCTACATGCTGTTTGGAGTCTATAGACTGGGCAATGTTCAAGGACTCGACAATGGACTTGAACAAATACGCCACAGTCGTTACAGACTTCAAAAATAAATGTGTGGAGGATTGCATATTTACAACAACTTTCCGAGTGTTTCCCAATCCGAAACCTGGATGAACTTTGAGATCCGCACTCTTCCGAAGACCAGACACCGGGCATTCATGTCTGATGATACAGTGGTCTATAAGAAGTCCAGAAGCCCTTGGTAAGACCATCAAAAAGGCCAAAAGGGACCTGCTCCAAACTGGAGGATGAGAAAGATATTTGGCAGCTGTGGCGGGGCCTGAATGCAATCACCTCCTCCAAGGCGAAACCAGGAGCCAGGAGGCAGCTCGAATGTTGGCAAAACATCAGTCTCTGACGAGCTCACTGCGTTTTATGCACGCTTTGATTGGGAGAATACTGATGTGCCTTCCCGAGCCCCCATTCGCACTGATGGTATTTCAGTCTCAGTCACAGATTCCAACATCAGTAAATCCTTTAGAGCGGTGAACCCCCGAAAAGCGCCTGGACCTGATGGTATACCCGGTTGTGTTCTAAAAACCTGTGCGGACCAACTGGCTGGAGTTTTTAAGGACATTTTCAACCTCTCACTTCTGAGGTCTGAGGTCCCCACCTGCTTTAAAAGGGCATCAATTATACCAGTGCCCAAGAAGAGTAAGGTGACGTGCCTCAATGACTATTGACCAGCGGCACTAACGCCTGTGTTGATGAAGTGCTTTGAGAGGTTGATCATGGCGCAAATCAACTCCTACCTCGACAAAAACCTGAACCCACTGTAGTTCGCTTACCGCCACAACAGATCAACGGCGGATGCGATCTCGCTGGCCCTCCAATCTGCTCTGGACCACTTGGACAACAAAAACTCATATGGCAGGCTGTTATTCATTGATTACAGCTCGACATTTAACACAATCATCCCCTCCAAGCTGGTTACCAAACTAGCAGAACTGGATCTCTGCGCATCCCTCTGCAATTGGATCCTCATTCACAGACCACAGTCTGTTCGTACTGGTGGAAATGTGTCAGCCTCGATAACAATCAGCACAGGAGCACCTCAAGGCTGCGTGCTCAGATCCCTGCTGTACTCACTCTATACTCATGACCACAGAAGACTTCATGAACAGAAATACAGAAGCTACTAGACTAAGTGGGACCCGTTGGGTCCCAGCATTACACAAGAGGGCTGGTCCCCCAACGCAATATTCCACCTCTCCACTAATTCCAATATTGGTGGCCAGTAGGGAGGGGGGGGGGGGGGGGGGGGGGGCGCTTTCTGGAGCGCTAGTATGGGTGCTGTGGGCTGAAGGGGCTGGTTTCCAGAGGGCTAGTATGGACATTGTGCGCCGAATGAATTCTTGGGCTGGCGGCTCAGTCACTCAAGCCTGCTGTACTGGCAGCTCACTCACTCATGGCTGGTGGGCTGGCAGTTGACTCACGGCTATCCCTTGAAATTCCATTTCAAGCAGGGTGCAAGTCCACCAAATTGGACTGGCTCACTTATCTTCATTGATGATACATCTGCTGATGGCAGTAGCATAATAAATTCTGAAGTGTATAGATGCATCCTATCTGCTCAAGTTCAAACAAATGCCTCAAAGTTCATTGGCCGGCAGTTCATTCTACAGCAAGACAATGATTCCAAACATACTGCTAAAGCTAAAAAATGGTCAATTCTTGAGTGGCCAAGTCAATCACCTGATCTGATCCCAATTGACACACATTTTATATGCTGAAGAGAAAACTGAAGGGGACGAGCTCCCAAGACAAGCATAAGTTAAAGATGACTGCAATACAGGCCTGGCAGAGCATCACCAGAGAAGACACCCAGCAACTGGTGATGTTCGTGAATCGCAGACCTCAAGCAGCCATTGCATGCAAAGGATATGCAACAAAATACTAAATATGATTACTTTCATTTACATGACATTGCTGTGTCCCAAACATTGTGATGTCCTGAAATGGGGGGAGGGGGGAGGGGAAAGAAGGGGGGGGGGGGGGGGGGGGGGGAAACTGTGTAAAAATTGTTATAATTTCTAATGGTGAAAACAAAATGTGTAAAAATGGCCTTTATTAAAATTTGACAATGTGCACTTTAACTACATGTGACTTTTTCTACTACAAATCTCAAATTGTGGAGTGCAGAGGCAAATAAATAAATGACGGGACTTTGTCCCAAACATTATGGAGGGCACTGTATACTCAGACTGTGTCTGCTTATGGGGAAAAAGGTTTACAAGAGACCATAAATATAACTCAGTTACCATGTGATCCAAAAAGGAATTCAGAAGACGCGTCCTTACCCAGAGGGTGGTAAGAATGTGGAACCTGTTACCACAGGCGAGTGGTTGAAGTTAGTACAGATGCATTTAAGATGAGCCTGGATAAGCATGAGGGAAAAGGGAATAGAGGGTTATGCTGATAGATTTCGGTGACAAAAGACAGGAAGAGGCTTGGAGTGAATGGCGCAAATGACCTGTTTATGTGCTATATATTTTTTTGTCATCGTTATGAATGGATTATTTTTGGTGATTAAATCTATTTTTAAGTTTAATGCTATAACAGTACTGATTAAACATTATATCTCATTAAATAATATTTTGTATTTAAAGAAAGATTCTATTCCACTGACACATGGAAATTATGCAGATTATTTGCAGAAACTTGAACTAAAATTTGATTAATCAATTGACAATTTCAAGTGAACTCTGAGAATAGATTTCCCAACTGCAACAAAGGTGGAAACACCACCCGATGAAATCCAAGGCTTAAAGCAATACTAAACCGGGTTGTTTTAAGCTTTACTTTCACTTAACAAAACACCATTTTACAAGGAAAGTGAAGAATATTTTGTATTTTCTGACTGAAGTGAGGTTTTAGGTCTCATTTATATTAATTTGGATCAACAAAATAAAAATTAAAAAAAAGAATTTTATTTTGTCCATAAACATCTGTATTTGCATCTCAATTTTGCAAGTAAAATAATTCACAAAATGTACCTCCTGCATTCTGGTGAATCTACCAGTTGAAAAAAACCACTGAGAAAGTACAACTTAAAATGAAATACAGGATATAGAAAATATTGCAACCTAACTTGAAACTACTTGGACAGAACTTGATTGCATGTTTATTCTAAAAAACTCTAATCCCGGTATGAAAATTGCACATCAATTCAGATTCAACCTCCTCAAGACCAGTTTATGCCCCTTGGTTAGAGTTATTTAATGAATGCTGCATCCTTACTGTTTCCCCATGAAACTAAATATTTTGTTTTTTTATTACAAATTGAAAGGAGTACTATGCACATTGGGTGTATTCTTGCACCCATCGGAGCAATTCAACTTATCACATTGCTCCTCTCTCTATTAACCTGCAACTTACATGTTCATCAACACCACTACTAAGAAACCGTATTATCCAGCAAAAAACGATGTGGACTTAGGGAAATTGTGCCAACTACAGATAGACATCATCTGAGATATCAAACTGGGTCCCTGGAGCTCTGTGGCAGCACTCTGCCACATCATCCTTGACCCAAAAATTGTGTTTCTGTAACCATCACACCAGTCGTCATGCCAGACTCCAAACTTTTCTGTTTTTGTTTCAGATTTCCAGGATCTGCATTTTGCTCCAAGTATGTATCAAATGCCAAGTATGATTTTACCAGAGACGATACAAAATAACAATCACAATTCTATACAAAATATCCAACACACAGGTAAGTTATGTTTTCTTCATTTAGAGATAATTTATCCCGAAGGTCTGCTTAGGAAGAAAATTAAATAAATACCGTCTTCCCATGTCAGAGGCTTAGCTGCTTTGCTCTTTGGTGGTTCAGGCAAATGCATGGTGGTTTCATTGTCATAACCAATTCTGTCAGCTTCACGTCGAGCTTGTCTTAATACGACACCTCCCTGATCTCTTAACCGCACTGCTGCTCGGTAAAATATTGTGTCCTTTGCATTGTATTTCATACAGTTATCTATAATAAGGTTAACATCATCTTCAAATTCATCCAGATTATTATAACCATGATCTTCAATCTTTTTCCTCATTGTTGAGAAGTCCATAGGATGTGTTATATGATCCAAGTAATCTGGAACCTGAAAGATAATGTTTTAATAAATGAGAAGTTTTTTTTAAGTGCCTCAATTACAAACGTATTCAGAATTTCTATACAGAAATTCATTTGTCACATTTTTAACCGTTTGTTCTATATTTTGGAAACCTTTTAAAAAATATATTTAAAGCTGCCTAGTATGAATATAGCAACCACATTGAAAGCAATCTTGGGTGGCAAGGTGGTAATATTGAGATTCTGGGCAGAGCAAAGCATGGGTTTTTGTAACCAACACAAAGTTTTGTACCTCTTTTAAGCTCACTGGCTGAGCAAATATATGCGCTGTATCCTTTTCCTGAAGCTGGTCCAAAATTGAACGTAACATTACAGTCAAAGGTGTTAGCTGGAGTTCCATTGCAACCTGCTGAACTTTGACCTGCCAATATTTAATTGAAAAGTTTTAAAATCATTTACTGCTGCAGCATAAAAGAAACTAAAATTAAAATGCATCCCCTATATTGAAATTATTCTTGGAATTAAATAAGGGTAGATACCTGTTCACGTTTTAGTTTTTCACGTTTACGAATAAGTTCAACTAGTAAACGTGCTCTCTCAAGATCATGACGGAGCCTCTGCCAATATTTCAACTGTTCTTTCAAACCATTTTTCTGTTCGTCATTTGTTCTCTTTTACAATACAGAAGGAATGAAAAAGAAAGCAAATAAGTTTTAAGAACTGCAAAGCATTTTATTCTTTAAATTAATTTTCTAATGATAATAAATGCAATAGTATCTTTGATATAAAAGTAAACTGTTTCTTACAAATTTCCCTTTTTGTTTCAACAAAAATAAAATTTATTTAATAAAATGAAGCATATCATGGATAGATCGCCTTCTCAATAAAATCTACAAACCACTCGGAATTTTTTTTTTTCCATTTGGAATGTAAACATCTTATATTGTTATTGGCCTTAGATCTTACCGCAGAGTACTCTACAGTTTCAAAAGACAAAATAAATCACTAATATTAATAAGTAATTATGGGAGCAAACAATCTTGCAGTTGAGTTTCAAACCCATTTTAAAGCTTTAGTTGTAAATATTTTGAGGAATAACTAGTTGGCAGTCATTTTGGATAATAGTGCAGGTCCCATCCATTGTGTCCATCTACAACATGCTTTCTTTCATACCTTCTTGGTATAAATTATTTTCAAATATAAAGTTATTTTTAAAGTTAAACATGTATTTGTGTTAGTGCAAGCTAAAGGCTGTAACATTTTTTTAATAAGAGTATCATTGCACAAGTTTCAATTGAAACAATTGCTTGTCAATTTTAATGTCGTCCCACAATGTAAATAGCAGGCTGTGTTCTTAAAGAGGCACTGGTGTCCGAATACTGTGCGGAGAGCTCCATATACTATAACCATTAAAAAAAGGCCCATACCAACAAGGGCAGACTATACTACTCATTCTCCACCCTGTTCTTCAATCATACTTTCTTCCCAATTAACCTTATTTGTTTCCATTCCAGGAAGGATTTATTTTAATCCCTCCTAGTGGAAGGTAGTGAGATTACAGGTTTAAGACCATACTTGTTAATGGAGTTCATTCTAAAGCACAATATCTATTAAAAAAATCAATATTGGTATATGAAGGCAATATAGGTATCTCTGCCTAATGGAATGTTTGTGATACTAAAAAACGTTGCCATATAGAAAATGGCATTATAAAAACAATTGGGGTTTAGGGGCCCCAAGATTTTCAGAATCAGGATAACAAAGTTATTTATTCTTGGAGGATTTAAAAAAATAAGCAACGTTCATTTTTGTTACTGCATGCTAAAAATATTAATGGCTGTATGTTGCAATGTTTCATCCGGTATCATTGCACAAGTGTCAATAGAAGCGATTGGTTGTCAATTCCAATGGCCACCCGTATCAATGATGTTCAATTTCTGCGAGAGGTTACATGGAAAAAGTATTTTTTTTCTAGACTGTTTACAGAGACCAATTAACGTACAAACTGGCTGTGGGAGGAAACCATAACACCCAGAGGAAATCCACACGGTCACAGGAAGTACATGCAAACGTCATATAGATCCAAAGTCCGGATAAAAACCGGGACTCTAGTGCAGAAAGGCAATCAAAATTCCGCTATAACCAATTCGGCCTGCATAAGACAAATGGTGCTCCCTAATTGATTTATGTTTAATATTATTTATTGATCATTGTCATTTTATGTTCTATTAGCTTTGTGGAAACACATTACACCAGAACTACCTATAGAGAACTAATTTTTGCTGTATATTATATTGGATTTTTATACTGAAAAATGTAGACAAATAACGACCCCGGTATCTTTTTGGGCAAGGTAGATTGTAGATGTTAATTGACTCATTAAAATCATGAATGCCATGATCATTGATGATCTACACGTCTTGAAAACCAGACAAAAATAAATTAAATTTCCTTTGTCAGAATTCAGATGTTACTATCTTATACAAAATCTAAGCTATACAAGTTTCAAAGAAATCAGTAAAAATACCTGCTGTGAATTTCTCTGAGACTGCAAGTGTGACTGTAAACGACGAAGGAGAGGTACACCATTTCTTGATTGTCGTTTAAGTGTCCAGTAAACATATAACCTCTGTATAAACTGTTTTTTCCGTGGTATTGATACCTGACTCATTATTTTATTTAGCCTGTAGAGACAAGTCATTTTTAAAAGCACTTTCGGACAAGAATTGGAAAGTTAAGTACAAGAAGTAACATTGCATCATTAATTATGACCTAATTTTCACTGTTATATTACATTTTTCGAAAGGGCACAGTGCATAATATTTTGTGTGAGCAAAGCACATGGTAGATGTTTATACATTCATTACAAGGAAAGCAATGCCACAAATAATCATTTTGATAATTTAAAACCCCACAGAACCATGAATGGTTGAGATGCTTCATGAGACGTTGTACGCGTTTTACACAGTGGTTATGGGCTTGAAAACCAACCCATTAATCAAAAAGCACACTAGTCAAATATGCCACTCACTGCACATGACTATGCTGCCAATTGAAATAAATGAGGTAAAATCATACATTTTAAATTTATCTCTTCATTCTGTACAATACCTTACCTGAAATGCATGATGCCAACTGTGGGAGTATAAAACTGAAAAAAATACCCATGTAGGCCACGTAATTAAACAAATATATCCCAAAGGAAGATAAACTTAAACATATAACCTAAAACCTGTAGGCAAACATTTGAGTTTGTTTTCTTCGTGTTAAGCAAAGCTGAACTTATGACATAACTTTGAAAGCCGATGCGTAGGTTTGCCAGGCAAAAATTTGAGTGTGATATTCCAAAAATTGTAGATAAATTAAACTTTGGTAGTTATTAGTCATTTTTAAAACGCGTAAATCAAACATTTACATTTAAATTTAATGCAACGAGCAAATTGAATGTTCTCACATGCACTTTAAGTAGGACTACATTAAAGAAATCCAAATTTTTGCCAGCTAGCCAGTCAATTGACATAAAGATCGTTACACATTCATAGAATACAGCACCCTCAAAAGCAAAGCCACGTCAATTCACAATGGACAAACCAGCTTGACTGCAACTACAATGTGCTCTGCGCCGAGTTTCCAACTCCAAGTCCGCTTTCAATTTGAAATGTACAGCCTTCGCCTATTTTCATGTTATTTGCTGTTAAAACACTCATCCATGTCCTTATTTCATTCACATTTACTCTGCTGCTTACTCTCACACCCTCCACCCTCTTAAAAAGAGCGGTTTATCCAAAGCTCTGCAGTCCATATTACTACATCATGCTGGCTCAATCTAATTCATCATTAAGACTCTTTAACAAATTTCATTGATTAAACCGAGGTCAATGTGCAGACATTTCTTTCCATTAAGTCTCTGGGAAGTACTTTTTTTACTTTAAACATAGTATACAATTATGAATTATTATAGCAACATACATCCACAAAATTGTTAAGTGTGTGCCAAAAATAAGCAAATGGCAGTATTCAACTGATAATTATTCACATTTCATTAAGCTAATGGGCCAGCTTTATAAAACCAGTACATGTCCACCACCCATTTACCAGTACACTTGGTTCCAGAGCCACTTGACCCATTCGTGGATCTTGCAATTTCATGTTATGGAGAATCGTGAAAAAGTCAGTATTCTAGGAGTGCAAGCCCCCCCCCCCCCGCCCATAATGCAGGGATCATCTGCATTTTTCTGTTACATGAAACAGCCAAAAGACCTGAATGAAAAGTTATCTTCAAATTGAAGTTGCCACTTTTCCAAGAGGCGTTTTAATAATTTCTCAGGCAGAATTAGACTATTATAAACATTTGTATGCTAGGGAATCAAATAACAATACTGCATATGTTGGTGATGTTTGGTCTAAAAAGATTAATTGAGAAATTTGAAAGCTCCCTGGGATTCGTTATGCAAGGGTGCATTATTTGCCTTTCATTGTGATAATTCAAAGATATTATACCATCATTTTTCTCTTAGTCACCCCTAGTGTAATTTCTGTTTATATAACCTGTTCCCTTTTCAATCACTTTCCATTGTTTCGCTTTGTTTCAGGTACTTATTTTAATATTTCTCTTCAAGCTGCAGAATAGAAATGGAGAGTAGTCCAATAAGCACCCTAAGGCAATTCAAACTATAATGGTGCTCATGCCTTTTGTTTGCGTACTTCCTTTTAGTTGGTCAGAGTTTTGTTACACATGAGTGCGTGGGGACGTGATTAGCAACAGTGACCGAGCTGGTAGAGCTACTGCCTCATGATGTTAGAGACCCAGGTTCAATCCAGACCTCAGAAGCTGTTGTGACGGAGTGTGCACATTCTACCTGTGACAGAGTGGGTTCCTTCAGCCATTCTGGTTTCCTCCCACATCCCAAAGATGTGCAAGGTTGGTAGAAAATGGATTAGTTCAATACCCCTGATGTGTAGGTGAAAGGTAGAATCTGGGAGATGATGAAAATGTAGGATAAATACAACATTTATAAAAATGAGTGGTTGATGATTACCAGGGACTCAATCGGCCAAAAGGCCTATTTCCATGTTGCATTTATGACAAATAGTTACCAGAGGAAGATATGCACATTCAAGGATATTAATTCTGAGTGGAAAAGTAAAAACAACGGACAATAGCACAAGGCAATATAATTCTAGATTATCATTTAATTGTTAAAAATTGAAACGGTTTGCTGTCTCAGAGTTTTTGTTGTGTAAGATAACTGATTCAGTCTAGGCATGAAAGAGTTGGTTACAGAATCAGATTGACCCATGGTGGTATAGCTTCAAATAGCAAGGCAAATAAAAACTTTAAAGTGATCCCTCAGCTTTTCAACTGTTTGGCTGAAGGGATCCAGCAACAAAAACAGCAAAACGTAGAACCTTTTTTTTGGCAGATATTACATTTTCATTACATTTATTTCAACATCTACAGACCTCAAAATAAATATTTCAAATAAAATTCAGGTGAATATGTAACAAGTCACTCACCTATCTGGCTGAATGCATGGAACAGATACGACAGGCACTGTAGTACTTTTTTCAATTAACAGCTTCTGTGCCTTCTTTGTCTTTTGCCTTGTCTTACACTTACTTTTGGTTGCTTTGTTAGGCAAATCTATTCTACATATGCCATTTTTTAGTTCAGCTGGCTCATAAATGTTTAGTGGCCTTCTCACACATCCTGAAGGTGTATGCACAGCACAGAAAGCAGTCTTTTTCACATTAAATGTTGTTGTCCCATTGGATTCAGTTTCTTTAACAGGCTCCATTTTCATGTGCAGACCTGCTTGTTGAGCACAAGTTACATGGAATGCAGTATAACAATTTGCCTTATGACATTGGATGCAAGCACCAAGCCCTTTCTGTTTGCAGAGGTAACATGTCAGTTTCCACCTGGCCGCTGGAATGTTCTTGACACCATCAATAGGCTCTATGAATACCGTATTAGCAAATCCAACTTCAGGAACCCACAGAGCACATACAACATGTCCCCATTGACCATCATCAGTTTTCTTGAAAGCACCACCCTTATTTGGGCACAAGATACAATCAACAGATCGAGGTGATGATTGCAAGCAACGACGGCACAACCATTGTCCTTCAGGTATATATGGAACTCCATAGCATTCCTGGTGCACTGCTAAATTACACATGTCGCAAAACAATATTACATTACTGTTTTGACATTCCCCATCCATGCAAATACAACAAACAGCATCTTCATCAATTAAAGACTGAGGATCACCTTGATTAGAATTTTCAAAGTAAGATTCCTTTTCTAGTTTATCCATGAGAAACTCAAACACATTCTGTGAAACTACACTCAAACCTTCACTTTTGCGCCTTTCATTGATCATTTCCAACCATGCATAATCTTCTTCATCCATATCATACTCAACTTCGTTATTGAGCTCCTCCGCGGACTTCTCAATGAGCCTGTAATAAGATGAAGGTCGACGTGGAGCAGAAGGTGGCTCATAATCCACTATTCTAAATCTTGGTTCCGGCAAGGTGTTTACTTGGGTTTGAGCACCATGCGTACTCTGAATAACGACATCCTTCTTCTTAACTTTATTGGATTTGCACCTTTTACTCTTTACAAAAACAGGTGGACGTTCACTGTTTTCCTTATTGCTGTTACATTCAACAATTTCTTGAGCAGTTAAGTCATCTTCTGAAATGATTTCCAGTGGATCATAAATACTGATTCTGTGCAACCGCCCATCAATTTCCATTTCAACCATTCGCTGAGCTTGAGCATATGTCAGCATTTCACGGCTTGGTGAATGTTTCAGCTTGCAAGGTGATGTCGAGCGCCTTGCAGTCCCTCGTTGACACCTTCCTTTCCTTCTCATTGTTAAAGAAGAAGTCTGCTGAAAAATAATTTATCATAAAGTCAAAACCTCTACTTCGGTGTTAACAAGTGTTACAAAACATGACATGAACTCTGAAGATAGACACAAAACGCTGGAGCAACTCAGCGGGACAGGCAGCATCGCTGAAGAGAAGGAATGGGTGACATTTTCAAGTCAAGACCCTTCTTCAGAAGGTTGCAGCTGAGCTGCAAAATAATTCAGTCAAAAAGCTTTTCAAGAATTTGGTCCATTTTAACTTCAGAGTTCCTGTGTAAGAAGGAACTGGAGATGCTGGTTTAAACTGAAGATAGACCCAAAAGGCTCGAGTAATGAATAGGCGATGTTTTGGGTAGAGACCCTTCTTTGAAAATCTTTTTCACTGAATAGTTTTGCAGCTCAGCTGCAACCCAACCTCACCTTTCCAACCAGGTGTTACAAATGCACTTGGCAAGCAATGTTATTGGATCATGGTCATGGTCAACCCAAACTAATTTGACATCAAAACAAAGATTAAATGAAGTGCTATGATCCATAAAATCAAATTTTGCTAGGCTGAGCGGAAACCTAACAGGTTCTAACACAGAATAAGGCTGATCAAACTAATCTTGGTGCATTCTTTACTAAAGCTTTTCCAACCAGATCTCATTGCAATTCAGCAAGGAAAACATCTTTGCCCAAGGTAAGGCATTTTATGTACCAGCAGCTATTGTTCTTTTCCCCGAACCTTTTGGTGAGGATTTTGAATCAATTCGTCATTGGCTTGAGGTCTAAAATTCCCATAAGTTTACAAATATCTGAATCTTTTCTTTTTCTCTCCCCATACCATAAATATAAATCCTTATTATAATTTATTCTTATTATGATGGGTAAATTACATGCTGACATTTAATATGCTTGAACCAATCTAATCAAGTTTCCATAACGGTTAACTACTTAATTGTACTAATATCCCAATTAAGGCAGCAGGAAGTTGCATTTTGTTAATGTTTAGCAACAAGTAGTTCCCGAAAGTAAATTTTAAAGTAAAATTATAAATCAATTATTGTTTGCATCATAATCATTGAGGGATCTCGGCAACGACAGAAAGAGGCGAGGATGGGAAGATGTGTCTGCAGAATAAAGTGTACACCAACATCAAGGACGCATACAGAGCTCTCCCCTGCCCATCCCTGGGACAATCCGCTCACCTCTCACTGTTTCTACTGCCTGCATATAAACCCCTCATCCGCAAGACCAACCCTGCAATAAAGACGGTCAAAATATGGCCCGAGGACGCCACCCTACAACTCCAGGAATGCTTTGATCGCACCGACTGGGAACCAGTGGTACAGAGGTAGACTTGGAGGGGTACACATCCATTGTGCTCTCCTACATCAACTGCTGTGTGGAGACTGTTACAGTGGACAAGCAAATAAAGATGTTCCCAAACCGGAAACCGTGGATGAACAAGGAGGTTCAGAATCTGCTAAGGGCATGCAACAATGCCTTTAAATCCAGGGACACTTCTGCCTACAGTGCTGCCAAGTCAAACCTGAACAAAGATATAAAAAAGGCCAAAGACATCCACAGGCAAAGGGTGGAAGACCACTTCAATACCGCGGACACCAGAAGCATGTGGCAGGGTGTCAGGGACATCACTGACTACAGAGCAGCCCCGCATGCCCCCACAGTGATATCACACTGGCCAATGAGTTAAACACTTTCTTTACCCGCTTCGAAAACTGGCAACACCACCAGAAGTGGAATAACCCCGGCCATGGTGGAGGGACAGGCCTTATCACTGAGCACACAGGAGGTACAGTGCGCTCTGCGTAGGATCAATCCACGCAAGGCTGCAGGCCCGGATGGAGTCCAAGGAAGGGTATTAAAGGACTGTGCTGTACAGCTGGCGGAGGTATTCACAAGGATCTTTAACCTGTCTCTATGTCTGGCAACGGTCCCCAAGTGCCTGAAAACAGCTACCATAGGGCCAGTGCCGAAAAAGTCTAAAGTCACCAAGCTGAATGACTACCGCCCGGTTGCCCTAACTCCAATACCAATGAATTGCTTTGAAAGGCTGGTCCTCTCCCACATCAAATCCAGCATCCCGGCCTCACTGGACTCTCATTAGTTTGCATACAGGGCAAATACATCCACAGAGGATGCCATCTCTCTGGCTCTTCACACTGTCCTGACTAACCTGGAAAGACAGGGCACGTACGTAAGGATGCTCTTCATAGACTATAGCTCTGCCTTCAATACGGTCATCCTCACCAAGCTCACCACCAAACTCCACCTCAGCTCGCCGATATGCGATTGGATCCTGAATTTTCTGACGGAGCGACCGCAGGCAGTGAGACTGGGCCCGCACCTGTCCTCCACTATCACCCTGAGCACCGGCACACCACAGGGCTGTGTACTGAGCCCCATGCTCTACTCCCTCTTCACACACGACTGTGTTTCTGCATTCGACACCAACACCAGGTCAAGTTTGCAGACGACACAACGGTGATTGGGCTGATCCCCAACGGTGATCGGGCTGATCACCAACGGTGATGAAACAAAATACAGAGCGGAGGTGCAGAACCTGGCGGACTGGTACTCACGTAACAACTTGTCACTAAACACCTCCAAGACCAAGGAGCTAATTATCGACTTCAGGAGGTCACATAATGGAGAATACGCCCCAATCTGCATCTACGGGGACAGTGTGGAGAGAGTGTCTAGCTTTAAGTTTCTGGGCACTCACATCTCAGAGGACCTCACATGGTCCACCAACACCGCTGCGTGGTCAAGAAGGCACAGTTATTCCTGAGAACATTAAACTGTTATTCCTGAGAACATTAAAAAAGACTGGTCTGTCCCAACAGCTGCTGACAACCTTCTATCGCTGCACGACAGAGTATGGCATCTCTGTGTGGTATCTCAGCTGCATGGAGGCGGAGAGGAGAGCTCTTCAGCGCATCGTCCACAGAGTGCAGAAGATTATTGGGACACCGCTACTAGCCTTGAAGGGCATCTACCACACACGGTGCCTCAGGAAGGCCGTCAGCATCCATAAAGACTCCTCACACCCTTGTAATGGACTGTTCGAACTACTTCCCTCCGGCAGACGTTTCAAGGCCTTCTACGCCCGCTCCTCCAGACTCAGGAACAGCTTCATTCCCAGAGCTATAGCGGCTCTGAACCGGCCCTGCTGAGTGCCCCCCACCCCCATGGACTCTCCCTCGGATGGTCACGTTGCACAGACACATCTGCACTTTAGTCTGTTTTGACTGGTTTACTGTTTTAATGTTCTTTTTACAAACCATGTTCTTGGGGTATCTAAATCTCAGTTTTATTTGTTATTTAAGTTATGACATCGGATGGAAGCTGCATATCTAATCTCGTTGCACTTACGTGCAATGACAATAAAATATATTATTATTATTATTATTATTAGAAGGCAGAAAGGCATGGGGATTGAAAGACACCAGTTTCCAGGTTTTATCCTGTCCACTACTTCTCTTCCAGCTTTCTTTCCCCACAGGACAATCAGTCTGAAGAAATGTCTCGACCTAAAACATTACCTGTTCTTCAGATATACTGCCTGACCTGCTGAGTTACTGTAGCACTTTGTGGCTTTTTCTGTAACCAGCATCTGCAGTTTACAGCGTAATCATTAGTTTGCTGGAAGAGGAAAGATTGAATAGGCTTGAATATTTTCTCTAGTTTAGCACAATGAAGAGATTTTAACAACATAAAATTGTTAAAGAGCTTGACGAACTAGATGCATGGAACATATTTCTCCTGATTGAGGAACCTAGTCCTGGGGCACAGCTTATGAATAAAGCCATTTAGGATTGAAATGAAGAACATTTTCTTCAATTAACGGTGGTGTCCTTTTGTACTTTTCGATCCCGAAATGCCAAAGGTCTCAGTCAGAGAGTTCACTCAGGACAGACACAGATTTCAGGATATTAAGGAAATCAAGGGGTATAGTGATACTGAACAATTGTGCTATGGCTGGAGATTGGCTGTATTCTTAATACAGCAATATATGGCCTCTTCCTGATTCTAATACATGATTATGTAACTAATATATTTTATTGCTCAATTTCTACGTTAATAACAGAAAGTGATAACTAATATTTTTCAAATTACACTGCTTCTTATCAAACTGCTTAATAACGTGCTAGAATTTAGCTGCAGCAATTTTCCAAGTTGACAGGAGGATCAACTGAGAAAGTTATCACACTTGTGCATAATTCTATCTTCACCAAACATCAATATCCCATTTCCTAGATTAGATGAACACATCACAGTTCATCCTGTCCATTATAGTTGATGTCCACTATGAGTTGGACAGTGAAGATAGACACAAAATGCTGGAGTAACATCGACAGGTCACCCAATTTCAACCATAAGCAACTAGCAATACATACTAAGGGACTGTGGTACACTGTGAAAACGACAGAAGGATGGAGGGTTGGGTGTTTATGCGTGCTATTTTCGTGATATTTATTTTAGTTGTTTATCTTTTAATATTTTATCTTGTATGTATCGTTAGCTTTTAGAAATGTTTGAATGGTGCACTTCCCATTCTACTATTTCTCAGTATCTCTGCTGTTACACTTTAAATCACGAAAATTGGAGGAATCTCAACATTGTATGGAAAAACAACGAAGCTAAACTCTTTGGTTACCACTATAAATATTCTAAATTTACCAACTTAAATTTTTGCAGGGTAAATTAGAACAGGTAACCTTGGTTTTCAATACCAGCTTCCACACATTTGTCCAAAATCAAAAAATAATTCCAACATTATTTTTTTCTTGCATCTTGCAGTTTGGCTTATTTGTAGTGTAAAACAATAGATCAACACACATCATAGAATATAAATGCAAGCAAAAAAATGATAATTTGAAGTTTGGAGAGTGGGAGGCCAGCAAATAAAAGCAATGGAATAACAGCAAAAATCAAAACAAGACCAAAAAGAACCTGAGGATGTATGTGCAAAAGCCAAATGATTTGGTGCAGTCTGCTACATTACTGTAATCCATCAAAACCAGGTTTGAAATATGTGCAGTAGATTGAATCCAATAAAAGAATGATAAGTAGCAGCTTACAAATATTCCATAATATATTTTTATTCATTATCTCAATTTTTTAATTGCAATTTTTAAATTCCATCAGTCTGAAGAAGTGGCCCCACCCAAAATGTGTCCCCACAGATGCTGCCTGAACCACTGAGTTCTTCCAGCACTCTGTGTTTTGCTCAAGATTCCCGAATCGGGAGTTCCTTCTGCCTACATTATAACATTTAGGGTTAGGGTTCGGGACAGGAACCACAGAAGAACTGGACATCACACTTTAAGGAAAACAGATGTTTTAGAATTGGGGTAATGGATACTGCTAAAATGATTTCCTGACTGTATAGATATGGCAGTGGCTGAAGTAATTCTGCACGGAGTAGAGGACATAATAAAGGGATCTAATGGAGAGACTTATAAAAGTAGAATGAACCTACTTCCACTAGTGGAAGGATAAAGAATTTATGGACGTAGAATGGAAGTGATTGGCAAAGACAAAAATGATAAGAGTCGACAAGGTCTGCCATGGGTCAGGGTCTTGTGTCTGCCATTGGAGCTAGTAATGGACTGATTCAACTGCAGCATCTAAAGGGGAGCTGGACATGTAGCTGAAAATAAAGTACAGCAAACCCTCATTTGAAGACATGGATAGAGGAGAAACTGTGTCCATTATTGCCATTAAAATTGAGTAAGGTATTATCATTGTACTCTTTGTACTTTGTACTTTCTGCTGGACAGGAGCAGGACAAAGGAGGAATCATTGGGATTGGACAAGTAATTATGTTAGGTACACAAAAATGCTGGAGAAACTCAGCGGGTGCAGCAGCATCTATGGAGCGAAGGAAATAGGCTCCAATAGGCTTCAGACTGAAGAAGGGTTTTGGCCCGAAACGTTACCTATTTCCTTCACTCCATAGATGAGTGCACCCGCTGAGTTTTTCCAGCATTTTTGTGTACCTTCGATTTCCAGCATCTGCAGTTCCTTCTTGAACAAGTAATTATGTTAGCTGCTTTCGGGAGGCAGCTTGAAGTCTGTCTGTGTAATCAACTGGGTTACATCTCAAACTTTGCAATTTCTTGCAATCTTGGTCAGAGCTATTCCCAAACCAAGCTGTGATACAATTTGAGTGTATGTTTTGTATGGTGCATCTGTAGAAGTTTGTAACAGTCGCTAGATACATGCCAAATGTTCTCAGTCTTCTTAGGTGCATTGGTGTACATGCTTGGCTTTCACATCAGTGTACTGATCCACGGCAGATTATTGGTGATATTAACACCAAGGACCTTGAAGCTCTCAACCCATTTCCCTTTCTGCATCACAAATGCTGGTTGGGGCATGAACAACCCCACTCTGCACCCTTAAGTTGACAATTAGCTCCTTGGTCCTTGATACACCTAACAAATTCTGCCCTAACCAAATCATTTGCCCTCAGAAAATCCAAATCGATATAGGTGAATTTAAATATGCCTACAACAACAATAATTTCCATAATCTGTCTTTGTTGTTGTTCCTTTATCTCCAGCTAGCTATTGGGAGGGCTGTCCTATGACCCCATTAGAGGACTGCACCATTTTTATGTCTTTGATGTGCCAAACAATATACTTCTATGCTGTCAACAATTATGAGACAGGTTGCAGTTATATTGGAGTTCCAAGACAAACTGAAACAAGAGGGAGAACAATCATATTGCCTTCTAGAACATAAAGCCAAATAAAGGAATGTGACAACATTGTCCTTCAGAAATCAACATTTTGCATGGCAGAACCATCTTTTGAAGGCACTCTGGCTAACTTCAAACCCGAATAAGCCAACACATTGACGAATCTGAACAAGGAAACGTTTCAATTGAAAAAGTATTTGGTGCAAATAGTACATGATTGATGTGCAACTCGATGAGTTCACATTAGAAAGTAACTCACACCAGTGAATGATATCTTTTCCAAAATTACTTTTAAAGAAATAATAGGCCACGGTGGTAGATAGCAAACATTTCAGAAACGTATCTTTCTTACCAACGCGGCAAGTGCTCAGAAAAAATAATGGTAGTTCAATCTGCATTCAAGCTCCACTTATCAAAACACTCACTAAATCAGTTTAGATCAATGTACACTCGAGTTTGATGACTGGGAAACAGGAAGGCGTGTGGTGGGACAGTTGGAGAAGGAAGGTCTAACCTACCAATCAGCCACGCAGAGAGATTGCTTTTAATTTCACTCCCACTGGTGGAATCAGTTCGGTGGCGGGAGTGAGGAGGGGGCCGGTAAACCAGCCACTGAGCGGACCAGAGGGATCCGTCGGCCAACCCGGAAGTGGGTATCGGGGCCGGCAGCGGCGCCGTGACGTCAGTGGGGCCCGGGCCTATTTGAATGAGCGGCGGCAACACGCCCCGCCGAGACACGCCCGCCATCACCCACCCACCCTGACCGGCCGATAGGCACGGGCCCGGCCAGTCATTCTCTCTCCCTCCCCCACCCACCCCACGGTTACTTCCCCTTACTCGGGGCTGCCCGGCCTTGCAGTCACCGCGACCGCAAACATGGCGTCCGACAACACCAGGAACCAACCGCCTCATCCTTCCCTCCTCCCCCTCCTTCCTTCCACCACCGCCGAGTCAGGCAGCAGGTGAACCGCACTCCCCCCCCCCCCCCTCCCTCCCTCCCTCCCCAAAGGCCCAACTTACCGCCTGCCCGCAAGAAGTGAGGGATGGGGTTCGAAGCTGAAGAGCCCACTCCGCGGGAGCCTTGGAGGGAGCCTCATGAAACGGACGGCGCTCACTCATACACACTCTCCCTGGAGCTGCCTCACTCGTCTTCCCCGCGGCGGCTCAGTCGCTGCTCCAGCCCAGGGCTCGAGGCCCGCGGCCCGCCCGCTTGTTCACTCTCGCCGCCGCCGCCGCCGCGCGACCAACTGTCACCGAGCTCGCGACAGCCGCTCGCGCTGCCGCGGGTGGGTGGGTGAGTAGAATCGCTCGCTCGCCCGCCCGCCCGCCGGCCAGCCGCTACTTCTTTCTCGAAAGCTCTCTGGCGCTTCTCTCTCTCTTTCTCTCTTGTGAATTTGTATGTGTGTGGGTTTTTTTTTTTGCGCTTCTTCAACAATGGCACCGTTTCGGTTGCACAAGACGTCGTCGGCCGTGATGACTTCTCCGCTCCGTCGACGTCACTCCGTCGGCAGGGCCGAGCCGAGCCGAGCGTCCTCCACGAGACGGCAGCCGGCGCCGCCAATCAGCGAGGCAGGGGTCGTCGTCGAGCTCCGCCGCCGCAGCCGAATCTTTGGCCGCTCCTGCTCAGTCCGGGCTGGAGCCCCGGCGGAGGAGGTGTTGGTGCGCACACACATACGTCCGTGGAGAAAAGGTCCCTACGTTCACTGTGTTCTTTGTAGGAAGGATCCTACGCGGTGCCCGGAATTGTATACTGGGGATGGTTTGCGAAGGGCGATTCAGCGGACGCATTCAGTTTGTGAGAGCTGCGGGGGGATCCTGGCGCCCGCCACCCCGCATCCACATTCCTCGTCTTGACTTGTTTCTGTTCCCCTCCTAACTATCCGCAGGAGGGTTTAAAAGAAAGTGGGGCTTATCCGGCCCTTCTCTGCTTCCAACAAATGGACTCTGGCTTCTCAGCCGACACCAAGAACGACGCGGGTTCGGTGTGGATTACGTTGTGCTCTTCTATACATGATGGAGCTCAATGGAGTGTTTGTGTTCGGAGTCCCATGCCAAGATTGGACATCATTACCTGTTAATTCCTCGTCAGTATCCATTCAGACCCTTTTAATGGATGTCCTTGTACCACTTTTATTATCTTGGAGCAAAAAGGAAAAGTGAGGTTTCATGGCCAGATTTTGATGCACATCCTATATCTGGAGAGTTATCTCTCAACATGGCATGATGATGAAATTCACCATTACCCCCTGTGCAGCACAGCCTCTGGCTGCCTGAGGAAGTGATTGAAGATCTAAACTTCAAACTGCATGAAGGTCACTGCCTACCAAGCAGCAGTGACCCCTCCTCCTGAGTGCTGGCGAGGGACCAATAGGGGATACATACAGTATATTGGCAGGTTAAAAGCTTGGCCAGGGTTCCCATACCCTGCCAGGGAATTTGGAGGAGTTTGGTTCGACAATGTTGGTGGACCCTCGCGAGCAGTCAGGAGGAGGGATCACTGCTGCCTGGTAGGGAGTGGCCTTTTTGCAGTTTGAAATTTAGATCTTAAAACACTTCTTCAGACAGCCAGAGGCTGTACTGCACGGGGTGCGGGGAGGGAGGAGGGTATTGGTGAATTTCATCATCATCATCATGCTACGTTGAGAGGTAACTGCCGTTTCAAAACCTAATTTTGAAGTTGACTCGTGGATCAGTTTGGCTCCCTTTGGAACTAGCCATGGATTTTTCTTTAAGGCTGGAGTAGAAGTCTTCTTGGGCTTAACCATATATTTGAGTTAGTGTGTATATAGATGACTGTTGTGTGCTGGTTCTATGTTAGATTGATCAGATGGTTACAATGCTTTCATTTATCCCAAGATATCTCCTCAGGAGTCCTCAGGTACTTGGATGATCCAATGGATTATGACTGCCTGGAACTCCTGACTTGCATTCCCAACAACTGATCTAACATTGTGAGAAACAGCTGTTTTTAAAAAAAGGTGATTCATTGTTTAATGGCAATGGTGAAGAAGATAATGATCAAGCTCGCGAAGCAAAGTAAATCAGAAGTGCTCAATTACATTTTCTCCAGAAAGAATGTCAAGAAGCCGAAGCCAATGGAAGTCGTATTCAAACCCACAAGACATTTCGAAGATATTGAAGCGAAAAAGCATGTTGAAATGCCGAAGCACACTTGATGTGCAATCTTATGATTTTGAGATCTTACCTAATGACAAAGTATGTTTACATTTGTGAAATAAAGGTAAATTTGCTAAGAAATAATTTGTTTTAATTTGAACATCACAATTTAAAGTTTAGAAAATTAATAATTTTAGTCAGGGCAAGTCTTCAAAGTTAACCAGAAAGCAGCCCTAGTTCTAATTGCTTATGCTTTGAAATTGCTACATTTGTGTTCTAAGAGCAAGGTTAACACACTGTACAAAGGATCTAACATTAGGAGCCTTTTAATGGGAAGATTTTTATTCATTCACAGGATTGTTTGCTACCTCTTAAAGGTGGTGTTATTCATAGATGATATTGATGTGGCTCACTGTGTCGTGAATGTACGACAATATTACAATTCCTTGGCAGCAGTGACAGGGAAGTAACATACACACATATATATTTGCAAGTCAGGCATATGCATGCTGGAGGGAGTGTTGTTATCACGTGACTCCTGGACCTGTCCTGGTTGGTAGAGTTTGCAGGTTTGGGAGGTACTGAAGCTGTTTTTTGAAGCAATGTCTCTTTTACATGGTAAACCTTTCCACCAGTGGTGGCATGAATATTCAGACGCCAATTAACTGGTCTCCTTTACCCTAGATAATGTCAAGCTTTTTAGAATATTGTCTCATTTCCAAACTTTAATAAGTTATGGATCTTTAAATGTCTAGGAGGAAAGATACAATTTACAACTGTCCAATAAATGTATCAATGTTAATATGCAGTTATACTGGAAAAATCCACAGACATTGTAGCAAGTCCTTCTGGAAAAAAATAGTTTAAAATGTATTCCATTTGAGGTCAATTTAAGATCTAAGAGATTTGGTTTTTTGGAAAGACGTATCCCTTGCAACTTAATATGTGATAAAATTAGAATTCTCTTTTTATACCCAAATGCTCATAACATTTATACCCAGGTGATTGCACAAAAGGTTGCACTTAGTACAATGAACATATTCTATTCCCATACTATTGGACGGATCGCCAAATGTAATCACTCCAGTTGCAGTCATGCTTTCAGCTGCCAAAATCCTTAACTCTGAAATATATTCCCTTAGCCTCTGCTTTCTTCCTTTTGGAAAAGCTTTTGTTCATCTGCCAAATTTTGTTTGATAACACTCTTGTGAAACATTAAATATTGTTGAAACAGTTGCTTATTAATGTATGCACAGTAACAGATTTTTTACATGTAACCAGAAGCAGGTTACATGAAAATAATCAGGCTGTTAAGGTTCAAGGATTATGGGGAGAAGGCAGGAGAATATGATTAAGAGGAAAATAGATCAGCCATGAATGATGGGCCAGATGGCCTAATTCTGCTCCTATAACTTATGAACTCTTTCTAAACCATCATCTGTTAAAATGACGAAGGGTTGTAATATACCTCAAATAAAAATGCATGCTTTTGCACCTCATGGCCATGCTACATTCAGTCTAGTTTAAGCCTAAAATAGGACTAGCGTAATTAGTATACCAGAATCAATATAATTTGTGTTCCATTAAGAGTTCATATAACAAAGGACAACGGACATGATTTAATGGTTTCAATTTCATTCACTGGTACTAAGTTTGATTCGCAGCTTGTTTTCAGTCCATTAAATCATAAAACATGATTAAATAGCTACAAAAACCATCTTATTGGCATTACAATCAAATCAACAGGAATGCATAATTGTTGTAAGTACTGCTGTGCAGTAATTCTGCACTTTTTAAAGATGAACAATAATTGCAATTCCATTTCCTTAAATCATGCAGTTTTCTTTCATTCGCTTAGATGGTTGGAAATTTATGGCACTCACCCATATAAACTTCTTATCACAATTTCACATGATCCAAGTTTGAAATCGGGAAGAATTTGGAAGCATAGGGAACTGAAAATGCTGGAAATTTGAGCAAAATATGAGGTGCTGGAGCATCTCAGTGGACGAGAGAGCATTTCCATTCCCTCCACAGATGCTATGTTTCGGGTTGGGATTTTTCTTTAGATTAATGGAGTGGGGGGGGGGGGGGGGAAAGAAAGCTGGAAAAGGGGGGGGGGGGGGGGCAAAGACTGGCAGGTGATAGGTGGGGTGGGGTAGTTGGCAGACAAATTGAGTAAATTACAAAGGTTAGAAGTGACAAGGAAACATTGGTGTTAGATGAGAGAAGGTGTTAAATCTAAAGCTAGAGGAAGAGATATGAGGTGGAAGTGGATGGGGGGAGATAAAAGGGGAAATATGGGATTGGAAATGTGTGAAGGTGGGTGTGGGAAAGAGAATGGAGAGGATATTACTTGCAATTTGTGAATGCAATGCTCATGCCATTAGGTATAATCTACCCAAATGGAACAGGAGCTGCTGTTCAAGTTTGCATGTGTCCCCAGCACCCTTCCAGGTGAGACAGTTTCACATGCACCTCTTCAAACCTACGTTTGGGGCTCCTGATGTGGCTTCCTTTTCATTGGCGAGACCAAGCATAGACTAGGCGACCACTTTGCCAAATACTGCTGGATCATCAGGTTGCTAACTCCTGCCCCCATGGACCATGCTCCCTTCCCCTCCTCCAATACTCGCCTCCCATCCCAGTCACCTATTTTCCTTTTAACTTATGTTTGAAGGATCATCTGTGCATTTCCACCCCAGATGCTGCCCAATCTGCTGAGTTCCTCCAGCATTTTGTGTTTTGTTCCAGAAATGTAGAAGTGTAGAAACACCAAGTGGAACAAGTAGAGTTCAAACTGAAGAGTTGGTTATATTTTCTATCTTTTTTCTCGTCAATGTGTCTATTTTTTCTAATGCCACTAATTTTGTTTCGATTTTAATGTAAAGTGGAGGTATTTTAGAGAAATTAAATCCAATTCCACTAAAGCCAGAAATATTAAACATTATTCTATGAGTTTTTTGGTGCTGTGACACATAATTTGGATCCATTTCCATCAGTTTGTGTGTATATTCAAAGATGCCATCTTCTCCTGGTTTAAAGTCTTCTCTCTTGTCATATCTATTGAAAAATTAAAATGAGAATTATAACAGACGAATATTAATAGATTTATTTGATCAGTTTTGAAATTCCCTACAACACAAGCATTTCTCATGAATTTTTTCAGTTAATGCCAGCAAAGCCATTTATGTCCCGTTTATAGACAATAGAATCCTTGTAAAAATCGTGACTTTTTAAAAAAAAATTTGAGATCCCTAAACTTACACCAAAGTAATCAGTGCATGATTGTAATTTTAAACTATCCTACTTTTCAATGTGTACTGGGCAGCCACAGACTTAAAAATATAAAATAATACCCACCAGGCAGCTGGTCTCCAACCACCTGATTACAGGCTGTTTAACTGAAAATAGACTCAAGGAATCTTAAATCACAAGCAGAAGCCATTTAGCTACTGTAAACGTGCCAGTGCATATGTATGGGTTTTAATTCACAGGATCATTCCTGAAAAATCAGCTTTTACTTCCCCAGAATGAATTAAGCTAATGATCAACTTTTAGTGATTTGTCCATTTCCAGAAATTTGGCCAGACATTTCCGGGTGTGAGAAACCCTAACAGTGCACATTCCCTGTGTAATGTTAGAGCATTGTAAGGGAACCTGGACCATTTTGTCCCAGCAATTCTCATCTTTGATTATGTGGTCTTAAAAAAGACCAGTGTCAAATGAGGACATCTACCAGCAACGTGAATGATTTAATACATCATCCATTCTCTCTTCCCTACACTCCTGTACTGTACTAATAGCCTCCAGCCATCCTCTGTTTCGATGTTCTTAAGTATTCTCCTTTGACTTCACACTCAATTAAGGAGATTTATTCACTGTCACATAGGATTTGTACATCATTTCCTACTGAAAAGAACAATGTAAAATTTGATGTGTAGCATCACAAAATAAGATTTAGCAATTCTAGGCACACTAGAAGAATACTATATATCGCCCGAGTAGTCTACAACCCCAATAGCAATAGACAATAGGTGCAGGAGTAGGCCATTTGGCCCTTTGAGCCAGCACTGCCATTCAATGTGATCATGGCTGATCATCCCCAATCAGTACCCTGTTCCTGCCTTCTCCCCATATCCCCTGACTGCTATTTTTAAGAGCCCTATCTAGCTCTCTCTTGAAAGCATCCAGAGAACCTGCCTCCACTTCTCTGAGGCAGAGAATTCCCCAGACTCACAACTCTCTGTGAGAAAAAGTGTTTCCTAGTCTCGGTTCTAAATGGCTTACTCTTATTCTTAAACAGTGGCCCCTGGTTCTGGACTCCAACATCGGGAACATATTTCCTGTATCTAGCATGTCCAAGCCCTTAACAATCTTGTATGTTTCAATGAGATATCCTCTCATCCTTCTAAACTCCAGAGTGTACAAGCCCAGCTGCTCCATTCTCTCAGCATATGACAGTCTCGCCATCCCGGGAATTAACCTTGTAAACCTATGCTGCACTCCCTCAATAGCAAGAATGTCCTTCCTTAAATTAGGGGACCAAAACTGCACACGATACTACAGGTGTGGTCTCACTAGGACTGTACAACTGCAGAAGGACCTCTTTGCTACTATATTCGATTCCTCTTGTTATAAAGGCCAACATGCCATTCGCTTTCTTCACTGCCTGCTGTACCTGCATGCTTACTTTCATAGACTGATGTACAAGGACCCCCAGATCCTGTTGTACTTCCCCTTATAACTTGGCGCCATTTAGATAGTAATCTGCCTTCCTGTTTTTGCTACCAAAGTGGATAACCTCACATTTATCTACATTAAACTTCATCTGCCATGCATCTGCCCACTTCCCCAACCTGTCCAAGTCACCCTGCATTCTCATAGCATCCTCCTCACAGTTCACACTGCCACCCAGCTTTGTGTCAAATGCAAATTTGCTAAAGTTACTTTGAACCCCTTCATCCAAATCATTGATGTATATTGTGAATAGCTGTGGTCCCAGCACCGATCCTTGCGGTACCCCACTAGTCACTGCCTGCCATTCTGAAAAGGACCTGTTAATCCCTACTCTCGTTTCCTGTCTGCCAACCACTTCTCTATCCATGTCAGAACTCTACCCCCAATACCATGTGCCCTAATTTTGCCCAGTAATCTGCTATGTGGGATCTTATAAAATGCTTTCTGAAAGTCCAGGTACACTACATCCTCTGGCTCTCCCTTGTCCATTTTCCCAGTTGCATCTTCAAAAAATTCTTGAAGATTAGTCAAGCATGATTTCCCCTTCGTAAATCCATGCTGACTTGGACCAATCCTGTTACTGCTATCCACATGTTTGGCTATCTCATCTTTTATAATTGATTCCAGCATCTTCCCCACCACCGATGTCAGGCTAACTGGTCTATAATTCCCTGTTTTCTCTCTCCTGCCTTTCTTAAAAAATGGGAGAGCTCTCCCAGAGAGCTTTTTTTTTTAACCCATTCTAACGTGGGCAGAAACATTGGGCATTTGTTGGATAATAAGTCGAATTATATCTTTAAATGAAAGCATACATATATTAAAAGTGTTCCAAGCATTCACGTGGAAATAACGCACCTCCAATTTTGATTGAGTTCAAGAAATCGGGAAACACCAGTCTGAGCAGAAGCCACATCAATGTGCACTGAAACAGCTAGAGGGACAGACATTAGTTAAAACAATGCTTGGGAAATGTGTCTTTTATAAAATGGTTACTTGAAAATAATTTCAGCAGTCATTACATAACATTCTGCTTTTGATAAATAGTCATTTGATGGAATCAGAATGTTTAGGAGGAAGAAAAAAGTTTTAAGAAATCAAACAATGAACAAAAAAGTTTTTTTTTTTTAAAAAAGGAAAAGTTAATGAGATGGTCAATGAGGTTTAAGCTGAGAGGGGAAATATTTAATAGGAACCTGATGGGCAACTTTTTCACACAGATGTGTTTTTCATCTATCATAGCTGATGAGCTTTACAATAACAGTAATTTATTGCATTTTGATTTTATCTTAATTGATTATATATTCTGTCTCCTGCTTGATATAATTGAAGTGATAAGTCACTTGGTTGTTCTGTTATTTAAAACTTAAAAGAGAACTGAAATGTAATTCAACACTTGTTTTACTGACTACTATGATCTAATTCTTGGTGACAAGCAAACACATAATTTGTTTATGAAAAGGTAATGCTGAATGTTTGTTTTCTGATAATTCTCTCACAATACATGATAACTTTTAACACTGGCATCAGTTTAAGGACATGAAAGCTTTTTTTTTGTGTAAGCTAATGTTTGTTTTTCACTAGACTCCAATGTGAAACAAACCAGAACATTTCAATAACATTGTATTAACCCACAACTACTAAAATGCTTAGTAAAAACTCGTTTTTCCCCTTCCTGTATTTTTTCTCCCAGTATTAATTTAAAACAGTATTTCTAATGCATGTGTGCTATAGATATCAATTCTTTTGTACATTAATGCTAAAATATTCTACTAACCGAGTTCCAGCCATCCCTATTTTGAAGGACAAACATGAACGATACAATTCTAGCATTTTATTTGCTACAAATCAATGCTCAGGAAGTAGAGACATGATCATGCCCTCAATGTTGTTAGAGCCCTGTTTTAATATAACCAATATAAATGTGTGAATTGATAAGTGCTGTGAAATAAGATTAATTTTAAAAGAGATTCCACATCCTTGCGGGTTTACGGTTCTTGATTAAGTGAACACAGCAGTATTATAAATCACAACATCCTACAGAAAAATAATGTAAACCAGTGTTGATGGTGTCATGAAAGAGGGACATTGTTTTTTAAAATATATATTTTAATTCATAAACAGGACCATTGCTAGATATTTGGTCCTAAAGACAGCTACTTGGCAATTTACTCATCAGACTGGGGTGGGAGATTGCAGCCTTCACGTGGTCTACCCTTTTCGACAAATGCAATTAACCTGGCGTACACAAACAGAAGATCAAACAGAACAAGTTGTCTTACAACTTTAGGCTGTGCACGCCATACGCAAGAAGACGACTTATTATACCAATACTAGTATCAGCCCGTAATATCCTGAGTGCAGCCTGAACTAAAAATTATCTGATTCAGTTACTACTAATGAATTCAGCATTTACTTTTGTTCAATTTATAATTCCAATTAAACTGTAATCAGTCCAATACCTTATACAAATGCCATCAACATCAGGCATCCTTGAAAAGGCACCACTAATTGCATAAGGGCAACTGATTCAAATTTGAAGTCATCGTCCTTGGATTTTATTATGAAATGGAACTATCAAGTGTCACAGACCTGCTGTTGGAGGCACAACCTCATGTAGTTTTTGCATAGCGACTCCACCTGGATAGTTGTGGTGAGATACATATAGTAACAATCCTGTGTAGCAGATATTTATTACCAGGTGTGCAATCACTGCAAAGAATCCTAATTTATAAAAGAAGGATTTGTGGTACTTGATCGTTCTGTGCAACAAAATAAACAATAGTAATTAGTAATGTGTAGGAAGGAACTGCAAATGCTGGTTTACACTGAGACTCACATTTAGGAACAGGGTACAGGAGGCTATTCAGTCCTGCAGCCAGTCCCACACTTTGGTTAGGTCATTTGGACCTTAAACTCCTCTACCTGCCTTGTTCTACATTCATAGAGACACTGACCCAAACCTTGAAAAATTTAAGATTTGTAATAAAACAAAATCACATGTATTTAAAGTGCACATTGTCAGATTTTAATAAAGTCAATTTGTATAGATTTTGGTTTCACAGTGTAGAAATTACAGCAGTGTTTATACATAGTCCCCCACCATTTCAGGGCACCAACATGTTTGAGACACAGCAATGAAAATAGTCATGTTTAATATTTTGTTGCATGTCCTTTGTATGAAATGACTGCTTGAAGTCTGCGATTCATGGACATCAGTTGTTGGGTGTCTTCTTTGGTGATGCTCTGCCAGGCCTATATTGCAGCCATCTTTAGCTTATGTTTGTTTTGGGGGCTAGTCCCCTTCAGTTTTCTGTTCAGCATATAAAAGCCATGCTCAATTGGGTTCAGATTGGGTGATTGACTTGGCGACTCAAGAATTTACCTTTTTTAACTTCGAAAAACTCCTTTGTTGCTTTGGCAGCATGTTTGGGATCATTGTCTTGCTGTAGAATGAACTGCCGGCCAATGAGTTTTGAGGCATTTGTTGGAACTTGAGCACAGGGGATGTGTCTATAGACTTCAGAATTCATTAGCCTATTTTTGCAGCCAACCAGTAGTTTGAATCTTGCAGTGTAGCCTCTGTATTTCTGTTCATGAAGTCTTCTGCAGACAGTGGTCATTGAACCATATTATGTATGCAGATGATCTTGTGGTCTTTAGTCCATCTAGCGCTGGTCTCCAGTAGCTCCTTACTATATGTTCTGTGTATGGTGTGGAACATGACATTAAATATAATGCTAGTAAGAGTGCTGTTATGGTCTGTAGAACCAAAAAGGATAAATGCCTAAAATATCCTGTTTTTAAATTGTCTGACAACAATCTTAGTGTCTGTAATAAGATAAAATATCTAGGGCATATTATTAACAGAACAGAACAAATGACAGATGATGAGGATATTTATAGGCAACGACGCATGCTGTATGTACAGGCAAATATCCTCTTGTGTAAATTTGGTGTGTGTGCAGATGTGGTGAAGATGTCGCTATTTAGAGCATACTGCACACCCCTCTACACTGCGCACCTGTGGTCGAACTATTTAAAGACAAGTATGCAGAGACTAAAGGTGGCATATAACGATGCCATGAGAACACTGCTAAGGCAACCTAGATGGTGTAGTGCCAGTAATATGTTTGTGGCTGCAGGAGTCAGTACTTTAGAAGCTATCCTAAGAAACCACATGTATAAATTCATTTGCAGGATAAATGACTCTAAAAATGTGCTTATTGTGGCCTTGACAAACATAAGGGTTAGCACTACACGCTACGAATCAGTTGTGGAGACACTGGTATCGTTGTCTCGTTGTAGGACATTGATCATCTTTTAATCTGGATTTTTAACAAGTATTGTGGGTTTTTGTTAAATATAAATTATGATGTTTTTATGTGATATACCATAATGTTATATATATTTATTATATTTGATATGCATTGCATTTTTTTAATGTAATGTTGCCCCTTGTCTGGACCTTGAGTCTGTAATAAAGTTTATTATTATTATTATTATTGACAAATCCTCACCTGACTCCTGAAGAGTGTTTCTGATGTCAGACAGGTGTTTGGGGATTTTTCTTTATTATAGAGAATTCTTCTGTCATCAGCTGTGTAGGTCTTCCTTGGCCTGCCAGTTCCTTTGCGATTAGTAAGCTCACCAGTGCTCTCTTTCTTCTTAATGATGTTCCAAACAGCTGGTTTTGGTAAGCCTAAGGTTTGGCTGTTGTCTCTTAAGTTTTATTCTTGTTTCTCGGTATCACAATGGCTAATTTGACTTACAGTGGCACAACTTTGGTTCTCATGTTGATAAACAGCAATAAAAGTTTCCAAAGGTGATGGAAAGACTGGAGGAAAGACTAGGTGCTGAGAGCTCTCTTATACCTGCATTAAGGAGACAATTAAACAAACTTGAGCAATTACAAAGACCTGTGAAGCCATGTGTGCCAACATTATAGTGCCCTGGAATGTGGGGACTATGTATAAACATGGCTGTGATTTCTACATGGCAAAACCAAAATGTATAAAAATGGCCTTTAATAAAATCTGACAATGTGCACTTTAACTACATGATTTTTTTTTCTATTACAAATCTCAAATTTTGGAGTACAGAGGCAAGTAAATAAATGATGGGTCTTTGTCCCAATCATTATGGAGGGCACTATAGATGTTACCCTTGAAAACATCTTTTTTAAATGGCAGTTGTAAAGACTTTATCCTTTTTTGCAAACTGAAATGTAAGAGCACTCTGATAACTTGAAACAAATACTGCAATGAAATACAATTGACCATACAGTCAAGAGTATAAATACACCATTTCATCATTCCAGATTTAGTCCTTGCGTCATTTAATTCTTTGTTACTCATATTTATTTCCAGATTGTATTAAATGCTCACATTTGTGCTCCACTGGTTCTAAAAATACATTTGGAGGGTAATTACTATTGAAGATTCAATAATAACAAATAAAGATTCCTTTTTAGTTTGCGCAGTGGGATAATTATACTATAGTTGAACACTCTTATTAAGCATATATTGTGTGACACAAGACTAATTTATTTATACAATTAAGATCCAAAATAACCTGTATAACATTTTCTTTGTAAGTACATTCAATTAAAACTTGACTTTTTAGCAGGACATTGTCCTTGAATACTTACAGGTATGAACATCCCATTGCTGCAACAACGTTCAAGATGGGAAATGTGTAGATTATAAAGCGCAATTCTTTGTGAGGTAGAAATGAATATAAAAAGATGAAACCAATTGAGGGGAAGAGCATCCTCCAGCTCCTCCTGTCCTGTGCTCCAAGAGGCAGAAAAACAACGGTACAACCAAGAGCCCGAGGTAGTGCCGAGTAAAAGTACCATAAAAAGGGTGATGTCTGAATAGATTCTCAGTTAAGGAAACATGCAAATTCAAATCACCAAACTCACAAAAATATACATATAAGGAATTTGCAACTAGCTGCAACTGCAATTTTGCCCTGTAATGCCTTGAAAATTTACTCAAATTAGCTAAGGATACAAACAGAACTGTCCTATCTTTAAAATTAATAAGGGTCAGTTTTAAAACATCCTTCAAAACACAATTTCTAACCATCTTAGATTCAGCCCCGTTACTCCACAATTGACAGCTTGAAACTTTACTCAAACTAGATGTAGCTATGGCTCCTTAAAGTTGGAATGAAGTGAGTGACAAATTATTTGGTGCCATGTGCATTCATGCCAATTATCAATTCTCATAGCCAGATTTTATCAATTACATTTGTGACCGGGCTGGATTTCAAACCACACTCAGTAAAAAGCCTGTCTTAAACTCATAGCATCAACTGGTTTTACTTGTGCCACTAATGTAAATGTTTTCTGGGGAGAGGAATCTGAATTTGCCTACAATCCATTGGCCACTGAATGAATCTATCCTCCACAAATCAGGTGAAATACCAAAGTTTTCAAAAGAATAGCTACCATTACACACTCACTTACTAGAAAAATACTTCAGGAATCCTGCATTTACAGATTGTGATTTTCTGCCTGCTAATTTTACTGTATGTTAAATCATGGATTACTTACACCAAACATCCTGAAATAAGCTCCCAACATGAAACCCATGGCATATGTGTACGTTAGAACATTTACTCTCAATGAATTTTCCCACATGGTTCAACATTTACTGGTCATCCTCAAAATAATTTGGGAAGAACTTAATGAATTGAATGCAATTTAGATATAATGATTGTCAAAGAGTAATTATAAAAAAACTAACTAATCAATCCAAGATCTAATTCATCTTAAATCTAATTGAATGGTTGATCTAGTGTCATCCTAGCTCTTGTGGTTTACCTTTCAGTAGAATTTCCAATATTTTACTCTTAAAATAATTCCAATTCACATGGATTCTTTTTGCCTGTTGTTGTTGCTTTTTGCTGATAATCTTCCTGTCAATTTATAATGAATCATTGATGGATGAACAGTTAAGCCATTGCTGATTATTAACAATAACCAATGACTGCACAACAATAAAGTATATATTAGATTTTGTTCAATATGTAATTGGAATATATTTTTCAAATAATAGATTCTTGCAGAATCAATCACATTTTCTCTGAATCTGCTTTATGTTTTCCTAAAGTAACCCAAGGCTGTGCAAAGGATAGTCCCCATTCCGAACTCTTATTTAAAACTATATTGTACCAAAGTACTTCTCCCTCAGGCCAAATGAGTCGTCCCCAAAATATAGAATCCACAGATATGGTTAGAGCTGAAACGAAATTCACAGGAATGTTATTGAATGTGTTGATTTTGCTGAATGAACGTGTGTTTAAATTTAAGTTCCTTTCTCCAAAGAAACTACATGTTACTTACCCAACCATACCAATCCAGCTGACACTGCATGGCAAAGACTTCTGGAAATTGAAATTCGACGACTGACTACTGATGACAGCAGCATGAGACCGAGAAATATGGAAAGTTCAGATCGGAATATGATGATAGATAGAGCAGACAGCCAGATAAATGTGCCAAATTTCTGCTGCATCCAGGCTGTAAATGCCAAGAGAACTGTAGGGAAAGATGAAATGTGCAGTTTACAAATGAACCACCTCCTCACAATGCTAATTTAAATCTTTCAAGATTTTTGCCACTGGAAGTAGTAAATGCCTTGTGTATAATTAGTTCAAATTTTAATTAGTTCATCACAGTTTCAATATTTCATGCACTATATATTCTCAAATTGGCTCAACTTGTCTCTAACTCAAAAGGTTGTGAGTTAATGCACTGTGATTGCACCTGTGTGCATTAATCAGGGTGACACCAGAGTAGTATTGAACATTGCATCATCAGAGCTTCCAACATTCAGTTGAAATATTAGTCCAGGACTAATAACCACTATCTTCGAGACATAGAAAACATGATATCCTAGTTAAATTAGGTCTCCCGTTTTTTTTTGTGTGACTATTAATTCGCAAACCAATCTCACTAAAAATTGTAGACACAAAAAGCTGGAGTAACTCAGCGGAACAGGTAGCATCTTTGGAGAGGAGGAATGGGTCAAGTTTCGGGTCGAGACCCTTCTTCAGACCAGAAGCGTCACCCATTCCTTCTCTCCAGAGATGCTGGCTGTCCCACTGAGGTACTCCAGATTTTGTGTCTAACCTCAGTTTAAAGTAGCTTCTGTTCCTTCTTACACATTTCACTAAAAATAGGCTCTAATTCTTTTAATTCTTCCCCACAACCATCAGGCTATTAAACTCGCCAACAAGCAGACTGAACTGTAACAGCCTATTGCTCTTTATCTGCTTATTTACGTGTATATTGAACTGAACTGTTCTGTACTTTTGCTTACAATATTCTGTTGTGCTACAGCAAGCAGGAATTTCATTGACCTATCTGTGACGCATGACAATAAACCCTCCAAATAGGTACTGCACCTCCAAAAAGTAGTTGAATATTCAGTGAGCTTTGGGAAGTGGTGAAGGGTACTCACTACATATTATGTGAACAAGATAGCATGTGGGTTGAAATACACAGCTGACTGATTTTATAAAGTAATGTTTGCCTTTTGGCTGAAAGCTATGTGAAATTATTCTATTGTTGGGGGCGGGTGGGTGGATGAGTGAGGTTGAATCATGTTTGAAACAGATAAATGTACCTTTCTCTCCATCTAAATTAGGGAGTGATGGCAGCATTCACAGGATGCTTGGAAAGGTGGCTGTGATTAGTATGTGAATCGACTCACTTCTGGCTATAACATGGCTAATTTTACAAATAGTCTAATGACAGAGTGTACTTTATTTATTCTGAAACTTCAGAGCCACATGAAATACTGTTTCTGCTAAAGTTCCAATAAGACAAGCCACAAGATTAAAATACACTAATTTTTCATACGTTCCATTTTCCTGTCTTTCCTTAGTAATGAAATTACTATTAATAATGGTATTTCTGTCATAATGGTTATTGCGTATAAACAAAATTATAAAAACACTTATGGCTAACCGATAAATGGACTTGTAGTCACTGACTTTCAGAAAATCGTTAAATTTTCTGGATTTTACTAACCTCTGAATATATAATATAATTGTAAATGAGTGGTGCAATAATAAAGTCCACCTCCCTCAAAATAAACAAAGAATAAATTACAAAATTGTACTACTCACCAATGGGCAACGCAAATATATTTGGGAGTGTTCTCGTGCAGTAAAAGAGAAGATGAAACTGAGTTGCTGAAATCCAACAATAAAAAACAGCTACCGTTGTGCCAAATTGTTTCCGAACTTCTTTCTGAAACTTCCAGAATGCATAAATCACACAGAGACCTAGGCATCCTCGGACTTAAAACACAAAAGAAAGTGATCATAATTAAATATACTTTAAACAATGTTATTCTGTTGCCGATTTTAAAACATTACAAAATTAAAATAAAAGTACTTGTCATAGAAAATAAGTCATATTGCACATAAACAGGCCTTGCTGACCATTCTGCCCCGCTATATGAATAATTTTACAGCATTGTTCCTGTCCTTCTAAGCTTTACCTATTTGAGTGTCAGTCTCAATTTTTCTTAAACATTGTGTTTTGTTTGATTCTACACCTCTTCTGCCAGTGAGTTCCACATATCAGTCACTGTTATGAATGTTCCACTCAAATCCTCTTTAAAACCCCTACTTCTCACCCTAAAGCACTCTTGTTTTTTCATACCCGTACCATGGAGAAAAGAGTCAGACTATCAATTCTATCTATCCCTCTCATGATTTTATATGCCTCCATTAGGTCACCTCGCAGCTTCCTTCCCTCCAGGGAAAGCACACGCCCACCCCACCCAATCTCTCCCCATAATTAAAGTTCTTCAATCCAGGCAACATTCTGTGAATCTCCTCTGCACCGTCTCCAGCAAAATCACATCCTTTCAAAACCGATGACCAGAACCATACACAATGCTCCAAGTGCAGTCTAACAAACTTTTTTTTACAAAATTCGAAAATAATGCCCCGCCTTTTATATTTTACTAGACCAAGTGCAGCCCTATTGGGGTCTGCTCCCCCAACGCACCTGTCCCCTACCCGTAGTCCCCATGAATTCTGCATGAATATGCATGCCATATTCTTTCAAAGCAATTCCATCTAACTTCAAGGATCTATAGACCTATTTAACATCAAGGATCTATTATCGTTCATGTTAATGTCAATATACACAATAAGAGGACAATTTCATTTAAAAATGGGATGAACGAATTTATGGACAAGAAGTGTAATTACTTCAATGATTCAGAACGTTTAATAATAAACTGGGTTATGTATTGTAAGTGGTTTTTATTTGGGATGGAGGCCATAAAATCAACGTAACGCCATTCCCAGGTGTGTCAATCATACAGGAGTGAGACATCCTCCAATAATAGCAGAGAGATTTCAATTTACACCAGTTGCAAAACAAAACATTTTCTCAGCTGCAGTAATGTAGGACTATTACTTTTCCTGTGGCACCTTTTAAAAATATATATATATTCATCATGCTTTATGCAAATAAAGGCCACGAATCCTCTACTCCTTGGCTTCTTCTCAGTTTCGAAACTGCGGTACAATTTAAATTAAATAAACCAATCATACCTAGAAGCTGCGAGTAAAACTTGGACACGTCAAGAGCTGAGAGGAAAAAAGCTGCTGGTGCAGAGAGCAATGAAATAATAAGCGGTCCCACGAAGGTCCTTGGAACAACCCCGGGGAACTCGTGGTGATCATACTGCAATGCAAGGAGGAAAATGCAAGTCACATATCAACCACCAAAGCCAAATCAAAATGAACAACATGAAGTATTGTACTGCAACGAGAAAGGTTGCCTACAATTGTAGTTTACGAAATTTAATACCTTATCCAGGTGCAAGCGGTGGTATAGTATGTCGTGCGTCGCTTGCAGGTTGAAGCTTTCTTCCACTTTAGTAAAAGGACAGACCAACAAGTGGACACAAGCCACGAGTGTCAGCAACAGCAGTTCTCTTTGCATTGATCGACTCATCTCAGCCATGGTTACTCTCCAGTTGTGAGGCAAGACTCAAGAGACGAATAAGCCCGCTGCAGACTTCATGCAGCACAGCCACACTTGAAACCAAGGCGTGTTGCAGCCTTGAAATCGCTGACTGCATCCCTCCAATATTCAACACATTTTCACAACGTTTACTCAACGTGCTTATTGCAAAGCCACTTGCGGTCCTGCGATCCCACAATTCTAGTGGCAGAGATGAGTTCAATCAGAGTACAACATAAAACAAAGTGTGAGTATTGGAACGTACACCACATGCCAGCAGCCAATTCAGGCTGCCTCCATGACCAAAGATCGTAGAGGATCTTTGTCCATGACGGCCAACAACATCCAGTTCAAAGGACACTACACAGGATGTCACTGCCGAGGAAATGCAACATAGACTGAGCTCGAGATTTTAAACTTATAAATTCCACACCATTGCATGTCATGTTCAGTAAAAGATTGTATATTTATGCAATTACTTCTATCCACATCAGTTATGTATAGATTTGTTTGCTTATTGTTAATATATAGTTATGTCCCCAGCATTAATATTTGCCTGTGGTGACCCGTTTAGACATATGAATGGATGCATGCATTTTTGCTTATATTAAAGAACAATTTTTAGTGTACATTAATGGAAGATTTCGTTTCTGTATTAATGCTCAAATTGTGTGAATTAACGAATGGATTTGTGTTTACCTATCAATCTCCCTTCATTAATCTAGCTTTGTTTGTCAATGCATTTACGCGTTACGCTGATTAGATTGTATGCAGAGATGTATTCATGTATAGCTGTCATTTGCCTGCATTTATGCGCAGTTTTTAGGTTTTCGCATGAATGCACCGAGCTGTGTCTATGATTTATTTTCTGGCCGCATGCAACACACACTCACACATTTGTGATATCCATCTATCCATCGAGTGGAATTCGCCGGGCTGCCGGCAACACGTGGAAGAGCGACCGCTCTCGGCGTGTCGAGCCCCGGTTGGCGTCTGCATGGATTGACAGTGACGTGGACCAATGCGTGTGGAAGGTAGCAGGCGGGGCGTGGGGAATATCCGGGGTTGAGTTTGCGGCGGGCCGGTGGTACCTGTCCTGCGGCCGGCGACGTAGCGGGGATTGCCCTCACCTGGAGCCACGTCCCGGTCGCCTGTCAGTGGAGCTGTGCCCGGGGATCTACAGCTACTGTTCGTCCCGTCCCCGGGGTCTACAGCTCTGCCCAGGGGTTGCAGCCACCGCTCGTCCCGTCCCCGGGTCTGCAGCTGCCGCTCGTGCTGTGCCCGGGGATCTGCAGCTCTGCCCAGGGTCTGCAGCCACCGCTCGTCCCATGCCCGGGGATCTGCAGCCGTCGCTTGCACTCACTGCCAGTGCAAAAAGCGTGCACCATTACCCGGCTCGTGCTCAGCACACCAGCCTTTTGCATTGTACTAGAGTACTTGAAACTCTCTCCCACTGCACTAGCGTTTTATGTTAAAGTACTCTCCGAGTTTGCACTATAATTAAACGGCATCACTGAAACGGGAAGCCTTTTTTCATAGTTAACGGTTTCGTCTTTTCAACTAAATCTTTATTTAAATTTTCACTGTATACATAAAATGGATTGCAAAAGTTTCCCTGTCGTGTTTGTTGGATTGCTGCTGTTGTGTCGTTTTTCATCGGGCCAAGACAAATTGTCGTGTTCCATTTGTAGAAAAATAGCTGGCAACTGTTTAAAGGTAAGAACTAGTCCATTTTCTTTTAAATTTCCCAACCGTTCGTCGGTAGGCGATCGGGGCTTGCAAAGAGAATGTCTCCATTAGTGACAATTCTAAATTATTGCTGAAATAAGCAGAGTAAAGGGAAAATCATGCTGGTGTCAAAATGTACACACGACATGCTTATGCATATGAACAGTGCAGAAGGCACTTTTGCTGGAGACAAAGAAATTAGTGGTAGGATGAGCAGGGGCAATGAAAGAATCACTTTTAAATAGTAATAGGAATCTGGAACTCTTCAGAATGTTGTTGAGACCAGATCTTTTAAAGCCTTCAGTGAAGTTTGATGGCTATTTTGTTTTCGTGGAGGAGTAAGGTGGGTATATCAGGTTGAAATGAAGATTGGATGAATGTCAGAAAAGGTCTGAGCAGATTAAATGAATGTCAGAACAGGTCTGAGATTATCAGTGATGTATCACCTACTGTGCTGCTGCATTTTACATGAGCATCAAAACTCATTATACGTGTCTGCTTTACAAAGTGTTAATTAGTGTTGCGTTTTGTGTATGGTTAATGTGTAAATTCATCTTTGAAACTAATTTACTTAAATAGAATAGTTTGTGCTGGTTATACTCAATGCTGAGTATGTCTGGAATCGGATTTACATTTGTTGGAACTAATATTTGCCTACAAACATCTTTTCAGTCTAGTGGTAGAATTCAGTACAATAGCTATTGAAGAGGCAAAGTGTCAAAGAATCAGTATCACTTTAAATTGACACATGTACATGATTTCAGCTACCTGCATTTAGCATTCTTTTTTTAAGTATCTTTTCCCAATGCAAAATCTATAGATGTTTTTAATTGTAGGTTTGGAAGGTCTGCTGTTAGTCATGTGACTTTTTCTCGATTAAGTGCAGTAGTGATGGCAGGTCTAGTATCTTTGGGTAGAATGGTGCAATGTTCCTAATTCAGGATGTGTGAAGTCAAGGAAACTGCTGGAGTTCCTGACTGCAACCTGTGGGAATTGTGTCCAGGTGCAGCTCTTAACAGGCTGTAATGGGGAACTGGAGCTGCAGTTGGAGAACAGAGGTTCTCATCCGTGAAAATTAGAGTTTCTTGGATAAAACATAGTGAGGTGATTGTGCCTAAGAGAGTGACCACGAGGAAGGGGAGTAGGACAAGAAAGGTTTAGAAACCGCCGTGAGGGAGGAGGAAAAACAATGGACGATGGAGGACCCGGCATGGGATGGGGGGGAACTTTCTAAGTGCCCTTTACGGGCGACTATTTGCATACCTTGGAAGCAAAGAATTTCACTGACTTGTATACATTTAATTCGGAGAGATGTGGACCAAACACGGGCAAGCTGTACTGGTGTAGATGGGGCGGCGTAGGCAGATGCGCCTGTTTCGGTGTTGTATGACTCTATGGTTATTGGATTTCCTGAGACTCGTTTCGCTTTCAAAATTGTCTGAATGTGAAATTTGATCCAAATAATCTTGGTACACTGGAATACAGTATTTATCAATAGTTCTTCCACTATGTTCTATCCAATGCTGCAGGTTTAAATACCAATGGCAAAAACGTTAACCATTTTTTTAATGACTTTTCAAAACTAGGGTATTGAAAATACATCAAGAAAGAATTTTGGTGGTGGAAATACAGACTGGGAAGAAAGATATTTGTCAAAATATGAAATCAGGTATGTATGTAGTTTGTAATAACTCCATTGCAGGTCAATGTCCTTGTGCACTACTTATAGAGCAGAATGTTGATGGACAGGAAAAGAACAGTTACTGTAACAAGCCTGCAACAAGTCCCTGATGCTGGAGCAGAAGGCAGTTTCTACACACGGCATGCATCTGTCTTTTCAAATCTCCCACTGGCTTCCTTTCTTCATGCCACAATGACCCTAAACGTAAACCCAAGAGGAGGAAAATTATTCTTGCGGTTACCCTCACACAATCATGTGATCAAAAACTGCCTAGGAAATCATATGTATAGAATGCACAAAGTCATCTTCTTGCTATATGGTGTCGTGTGTCTTGTCAAAAAGTTACTGAGGTCCTTCTTTAAGACCACATGTATACATCGAAGATAATGTTTTGCCTAAGATATTTATGGTATGTGAGCAAGCACCACAACAACATATTTAGCAGTCTGAAAAGGGGTCCCGATCCAAAACGTCACCTTTTCATGTTCCCCAGGGATGCTGCCTGACCTGCTGAGTAGCTCCAGCATTTTGTGTCCTTTTGTGTAAACTAGTATCTGCAGTTTCTTGTTTCAACAACATATTTAGGTTCTACAAATAATGGAAGAATCTAACTTGTTACAGTGCCTCTTCTTTTCACTTATCAAAGGCTTCTTGAAAGCCTCTGTGTACCGTAACTTCTAGAATTGATTTGTGAACTATTCTTGTGACTTTATTAAAAAATGCTTAATTAAATGTGGACATCTTAACCTGTTTCTCATTAACCTACACCATGAAGAATACACTTGTACTAGAAAGAGCACATTGATTGTTTATTAGATTGACTTCCAGAATGCTGAGTAAAAAAGGCAAGACATTTTGAGAACTAATGTGCTGTTCCACATGGAGTTTATAGAGTGTGAAAGCTGAAGATGTCTCCAGCAACATGACAGTCCATCTAGCATTGTGTTACAGAAGTTCAGATTTGATTAGACACTTTCAAGGTTTATCGTTGTGAAAGAAGAAGATGACGCCTCAGTGATCAACTGCATTAGGACAAAAGCTGAACTTGGGGTTAGGGAAGATGCTAGTTCCTCTTCATATACCTGGGAGGCAGATATAATTCAGTCTGGGTTCAGGAAGATGTTTAATGGCCTAAGTGACAATTAGTGTAATAGATGCAGGGTTAAATTTATCAGCCCATGGCTGTCTGGACTGCAAAGCATTGGTAACATGCTCTCTGAATTGCTTCAGAAATGTCCACTCTGAAAACATTTCCCCTCCAAAGCGTGCTGGAAAATCGAAGGTATACTAAAATGCTGGAGAAATTCAGCGGGTGCAGCAGCATCTATGGAGTGAAGGAAATAGGCAACGTTTCGGCTCGAAACGTTACCTATTTCCTTCGCTCCATAGATGCTGCTGTACCCGCTGAATTTCTCCAGCATTTTTGTGTACCTAAGTGACTTTCTTATTTGCTCCACTTGGTTTTTTTCTTGGAAAATATGGGAATTAATGGGATTGCTATGTGTATTATACCAGATTCTACTCTCATTTGTTCCCCTTGTTTCCTCTCCTTTCTGCCTTGCCCTCTACTTTATAATTGTGCCTCTATGTTTTGCTCACTCTTCATCTCGATATCCAATTCGTCCTAATTATAAAATATCGAAAAATGCATTCTAGCATCTGTGAATCATGTACAAAATAAGCTTGCTCTCCAATATATTCCTTCAAGCTGCAATTGATTTGACCTGGTCTCTGCCTGCCTTCTTTCATAGCCATGTCTCAGCCAGAGTTGTTTACTATTATACAGGAGCAACACTTCTAGTTTGGATTCTGTTGTGATTCTTCTGTTTTAACCCTTGAGTGAAGGAATGATTGAAATCGTGAAGTTTAAGAGAAATGAACAATGTCATCTCCTGAGCTGATTGTCAGAGCATTGCAACATGCATGTGGTGCCAATCTTTATTGCCAGCTAATATTTGTCCTTTTATTATTGGTTACATTTTAATCCAATTTGCCTATGCCATCCTTTGTGGTTCTGAACTCTCCCACTTCTGAGTGTTCAAGACATTATTAAATCTTCAAATTCCTATGAGCAATGTTTAGATTTGTAGCATTTTATCCATGTTCAAACTCGGCCAGATCATATATATATCACCATATTAGATGTTGCATACCCAGTTCAAAAGCAAATTCATTCTGCCAGACCAATGTCACTAAATAAATAGAATTTTAAAAGTTGTATTAAATATAGCACAGTTATTTATTTAGTCATTTATTTGTCCAGATCTAGTTCAGAATACTGTTTTGATGGGATTCATGAGAGTTACAAACTTGTGTGTGAATGCTCGACCTGGTCACCCATCCTGTGCTATCCTTTCACTGCACTTCCCCTTTACAACACCATGAGTCCAATCTAGTTCAGAACCTCATGGTTGCAGCTGTTTCATGAAGCACAGCACTCATGGGCAGTGATGTGATCTAGGTCAGATTTTGAGGCTTCGCCCTAAACTTCCCCCCCAACTCCCCATGGTCACGCTGCAATCAAAAATGCCTTTTACTTTTTTTCCAAATGTTTCCAAGGATCAAAATTCATGAAACTTTCCAGTCCAGATCAGCTGCCCCATTCTAGAAGTGGAGCGAGACATTGAAAGTGCTGGCATCAAGCCTGAGGTCATTCCTAATTTCTGCATTGCCATACACAGGCACAGAAATCATGGATATGCTAACCTGCCCACTTGCAATTGCTGGCTAGCCATCAGCTCATTCTTGCTCATTTTTGTCCATGAAAGGCCAGTGATTATTGTAAGTATCTCTTTGCACTTGCTGTTGTGGGCAACAGAGGACGAGGGGAGGAGGGGACATGAAACAATTTTCACAAGGGAGTTGTGCTTGCTGTTGAAATGGAAACATTTGCAGCCCTTTTGGGAAAGAGCAGAATAGATGGAACACCTTTTGGAACAAATTTAATTGTCACTTTATGCCAAAGGATTCCTGCAGTCTGATGTTTGTCAATATGATTGGTTTATATTTCAGACAAATTTAGATCCACATACATTTAAAGCACTCTTTTTCATCGTAGGCAGAAAGATCATTCTGATTTCTTCCACTGGTTCTGTGTGGACACAATTACAGTTTGCTGCCCCGCTGGGAGCTTTGGTGTAGACTGTGTTGGTATGTAATGAAGGTGGTATCTATCACTGGCTACAGTTTAAACATTTTTTTTTAAAGTGCATGTTTTGCATATTGGCACAAGATTTATTTTGTGGTTTTTGATTTGCATGTTCCAATCTCTTGCTTGTATGTAGTTAAGAGGTCACCTGGTTTAATAACAGTGTTATTCGTGTTTATCAGTGTTAGTAGTGATCAATGTTTTGGTCCAGCTATTCACAATTTGTGTCAGTAGTTTGACTGAGGTGATCATTTCCACGTTGATGATACAAAACTGGGTGACACTGTAAATGGGGATGGAAACGATATAAAGAGGTTTCAAAAGGATGTAGACGGGTGATGTTATTGAAACCTAAAAGATTCTAGGAGAATAGACCAGGTGGTGCTGAGAGGATGTTTTCCCTAGTAAAAATAGTTCCTAGTGAACTTGCAAACATAATTTGACAATCCATGGATGATGAGGGCTATCTATTCTCAAAGTTGTGAAGTCACTTTCCTCTGGGATCTGTGGAAATGGGGTACCTGAATATATTTAAATCAGATCTTGTCAGATAACAGGGGAATCTAGAGTATGGAGAGAGAGCATGGGAAAGTGATATTGAAGCTAAGTTGGGATCAACCATAATCTTACTGAATAACGGAACAGGCTTGGGGGGCTGATTGGCCTACTCCTACACCTGGTTTTTTTTGTGTGTGAGTGAACAAGAACTTTGCTTATGGAGCAAAATGTGGACCATTGTGAGATAATCTAATAGGGTGCACAAAATAGAAAGGCTGAGTTTTTCTTTTAATGATGGCAGACTGAGTAAACGTTGATATTCAAAAGAACCTAGATATCCTTGTACACTGGTCACTGAAAGCTAACGGGGAGATGCAGCAGGAGTTAGGAAGGTAAAAGGTAGGTTGACCTATGTTCTGAGAGAGGATTTGAGGAGATGAGTCTCGTCCAACAAAAAATGTCATGCTCATTGCAGAAAGAATGTAACAACGATTCACCAGATTGGTCACTAGGATGGTGGGTTGGCTGTGTTTCCCTGGTCTGTCATTCACCTGAACTCGCAACAAGCATAAATGTAATTTTTTAGCCACGTGTGATAGGATATTCCTCTTGCCTCAGGAATTGGCCCGGTGATTTGCTTTTTGATTTGCCCCCATTGACACTAGGAAGGAATACTTTATTTTCACATGTGACTAGGCACAGTGAAATACTTTGCTTGCATACACACTGTAATACACAATAGGTGCAGGAGTAGGCCATTCGGCCCCTCAAGCAGCACTGCCATTTAATGTGATCATGGCTGATCATCCACAATCAATACCCTGTTCCTGCCTCTGACTCTGCTATCTTTAAGACCTCTATCTAACTCTTGAAAGCATCCACAGATTTACAACTCTCTGGTTGAAAAGGTTTTCCTTATCTCCGTTCTAAATGGCCTACCCATTATTCTTAAACTATGGGCCCTGGTTCTGGACTCCCCTAACATCGGGAACATTTTTCCTGCCTCTAGTGTGTTCAATTTCTTACTAATCTTATATGTTTCAATAAGATTCTCTCTCATCCTTCTAAATTCCAGAGTATACAAGCCCAGCTGCTCCATTCTATCAATATATGACAGTCCCGCCATTCCGGGAATTAACCTTGTGAACCTACGCTGCACTCCCTCAATAGCAAGAATGTTGGGAGACCAAAACTGCACAAAATACTCCAGGTGTGGTCTCACTGGGGCCCTGTACAACTGCAGAAGGCCCTGCACCTTCTGTATTATTCCCAGAAATACCTGCCATTGTTGTTCCACTGTCATTCCTGCTAGGGTATCTTTCCAGTCAACTTTGGCCAGCTCCTTCCTCATGGCTTAATAGTCCCCTTTGTTCAAATGTAATACTGACACTTCTGATTTTCCCTTCTCCCTCTCAAATTGTAGATTAAAAGATCATATTGTGGTCACTACCGCCTAATGGCTCCTTTACCTTAAGGTTCCCTTACAGAATCTGGTTCATTACATAACATTAAATCCAGAATTGCCTTCTCCCTGGTAGGCTCCAGTACGTTGTTCTAAGAACACATCTCTGAGGCACTCCACAAACTCCCTTTCTTGGGTTTTCCAAGTCTACCTGCATGATGAAATCTCCCATAACAGCCGGAGCATTAACTTTGCTGAAGTTTATCAGTCTGAAGATGGGTGCCAGCCCGAAACGTTGCCTATTTCCTTCGCACCCTAGATGCTGCTGCACCCGCTGAGTTTCTCCAGCATTTTTGTGTACCTGCCAATTTTAACTATGGATTCAACTTGCACCCTATATCCAGGCTAATGTATGGGGCCCTGTAGATAACTCCCAATAGCATCTTTTTACCCTTACAATTTCTCAGTTCTATCCATAATGACTGTACATCTCCTGATTCTATGTATACAAACAGGGCCACCCCCCCCCCCCCCCCCCCCCATTGTGCCAATGTTCTCCGCCCACCTTGCTCACTCACGCCAGGTCCTTCATTGTTCTTCCCCTCCTCCCCCCCCCTCCCCCCTCACGATGTCCTCCATGCACTCATCAACCATTGACCAGAGGTTGATATATCCTTCCTCTAATAAAACTCCAGAACTGTGCACTATACTGCAGATGTGGCTCCACCAATAACTGCACAATTGCAGCAATCCGTCTCTATTTCTAAACGCCAATCCTCTTGCAATTAAGGTCAACATGCCATTTGGCTTCCCAGCCACTTGTACACCTGAATGCTTTTTACTTTGTGATTAATGTACAAGAACACCTTGCATTTTGCTCCCTTTTGATTGTAGTACATTTCTGTATCCCCCTCGCCCAAGAGCACAACCTTGCACTCTCCAACTTAAATATTACCTGCCAAGATTTTACCCACTCGCTGGACGTTATCTATTGTAGTGTCCTAATATCCCCATTGTAACATGTCCTTCCAGCTATTTTCATGACACTGGCAAACTGGCCAGTCTTCAAGGTCATTAGTACAAATAATAAATCACAAGCATTCTCTTGTGCGTTGAAACAGAGTCCTGTTAGTTGGCTTTAGTGTGAATGCCGGGAACTGAGTAACTCCTTCAGGTTACTTAATATATGCTGCATCACATATGTGCATTTGGTGGCGATTAAAGTGTTGATTATCACATCTTCCACAATCGTATCCTTGACCACTTATCCTGTGTGAGCTCATGTAAATAATTGGCACCATGGTGGATTAATCAATCGTACACTTTTGGTGGATACCCCATCATGACTCTTTGGCGAAGGTTAAAATGTTGGACAGATATGTCCAGTGATTATATTGTCCAAGTGAGAGTTTGTGCCAAATGATGGTGTGTAATTTCAGACTGTCCTGGTGGAGTGGACAGGCCCTGCAGTGGGCATGGGACTTGCAACGGTGATGGTACACGGACAGGTGATGGGTCGTGCAGCTGCACGAAGGAATACAAGGGAGAAGAATGCCTGGACTGTGCTGATGGCTACTACAGTACATTCCAGAATGAAACTCATTCACTCTGCACAGGTAAAGTTCTTTGCTTAAATATATAATTCTCTTTCCTGCACTGCAAATGAATACGCCAATGACATAGCAAAAAATAGTTATCTGTTGATATGCAGGTAAACACAGAAAATGCATAGTATATAGGGATGTTTAATCGGAATCTGAGGGGTAACATTTTCACACAACGGGTGGCGGCTGTGTACAAGCTGCCAGATGAGGTGGTTGAGGCTGGGACTATCTCAACGTTTAAGAAACAGTTAGACAGGTACATGGATAGGACAGGTTTAGGGGGGATACGGACCATGCGCAGGCAGGTGGGACTAGTGTAGCTGGGACATTGTTGCCTGGTATGGGACAAAGGGGCTGTTTCCACACTGCATCACGATGAAGTAAGGTTAATGTAGAAATGGAATCAAGATCAATTAATTTATTGAGATGGTCTGGTTGATTCAAAATAGCCCAAAGTGGTTTAAACTGAATACCTTGTGGGAATATTAACCAATACTTATGCATTTAAAGCAAACAAAATGTATTGAGAATCCATGCTACTCTCAGAGGGGAAAACCATTAATATTATTTAAGAAGGAAATACTTCTATTGAAGCTCAATTTAAAGCTGCATTTAAAAAAAATGGTGCAGTGAAATGTAAAAAATAATTACAGGCGGCGGTACACAGTGGCGCAGCGGTAGAGTGCAGCACCGGAGACCTGGGTTCGATCCTGACTACGGGTGATTCTGAGAGCAGCTTGTACTGGAGCCTACCAGGGAGAAGGCAATTTTGGATTTAGTGTTGTGTAATGAACTGGATTTGATAAGGGAACGAGGTTAAGGAGCCATTAGGAGGAGTAACCATAATATAAATTTTAATCTACAATTTGAGAGGGAGAAGGGTAAATCGGAGATGTCAGTATTACAGTTGAGAAAAGGGGACTATGGAGCCGTGAGGGAGGAGCTGGCCAAAGTTGACTGGAAAGATGCCATAGCAGGGATGACAGTGGAACAACAATGGCAGGTATTTCTGGGAATAATACAGAAGGTACAGGACCAGTTCATTCCAAAGAGGAAGAAAGATTCCAAGGGGAGTAAGGGGTGACCGTGGCTGACAAGGGAAGTCAGGGACAGTATAAAAATAAAAGAGAAGTACAACGTAGCAAAGATGAGCGGGAAGCCAGAGGATTGGGGAACGTTTAAAGAGCAACAGAAGATAACTAAAAAGGCAATACGGGGAGAAAAGATGAGGTACGAAGGTAAGCCTGCCAAGAATATAAAGGAGGATAGTAAAAGCTTCTTTAGGTATGTGAAGAAGAAGAAAAATAGTTCAGACCAAAGTTGGACCCTTGAAGACTGAAAAGGGTAAATTTATTATGGGAACAAGGAAATGGCAGATGAGTTGAACAGGTATTTTGGATCCATCTTCACTAAGGAGGTAACAAACAATCTTCCTGATGTACTAGTGGCCAGAGGATCGGGGGTGACGGAGGAACTGAAGGAAATCCATAATAGGCAGGAAATGGTGTTGGGTAGACTGATGAGACTAAAGCCTAATAAATCCCCACGGCCTGATAGTCTGCATCCCAGGATACTTAAGGAAGTGGCTCTAGAAATTGTGGACGCATTGGTGATCATTTCTCAAATGTTCTTATAGATTCAGGATCACTTCTTGTGGATTGGAGGGTAGCTAATAGTTTCCCACTTTTTAATAAAGGCAGGAGATGGACCAGTTAGCCTGACATTGGTGGTGGGGAAGATGCTGGAGTCAATGATAAAAGATGAAATAGTGGCACATTTGGATAGCAGTAACAGGATCGGTCCGAGTCAGCATGGATTTACAAAGGGGAAATCATGCTAGATTAATCTTCTTGAATTTTTTGAGGATGTAACTAGGAAAATGGACAAAGGAGAGCCAGTGGATGTAATGTACCTGGACTTTCAAAAAGCATTTGATAAGGTCCCACATTGGAGATTAGTGGGCAAAATTAGGGTACATGGTATTGGGGGTAGAGTGCTGACATGGATAGAAAATTGGTTGGAAGACAGGGAACAAAGAGTAGGGATTAACGGGTCCCTTTCAGAATGGCAGGCAGTGACTAGTGGGGTATTGCAAGACGCGGTGCTGGGACGGCAGCTATTTACAATATACAGCAATGATTTGGATGAAGGGATTCAAAATAACTTTAGCAAATTTGCAGATGACACAAAGCTGGGTGGCAGTGGGAACTGTGAGGAGGATGCTATGAGAATGCAGGGTAACTTGGACAGATTGGGTTAGTGGGCAGATGAATGGCAGATGCAGTTTAGTGTGGATACATGTGAGGTTATTCACTTTGGTAGCAAAACCAGGAAGGCCGATTATTATCTAAATGGTGTCAAGTTAGGAAAAGGGGAAGTACAACAGGATCTGGGAGTCCTTGTTCATCAGCCAACGAAAGTAGGCATGCAGGAGCAGACATTGAAAGTAGGCATGCAGGTGCAGCAGGCAGTCAAGAAAGCGAATGGTATGTTAGCATTCATAGCAAAAGGATTTGAGTATAGGAGCAGGGAGGTTCTACTGCAGTTGTACAGGGTCTTGGTGAGACCACACCTGGAGTATTGCGTCCATTTTTGGTCTCCTAATCTGAGGAAGGACATTATTGCCATTGAGGGAGTACAGAGAAGGTTCACCAGACTGATTCCTGGGATGTCAGGACTTTCATATGAAGAAAGACTGGATAGACTCGGCTTGTACTCGCTAGAATTTAGAAGATTGAGGGGGGATCTTATAGAAACTTACAAAATTCGTAAGTGGTTGGACAGGCTAGATGCAGGAAGATTGTTCCTGATGTTGGGGAAGTCCAGAACAAGGGGTCATAGTTTAAGGATAAAGGGGAAATCTTTTAGGACTGAGATGAGAAAAACATTTTTTACACAGTCGTGAATCTCTGGAATTCTCTGCCACAGAATGTAGTTGAGGCCAGTTCATTGGCTATATTTAAGAGGGAGTTAGATGTGGCCCATGTGGCTAAAGGGATCAGGGGGTATGGAGAGAAAGCAGCTACAGTATACCGAGTTGAATGATCAGCCATGATCATATTGAATGGCGGTGCAGGCTAGAAGGGCAGAATGGCCTATTCCTGCATCTATTTTCGATGTTTCGATGTTTCTATGAGAGTAAGCATGCAGGTACAGCAGGCAATGAAGAAAGTGAATGACATGTTGGCCTTCATCACAAGAGTTGAGTTTGGGAGCAAAGAAGTCCTTCTGCAGTTGTACAGGGCCCTAGTGAGACCACACCTGGTATATTGTGTGCAGTTTTGGTCTCCAAATTTGAGGAAGGACATTCTTGCTATTGAGGGAGTGCAGCGTAGTTTCACAAGGTTAATTCCCAGGTGGCGGGGCTGTCGTATGCTGAGAGAATGGTGCAGCTGGGCTTGTATGTTCTGGAATTTAGAAGGATGAGGGGGGATCTTATTGAATCATATAAGATTATTAAAGGTTTGGGCACGCTAAAGGCAGGAAACATGTGCCCGATTTTGGGGGAGTCCAGAACCAGGGACCACAGATTAGGAATAATGGGTAAGTCATTTAGAACAGAGATGAGGAAACACTTTTTCACACTGTGAGTCTGTGGAATTCTCTGCCTCAGAGGGAGCGGTGGAGCCCGATTCTCTGGATACTTTCAAGACAGAGCTAGATAGGGCTCTTAAAGATGGTGGAGTCGGGGGATATGGGGAGAAGGCAGGAACGGGGTACTGATTGTTGATGATCAGCCATGATCACATTGAATGGCAGTGCTGGCTCGAATGGCCGACTCCTGCATCTATTGTCTACGGGTGCTGTCTGTACGGCATTTGTACGTTCTACCCGTGATCTGCATGGGTTTTCTCCAAGATCTTTGGTTTCCTCCCACATTCCAAAGGTGGACAGGTTTGTAGGTTAATTGGCTTGGTAAATATAAAAATTATCCCTAGTGGGTGTCGGATAGTGTTAGTGTGCGGGGATCGCTGTTTGGCGCGGACCCGGTGGGCCGAAGGGCCTGTTTCCGCGCTGTATCTCGATAGTAAAAAAAACAAAACTACATGTAACTAATGTTCTCGACACATTTGGGGTGATTTTAGTTTACAGATACAGTGCGGAAACAGACCGTTCGGCCTTCTGATTCCGCACTGACCAGCAATCCCTGCATATTAACACTATCCTACACACACTATGGACAATTTACACTTATACCATATAGTGTAGATGGGCATCATCATACTCGCTGGAGTTTAGAACGTTGAGGGGGGACCTCATTTGAAACTTAAAGATTAATGAAAGGCATAGATAAAGTGGATGTGGAAAGGATGTTTTCACTGGTGAGAGAGTCTAGGAATCTAGCCATAGCCTCAGAATTATTGGGCGCTCTTTTGAAAAGGTGAGGAGGAACTTCTTTAGTCATAGTTATTCTGTGGAACTCATTGCCATAGAGGGCTGCGGAGGCCAAGTCAGTGTATATTTTTACGGCAGAGAGAGACAAGTTCTTGATTAGAACGTATGTCAAGGGTTATAGGGAGAAGACAGGGAAATGGGATTAGGTGGCAGAGATCAGCCATAATTGAATGGCGGAGTAGACTCAATAGATAATACTCGATGGGCAGAATGGCCTAATTCTACTCCTATAACTTGCGAACTTGTGAATATTAAAATCTTACTGCTTGGAGATACATCCAACCTCATCCAAGCTGATGATGATGCCCATCTACACTAATCCCATTTGCTTGCACTAGGTCCATCTCCCAAAAACCTTTTCATTTGGGATCTGCCCAAATGCCTTTTTTTTAATTTATTGACATTTCTTTATGCAGTGTTGTAACTCTTGAGGATTTCCACTCCTGAAAATTGTCTTTGCAATCGTAGAATATCATCAAGCCTGAGATGAATAGAATTTGGAACACAAAGGAAACCAGATAATATGTGAATAAGCGAGTTCGGTATTCAGATGCGCATGCCCAGGTCATAGGTCACTAGCTATAAAACAGTCTTGGCAGCGGTTGTGCTGCTGCATTGTGTGCAGGCTTGCATTTCGTCCATAGTCAGGTCGGGGTCGGCTCTCCGTCGCTGGGAATGCTGTTGAATTGCTGTTGGGCCGCCCCCGTCCCCTCCCTGGTGTCCCATCCCTGTCCGTGGTGGCCCTGGGTTACCGGGGCAATCCCGGACTTGCAGCCGCTGGCTCCAGCTCGGCTCTGCCTATCCCGCCAGGTTGGCCAGCAGCCCTCCACTTCCACCCCCTCCCCTCAGTCCGACACCGAGATCCTGCTGAAGGTGGGCAACCGCCGGCCCTTCTCGAAGATGGGCGACTCGGAGCCGCTGCAGCTGGAGTGGTCCTGATTGAAGAGAGTCTGCGGATGGGCTTCTGCCGGGCATGGGAAAAAAAAGGCCCGCTGGAGCTGCTCATGCTGTTGGTGATGGTGGTGCTGGCGGCAGCAGCAAACTCCTCCCCCTACTTTGCCCAGCCCCAAGCTCAGAGTCCGGGTCAGCTCTAACTCCAGGTCGGGGCTGTTAGTAGCCCGTGGCGTGGCACATTCGAGCGCCGGGCCGGAAGAGGCCGAGCCCAGGCTGGCGCAGGTGAGGCCGTGGCCCTCACTCCTCGGGGTTGTGGATGAAGTGGCAGCGGGTACCATAGGGGCAGAAGCCGGTGGTGTGCAAGGTGCGGCTAGTACTTGGGGTAACGGCTGAGACGTGGGCGAACTGGCACTTGTCACTGTAGCAGCCCATCGGGTTCCTCTGGAGTTGGAGTGGGGTAGGGCTGGAGTTGGCAGTGGCTGGAGGCCGGTGTCCCGTCGGTCTGGACATCTCCTGCCGCCCCCCAGGCGGGGTCTGGACATCTCCTGGGGGGCTTGGTGTCCAGATGACGGATCGGCAGCGCTTGCAGATCCCGTCCCCCCCCCCCCCCCGGCCTCTCCTCTCCTCCCCCCCCCCCCCCCCCCCCCCCCCCCCCCCCCCCCCCCCCCTGATTAAAAAATTGACCCAAACGACACTCAATTGACTGAATCTACAGCACTGCATTCAGTTTTTATTTATAGCGTTCGACCTTTGACAAATCCCATGATTTCTTGCGTTTTTCGGAATACCGAACTCGCTTATTGGAAAGCAAAGTAACCTTGAGGCACTAGATTGACTCTGGTCCTATTGAATGAGGGAGCTGCCACAAGGGCCTTTTCTTTTGCTCGTATCATGCCAGGAATGAAACATTACATTTATAAACAACGCTTGAACAATGAGAGCTGTGTCACTGTGATAGTTGAGTAGATATGGAAGCTTTCAAAGTTCTGAAAATTGGTAAGAAGATAAATACAAAGTATTGTCAGGAAATCAGTTGTAAACTAAGGAGTGTAGCTAGAAGTGGAGGCTTGTTGTGATGCAAAAATATGCAATCTCATGTTGCCATAAATGTGATGTTGAGATCGCATGCAAGGGAAAGCCAAGGACAGAGATTAGAATAGAAAGCTTTGGATGAAGATATGGTACAAAAGTCTTTTAATGCGCTACAATTTTGCAGTTCCATACTAACAAGATAATTGAGAGAGAGGTGTCACAGTAGCAAGTTGTTCTTCCCCAAAGAGTGTATGGACTTGCAGTCAATTATGTATCATATTTATTTTGCCCTGCACAGCCTGTCACCCTGCCTGTAAGCTGTGCACTGGACCATCGAATCACAACTGCAGTGAATGTGCAAGTGGCTGGGTACAAACTATCACCAGTGAGGACAAGTTCATCTGTGTAGGTAAGCACTGTATTACTTTGTGGTGCACTTCTCTATCTATTCATATGTTTAAGTACAGTATTCGCGGATTACAGGCAGTTGAGATCCTTCAATGCTTTTGCTGCAGCTTATTTTGCTCTCGAGTGTATTTGTAAATTTAAAGAGTAGCAGGAATATTTAAACACACTACTTTCTTGCTACTGACTGGTTCCATAGGTTTCTGCAGTCTAAAAAATGTTTCACACTTCGACTTTCTGTGAAATTGTCTATAAAGTGTCTCTTCTTTTCACCCTTCAACTCCTGCTCCCAATAGTTTATAGAAGCCATTAACAAGGACCTGGAGTATTATGATTGATTTGTATCTGAATCGATGGCCCCCATTTACTTTGAAGTGCTGGAAATATACGTAACTGCCTGAAGGAGTGTCTGAAGGGTCACCTATCCATGTCCTCCAGAGATGCTGCCTGCCTTGTTGAGTTATTCCAGCACTCTGTCTTTTCCTATAGTTGTATGTGTAAACTTGTTGGAAATAGTTGCATTACCATTTTCTTGCCAGCAGATGGCTGTAGAACTGCATTAAATCCTGTCCCATTAGCTCAAAAACATGAATGCAGGTAATGATCATTGTTGTGATAAGATAAAGTACTTGCAATGCAGTTACCTTGAACTTTTGTATCACAATGTAGCAATCGCCAATTGCACAATGATTCAAAAGTTATTGAAGTATTTACATTGTGGCTATTGAAAAATCAAATAAAAACTGCAGATGCTGAAAATTTTAAAATAAAATTGGAGAATGATGGAGACAAGGAGTAGGCAAGGCAGCATCTGTGGAGAGTCAATGCAATAGTTTGAAGACCCTTTACATGAAAGGGAGAGGAGGTGAGTTGGTAGCCCGGAGGGAAAACTCAGACCAGCCCGCGAACGATTCGCACAACCTCTCGTCCGTGGAACCCTCTTCGTCACCGAAGCCCAGGACTGGTGTGATGAGTTTGAACACTCTGCCCAATTTTCCATCGGTAAATCGCTTCATCTGAATTGGAAAAGTGGAAGTAAAACAATATTGGTTTTAATTTGTTTTAAAGATGGAGGAGTGATGGGTAGAAAAATGGGTTAAAGAAGGAACTGCAGATGCTGGAAAAATCGAAGGTAGATAAAAATATTGGAGAAACTCAGCGGGTGAGGCAGCATCTATGGAGCTAAGGAATTAGGTGACGTTTAGGGTCGAGACCCTTTTTCATAGATGCTGCCTCACCCGCTGGGTTTATCCAGCATTATTATTTACGGTAGAACAAAGGGAATATCTCTGAAAGAGTAAAGCTAAGATTTGCATAGTGCCTGATTATTTACTGGACAATCTGGTTAATTAATGAAGCTAGTTAAAGAAGGGAGGGGAGGGAACAAGCAAAGGGACCTGTAAAGGTCTGAAAGATGGGTCAAATCTATTTCAAAAAAATAAAACCAATGGTTCACAACTTTTATATATATTTTATATATTATATTTTATAAAATATATTTATATATATATTTTAACCTTTCTCTAACATCCTAATGGATCTATTAACTGGACAGCTTTGTAAACATCCTATGATTGTGGTTTTAACATTGGAAATATTTCCTTTGTCCTTTCAATCCTTCCCAGTGCAACCAACTTTTTTTCACCTTTCCATTTTTGATAAAAAAGGTCTTTGAATGGAAGTGTTATTACACTGTGCTCTTTCTATGGTTGCTTCCAAATTGCTTTTTGTCCAGATTTTCCATTTATTTGATTGAGGCAAGCATTGTTTCCAAGACCTTCAAAGCTATCAGCTGAATGTTCAGTCATTGTAACCAACTTTTAAAGATTTTAATTTGGTACCTTGTGCATCACTTAACCTCCCCTGTGTATAAATATCTGAAACTTATCTAGCTCTCATCTTCTAATTGGTCTTTGATGGGAAACTGTCTGAATATTTATTCTTCAGGACCTTTAGGTCATAAGGAATAGGAGTAGAATTAGGCCATTCGACCCATCAAGACTACTCTGCCATTCCATCCTGGCTGATCTATCTCTCCTTCCTAACCCCATTCTCTCCATAACCTTTTGATACCTGTACTAATCAAGAATCTAATTAGTGAGAAATCAAAGCCATTGAGACCTTATTTGATGAGGATTGCTTACGATAAGGCAATCCCTTCAGCTTCAAGCAGTTAATTGACGGTCTCTGAACAGCCATGTTTATCACTTTCTGGAAGCAGTCTCCTACCTTCCATTTTGTTTTCTGTACCAGGAGGTGGCTTCTGACTATTGTCAGTTGACTATTAAAACTACAAAGAAATAAATATCTCCATTAATCATACTCGCCCCTTGTATCTGTTTAAATGTGTAGTTAGTGTAAATATCTTGCCACATTCCGTTTGTTTAGTGCTGCTTTTATTGAGCAGTTAGCTTGCAGCTGTTCTGTATATTCTGTATTTGGGTTACAAACATTAATTCAACAGCTGATCCTTTGCTGGGCATCAACCACTCAACATATACACTGCCTCCACATGCTCCATATGATGATTATATTCAGCAATGTGTTCATGGTTTTTGCCTGCTTTGCCAGTCCTACCTTTACATGCAACAGCCTTTTTGTTTGATTACAATTTTTTTTGTGCAATATTGGAGAATAACAATACTGAAACAATGGTAATAACCAGCATTGAAATCATATGACGTTTGAGATTTAGAAGGTCAATGGTGAAATACTGCTTACTGTTCACTGCTCCACACAGCCATAGAGAAAACTCTAAACTAAATTCTACTTGGTTTAATAATTAAATATTTTAATTCCATCCATGTTATTTAAAGTGAGATGCATTCATCCTTGAGCACACACAATTAGAGTTGAGTGCATTTAAGTAGGGAATAGTAGGTGTAAAATTGAAAGGTGAGCTTTTACCCAGTGTGGACTATTCTGTTAAGTTCAACATTTTCAATGTTTTCAACATTACTCTGGTCTATGATCTTTAAAAGATCATAGTGGAGAGAGAAACAAAGTTAATGATTAAATGCTTTCTTCAGAATGGAAAAGGTTTAGAAATGTTTGCATTTAAACTTGGAGAGAAGGGGAAAGAATGGGGAGAGCAATGTCTCATTGGATGAAGTAAAAAGACTACTAAAGGGCCTGTCACACTTGGGCGACTGAAGGAGACTATACAATCGCCACATGTTCGCGGGTGGTTGCCGGAGAGTCGCCTTCACGGTCGTGAGGAGTTCCCACATTCTGGGGACTAGTCGCAACCTCATTATGATTGTCGCAAATTTTTCAACATGTTGAAAAATCAACGGCGTCTAGAATGAAGCCGCCATGAAGAGTGGCGAGAATTCTCGTGCCGTAGGTGGGTCGCCTGGAGGTCCGAGTGGATTGCCAGGTGGTCGAAGGTTCTCTTGGGTTCTCGTAGGTTGTAGCCGTGCTGACCGTAGTTTTCAGAACCAAGGATAATCGGCCAGTAATGTTAATGTCCACTGAGCTTCACAGCCATGTATCTCTGGCATCTTAAAAGTTGCCTCCGTCTCTCGCCCTTCTACCCTCTCTTTCCCCCCCCCCCATCTTTTAAAGCACTTGCTATACACTGTGCTATATAACGGGCTGGTGAAGGAAGCGATGTGTGTGTGTGTTCCACTCTGACAGTCGCTGTTCCAGTTACTGGTTTTTCGGGAGACTGCCAGCAACTTGACGGTCCCCGGCAGTCGCCTGAAAAATCGCCTAAGTGTGACAATTACTCAGATTTGGTGATGTTTGTAGGAGACGTTGGATTTCATTGTAATATGGGAAAAACATAGTCGTTCTTCTCTTCTTGCGAATGGCGTGGGGCAGCTTGTTCTATTTGATCTTATTTGATTGTGCACGCCAGGTTGATTGCATTCGTCGAAACAGGGCGGACCGCGTGAAGGCTGCAATCTTCCACCCCACATAGTCGTTAAAGCCAAATGAAGAAAGTGAAAACTTGAAAAAAATGACAACTGGTGTTTTGCAACGGCATTTTTAAATGGCTTCACTACAAGTAGATCCACTACTAAGAATTGTATGCATAATGTTAATATTCTGGTATAATCTTCAGATGTTCTCATAAATACCAGCTGATCTAAATGGAAAAGGTTTGAATAAAGAGAAAAACAAAAGAGATTTAAACAAAGTCCTGAATCATGGGCTGTATTATGGAGTGTTTTACAAAGCAGCCACCCAGTCTGCTTCAGGGCTGTAATTTCAGGTTGGCTGGTCATAGATCTGGGTCATTGGCCCTGTTTCTCTTTCTGTGCATGGTCTACTGAAGGCTTCCAGCATAATCTGTTTTTATTTTAGTTATCCAGCCTTTGCAGTTTTTGAACTCAGGCCAGCTGTGATGTGACAGTTTGATAAACCTCTTTCCTTTTTCCAGTACCTGAGTTTTCTTCTCTATCCTCCCTTCTGTTTACTTCTCCATTTTGAAAAGTTTCAGTGTCTTCCCCAGTCAAAACCAATTTGTGAGGCCTTTCCTTGGTCACCATGCTATCACAGACATTCCCTCTATTCAATCAACCTCACCCTCCTCCACACGCATAAATCTGACCCTTTTTTAAATATTCTTAATTTTGAAGAAATGTCATTACCCTGAGATATTACTTGTTTCTCTCACAGCAGATGTTGCTTGATCCACCGACATCAGGTTTTTATTTCTGATTTCTAGCCTCTGCAGTTTTTTGTTGATGTTCAATTATTATTACATCTATCGTACATCTTAATGTTTCCTTTTGTGTGCAGATGTTGATGAATGTGCAGCAGATATCTTGCCATGTAAACAACATGAGTATTGTTCAAACACAGAAGGATCCTTTTCCTGTGAAGGTAAATCTATTTGTTTTGATACAACAAGCATAGAATATGTAAAGTTTGTGTTTACTTCTGCTGTAATAACTTTCACTACATTTTGGCTCCAGTGCTGAAAGCTGCTGGTACTTTATCTGCTTCATCCTGCACTCCCCCCAGTATTGAAACAGACTCCAATCATTCAGTCCCACAAATTAAAAGGATATGGTTAACCGCAGAATTCAATGATGAACAAATGTCTGAATTTAAGGATCAAAGGTTTCAAAGGTCTTTTATTGTCACGTGTACCAATTAAGGTATAGTGATATTCGTATTACCATTCAGCCATACTGGAAAAAAAAAAGCAACAAGACGCACAACTACATAAAAGTTAACATAAGCATCCAAAACAGCGGATTCCACATTCCTCACTATGATAAAAGGCAATAAAGTCTCATTTTTTCCTCCCGCTGTCGGGGGAGTCGAATGGCTAAGACTTGGGACCTCATATGACCCAAGAATAGCAGGTCCAATAAATCTGGTTCCAAAGCACAGGAATAGACTCTTGAAGGTCTGTAGTCTTCTGAATGATCATCACTCTCTTGGCGCACACATAGATAAATTGGTCAGCTGGGTTTCATTGTAATGTGGAAAGAAACAGTCATTAAAGCCAAATGCAGAAAGTTAAAACTTGCAAATAATGATCATTTGTGTTTTGCAAAGGCATTTTTAAATGGCTCCACTACAAGTAGATCCACTAGTAGGGATTGTATACATAATGTTTGAATTTGAATTTGATGTACTAGTAGGGATCAAATCCACTAGTAGGGATTGTATACATAATGTTGATATGGTATAATTTTTAGCTGGTTTAATTTTGAATCTGAATTTTGAATTGTACTCTTCAGCTTGCCATGATGCTTGTGATGCATGTAGTGGAGAAGGCCCAGAAAAATGTATTAACTGCACCACTGGATACACAATGAAAGAGCAGAAATGTGTAGGTATGTGATGTACTAAAGGCCAGTGAAATTTGTGATTTTACTAAAACAACATACTGTGCACTCCCAAGTTACACGAAAATGGACTTTGTATGTCTAATTTTCAATGACCACGGGACACTGATAATCACTACATTTTATTATACCCATATTCCAATGATTATTTTAAAAAGAGATTAAAGTACAAAGCATGAATGTTGAAATGGTGTGTTCAGCTCAGTAATCAGGTTGTAGTTAGTTAACTAGCAGTCCTGATATATGGTTGGTGGTTACACTATTGTGCAGCACTACGCTGACCTATAATATCTGACATTTTTACCTTTCTCGTGGGAATGAGTAACATTTTGAACGAACGAGTTTTGTCAAGATATAATCTTTGATATATCTGAGTGCACCTGTTTGGAGCTGGATGATTCACAGCAATGCTGCGTTGTGGTACGGGCTACAGAAAATAGCAGGTGGTGTGGACAGTGAGGGTGGGCACAGTGGGGCAGCGGTAGCGTTGCTGCCTTGCAGCGCTAGTGACCCAGGTTCGATCCCAACTAAAGGTGCTGTCTGTACGGAGTTTGTACGTTCTCCCTGTCACCGCGAGGGTTTTTCCCGAGATACTTGGTTTCCTCCCACACTGCAAAGACGTGCAGGTTTGTAGGTTAATTGTTCGACTTTGTATGTGTAAATTGTCCCTTGTGTGTGTGGGATAGTGTTGGTGTGTGGAGATCGCTGGTCGGTGCGGGCTTGTTTCCGCACTGTATCTCTAAACTAAATTAAACCTGACCAGGGCACGAAATTAGCGGTTGCCAGGGTGCCACTGACCATCCAAAGTGCCACTGGCAACCTAAACGGCGAGTCATTTTGCCCGGCTTGGCACGCAGATACTGGTTTATACCGAAGATAGACACAAAAAATCTGGAGTAACTCAGCGGGTCAGGCAGCATCTCTGGAGAAGAGGAACGTGACGTTTTGTGTCGGCGACGGCTGTAATGCGTGGGAAAGATGCAAAGTGTGGCGTGACGAAGGATTGGAGCGAATGACTGGCCACGCACAGGGCGGCGGCTCCATCTCCATCTCCTCCTCCCGCCACCCGCCCATCCTGATAGCGGCTGCTGCCTGTCACTCCGCCAACGGCGCTTTCAAAACAACCCTTCTCGCACGCCGAGGCCTGGAGGAGGGAGGGAGAGAGGCAGGGGGAGGCCGCTTTCTGCCATCTGAAGCATCTGCACCGCTCGGCCCCGCACCTTCCTGTTGGCTGGCGGAGATGGGGAGGCGGTGGTGAGGAGATCCCAACTGCCTCCCCCTTTGGCGGCGGCACTTGGCGATGGACTGGGACAGCCACGGCAGCGATGATGCCAGTGTTGTCCGAGGAGCGCTGACCTTCCTTCCCACATCCTCTGCCCCTTCCTCTCTCTCCCCTCTCCCTCCTATCTATTCATCTTGCACTGATTACCCTATCCACCTCGCATTGATTCTCCTGCCATCAATCCTACACTGGTCCTCCAATTCATCCTCTCCTGACCCCCCCCCCCCCCCCCCCCCCTTCCCAACCATCCTGCACTGCTGCAGCGTTCAATTGTCACTGCTGCCGTTGACACGTTATTACAGAATTAATTTTAATGGCAAATCAATGCTCTTAATATAGAGTATCAGTACTGTTATTTTGATGAGCTACATTCACAACTACACATTGGATTTATCCAGGTTTTATTTCTACAGTCGGTCATATACATCACAATATCTGAACAGATATTTCAGTTGAAATTTTAATGTTAATTCTGAAGTGGGAATGATGGAAAAAATGTTTATCAACAATTATTTTTAAATTTGGTGCTTACAAACTGGGTATCTTCATTGCTGTTCACAACACATACATCTATTCTGAATGTCCGGTAATGTGGTGTTTTGACACCTTTAAACATATTACCAAAAGAACATTTTCTGCATTTATGTCCTTTGGCTATCTCTTGTTAGTTAGTGTAATGTTTAACCTGTCAGATGGGTATAGTCAGTTTTAACAGCTATTCTCATAAAATGCCTTTAGAAAATTCTTTGCAACCTGTATATTTTGTTGTGGATAAATTATGTGGGAAGCGAGAGTGTTTCTGTACCAATAGCAATAATGACCCATGCTATGGCCATGTCATGATAATTTTCGGTCCTTCACCGAAAACATGCTTGCATCAATCTGTAGTGTGCATGGTTAAGCATATGTTATCATGGTCCAGGATTTATTGACACAAATTGATCATACGCTGAATAATCCAACCACATTTCTGTTTGGAAGTGGAAAGAGATAATAGAAATTGCATTAATTGCAATGTGTAAAAAGAGTTGAGATACTGTATTATAATTTTGCTGCATGTCATTGTGGTATATATCATGTCTTGATTGGTGAATATGTTTAGTTTGTGACTTTATTTGAAGCAGAAATAATATGTGAATGCTTCATTGAACATAATTCCGACTGGTAACTACGCACTTCGTCCGAGCACATTATCGCACGTGTCATGCAAGCCATCTTAAATGACCACCTAAACTGTCATTTAGCAACCTAAAAAGCTGCCAAGGTTGCCCGGCTGGCAACAGGGAAAAAAAGTTAAGCGAGAGCCCTGGACTGAGCAGGAAAGAGGATACCATGCTTGGCTTTGGGGCCCCAGTTAGTGCAGGGCTTTAAGTAAAGGGAAATAAACCAATGAAGTTTGAAGAAAAATAAAATGTTATGTCGTCGTTTTCACCTCCCCCATTCCTTCTGTTTAGATATAAATGAATGCAGCCAGTCTGAACAAGTGTGTACAAGTGAAAATGAAGACTGTGTTAATACTGACGGCAGCTTTACATGCGTCTGCGCAGTGGGCCATGAAAACCACAATGGAATCTGTGTAGAAATAAAAACACCAGGTATGTTGATAATTTTTATATTCCGCTTGCATCAGCTGGTGTCTTGTTCGTACCTTGGAAAGTAATGTGAGCTTGCTGTTCAATAGAATAAACAGAGCTAATGGACTTCATAGACAATACAATGCCAACACTATCCTTATCACACTTAAAAATATTGGCAATCTTAATGTGCTACAATATTACTGATTTCAAGTCTGAAATATACTTTAAGATGATTGGACATAATTGGCTGATTTAATTTATTTTTTAGCTATTCTGGTGTTGGCCACCGTTATATTTAGCATTCAGAACCCCATCAGTGTCAGATCCTGTTGATGTGTACTCCATTTATTTATAGTACACTTGGTCTGTATGTTTCAATAATGCACAGGCAGCTGAGTAAGATTAACACTCGCATCAAACTTTCACTGTCCATGGGGAGAGAGAATGCAACCAAGTTTTTTTTTTTTGCTGAGGGAATTTTGTACAATTTTTAATAGGAAAGTAATGTAAAATTCTTATTACAAATCAAAAGGGAATAAAGCAAAACTGATCCATGTGCTAAATGTTACAAAGAACTGTTATGCCTATTTGTCAGCATGTTTGGGATTTCTCTACCCACGTGCACAAACATGGATATCCAGGAATGCTCGGAGGCAGGGATTGTGTGATGTTGCTCTGCTGCTGAGCTCCCCATGAGTTCCCTCAGTGGAAGATTTCCTCGGCACTTGCACGAACAGCCAGTGTCAGCTCGGACAACTGGTGCAAAAACTGGTGCATCTTCATTCATTCCATTGCAGCCAAACTTGTTCAAGTATCTCAGGCATTTTGTAGTTTAAAAATAAGATCGTACCCCCGTGGATATAATTTTATTCGCATGTATTTCCACATACCTTTTTGTCATAGCTTGATTTGTCTTTCGATGGCCGTTTGAATGTTTCTGTTGAAGGCCAAGAGTCAAGAGTGTTTTATTGTCATATGTCCCAAAATGGAACAATGAAATTCATACTTGCAGCAGCACAACAGATATTTAAACGTAGTACTCAGTAAAGGCCATAATACACAACCAAAAAGTTCAGTATATAAAACACAAACACAGTAATAGTGCAAAGACCAAAATAATAAAACCGTGCCCCCCATGTCTATGTAGTTCCGAGTGAACGACAGTTCTGTTTGACTGCTGAGGTGTAGCTTAACTGGATGTCACCTTTCCTCCATGGTTTTGTGCATGGACTGTAGTGAATTTTGTGTGGATTCAGCTGCCTCACAAAGCCTTGCTGCTGTGGAGCTGAATGGGTTTTGTCCAGGAGGTTGCTGCTGGAAGGTCAATACAATGGCAGACCCGGGAATTACACCAGAACCAAAAAAATAAATAAATTGGTGAATTTGGGCAAGAGTGGTATTGAATTGGGAATATGCACTAACAAAGTTAATTCAACTGGCAGAGTGAAAACTGTTGTTGACACAAAATGTATGCTGGTTAATATTCCAAGGCCCTGCATGCTGCCAGAACAAAACAAGCAGATTGCACACAATTGTCCTGAAAGTGTAGAAGACTGTAACCTGATAGTCGTCACATCCGTGCCATCTTTATAACTACCTGATATAATGACCTTTTTCGTAGTTACTAGCCTTAAAAGGCAACCTCCCTTTGAGGAAAAATAAATGGAAATACTTCATATTTCTATTGACTTTAAAACTAAATCAAGACGAAGGTAAAGTAGTCTGCCGAGTTGGCATATGCTGTTCTGCACCATAGGAAAAAAAAAAGTCAAAATGTCCTTCAATTATTTTGCAGAAGTATCAGTTTCCAGCTAAGGTCATAAGATAGACTGATAAAGAGCAATGCTTTCGATAACTTTTAAATTTCTGTTTTCTGCAGTTGAAGAGGAGATGCCAGAAGAGACGCATGTTGAACCTAAAATGTTAGCAGATGATGCATTTCATGAAGACCTTTGACCCACAATTTAACATGTATTTTTCTCGTACAAGAAATCTGCATATATTTTGGAAAAAGGACCGCCTTTCAGATGCAGGAGTAATGTTTCCACAGTTACACGTTGCCAATGTGGTTTGTTTACATGAAACTCCATCAGTTCCTGGCCCCTTTCTATTTTAAACTTGGGTAAAAATGCGAACTACTCACTTCTACATGTCATGGATATTTACCTTCACTCTTTCTCTCTCTTTTATGGGAACAATTTGTAATGCCTCGGATGCTAGTAATTTCCCCTCTTTCCCCTGACTCTCAGGCTGATCAAAGGTCTTGACCTGTAATGTCACCTATTCCATATTCTCCAGAGATGCTGTCTGGCCCGCTGAGTTACTCCAGCACTTCGTGTCTATGCTCTGAAATGATGTCTGTTTTTACATTGCACAATCTTTATGTAGCGACACAGCCCTGTATCTGAAATATTTAAATTGCCATTTTTGTTATAAATTTCATTTCTTGGAGAGTAATTTTATTGATGACATAAGAAACAATGGTTTTGGTACTACATTACATTCCTGATTTAATTTAACCATCATTCCTGTATTTCTTGCCCTCAATAATTGTTACCAAGCTAGTTTCCTGCAATTAGAGTTTATTGATGTTAAAGAAAGAATTCCATCACATATAAGACAGCCTGTGTAATTTAATCATGAACGACGAGTAGAATTTCAAGCTCTGTACACAATATTTGGCCAAAGTATTAATGTATGCCTGCTCAAGTTGACATTCTCACATTCTTTCCATGAATCTCAGCTTCAGAAACGGGGTTGAAAGGCCATCGTATGCCTACTATATGCAACAGGGGAGGACTTTCTGCCTTACTGCCTGCATTTCAGCCATAGTTTGTAAACTGAAGTCTATTTTTAAAGGCTTATGGTCTAACACTTGCTTTTGATGAGGAAAATGGACCATTTGCAAATGTTAGTATTAATTGTCAGTTTTGTGATCTTGCTCCCTGGTGGAATCACTGAATACAACATATATGAATCTGCAGCACAAGTGTGTAGACAGGAGCCTTTTTGGTTCTTTTTTGAATGCCGAGATGCCAGAATACCAGCAACTAGAAATCTGTATGATGTACGATCACTCAAATAATTGTCATCTAAAGGCTGCTGGGGTCCCTGGATGGAGGTGAGTGCTGTCACTTTTGGCTCGCCAAAGGTCCATATGGTATTCCAGAAACAAATCTTTACAAAAAAATTAATAGGAGCTTCAGTCGTGAATCCATTACTTGATCATCCACAAATCTCTGAGAGCCGCCACCAAGATATAATTGTGATGACCTAAAAGAAATGAGCCAAATCCGATTCTGCTGCAGGGCAAATCATTGCTAGAGTCCGCTTTAACCGCCTCCTGCCAAAGTGCTGCTTCACAAATCACAGGTTCTGCTCATGTGGAGGCTGAGTGAGCATGGTTGTTGTGTGACAACAAGGTGCAGGAATAGTCCCAATCACTATATCTGACCCTTTCCAACCTTATAAAGTCTTTGTCGCCATCAAAGAAGAGGGACTGTGGAACGCTCTCCTCAATTTCAGTGGTTCATAAATATTCACCTCCATCTTGTGGTTGCTTTACGATGATATGCAGGTCCCGATCCATCTCAATCAATGACAGTGAAGACTAGTTTTACACTTGCTACTCACCTATCAGCATTCAGTTCCACTTAAGTGAAAGTTGAACATGACTTGGGACTGAAATACCTGTGTTCAGTGGCAGCCAACAAAGGCATATTTATCCTTGTGCATCAACTGGCTTGCAGGCACATTGCATTCTGCTCACTCCTAGTTTCTTGAGTTAGGGCAGTCATCATCTTCGACAAGCATTTTTCACTAATTTATTTACCCGATTTAATGATGAGGCATCTGAAGCAAAACTCGTTAACGCTGGTCATGACCGGGTAGAATATCCTTCAATTCATTCAGAAGTGGAGGAACTCTGTAGACTATTTTGATGCAAATATTCTATTTGAGGCTGGTTTAAAAAAACTGAATATTAATAGTAAAAGCAGAATGCTGAAATGTAATCTGGCAATAACAATGCAAGTCCTACTCTCTTGAGGCTCTTCGACAGATGGCACTATAACCAGCTAAGTAGTCTGGTGACGAGAGGTCAGGCAGAAGTAACTTCTCCACCCAGTTGTTGGTTATGGTTGTATGTTCTGTTAATATTGATTTTTGGTGGGAATATAAAAAAAAAACCCAGACAATGTGACTCCCAATAGGAACATAAAACCTTTGCATCCTATTGAATTTTGCAGAAGAAGTAATAGTTAGATCCAGTTCCTTATTTAACTTCTGTCCTCTGACTTTTAGATCTATATCTGTGTAGGTTCTTGGGTTACTGTAAATGTGCAGCTGATATCTCAAATTACATGTAAAATCAATTCAACCTTCACAGTCTCGAGTACAGTCAAAAATCCAGTTATATTTATGGTGAACCTCGTAATGGGGCCCCGTTGCCATGGCAAAGATCTTGCAGGATCCATCTGTAGGTAGGAAAAGAGGGGTTGCTATGACACATGGACACATCTCTGCTTCCAATTATATTGGATACAACCAATTATTTTAGCAGGATTTGCAATGTCCCACTGTTTTTTAATTGGATTTAATGTTTCCTGCAAAGCAACCCAAGCGACTAAAACAGAATCACTATATTGGTTCTATGGAATGGCTTTATCACCTTTTTTGAAACAATCAGTGTCACATCAACTTTTGGTAAAGTTAGTTAATTGTTTATCACAAAAACATTAAACATCTATCTGCCATTTTTGTAAGTTCATAGAAAATGACGGCTGACCAACCACCAAAACTTTTCTGAAGATAAGATATCCAAATTGGCCATGTAAATATCCCTTGATGCTGCACTCAGGGACTTTCCATGAAGCTTTTTGGGGAAAAACATCTGAAGTGGGTACTTTAGGTTTAAACTGGGAATTTGGGGGGGGACAACAAAATAAAACTGAAGAAAGCAATGGAATTGTTGATGGTGCAATAAGGGATAATGGACAGAACCCAGATATGTCTAACTTGCTCTTGGAAACTCATTGCAAAATGGAAAGCTAAACAGCTGAATAAGTTGGGTGGGTGGAGGACTTGCCATAGAGTTTAACGCAAACAAACTTTGGGAGGCATGGTGGCGCAGAGGTAGAGTTTCTGCCTTACAGTACGCAAGGCCCATGTTGGATCCTGACTACGGGTGCTGTCTATATGGCGTTTGTAAGTTTTCCCTGTGCCCACGTGGGTTTTCTTTGAGTGCTCTGGTTTCCTCCCACACTCCAAACATGTACATGTTTGTAGGTTAATTGGCTTTGACAAAAATTGTCCCTCGTGTGTAAGAGAGTACTAGTGTACAGGGATTGCTGGTAGGCACAGACCCGGTGGGCCACAGGGCATGTTTCAGTGCTGTGTCTCAACAGTAAACTAAAGTAGACATTGTTCCATATTAGAACAAAAGGGAACTTGAACAAAATGAGCTACTGTATCAAAAAACTGAACTGTAATTTGAAATAGAATTACTAGGTTGACTGAGCAAGAAACAAAGGATTAATTGGTGAAACCAAATGATATTTAGAATTTTAAGCTTTTCTAAATGGCGTCGGGTCTGTATGCTTATATTAGTAGACACCAAAATTAGGACTTATTAAAAAAAACATTTACTTCGCATGAGTAATAATGGAACAGAAATAAAAAGATGCAAAGTGATAAAGTTGGGGAAAACCACTGCATAATGATTAAGCTGCAAAAAGCCAGTGTTGGCTATGAACAGATCAAGATGGAAATGACAAGAAAACAGAAAACCAAAGGAGAAACTGACCTATACATATGAAAACAAAATGTTGAGTTCAGGAACAAAGACTTGGATATGTTGCTTAATTCAGTGAGGCATCAAGCACTGAGCAACCTAAGCAGCTCGGAGCTCTAGTTATAATAGCAGATGTCATCTAGTTTGGACAAATGCTATCTGGTGAGGTTAGGAAGACATTTGTTAAATGTTTCTGCCATATGAAACATTACAGCAAAACACTCATGATATACTGGAGATCAACTCGAATAAACTCATTTGGCCGAACTGCAACAGTTGGAAAAACTGAATGGATGTTGGAAAGTAGAACTCTACTGCAAATAGTAACATGTTGTGGGATCATTGCAGAACTGCTAAAGGCCATTTAGCCAATTGAGCCACTGCCACTATGTACAAAATCATGAGAGGAATAGATTGAGTAAACAGTCTTTTGCCCAGAGCAGAGGAATCAAGAGGTAGGTTTAAGGGGAGGGGAGGATTTAATAGAAACCTGAGCGTAAACCTTTTTACACAGAGGGTGGTGGGTGTATGGAACAAGCTGCTGGAGGATGTAGTTGAGGCAGGTAGTATTGTAACATAGTTTTGTGTGCCTTCGGACAGTGCAACTGTTTCCCTCAGACTTCCTTTCATACTCCTTGAGACTTGGCATCAATGGCCACGATTTTTAGATTCACATGGCCATCCTCGTTTGGTTATTTGCTTTGTGCTTGTTCATGTTTAAGTAAATCGGGTAAAGTTTGTCAGGATTTACAGATGATGTTAAATTCCCTTTCACTTATTAACTCTGGCATGAACTCATGGGAGGCCCCCTGAAAAAATAGTTTAGAATTTCCACTATGTTCTTACTGGTGGGACATTGCAAGAATACCCGCCAAACTGGGGTTCCCCAATATTTATACAACCAGTTGTTTAACTAAAAACATAGGAGGTTTTCACACGTGACCGCACTGAGCAGAAAAGGAAGAGTTATAAATCATTATGGTGAGACTGCCATTTATAAATCATCTTCCTTGACCTCAGGATGTCCCAAGTGACTTGTTTAAAGTGAAGTCTCTTTTCTAAGTTGGAAGCACAGTGGCTATATGTACACCAATTCCAGACATCTGACGGCATCTATTAGGCCAGACCGCCAAGATCAAGTCTGATCTTCTGTGCATAGTATCATGGAATCTTTGCAGTCATTAGAGAAGGCAGAGAGTCTTCTTCCAAACGTCAGTACAATGATATCCTCACAGTAGTGTACTTGAGTGTCAGTTCAAATCTTGAATTCAGCCATGCAGAATTCACAAGAGTTGCTATTTCACCAACCTCCATTTCCTGAACAGAATCTCCATACAAACTCCCAGAATGTATGTATGTGCCTATATTGTATTACAGAATGTTAAATGTACCTATATTGTCCTAAAATATTTAATTATCTGAACACCTGACTTCATTGAAAGTGCCCAATTATTATTTTCCAAGGATGCTAGTGGCATTAGTTATGCCACTATGTATTAGTCAAGAGTGTTTTATTGTCTAATGTTCCAGATACAACATTACAATTCTTACTAGCAACAGCACAACATAATATGTAAACATAGTACACTGTAAACAATATAATAAACAAGAAAAAAGTTATGTGTGTACGTACACATAAAAAATAAATACAAATAGTGCAATAAAAAGTGAGGGCAGTGGAGGCCAAGTCACTGGGTGGATTTAAGAGAGTTAGATAGACCTCTTGGGGCTAGTGGAGTCAAGGGATATGGGGAGAAGGCAGGCACGGGTTTATTGGTAGGAGACAATCAGCCATGATCACAATGAATGGCTCGAAGGGCTGAATGGACTCCTGCACCTGTTTTCTATGTTACAAACAATAATAGTCTATAGTTTAGAGCTTATTGGAGGTTGTAGTGTTTAATAGCCTAATGGCTATATGGAAGAAACTGTTCCTGAATCTGGACATCACAGTTTTCCAACTCTTACCTTCTTGTCGATGGCATGGATGAAATGAGTGTGTGGCCAGGATGGTGTAGGTCTCTGATGATGCTGGCTGCCTTTTTGTGGCGGTGACCTTTGATGGTGAGGCGGTCAGAAGCCGTCATCGACTGGACAACGTACACAACTTTTACCCACCCTAGATGGACAATTGTGAATCTGCCATATTGCTCTGGGTCTGGGATTACATCAGGCAGTGCAGTTAAAGGACATGTATGGTAATTTGTACTTGGCTCACCTGGATATCCTGATAGTACAAAATGTCCTTATAAATGCAAATCTTTCATTCCTTGGTTCAATCCAATACAATTCTCAGTTTCTTTTTACATAATGGGGTCGTGTACAAAACCAACACAAAATCTTTGAGGTTTGTCGAAACACGCACATAATGGAATTGGCTCCAGTAGCTTTTAAGCTCCACATTCATTTAGTTTGAATTCCCTTCTGGTACAATGGGACATGAGCTTGTGACTCCAGGTCAACACTCTGGTTATCAATCCGTTAACAAATACTTTGCTGCCATATCTCAAAATGTAATGCACTCCGTCAAGATGTAACGAGCTCCCTCAGTTCCGTTAAAACACTTGCATTCATTAGTCGTATGTAGTCTCATTACCTTGGGATAGTAAAGGTGTGTTACAATCAATAAAATGTTTTTCAGCGTAGTCATCAATGTAACATAGGTTACACATGTTCATTCAAAAATGTTGCAAAACTGCACTGAGATAGTCGCCAAGAACTTTGCATCTCAAGGTGGTGCAGCAGTTAAAACTTAATTCAGCTGCCTTACAGACATGGTTAGAGCTGAAAAGAAATTCACAGGAATGTTAAGGGCCTGTCCCACTTGGCCGTTATTTGCGCCTCTGGTCTGCAAGGTATTGTGGAATTCTAATGGCCATCTAGATGGGCGGATAGGACCTAATGTTAACGAGTTCCATCAGCAGCAACAGTCAAGATGCCACTCTATACATCCATGGTGAAAACTCTGCAGTGTACCTTAACTTCTCAATCTTCTGACAGGCAAATATTTTCACCAGCTGTGCCACATCCGACATACACATATATGTTCTCTTAACTTATTATTTGAGCAATTTACAAACATGACTATCCCTATTCCCAGATTACACTCACGGGCTTTTGATTTTAAACATTTAATCATAGCCATTAATAATGTTTGCTGAATAATAAAACTTTTGCAGCAAAGAAAAAAATCTGAGACGTTATTAGTGCAAAAGAAAGATGATTGCAGGTGAAATAAAACTGCTGTGAAGATATTGAAATAGAGTAGGATCACAAAAAGTCCAGTATACATTGGAGAACAGGTAAAACTTAATTCAACTGCATTACCACCAAATTAACACATGGTGGCAGAGTTGTCCTGACTTTGGGAGCAGAGCTGCATGCCCATTGCCTTTTCTGAAAGATAAATTCTCCAATTAATTCAGACAAGATGCAGGTTCAGAGAGTTGAAACGCAGATAAAACAATAACCACAGAGAGCACCATGAGCCTAGCTACAGGATATGCTCCATTTCCAGCGAAATGGAGCCACCAAACAACAAAAGAAAACAGGAAGATAGAGAAAAGATGCTGGATTAACTCTGCAGGTCAGGCTACCTCTGTAGAAAAAGGATAGATAGATAGATATAATTTATTGCCACACAACCAGGGTCGGTGGAAATTTGGGTTGTCAGCAGCAGTACAATAATAAAGAACACAACCACAATAAAACTGTAACACAAACATCCACCACAGCATTCATCACTATGGTGGAAGGCGCAAAATTTGGCCAGTCCTCCTCCATTCCCCCCCCCCCGTGGACAGGACCAGAGTCCAGAGTCAGTCCAGGATCGGCTCTTCCTCACCGGAGACCGCGGCTTTAGGTTGTTGTAGGCCGCAGGCCGGCTGTAGACGCCGCACCAGCTGGAGCTCTGCAGACCGCGGTTTCAGTCTGCCGGCAGCCCCGGGCCAACGAAACGGAGCGCTCCCCTCCAGCGAGCCCCAGCGAGGGCTCACCGGCTCCACGCTGAGAGTCCACGCTGCGCCCGCCGCTAAAGCCCCGGGCGCGTCTCCGGGAAAGCCCGCGCCGATCCTTGAGGTTAGGCCATGGGGGTGGCGACCTGAACAAACTCACCTCTCCAAGGAGGAGGCGACCGAAGCGGTTTCCCCCTTACCCCCCACACCGCCCCCGACACAAAACACACGAAGGAACATTAAATACATACTTTACATACATACTTTAAAACATACTAAAAAATAAAAAAAGGTTGAAAATTTGATGGGTGAAGTTTTGTGTCAAAATCCTTCTTCAGTGCAGAAAGAAAATAGGAGTCAGCGGTAAGGAGTCAGGAAAAAGCAGCAAGAAGGATGCATAAGATTAGAGTTTTACAGAAACAGGTGGTTATATAAACTGAGTCCCTCGGGTCAATAAAGAACCTTTGCAAAGATGCAGTGTGGTTACCTTGAATTCTCAACCCCACCATGAAAGACATGGGTAGCAGGTGGATTTGCCTCTTGTATGCAAGTTAAGTTCAATCGATTACAGGAAGCACGTGTAAGCTTTAGAGAGCGGCAGAAGTTGTTTATCACAAAGCTACCCGGATTGAAGGGCATTAGCTCTAAGGCCAAACATGAATTGTTTTCCCTGGAGACCTGATAGAAGTATTTAAAATTATGAGGCATAGAAATGCTTAGAATCTTTTTCCCCAAGGTGTAAATGTCAAAGACCAGACGGCATAACTTTGTTCAGAAGTGGTGAGTTTGAATGTGTGGGGAAAGATTTTTACGCAGACAGTGGTTGGCATTTAAGAAGCTTTTTAGATGGGCATGTGGATATGCAAGGAATGGAGGGATATGGGTCAATTGCAAGCAGAGGAGATTAGTTTAATATGACATCATGTTTGACAAAAATTGTTGGCTGAAGGGTCTGTTCCAGTGCTGGGCTGTTCTATGGTAGACAAAATTGCTGGAGAAACTCAGTGGGTGCAGCAGCATCTATGGAGCGAAGGAAATAGGCAAAGTTTCGGGCCGAAACCCTTCTTCTTCTGAAGGGTTTCGGCCCGAAACGTTGCCTATTTCCTTCACGCCATAGATGCTGCTCCACCCGCCGAGTTTCTCCAGCACTTTTGTCTACCTTCGATTTTCCAGCATCTGCAGTTCCTTCTTAAACACTGGACTGTTCTATGTTTTATGCAACTATTGATACAACTAGATTTGGGAGTGGCACATAAATCAATTTACCCTTCATCTGGCCTGAAACATTGACTCAGTTTGGCTCACAAATGAGCTTCTGTTTTTTTTTTTTACATTTTCAAGCGTCTGTAATTTATTTGCTTTTCAATCCTTCTTTTGCTTATGTCCAGCCACTTTCCACTGACAGGCACCAATGTGCCAGTTTATTGGGGGAATGATGATATTGGTCAGAGTGGCACCCTTGATGTGCTGTCTGTGATCCTGACAGCTCAACTATGTGAGGTAGCTTAGGCAGGAAGTACACATGAGGGAAAACACTTGTCTTCCCAAATCTTGACATCCCAAACCAAAGCACTTCGCCTGGTTTTAACAAATTTTAGCAAGATATGAGCAGCAAGGTGGCACAGTGGTGGAGTTGCTGCCTTACAGAGCCAGAGAACCAGGTTTGATCCCGGTCAGTACGGAGTTTGTACGTTTTCCATGTGAGCTGCGTGTGTATTGTCCAATTTCCTCTCACGCTCCAAAGACGTACAGGTCTGTACACTAATTGGCTTTGTAAATTAGAAATTGTCTCTCGTGTGTGTCGGATAGTGTTAGTGTGCAGGGATCATTGATCGGTGGGGGCTTGGTAGGCTGGAGGGCCTGTTTCCGCATTGCATCTCTTAAACTAAAACTAAGCTAAAACTTCTGGACTTGACAAGTTAACAGAAAGCTCACTCAGTATCTGATAGGCATGGCTCATATCATTGTGGGCCAGAACCACTGAACCTGTGTACCTTGCACATAAGATACGTATTCTTCTCATTATATATTATGCTGGGGCAAAGCTCCAAATCTTCTGACCCGACTCCATTTACAAGTTTGCAGATGATACCACCGTAGTGGGCCGGATCTCTATCAATGATTACAGGAAGCGGACGGAGAACTTACTGGCATGGCGTCAAGACAACAACCTCTCCCTAGTTGTCAGCAAAACAAAACTGCAGGTCACCAACTCCAAGAACTGAAGTGGAGTGCACGCCCCAGTCTGCATCTATAGGGATGCAGTGGAGAAGGTTAACTCCCTTATTGACCAAAACTCTTTCTCAGAATGGGATAGACAATGTCCATAGGTCTCTAGTGCAGAGACTTCCAAAGATTCATAACCCTCTGAGAGAAAAAAATCCTCCTCATCTCTGTTTTAAAGGAGCAAATCATTATCCTGAAACTATGCAATCTCGATTCCTTAACAAAACAAAAATATCCTCTCAGCAGCTACACTGCAAAACTCCCTCAGATTCATACGTCCTGATAAGATTGCCTCTCATCCTTCTACATTCCAATGAATGTAGTACTGAACTATTCAGTCGCTCCTCGCAAGGCAACTACTTCACTTCCAGAATCAACAAATGAAATTCAAAACTTCCCCTCCGTGTGTAAGCTGCTCTTTAAACTGGACGCGGTCCAGTTGACAAGGAAAGGGAACATCTTTAACGGCAGTAAACAGCTTAACAGTTAGTCTGCCCTATGACCTTATCTCTGACCTGTATCATCTGATGCAGACATTGGGAATGCAGTCAAGCTATTTTCATTGGTATTAAGATGCAAGGTAATATGAAAGCCCCATGTGCAAACAGTGGGCCCAGCACTCTGTGAAGAGCACACTGCCCATCTCACAATTGTTATGTAATGTGGCAGTGTCAGCCATGCAGCAAGATCCTATTCATAGTAAATTAGATGAGTAACAGTTAATACGTTTTTGTTGGCCTGGTTAGCAAACATGTCTCAGCCAGGATTCAGAACTGCCTGTTCTCTTCACAATGTCTCAAAGGGTCTTGTGAACAAGCACACAAGGTCTTGATTTACTGTATCATTTCATTTAAAAATCAGCACCTCTGGCTATCTAAAGGTGTTTCAGTACAGTACTGAAATAAAGGCATAGATTATGAATGTACAATGTTCTGACTCGGGTAAAAATGCTGCCAAATGAATCAATCTGAGTCTCCAATCTGCTTCAACCTTATGAAACTCGGCAAATTGAGTTGGTTTATCACAGGTTTTTTTTCAATGAGGTTTATATTAATTTAATGTGAATATTGGAAATTATTAACACCCACCGTGCTTCAGTAGGAATTATGTTAATGAAGCTCATCAATGTTACATCGGAAACTATCATGTTCATTTACGTTAGAGAGTCAGAGCTTGGAGCTCCCGAAATTGGTCTCTAACCAGAGACAGTCAGCTCCATGATGTTAAAGTCCGCAGGCTCCCAAATCGATCTCCAGCAAGAGGTCATCAACTCCTCGGTGGTAGGCCGCAGTGCGAACGGAGATACGATACGGAAAAAAAGTTGCATCCCTGTCAAGGTAAGAGATTAAAAACGTTTCCCCCCACTCCCCACATAAAACAAGCTAAAGAACTTTAAAACATACATTTAACATATACTATTAAAACAACAAAGAAGGAAGGGACAGAAGGCTGATGGAAGAAGTGTTCTTAAACCTGGACCTCACTGTAATCAGGCTCCTGTGCATTCTTCCAGAAATTAACAACAAGATGAGAGCATGACCAAGATGGTGTGTGTCTTTGATGATATGAGCAGCCTTCTTATTTTAGTTTAGTTTAGTTTAGAGATGCAGCTTGGAAACAAGCCCTTCAGCCCACGGAGTCCACACTAACCAGCAATCCCCACAAACTTACACCACCCTACACACACCCTACCTACAGATGCTGGTTAATACACAAAAGGGCACAAAGTGCTGGCGTAACTCAGTGGGTCAGGCAGCCCCCCCATTCCCATTCGATGTTGCAAGGCACAACCACACATCTTAATTCCTTGGTCATAGATTATCAATATGATAGACTGTTTTAAATTGAAGGCAGCAACTGAAGGTTTCAACTTCTAAGCAACCAAGTGCTCACGTATCATTTGCCTCTACAGATCGTAAATGAGGTAGACCCTTAAAAATATAATATTTTCTTTTTGATGCAGGTAGTGGAAAACAGTAATGAATCATATCCAGGTCCATGAAATGACACATTGGACCTGAGGTAGACAAAAATGCTGGTGAAACTCAGCGGGTGAAAAGAGTTTCTCCAGCATTTTTGTCTACCTTCGATTTTTCCAGCATCTGCAGTTCTTTCTTAAACATTGGATCTGTGGAGAGTTTCTGTCCTGTTCAATCACTATGGTTTGCCACCTGTTCATGGGCTGCAGTAAGAAAGAGAATAAACTGATTTATTCTAACAAACATTAATTCACAAGTAGCCCAGGGCTAATTTTAGAGATACCTATCATGGTAACTCAGAATGATCACACAACACAATAGTTGAGGTCTATGTGGCGTTCATAACCATTGGCAATGCTATTCCATCCTTGCAGGTGGACCGGAAGGGCAATGGTGTGGCCACATGCGTCATAACTCATCGATTTCTCCCTTTGCATTACAGAAACTATGCAGGCAGAGTCAACTGGAAACAAATGTGATAGGCATTTGTACTCTCTGGAGGAAGATATTGCAATTATCTGAATTGTGAAATACATCCTCCCCCCCTCCCCCGTCCTTCCTTCAAAATATAAACTAGGTTAATCCTCATGATCATTTCTGAAAAGTTACTTTTCCTTCAATAAAACAGTGACTATGTTGCATGGAATCTTTCATGTCCATTCCACACCCACGCATCAAGCCCAGCACTGAGCTGTGAGGAGCAACAGAGCTTTAAAATTCCTGGTCAGGCTGGTGGAATCACATCATCAAATGTGCAGGTCATGAGTAGATAGGAATGGGAGGATGGATAGCCCAGGTTTGGAAGCATATAGACCAAATGCGGGCAGGTAGGACGAGTGTAGCTGGGACATGTTGGCCGCTGTGGGAAAGTTGGGCCGAAGGGGGCTGTTTCCACACTGTAGCACTCCATGACTCTATGAGTCTATGATTCTCTGAGTGCAAGAGAAGTCAGGGCATTTTTTATATTGAGTCATATCCCAACAGAAATGTCTTCTTTATTTTATTCCTCATGATTCAGTCCATTAAACATTTATTTTTTAATCCATTCCTGGTGCAGTTTCACAGTTTTCACAGAGCTCGTACCAGATAATTTCAATTAAGACGCTTTGATGAGTGCAGTAGGTGTTCCTAATTAATCCAAAAGACCATCATTTAATTATTATAACACCAGCCACAGTCTTTATGATCTTTCTGCCATCCATTATCCCAGTGAAATATTCAGTGAGCAGTGATGAAGTATTAACCAGGCGTAGAATGATGCCCTTCCCTAATATTGTTGGCTGGAAAATGGGATAACAAGGTAGGGGTTTACCGTCAATGATGATTGAATACTAAGTTACTGGCTTTGTAAACGCCATAAAGTAAATGAAAAGGTTTTTGACGCTTACAGTATTTCTCATACAAAATCTCCTCAACGAAAGGATGAGTGCAATTTGTAAAGATAGTGAATGGTTTAATAAAATGTATTGTTAACTTTGATTATATAGAAAAGGGTCCTTTCCAACTACACAATCAATCTTCAATTTCCTTCTGTTAAATCCAGCTCAGTTAAGCTAATGTTCAAGAAACTGGCAATCAATATCCATGTATCTCCCTTGATTCTACCTTGCCTCTGGTGGCCAGTCAATGAGCAGTCAGCATAATGCTGGCTAAAAATCAGTACATTATAGCTCCAACATTACAAAGTTTGGATTTTCATAGTCCCTACCACAAATTACATTTGGTGAAAAAGTTGTTTACAAGTTATCAAATGAGATATCTAATCACGTGAACACAGCAAATGGCAATTACGCCCCACAGTCAATTTCCCATGAGACACAAAAAGCTGGAGTAACTCAGTGGGCCTGGCAGCATCTCTGGAGAAAAGCAATAGGTATAGGCTGGAGCTGTAAATTTAGTTAATACCAAATATTCCAATTTCAAATAGTCCCCTAAAATAAAAAAAACAACTGCCCAGTTTTTACAGGAGGTTTTACAGAAGGTTAAATTGTCATATTTGACTACGAGTGAGTTTCTTATTTTGAGGTAAATGAGGTTGAGGTGGAAAAATCCATCAGCCACGATCGAATGGCAGAACAAACTTGATGGGCCAAATGGCCTAATCCTGCTCCTATGTCTGATGATCTTATGATTTTTTAATATGATTTTATACAATTTTCTTTTAAATTGTGATTATTGTTGTTCATGGATTCTTCATCCTCAATTTGTTTCCTCCAGCTCTTAAATTGTTAAGTGATGCACAGCTAGAATATTCCCAATTTAACCCTTTGTTTATGCTGAACATTCCGTTCTCATCTAGGGAATTGGTATTGAACCATAATCTGCTTGATTCCCGCTGGAATAGGGAAAGAGAGTTGATAAAAATATGGGGTCAGAAATAACTGCAGATGATACAATCTTGAGTAAAATGCAAAGTGCTGGATAACTCAGCAAGTCGGGCAGTATCTGCGGAGGGAATGATTAGGTGACGCTTCGGGCTGGTACCCTTCAGAATGGTAAAATAGGGACGCTTGTCTAATGTCTGATGGAAGAGTGCTTGGTGGGCCACAGAACGAGGGATTTGTTAACACCCACTGTTTGATATGAATAACAAGTTGCAAGGGAACATATCCCTGCCAGGTATCAGTCTTCAGGATGAGAAGCCATCAAATGAGAAAATAAATGAATGCAAATAACAATATTTTTTAAAGCAATGTATTGAGCCCTCCCATATTTTAAAGAACCTTTTATAGATCGGAGTCTGCACACAATTGTGAATATTGTAGGGGACTGGAGTGTGTGGAGTCATTACTCTGTGTTGTCAGGGTTGCCATGGTGGATCACACGTGTATAAATGAAGACAGTAAAATTATCTTTGAGGGAAATCTGCTGCTGGCCGTGCTCCTATTCACCCGAAACTTGTCCTTGGTGCTGGAAGTTGTAGGTTTTAAAACTGATGTGACAGTGGTCCGAATAGGTACTGTAACAGCAAAGCATTTTGTAGATGGCATACTCAGTAGCCACTGTGCACTAGTGGTGGAAAGTGTACAGGGATGGATGGGGGAACCATCAAGTGGAAGCTTCATCCTCGTTTGTACCTTGGGAGTTGTGGGAGCTGGAAAGGGTACAGAGATAATTTACGAGGACGTTGCCAGGACTAGAGGGTCTGAGCTATAGGCAGGGTTTGAGTAAGCTGGGACTCTATTCCTTGGAGCGCAGGATGATGATGGGTGATCTTGTAGATATGTATAAAATCATGAGGAATAGATTGGGCAGATGCACAGAGTTTCTTGCCCAGAGCATGTTAATCGAGGACCAGAGGACATAGGTTTAAGGTGAAGGGGAAAAGATTTAATAAGAATCTGAGGGGTACCGTTTTCACACAAAGGGTGATGGGTGTATGGAACAAGCTGCCAGAGGCGGTAGTGAGGCAAGGACTATCCTAACATATAAGAAACAGTTAGACAGGTGCATGGATGGGACAGGTTTGGAAGGATATGGGCCAAATGCAGGCAGGTGGGACTAGTGTAGCTGAGACATGTTGGCTGGTGTGGGAAAGTTGGGCCAAAGGGCCTGTTTCCATGCAGTATCACTCTATGACTCTATGACGCCAGATGCACTCATACAGACAAGTGAAAAGCATTCCATCACATTTGCGTCTTGTGAAAATCACAGAGACCTTTTGGTGTTTAAAGATGAATTACATGCTGCAGGATGCCCTGCCTCTGACCTGCTCTTGCGTGGTCATGCTATTTACTCATTGCCTAGTTATAACTACTCACCATACACCATGCGTGGTCACACAAGGGCCTATATGCAGTAGTTGTCGCAAGGAGTTTTCGTTCCAGAATTCAAAGTGCAGCTATTACTTGCTTCTTAACTTCTTGCTGTGTTTGCATGTTTCCTTCAGTGACAGGTGTACAGAGACATGTTGGTCCCTTGTGTACGTCAACACTTCCTTATCGATCAATATTTAAATACATTTTGCCTTTCTGCTTCTCTTGTCGAAGTGGATAACATCACATTTTTCCACATTATTATGCACCTGCCAAGTATTTGCTCACTCATTCAACTTATCCAAATTGGCTTGAAGTTTTTTTTTGCATCCTGTTCACAACTTGCAATCCCACCCAGTTATCTTTGATTTGACAAACTTAGCAAAATGGAATCCATTTCTCTTGGCCAGACCCTTGATGTATATTGTGAACAGCTGATGCACAAGCACCATCCCTGCACTACCCCCCATTTCATGTACTTTAATTTTGCACACAAAGTCCATTTGTGAGTTTATCAAATGCCTTCTGAAAGTCTGATGCAACTACTATTGCCTTGGCTCCATTAGTACCCTGGGTTGCAGTTCATCAAGTTTAGAGAGCTATTGACTTACAATGACACCAATTTCATTAAAATTATATATATTTTTTAGTGATACCATTTTCCGATAAGGTTACTTAATAGCACAAATATGAGGCATAGAGGATATACTTGTTTCCAGTTTCACCTGTCTTAGTGTTTCCTGAAGCTCAATTTAACTGAATACTGTTTTCTTTACCCCAACTATTGGCTTTCTGATCCTTGAACACTGTTAATCTCTAATGAGCTTGTGGAGATGGATGATTGGGTGCATAAAATTAAAAAAAAAAATACTGGCTACTAAAAGAAATGTCATGAAAATTATATATATCCACGAGAACATGACTGTGGACTCAAGTGGCTGAGGAGCTCTTTATAGATTTACATCCGTCAAAACTAACAAGGCAAATGTAAATGGCCTTCAAAAGAATTCTACAAATTTGATCTTCAAATCATTCCATTTGGAAATTTAATAAAATATAATTGTATGGCTGAATCCTACAATGAACAGGAAATCCATTGCTGAAGTAAATGACAACACGAACTGTGAACGATTCTCTAAATAGTATTACAGACAAGGCAAAAAAAACAAAAGAAATGAAGTGAGGAGAAAAAAAAGAGGCAAAGAGACAGATAGAACCATAGAGTGGTAGTGATACAGTGTGGAAACAGGCCTGTCGGCCCAACTTGCCCACACCGGCCAACATGTCCCAGTTACACTAGTCCCACCTACCCGCGTTTTCGTCCATATCCCTCCAAAGCTGTCCCAACAATGTACCTGTCTAACTGTTTCTTAAACATTAGGATAGTCCCTGCCTCAACTACCTCCTCTGGCAGCTTGTTCTATACACCCACTGCCCTTTGTGTGAAAAAGGTACCCTTCAGATTCCTATTAAATCTTTTCCCCTTCACCTTAAACTTATGTCCTCTAATGCTCGATTCACCAACTCTGGGCAAGAGACTGTAAATCTACCCGATCTATTCCTCTCATGATGGGAAAATAAGATTAAAAATAATTGATAATTAGAATGGAAATAAGGTGTGGGCAGTTTTGCTTTAGTTTTGCCTGTAGTACTTTTTTCTTTCTCCAACAAGATTATAAAACACCTTCAGCAAACATTGATAGACGGTATGAGAAAAATCAGTTTCGGAAGCTCTTGTGATAAAATGGAAAAAATGGTGTTTGTTTCTCTTCCTTAAAAGTTTTGGAGAACTTAAAGAGGTTGTTTTTTTCGATTTGCAGCAAATTCTACTCGGAGTTTGTTTATTAGTTTCCAGTGAAACAATAGATCACAGAGTGTAAATGTGCCCGTGAAATGACAAAGCAAGCTTTCTTTCTTTTATTTCCTGGTGCGGGGGGAAAACATATGACTAACAAAATCCTCGGCAGTAAATGGATGTATGGTGCTTTGAATTTGTAATGAAAAATTAAAAGCATATGCCGGTTGATAAAGCCAAAAAAATAACAAACACATTGCCGGCTGTAGGGAAGCCTGACAAATCTGGCAAATTAAGCATTGTGACACCATGTTATAATAGACCCCCTGGGTTTGGACTCCTTTCTCCTACACATTGCAAACAAGATAAAGGAGAAAATTAAACTAGGATCCAGTGTTACCTGATATTGGATAATACCATTTGCAAAGGCCATGCATGGCATAGTATTTAAAAATGTGCTTTTATCAGTGACTGCAAGAACTCAATTGATGATAACTAACAGTTCAGTAATCCAAGTTTATGCTGTTAAATATAGATCCTAAAAAGACTAATTTACAAAATCTATCCAGTGGTTTACTTAAAATGGAGAGCCCAAAATTGAATTAAATTAGGTTTTTTTCAGATATTGATTTCTATTATATAAAGAATACTTATTCTTCATAAAAACATTACGTTTTCCCACTTAATTGTCAGCACAAGTTATGTGCACCTATGACTGTTTAAGTCGTGGGGTGTATTTAATGTGCCCTACAAGTCATTGCTTAAACTTAATTTTACATCCTTTTATTTGTACTCCTGGAGGACTACTTACGTAGAAGAAGATAAGAACAAAAAATACCATTTTGTCGATTTATCCAATATCTTATTTCCTCCATCCAAACATAGAAAATAGGTGCAGGAGTAGGCCATTCGGCCCTTCAAGCCAGCCATGACCAGCCATTCAATATGATTATGGCTGATCATCCAGAATCAGTACCCCGTTCTTGCTTTCTTCCCATATCCCTTGATTTCGTTAGCCCTAAGAGCCACATCAAACTCTCTCTTGACTATAAGAGGATACATAGGATACAAAATAAATTTGTCTCATATTAAACTATTTGGAAGGTCATGAGAAGTTATGCCTGATAATTGTTGTCAAATGATTTTTAACGAACATGCATTTCTTGCAAGTTGCAACATAAATTGCACCTGACTTGTGATCGTAACTGCCTATCAAGGTTGCCTTCTCTGAAGAGAATCGGATAGCAGAACTCAAACTAAAAAAGCCATTGGATCCCGAAAGAATGCAAACTTGAGTACCAAAGGAAATGAAGGTGGAATTTGTAGAGAATTTATGACTTCCAACTCATCTTGACATGGGTGATCCTTAACAACTTGCTTAAAATGGGGGAGAGAAAGAAACCCAGGGATTGTACAATAGTTCAATGATAGATTATTGGCACATGTCCTTGGGTGCAGTGACATTCCTTTTTTGCATTCAGTTCAGTAAAAATCTAACTATACATAAACACAATCGTACTTTAGTTTCAGTATAACATTAGTGGCTGAGGAAGGGTCTCGACCCGAAACGTCACCCATTCCATCTATCCAGAGATGCTGCCTGCCCCGCTGAGTTACTCCAGCACTCTGTGAAACGTCACCTATCCATGTTCTCCACAGATGCTGCCTGACCCGCTGAGTTACTCCAGCACTCTGTCTTTATTAGTCCGGTGGGCGGCGCGACTCTGGCCAGCAGCGGCCTCTGCAGTCTGTCCGCGTTTTTATTATTTTCTGTCTGTGTTTTAATGTAGTTTTTGTTATTTTTTTGTTGGGGTGTGTGTGTGTGTGGGGGGGGTGGGGGTGGGGTGGGAGGAAACTTTTTAAATCTCTCCCTGCACTGGAGACCCGACCTTTTTCTCGTCGGGTTTCCGTTGTCGTTGAGGCCGCAACGAGGAGCGGCCTCCAACAGGAAGAAGCCGGGGACTCAGGTGCTACTCACCGTCGCCGTCGCGGGGCTGGCCGAGTCCGGAGCGGTTGGAGCGGTGGAGGAGCGCTGCTGCTGCTGCTGCCGCTGCTGCTGCTGCTGCTGCTGCTGCTGCTGCTGCTGCTGCTGCTGAGTCGGAGGCTGCTGCTGCGGAGGCTGCTGCTGCGACAGCGGCGCCGGGAGCCCGCGGATCCCTGGAGAGAGACCGCTTTTCGGGGCTCCTGCAACGGCGAATTCTCCCGCCCGAGTTGCGGGGTCGAAGAGCTCCTGGAGCGGGGCCTAACACCATTGCCCCGCGCGGCTGGAACGGCCGCGGGACTTTACGAGCGCACACCGGGGGCTCCAACACCAAGACCCGGTGTGCGACCTCGCACCACCCGGCGTGGCTTCAATGGCCGCGGGACAATCGCCATCGCCAGCCGGGGGCTTTGACTTTGACTCTGACATCGGGGGGGGGAGAGAGTGCAGTGGAGAGATAAGTTTTTTTTTGGCCTTCCATCACAGCTATGTGATGGATGTTTATGTAAAATGTAATTATGTTGTGTCTGGGTCTATTTGTGTGTAATGTATGGCTGCAGAAACGGCATTTCGTTTGGACCTCTAGGGGTCCAAATGACAATTAAATTGACTCTTGACTCTTGACTCTTGTCTTGAGTGCAAGAAAAGTAGATTATAATGAGGCAGTACACAAGAGTTGCCATATTTCCTGTGCCATATTGTACAGTAGGCCAATATGTCCAAAATTGTTTGAAATCCTTTGGAGGCAGTAATTTAGAACAAAATTAGTCAACATTTGAAAGACAACATTGATTTATTTATTGTTTCAATAATTTGTTTGATTTCTATGATTAAATTATCTGGAGGGTTGGTGGATGTAATGCAGCTGATGTGAGTTCATGGACGCTCAAATTATTAAAGGGACGGTACAGATCCTAAGCTGACCAAAAGTGAGAGAGCTGTGACTTTATTTATTTCCAGATTGGAGGAGGGTATACAGTAACGTACAAATTTTTATTTGGACTTGAGTATACAGGGCATACGTTTAAAGTTTGCAGGTGATACAAAGAAAGGAGTAAAAAATGAAGACTGTGATAGACTTCAGGAATTCAGGTAAAAATAGAATCGGAGAGTGGAACTCTGATATAATCATGTCAGAAATAAACAGAAGTACAAAAATGTCTAATGTTACACTGAAACTACAGTGAACACAGTAAATTTTTCCCCCTGAATTAGTCCTGAATTTGTAACGTCCATAATCGTTAGAGAGCTTGAAGCCTTAACTGGAAATAAACAGACAGCATATTCCCTGTTTCTCTATTAAAATAAAAATTGTTAGCAATTAAACATGCAGCCACAATAGGAATCAGGGCAACACTTTCTGTGATTCTCAAATAGTGAAGAGCAGGCTGAAACTTTGAAAGAGTTGTGTACAATCTAATAGCCCCATTAAAGAGGTTCAAAACAAAATTTGTGATATCTCAGAACACGTACGTGCTACTTTGCATGAAGAGACTTAATTTAAGTAGACTCAAGCATGGCTTTACTAGGAAAATTCTGTTGAACAAAGTGAAATAACCTTAATTATTCCCCAATAAAAATTAGCTCCTGAACATTTATCTGAATAGCATGCTGATAATTTTTCAACATACATTTTCCATTAAAATGAATAATTTATCTACGCGTTTTATATAAAAATTGGTCATATAAGTAACTTTTTCTGGGTTAATTGCGTTGGCAATCATTTCTAGGTCAAATAGTGCAACGGCGAATTCTCCCGCCTGTGTTGCGGGGTTGAAGAGCTCCTGGAGCGGGGCCTGACACCACTGCCCCGCGCGGCTGGAATGGCCGCGGGACTCTGCGAGCGCACACCGGGGGCTCTAACACCAAGACCCGGTGTGCGACCTCGCACCACCCGGCGTGGCTTCAATGGCCGCGGGACAATCGCCATCGCCAGCCGGGGGCTTTGACTTTGACTCTGACATCGGGGGGGGGGGAGAGTGCAGTGGAGAGATAAGTTTTTTTTGGCCTTCCATCACAGCTATGTGATGGATGTTTATGTAAAATGTAATTATGTTGTGTCTGGGGTCTATTTGTGTGTAATGTATGGCTGCAGAAACGGCATTTCGTTTGGACCTCCAGGGGTCCAAATGACAATTAAATTGACTCTTGACTCTTGACTCTTGACTCTTGACTCTTGACTAGTACCCGATGGGAAATTGGCTCTGCTGCTTTGGCATGGCTGAGATTTGTCTGGCATCTTTTATAGCTTCATTATATGTGCAGTGACCATTTCCTAGATTACCTGCATAAATCGGCGATGAAAAATGCAACCACAATCTGCATTAATCAGTCATCAACAAAAAAGGTGAAAACTCTACAGAAGATTCACAAAGAGGAATAAGCTAAAAGAACAAAATGCTATAGGAAAGGACTGCTGATGCTGGTATAAACTGAAGATAGACACAGTGCTGGAGTAACTCAGCTCGTTTTCACACCTTACATTTCCTTATCTCTGTATCTCCCTCTCGCCTGATTCAGTCTGACGAAGGGTCTCGACCCGAAACGTCACCCATTCCTTCAATGCAGAGATGCTGCCTGACCTGCTGAGTTACTCCAGCTGGCTTGCCAAAAAAAGAAACACACAAAGTGCTGGAGTAACTCAATGGGTTAGGCAGTGCCACTGAAGAACACGGATGGGTGACATTTTGGTTCGGGACCCTTCTTGACACTGGGAGCCAAGTATGAGGAAAGTTCCCCACCCAAAACGTCGCTTATTCATGTACTTCAGAGGTGCTGCTCGATCCGATGGATTACTCCAGCACTTTGTGGAAAATGGATGGATCCAGTGTTGGTGTGTATAGGGCAGCATAGTGTTACTTTTAACTTATTCCTGAGGATATCTGAATGGACATTAGCACCGCACACAATGAATGCATCAAAAGAGGGTGAAATCTAATCACTTGGTAGGATTCAAGCAGTGAGGGTTTCACTTGGCATCTCCTTCACAACTCTGTGCAAACTTCATCCACTGAGTAACTACTGGAATCTACCTGGCTTTGCGGTCAGGCTGGTTTTAGTCATCGGCTTTATTTGTTTGAATAAACTGAATCCAGACAGTGTGAGGTAACTATAAACATCTGTGCTGAGTTTGTTTGTCTCCAATTCACATCTGGTGCTTTGAGGATGATTAAGTCTTTACAGCAAATGGAGCCAGTTTTATGAAGAATTTGGTGCCATATTCTACCTGGACTAGACTTGGTATGAGTGCGAGATGCAGGGCTAAACAACGATTGATTGTTCTTTTAGACATTTTTCATCTGAGCATTTTATTAGCTTGTTTTTAAAATCATCTTTCCGTGGAAATGTGACCATTTAAGGTACACACGTTTTTTACTGTAAATACAAATGAGCTTTTTTTAGGCTCTCAACTGGGCTTATTCCGATATTATTGGTCTTTTATTTGTAGCAAAACTGTCAATTTGAACTTGCAATTAATGGTACTACCTGGTGCAAACACTACATTCAGCTTCATATCTCAACACCCTTCTGTGTAGGGAACTTCCATGAACAAATTGCAAGAATGGCTTGTCTACACTCACTCATATAACCAGGGAGGCATTCACAATATTTCTTTCCACAGACTTCACCTTTCTTACATAGAAACATAGAAAATGGGTGCAGGAGGAGGCCATTCTGCCCTTCAAGCTAGCACCGCCATTCATTGTGATCATGGCTGATCTTCCCCTATCAATAACACGTGCCAGCCTTCTCCCCATATTCCTTGACTCCACTAGCCCCTAGAGCTCTATCTAACTCTCTCTTAAATCCATCCAGTGACTTGGCCTCTGCTTCCCTCTGTGGCAGGGAATTCCATAGTCACAACTCTCTGGGTGAAAAAGCTTTTTTCTCACCTCCTCTTTATTCTAAGACTGTGGCCCCTGGTTCTGGACTCGTCCAACATTGGGAACTCCCTCAATAGCAAGAGAGAGAGGGGGTGAGAGGAGAGAGAGAGTAGAGACAGAGGGGGAGAGAATGGGGAGAGAGGAGATGGAGGCGGAGAAGGGAGGATAGAAAGAGAGAGAGGAGAGGGAGAGAAGGGGGGAGAGAGAGAGAGGAGGGAGAAGGGGAGAGAGAGGAGAGAGAGGGAGCGTAGAGAGGGAGAGGGGAGAGGGGGGAGGGGAGAGAGAGAGAGGGGGAGAGAGGGGGGAGGGGGGGGGGAGCGGCGAGAGGGGAGAGAGAGGAGGGAGAGAGGGGGGGGGAGAGAGGGGGGAGAGGAGGAGAAGAGGAGAGAGAGGGAAGAGTGGGGGAAAGAGGAGGTGGGGGGGGGGGGGGAGAGGGAACAAGAGGGGTAGGAGAGAATGGGGGGAGAGAGGAGGGGGAGAGAGAGAGGGGGAAAAGTAAAGAGAGAGAGGGGTAACAGTGAGAGAGAGGAGAGAGAGGGAGCCAGTGGGGAAAGAGAGAAAGGAGGAGGAGGGGGAAAGAGAGAGAGAGAGGGGGCAAAGAGAAAGAGGAGATAAAGAGGGGGAGAGGGAGGAGGAAGAGCGGGAGAGAGAGAGAGGGGAGGGAGAGAGGGGGGGGGGGGGGGAGAGAGAGAGGGGAGAGAGAGGGGGGGAGAGGAATAGAGAGATAAAGGGAGAGAGGAGAGAGAGAGAAGGAGGAGAGAGAGGGAAGGAGAAAAAGGGAGAGAGGAGGAGAGGAGAGAGAGAGGGAAGGAGAAATAAGGGAGAGAGAGAGGGGGAGAAGAGAGAGGAGAGAGAGAGGGAGAGAGAGGGAGGAGAGTGAGGTGGGAGAGAGAGAGAAGGAATAGAAATAGAGGTGGAGAGGGGGGAAGAAAGAGGAGAGAGAGAGAGAAAGGGGGGAGAGGGGGGGAGAGAGGGGGATAGAGAGGCAGTGCTGCCAACTCCCATGCATTGAGCTTGAGAATCACGCATTTTGCAAAATTCGCACGCTGATCATAAATTTCTCTCGCTCTGTCATGAAAAATTCTGTGATCACCGAAAATTTCAAAACTCATATCAACTGCATGGGCCGCGGGTGCTGGAAGCAGAAGCGGACGGGGAGCAGGGCTGGCGAGTATTTGCCAGGCTGGCGAGTCGCTCACTGCAGCTCCAGCCATGGAGCAGCCTCAGTGCAAGAATCCCGGGCCGTCGGAGGCATCGGAAACATTGCGCCGCTGCCGTGAGAGTCTCTGTGCCGAATTCGCCCAGGTGACCGGCATGGATCAGGCTGTGGCTCGTTGCATCCTGGAGGACAACCAGTGGCTGCTGGAAGTAAGTACCATTGGGTAGATACGGTGGAAGAGTAGACTTCAAATGGGCGGTTGGAGAAAGCATCCTGCTTGCCTGCTAGATTAGTTGGATCCCCATTTACAGGTGCCCTCCCCTTAATTCCACCATTTACAGGTGCCCTCCCCTAAACCCCCACATTTACAGGTGCCCTCTTCTAAATCCACCATTTACAGGTGCCCTCCTCTAAATCCACCATTTACAAGTGCCCTTCTCTAAATCCCATTTATAGGTGCCCTCCTCTAAATCCCATTTATAGGTGCCCTTCCTAAATCCCATTTATAGGTGCCCTTCCCTAATTCACCATTTAATAGATAGTCACAATATAAATTAGATATTATTTTAATAATATTATGTTCTGGTAATAATAATCTGATTAGTAAAGGTTCGGTTCAAGACCTTCAGACTGAAAGTCACGGGAGAGATATGGGTGATGATGTAAAGAACAGTGAATAAAAGATATGCAAAAAAGTAACAACGATAAAGGAAACTGGGTAAGAACAAGCTGGTGCGAGAGAGAGAGAGAGAGAGAGAGAGAGGGGGGGAATGCCGGGGCTACCTGAAGTGAGCAATCCCCGCAAACTAACACTATCCTGAAATTCCTACTTGCAGTAGTACTGAGTAAACACAGCCCTGTCCATAATATAATAAACAAGAAAAAAATGTTCTGTGTGTGTGTGTGTATATATGAAGTAACTGCAGGGGCTGGTTTAAACTGAGGAATAGAAAGAGAGGAAATGGGCTCTGAAGTTAGTTCAGACAACCAATAAATCCCAACTAACCAAATTTGGGAATTCCCTTGCCTTAGTGATATTTCTTGCTTCCTATTGAGCACAACAAAGAATATTTGACAATGCAAGGAACATTAAAAATGGATGGGAAAACTTTATAGAAACATTTCTTATCATTGCTTCTCTAGTCATGGTTGTCCTGCACAATTCCTTGATGTATGATCTAAAGTAACCCGTTGCACATTTTATGGGGAGTGCAATGAAGCAGCTACTCGAATTGCCGCTTCACAACTCCAGGAGCCCAAGTTCAATCCTGACTTTTGATGCTGTCTGCAAGGAGCTTGTACATTTTCCCTGCGACAGTGGTACTCTGGTTTATTAAAAAAGGGAGAATAGATAAGGAAAGGAGGAAAATGTGCAGCCTGTTGGAGAGATATAAGGAGAAGCAGGAAGGGGAAAGGGAGACTGGAAAGTGGGAGAAATAGGTACGCAGCAGGGTGGGGCACAGCCAAGTCTTTGGCAAATGATCGCATAGTCTCCATTGACTCGCAAGCAAAGGAAGGAATTACAGGCCACTCTTCAGAAAGCAGGCAGCATGGGTCAAATGTAATCTAGGTGGGGTTAGAGGACGTTCTCCCTGTGCATGTGAACCTTTGTCCCACACCCGATTTGTAGGTTAAGGGCTGGTTAATGTAAATTGTCCCTAGTGTGTCTGATTGTGTTAGTGTGGACTGAGCTGAAGGGCCTGTTTCCTCACTGTACCTCTAAAGTCTAAAGTCTTGTCTCTGGCTGCTGAGCAAGATGGGAATTAGGGTGAAGAATAGGTGAAGTAAGAAGGGGAAGAGGTGGAGGAAGAGAAAAGGGAAGGCATGTTTCAAACCACTTTCTATGTGCGGTCACAGAAGAAAACTTGACCACACTACAGATTCAAGAGCAGTTTCTTCCCACTGTTGAATAAATGCCTAAATGGACATCTCATATGCTAATGTACCTGTCCCACACGTGACTTTTTCGGCAAATGCATATTGGTGGCTAGCTGCATTTGCCCAAGATTTAATTAAAACATACAAAAAGGGATTGTAAAAGTATCCAAAGTAAGAAACATAAAAGAAAACACCAGGAGAAAGAGCAAATGTGGGTCCTTTACAGGCAACGATGTGATAATTAGCAATGAAGAATGAGGAAATGGTAGAGGAAATAAACAAATAACTAATGCTTGTCTTTAGAAAAGAGCACAAGAACTCCCAGAAATAATGTTGAACCTATGTAAATTATGATTTGCGTTTAGGCACCAATTGTAATATTTCCAAGTTTAAAGATAAGTAACTGAGTGGAAAATAGTGAAAAAGACACAAAGAAGCTTCAGGATGATTTAGGTTAGTGAAATGAATGGTCAACAAATGGCAGATTATGTACTTCATGTAATGGTGAAATAGACTTCTGAATAGTAAAGCATCAAGGCATATATGGATAGGGCAGGGAAATGGTGCTTAGAAAATGTGGATGGAGACAAAGGGGCCAAAACTTACTTTGATTTCATAGTATCATATTCTATTGCTACATTATCTCCTGATGTTGTACGTGAACTCAGTTGTAATGAGTCGAGGTGGGAAGAATGGGAGAGCACAATATAGGGAGATACTGTAGACAGCAGCATTCTGTTTCGTGAATGGAGCCTCTTAAATAGATAGCTCCAGGTGAAAAAGCCAATAATGTGTAGTTTAGTTTGGAGATAAGACGTGGAACCTGGCCCTTTGGCCCACTGAGTCCGTGCTAACCAGCGATCACCCATACACTAGTTCTATCCTAGACATTAGGGAGAATTTACAGAAGCCAATTACTCCAAACCTGCATGTCTTTGTAATGTGGAATGAAACCATAGCACCCAGAGAAAGCTCAAACTTAGTGTGACAGGATAATGCAGAGGTGTTGCTGACTAACATGGCGTATAGTGACTGTGCCAGAGACCCAGGTACAATCCTGGCTATGGGTGCTTGTCTGTACAGATTTTGTACGTTCGCCCCGTGACCTGTGGGGGTTTTCTCTGAGAACTTTGGTTTCTTCCCACACTCCCAAGACTTACAGATTTGTAGGTTAATTAGCTTGATGTAAATGAAACAATTGTCCCTAGTGTCCCTAAAATGCATGCGGAGATCGCTGGCCAGTGCGGATTCGATGGGCCAAAGGGCCTGTTTCAGCACTGTATCCCTAAACCAAACTAAATTAAAATGAACGTGGCAGCAGGGAGAACGTACAGCACAAACTCTGTACAGACAAAACCCGTAGCTAGGATCGAACCCGGGTCTCTGGTGCTGCGAGCCAGCAAATCTACCGCTGCACCACAGTGCTTCCCAAATAGATACTGTTGATGAGAAAACAGTGATAGTTTGGACGAAGATACTGATTGCTTGTAGGATGTTTTTAGATGACGTGTAAAGTCCTAATATTCTACAATTTATGGAAACATTCAAATTGTTTCATTATAAATTAAAATATGGTATATTTCATTTTATGACATTATGAATATTATTTCAACAAATCACTTTAAAGTTGGACTTACATTTAAAACCTTCCAAATTTATTAAGTGTTCTGTCAACTGAGTAATCTTGGTGAAAGATTGCTTACCCTGGTCATGATGTTTTGATGTTTGCTTTTGATGTTTTCCTGATAAATTGAAGGAACTCATCATGACATGACATGGAAATGGGAGCTGAAACATCAGAGCCTGCAAATTCTGCAGGGATTCTCCTGATCTCCCATATTAAAGTCATCGACAGATTAATAGTCTCTGGAGAAACAACCTGAACAGGCGACTAATTGCCACATCACATTGACATTTGTGAGACCCTCTGCTTCCACGGTGCTTTATTGTCACAAGTGCAAAGGCGCAGTGAGATTATTTTCTTACATACAAGTCAGTGCAGTATCATCGTACCTAAGAATCCCCGATTAGCAAAGTGTGTTGAAATGTGGGTGGCATTGTGGCGCAGCGGTAGAGTTGCTGCCTTACAGACCCAGAGATCTGGGTTAGATGGTGTACGTGTAGGGGGCACTGCCCTGGCAGCAGCCATGTCAGCAGCGCGTTAGTTTTTTTAAACTTTTTTTATTTTTTAGTATGTTTTAAAGTATGTGTTTGGTGTTTCTCGGTGTGTTTTGTGTGAGGGGTGGTGTAGGGGGGGGTAAGGGGGAAACCGCTTCGGTCGCCTCATCCATGGAGAGGCACCTTTTTCCAGGTCGCCTCCCTCGTGGCCTAACATCAAGGATCGGCGCGGCCTTTCCAGGAGACGCGCTTGGGACTTCAGCGGCGGGCGCAGCGTGGACTCTCGTTGTGGAGCGGTGAGCCCTCGCTGGGGCTCGCTGGAGGGGAGCGCTCCGTTTCGCTGGCCCGGGGCAGCCGGCAGCCTGAAGTCGCAGTCTGCAGAACTCCAGCTGGTGCGGCGTCTACAGCCCGGAATCCCTCGTGGGGGACCCGGGGGGGGAAGAAGAAGCCACCACTGCCGGCCCGCGGCCAACTTCTACCGTGGGTCCGGCATGGACTTACCATCACCCCTGGAGGGGAGCTTCGACCGCCGGCCCTGCAGTCTACGGTGCTTCTGGTTGCGGCGGAAACTTTAAATCTCGACCGCCGGCCTGCGGCCTACACCAACCTAAAGCCGCGATCTCCGGTGAGGAAGAGCCGATCCTGGACTGACTCTGGACTCTGGTCCTGTCCACGGGGGGGGGGGGGGGGAATGGAGGAGGACTGGCCAAATGTTGTGCCTTCCACCACAGTGATGAATGCTGTGGTGGATGTTTGTGTTACATTTTTATTGTGGTTGAGTGTTCTTTATTATTGTACCGCTGCAGACAACCCAAATTCCACAGACCCTGGTTGTGTGGCAAATAAATTCTATCTAAATTCTATCTAAGTTAGATCCTGATTATGACAAACCGTGGCTCCCACTTCTAGATTGTTCCACACGAACAAACATCCTCTTCACATCCAACCTCCCATAATCTCTCAGTTTCATATGTTTCAATCAAGTTCACTCACTATTCCAAATTCCAGCAAAATGAAGACTAGACTGTCCAAAACTTCCCCTTAAGATAATCACCCCATTCCAAATCTCAGTGGAGCAAACCTTTTCTGTATTGCATCCATCACATTAATATTTTTCCTTGAATATAGCAGCTAATGCTGAAACAGTTTACAGGTGTGGTCTGTATCAATGAAACATAAGCTCTCGATTTTTGGATTTAATTCCCTCAGCATTAAATTACAGCATTCTGTTAGCTTTCCTAATTGTTTGCTGTATTTGCCTGCTAACCTTTTGCAAATCATGCACCAGGGACACCCAGACCCCTTTGCATCTTAAAGCTCACCATATGGATTATAGGATTCGTCATTATTTTTCCCATCAAAATGAACAATTCCATATTTTCCCACCTTATGCTTCATTTTCCAAACCTTTACTCATTTGCTTACATATTTATCCCCTTGTAGCCTCCGTATGTTCTCTTCAAGATTTATTTTGCAGCCTTTTATTGTGTCATTAGCAAATTAAGGATCCATGCCTTTTGTATTTTCGTTCAAGTAATTTACATAATGGTAAGATTTGCTTCTCATGGGGTTCCATTTTTTTTTTTAAATTCTCTGATTTTCAATCTATCCTCTTCCCAGCCAATCTTCCATGTTCTTTATAACATCCCACTGTTCATTCTCTTCCACAATCCACATTTAAAGCTGCCCCAGGTAAGGTACACAGGTAAGATACCCTAGGTAATGTGACCCAGGATATCCTTACCTGCTGATTCTACTGTTGAACACAGGATTTTCTATTGTTGTGAAAAAGGGTCTCGACCCGAAACATATGAAGAAGGGTCTCGACCCGATACGTCACCCACTCCTTCTCTCCAGAGATGCTGTCTATCCCACTGTTGCTCCTGCATTTTGTGTCTACCTTTGATTTAAACCAGCAGTTCTTTCCGACACGTTTTCTATTGCTCTGCCTTTGCTTCTTAAAGCTATAATTTCTCACCATATGGATTACAGGATTTGTCATTATACGCACCATACACTCAGAAACTCCAGCTTAGATCTTAGAGTTTATTTGGGCTTTTTGAGGATTACAGGGAACTGCAGATGCTGGTTTACAAAACTAAAACAAAGGGAAAAGAAGAAAAAAGAAAGGTTTTCTTGGAACGATCTAAGAATAAATGTTCTTTTAAGTGACTTCCCATAACTGAAATTACCATTTTACATCTTGTTAATATTACATTCTTGAGTAAACAAAAATAGCAAATGACTTACAGTGATGGTGACAAAGTAGGAGCCTGCTTTAGTTCCAGTTCTGGAAATGCAGGAGGCTCAGTCAAAATATTGAAACAGGAGATGGTGACGCACTTGAGGTCCCTATGTGGTTTTCAGATTAATTAGACTGCCGTTGCTTCTGTCTCATCCCACCCACAAATACGGGTGGGATGAGACAGAAGCTTGTCCTCTCAATAAACCTGGTTCTGCAACTTGTCTCTCCACATAACACAGCTTGTTTTGTCTCCAAATTATAATCTTGTGTCTTATTATTTTCAGAAATTATTTTCTGATTCAGTCTAACCTTGCAGAGCCTTTTTGTGTACTAAAAACAATATTTTTTGTGTCTTCTCAGCTATCTTCATTGCAGGAACCAAAAAATTATTATTTACTATTCTCAATGCAAATATGTTAATTCCATCCCCTCCACATGAATTTTCAAATAATAATTTTGACGATACGTCTTCAGTAGCATTTTGTTTTGAATGTTTGCACTCGATTATGTCCTCAAATTCCTAATTAAGTCATTGTTTGAAGTGTTAACTTTAGATTGGGAATTGCACAATAAGTTTATGGTATGTATCTAATGTAATGTCTGCCAAATAGGAACTGATGATTCCTTTTATCATTCCAAAGATGACCCTAGATTAGTTTTAGTTCAGTTTAGTTTATACTACATTCTTAATTTGTGCATAGATACTATCATAATCCATCAATGTTTTTGAGGCAAAATGAAAGGTTTTTCTTGGCGTTGTCTATTACACAACTCCTATTTCTTAACTTGAAGCATCAAAACTCAAGTATCAACATACTGTATGTTCTGTGTCATGGCCAATGTACAAATGCCTATTTCATAATCCTTGGTTAAGTCATGTTTTTAGAAAAATAGAAAATAGGTGCAGGTGTATGCCATTCGGCCCTTCGAGCCAGCACAACCATTCAATATGATCATCAGTATCTTGTTCCTGCTTTCTCCCCCATATCCCTTGATTCCGTTAGCCCCAAGAGCTATATCTAACTCTTTTTTGAAAATATCTAGTAAAGTGGCCTCCACTGCATTCTGTGGAGTAGAATTCCACAGATTCACAACTCTCTGGGTGAAAATGTTTTTTCCTTATCACAGTCCTAAATGGCCTACCCCTTATTCTTAAACTGTGATACCTGGTTCTGGACTCCCTCAACATTGAGAACATTTTTCCTGCATCCAGCCCGTCCAATCCCTTAAGAATTATATATAAGATATCCTCTCATCCTTCTAAATTCCAGTGAATTTATCTCCAATGCATGTTTTTTTGTATCTTTCTTCACCATTTAACATATTGTGGCAAGCCACAAGGAATCTAATATGCTACTGTAGCATGCCTAAGGATGAGCTAAGTCTGGCAAAGTTCTCGGATTACCTTGCTTGCACCCTTTCATTGATTGGGTTGAAATCCTTTTACATCTGCTTTCAGCTCTAAGTGAAATATTTTTTCACACTCTTGGTTTTATTCAGCTTTATCCTCTGTTTATCTAGCTGACTGGATACTTTTGATTTTTTCTTCTTGTGGCTCTCAGTATATCAGCTTGATTGTACTGACAAGGAGTTTCTGTATGTCTTGTAATGCTTTGCTCATTACAGCTCAAAGGATTTTCAGAAACAATGTCACATTCTAAGGCAGTTTTGTCCAGGAGTATATGTGCTGAAAAAATCAGCACATATGTTTTGAAAAAACATTCCTTATCCATACCAAGTTAAGCACATGCATTGAGCACACCTAATTTGGCAAAACCGTTTGCTCCTGCCAATTGTGCACAGGGATCTTGTGAAGTAGGCAAAGGGGACTGCTCATTTAACAACTCTTTGGTTCAATGACAAATTGTACTTATTACAGCCATTATGATATTTTGTATATTGGAAGGAACTGCAGATGCTGGTTTACACCATAGTAAGACACAAAATCCTGGAGTAACTCAGTGGATCAGGCAACATCTCTGGAGAAAAGGAATAGGGATGTTTCGGGTTGAAACCTTTCTTCAGACTCATCTGGGTTACTCCAGCATTTTGTGTGTATTTTTTTGTTGTTGTTCCATCTTAAATTTGCGTTTATTCGGCGATGTCACTGTTATGTTGTGATGTTTTATGTAAGTTCTCAAAAAATAGAATACTTCCACAAAACTTTCAATGCTTCTCATAGGTTATTTTACCAAATTATATATTTTCACATTTACTGTAACTCGAATATCCTTATATTTCTATTTTTAATAGTTTGGTCCATCCATCATAATTTAAGATTAAAGTGGTGCTATTGTCTATTCTATTCCAAAATAGTGAATTTGCAAAGGCAGCTATATACTTAAGCAAAGTCACACTATAAAGCTACATAGGTCACAGGGATTAAAGCCAAGTTAGATAGTTGTTGTCAAAAAACTCTCGCATTCCTCATTACATTTATCGCAGTAATTAGCTGTTGGCAGGCAAAATAGGTTTGATTTATTCTTCTTCTTTAATGAGCTTCCCTTGCAATTGAAACCATGCAGGAAATAACTGAAAGTGTGTGAATTTCACTTTCAATACATGATGCACCAGAAAATGATAATCAGTATGTCAGAAAATGTGCAGACCAATCTAAAATACCTCAACAGTCTTATAGCATAACAGGTTTCCATTAAAATTCTGCATTTGTCACCTATAAATAGCTTGCAAGATACAAACCATGGTTCAATGATATTATTTAAATGGTTTATTTCTAATTACATATAAAACTCATGCTCTTTTGATCTTTTTGTCAGTATTCCACATCAAAGGGTAATTATGGCAAGTTTGCAAATTTCTACTTTCCTTGAGCAAGGCTGTAAATTACAATACTTCAATAAAGGTAACTAAAGATGTTGGAGATTGTTTAGCCATTGTAGCTCAGCTTTTCTCAAAAACATCTGGGTTTCCCGATTACAGTATTTGGGAAATCTATATTTTGTGTATTCATTTACCTTCAATGAAGGTAAAATTTCCTAACAACTATCAAATATATATTTTCCAGATACATGGAACTGCAGATGCTCCTTTACAAAAAAAAAAGACACAGTGCTGGAGTAACTCACAGGGAGCATCACTAGAGAACATGGATTTGTGTTGCGACCCTTAGAGCATTCCCTCATTTCAGGGGTCAGCTTCATAGTTATTGGCTTCACTCATTCAAATACCTAACATGTTACTCTGTTATCTTTTACACCCTTCAGTTAAATCTACCTTCATTCTCTTTTTATTATGAAGAATACAGGGGTGGGGTGTTGGCAAACGGGGCGGCATGGTGGAGTAGCATTAGCGTTGCTGCCTTACAGCACTGGAGACCAGTTCGATCATGACCATGGGCGCTGTCTGTAAGGAGTTTGTACCTTCTCCCTGTGACCGCGTGGCTCCTCTCCTGGTGCCCCGGTTTGTAGGTTAATTGGCTTCTGTTAATTGTCCCTAGTGTGTAGGCTAGAATTAGTTTATGGGCCAGTGCTGGTTGTTGCAGACTCAGTGGGCTGAAGGGCCTGTTTCCACGCTGTACCTCTAAACTAAATTAAACTAAACTAAACTGAACTAAAACAACCTGGATAACTTAGGTTAGACTAAGACCTCGAAAAAATACCTTTTCTTCTTAAATATAGTTCTCGAGCTCTATGACAACATTCTTATGTCAGGTACATGTAGGAAGGAACTGCAGATGCTGGTTTAAACTGAAGATAGACACAAAAAAGCTGGAGTAACTCTGCAGGTCAGACAGCATCTGTGGAGAAAAGGAATAGGTGACACTTCAGGTCAAGACCCTTCTTCAGAGTTGACCCGAAAAATCACTTAATCCTTTTCTCCAGCAATGCTGTCTGACCCGCTGAGTCACTCCAGCTTTTAAATAAGTAAGTTTTAAGTAATGTGTCATTCTTATGTCACTTGTTTAGTGGCGTAGTATAATGACCAGAACCAAGCGCAGATCTGTCTCTGGGGCCCAATTCATGTTTTAGACAGTAGCACTACGATCTCGCAGTCTTTATATTCAATGCCTTAACCACCTTACGTATCTGCCCTGCTGTGTTCTGGGATTTGTGGACATGATCCCTCTGTCCTTGCACCTTTTTTTAGCATTCTACCATTGATGCCCTTGCCTTGTCTGACCTCCCCAAGCACATTATTTCAGACTTCTCTGGATTGAATTCCACTTACCACTTTCCATTTACACACCAACCAGTTCATGATATCTTCCTCCATCCGCAGATTCTAGTTCCTCACTTGCAACCAAACTGCTAATGTTGGTTTTGTCTTTTTTTTTTTGCGTTATTCCCCTGCAGCTTGCATTAAGGAACCACCATTGCATCATTACCCTGAAACATTAGCTCTGTTCAAGTTTGACATAATTCCTCTATTGAGCAGAATTGTACCAAGCTTTTCATCATATTTTTTTTCCAGCAAACAATAACTAATATAGACCCACCAGCAGTTCGTTTTTTGCAGACATATAGTAATTATGTTTAGCTCAAATTTCAACTCGAGAAATGCACCTCAGGGATCTTAAATTTTCTCTGAATATCCTCTCTCTCGTGAAATAATGGTAATTTTTTCAGTGGTTCCATTGGTTTTATAATTGTGGTCATTTAGTTCCACTTCAGCATTCTGTTGAATCAACCTAAGTTCTCAGTAAATGGAATCAGTGCTGTCAACATTTTTTTTTTTAAAACCATTCATGAGTTTTGTTTTCCCTGAAGTGGTAAAAAAAAAAAAGGTAGTTCTTCCAGCAGCCCATGTCCGAGCATTCAACATCCTTTGAGGTGGAGAATACCAAAGGCTTCAACCTCTGAGTAAAAAAAAATCATCTTATTTCAATCCTGAATAGCTTCTCACCTTGAGAACAACTGTGACTTGTTGCAGTCTCTGAACATCAAGCCTGTCAGTCACTCTCAGAATCTTGTCTTTCTCAGTGAAACCATCTCTCATTCTTCCAAACTTAAGTACGATGAGACAATTTGACTCGTCTCTTCCCAAGGGACAAGGCTCCTATCACAGAAATAAACCTGATGAATCTACACTACACTAGTGAGCAGTAAAAAGAAAGTACATTTCTCTTCCTGATCGGCACTGTTATTAATTTTGAGCTATTTCATCCCCTATCTTCTGTATATTCAAGACCAGTCTATCTACTCCCAAGATACTGTGAAGTACAGATGGGTTAGAATTAGATAATTATAAATCTCTTTTTTCTTTTGTCCTAATCACGTTAACATTTAATTTTAGTTTAAGATTCCCTGCTACCCAATTTCCACTTCTTTTTGTGGTGCACGGTAACTTATTATAAGCACACTTACAGGAGAGTATTATTTGATTAAATCTCTTGATTAAATACCTTCTCCTAGCTCAAGAGTAAAGGGCCTGTCCCACGAGCATGCGATCTGCATGCGGCAAGCGCGACCTAAAGGGCCTGTCCCACGAGCATGCGACTGCATGCGGCGAGCGTGACCAAACCAGAAGCGGAGGTCGAGTGAGTGACATGAAGTTCGAGCGAAGTCCGCGGGAAGTTCGCGTGTGGTGTACGGCATCGAGGCGAGTGTGTGTGTGTGTGTGTGTGTGTGTGTGTGTGTGAGTGTGTGTGTGTGTGTGTGTGTGTGTGTGTGTGTGTGTGTGTGTGTGTATATATACATGTATTTATTTCTCATAATGTTGTATTCAGATACCCAATAGAAACATAGAAAATAGGTGCAGGAGTAGGCCATATGGCCCTTCGAGCCAGCACCGCCATTCAATATGATCATGACTGATCATCCAAAATCAATACCCCGTTCCTGCTTTCTCCCCATATCCCTTGATTTTGTAGATAGAGATGAAGCTATCTCCAAGCAAACCTATTGTTTTTTTAAAGAAGGTTATTTATTTTAAGAATTATTATCTTTTTGATCACTATTTAAATTTACCGTTTATCTCAGTGAGTTACTAAATGGCCATCTGGGTGGTCCAGGGTGGGACCTCATCATCTGCTGCCCCCTGGCCTTGTCACGGACCATGTCCCACATCAGTTCATCGTTTTCCGCCTGCTGATTGGTATTGTCCCAGTACATCAAACCATTTTGATTCAACTCTATTGTCCGTCAGTTTGTGTTCAGTTCTGGGTATAGTGTTATAGGAAAGATGTTGTCAAGCTGGGTGTTCAGTTCTGGGCATTGTGTTATAGGAAAGATGTTGTCAAGCTGGGTGTTCAGTTTTGGGCACTGTGTTAGGGGAAAGATGTTGTCAAGCTTGACAGGGTACAGAGAAAATTTACGAAGATGTTGCCAGGACTAGAGGGTCTGAACTATAGGCAGAGGTTGAATAGGCTGGGGCTCTATTTCTTGCAGGAGGATGAGGGGTGATCTTAAAGTGGTGTATAAAACCATGAGAGGAATAGATTGGGTAGATGCACAGATCCTCTTGCCCTGGAGTAGGTTAAAAAAAGATTTAATAGGAGTTTGAGGGATAACATTTTCACACAACGGGTGTTGGATGAATGGAACAATCTGCCAGAGGAGGTAGTTGATGTAAGAACTATCCCAACATTTAAGAAACAGTTATGGGCCTGTCCCACTTAGGCGATCTTTCAGTCACCTGAAAAACCGGCGACGGGAACGGCGACTGTCAGAGTGGAACACGCACACACATCGCTTCCTTCACCACCCTGTTATGCAGGCGGGGGATTGGGCAAGTGGGGGGTGCGCTGTCTGAGTGAAATTCACGGTGCAAAACCAATGTGATACAGCCACACACCGCAATGAACAGGAAGGTTGGCGCTGTAATTAAGATGGTGAAAGCACAGTGTATGGGAAGGAACACATAAGTTCTTTAAAAGAGGGGGGGAGGGGGCATAAGGGGGAGAAAAGTGGAGAAGGAGTGGGGACAACTTTTAAGAATCCAGCGATACACGGCTGTGAAGCTCGGTGGATACTAACATTACCGGTCGGTTATCCTTGGTTCTGAAAACTACTGCTTATGTTTTTTTTTCCCCAATGAGCCAATGAAATTCACCAGTCAGCCCCTACAGCCTACGAGGACCTTTGACCTCCTGGCAACCCACTAGGACCTCCTGACGACCCACCTACGGCAAGAGAATTCTCGCTACTCTCCATGGCGGCTTCATTCTGGTTGCCGCTAGTTGTTCAACATGCTGAAAAATTTGTGGCAACCATAATGAGGCCGTGACTAGTTCCTAGAATGTGGGAACTCCTCACGACCAGGAAGGCGACTCACCGGCAAATACCCGCGAACATGTGGCGACCATGTGGTGACCGCATAGTCTCCTGCAGTCGCCTAAAAAGTCACCTAAGTTGAACAGGTCCATTAGACAGGCAGATGGATACGGCAGGTTTGGAGGAATATGGACCTAATGCTGACAGGTGGGACATGTGTAGCTGGGGCATGTTGGCCGGTGCGGGCAAATTGGGCTGAAGGTCCTGTTTCCATACTGTATCACTCCATGACTCTATGACTCTATGACAGCCTGCACACTGAGACATCTGAAAGTTGCAACAATTGGCTCTGTATTCCCCAATTTCTCTGTGGGATGTTCATGGGTGAATGTGCCAGACTTATATCTCCCCAACACTGGGTTAAAACAAACCTTCAGGAATTTTACTATGTTTCCCTAGTGGCGCTGCAGTAGAGTTGCTGCCTTACAGCGCCAGAGACCCGCAATTGATCCTGACTGCAGGTACTATCAGTATGGATTTCCCAGAATTATTACAGATGAGCTAAAGAAAGTATTCTGACAGCATGCATCTCAGCCTGGTGTGGCAACTGCTCTGCTCACAACAGCTGGATTAGTTCATCTCTAGGTGCAGAATTAGGCCATTTGGGCCATCAAGTATACTCTGCCATTCAATCATGGTTGATCTATCTTTCCCTCCTTACCCTATTCTCCTGCTTTTGCCCCATAACCCCCGACACCTGTACTAATCACGAATCTGACAAATCTGCAGACCCTGTGGATCATGCAGAGAGCGGTGAACAAGATCCAGTCCATCACGGCCTCGTCACTTCATTCCCACTCAATCTTCACGGTGCGTTGCATCAGGGAGGCTGGATGCATCATCAAGGATACCTGTCTCCCTGGAAATTCCTATTTCTCTCTTCTGCCTTCAGGGAGAAGATACAGGATCATGAAACCCCAGGAGTCCAGACGTAAGAGCAGTTTCTTCCCCACTCCTATCAGACTCCTGAACAAGTCACCTCTTTCACACGCCGTTCCCAGAGGTGCGACCACATACTTCTACATTTCACTCTACCTCTTTCTATTACAACGATTCCATTATTGCACCCCCAATCTTGTGCTTTTCTGCTGCTTTCACTTCTTGGTGTATTTATCATTGTTCTATGTTTACTCTGTGAGCTTCACATGAACAAGGAATTTCATTGCACCCTGGTGTGTACAACAACAAACTGATCTGAATCTGAATCTGAATCTGAATGTTGCCAAAATAAAAAGTGCTTTCACTTACAGAATAGTTTCACTAGTTCCTTGTTCTGGGGATTTCCCAGAACAGTATTTGTTATTTTCAACCTCAGAGAAGGCTAGTATTTTATTGTGCAAGGAAATAATAAATAAAATAAAACAGTATGAAGGTTTGCAATTCCCACCATTCATTCATTATGTCATCAACATGTTTTGAATTTCAATGTTGGCTTTTCCACAGTAATCACCTTCACCAGTGTTGTGGTATTTCTCAAGCGGTTCTTTTATTTAATGCCACTCATGTTAACATTCAGTTATCCCATGATAGGTTTAGGAAGGAATTGTAGATGCTGGTTTAAACCGAATGTAGACACAAAAAGCTGGAGTAAGCAGTTCAGGCAGCATCTCTGGGGAGAAGTAATGGGTCCCACGTTAGGGACTGTTTCACAGGTTCGGAATAAAGTGGGAAATTATTCTTATTCAAAACCTCAACCATCAGAAATTAATGTACATTTTAGACAGTATCTGGAGACATGATGTCAGGTAAGTTTATAGGCTCTGGGAGGACATGGCAAGCTAGAGAAAGAGGGAAGGAACGAGAGAGAAATGCTGGGACCGTGGAAATAAAGAAGCTGAGTGCAGATGGTCAGGTGATCGACAACTGGTGGAAAATAGCTGCAGGTAGAGTGAGAAACAATGTGATCAAGATAACGCATCTGGGAGCTGCCATTTTGTACAGGGACAATCTATGCAAAGAAAAATATGAAAGGCAACATCATAATTAAGTCTAGCCTGGTTTAATCACTGTGGATGTGTTACATGAGGGCGGCATGGTGGTGCAGCGGTAGAGTTGCTGCCTGAAACTGCTTACACATCATACCACTGGGCTGTAAGCTGCCCAAATGAAATATGCGATGCTGTTCCTCCAATTTATATTTACCCTCACTAAGCTTTCTTTAGAATATAGAAGGAAAAATCATGTAAACAAAGTCAGGTCCAAAACCAGGGAATAAACGTCGTAGGAAGGAGGGTCCTGAGTTAGAAATTCAGGGAAGACCACCACTACCAGCAGAGTGAATCTGGCCAATTCATACACATGGGAAGTATATGAGTCCATACCATGCTTGTATGTTGGAAAGAACTGCAGATGCTGGTTTAAATCGAAAATAGGCACAAAATGTTGGAGTAACTCAGTGGTAAAGGCAGCATCTCTGGAGAGAAGGAATGGGTGACGTTTTGGGTCAAGACCCTTCTTCAGACTGATATCAGGAGAGAGGGAGATGCATAGACAAGGAAGTATCAAGGTGTGAAAATAGGGCAAAGGGAATGGAGATCAAGGTAAACGTAGAATAGATCATTGTTAGCTGGGGTAACCACAAAGCAAACAGAGACAAAATGTAGTCGGAGGTAGTAAGACTGGTCAGAGAACTGGGAAGGGGGAGGGATGGTGAGTGAGGGAAAGCAAGGGTTACTTGAAGTTAGAGAATTCAATATTCATACCGCTGGGGTGTAAGCTGGCAAAGCAAAATATGAGGTGCAGTTCCTCCAATTTGCACTGGGCCTCACTCTCAGGTCGTAAATGCCGGGGGGGGGGGTACAGGGGACACATGCCCCCTTCAAATTTTGAGAGGTAGGGAACGATCCCCCCCCCCACCATGTTTTGTAATCCGTATTTTAAAATTCGGTTAAAAAAATCTATTAAAAATCTCCACTTTCCGTGAGACAGTGGGGGGTGGGACTGATGATCGAGGACGGCGATTGGACGAGAGAGACGTCGGTCAGCAGGCAATGGGGGGAGCATGATGATTCAGCACAATGATTAGAGGAGGGAGGTGTCGGTCAGAGGCGGAAGTAGGGGGGTGGGACTGAGGATAGAGCACGATGATTGAAGAAGATAGACGTCCTGGTGGAGCAAAGATCATAGAACGAAGCTTCAATCAGCCCGTTCATGGGGCTTTTCATCACCCGGTGTGGCGCGGCTGGCCGCGGGATCTTCCACCACCCCGCGGTCAAATTGCTGCGTCGAAGCGATCAAGGCTTCCGATGTTTATGCCCCCGCGAACGGGCCGATTGAAGCCCCACGATTCAGGGCAGACGAAGCTGCTGTTGCTGGAGTTCGGAGTCGGTCACCAATCAGGTTAGCTCCCAATGTTACCATCAACAGGGCCCGTGGCCGAAGCCTCACGTGTGTGCGCACACATGGCTGCCAAAACATTGTGCCCCCCCCCCCATGTTTTGAGAGCGATTTCCGTGCCTGTTACTCTGACAAAGGAGGAGGCCCAGGACAGAAAGGTCAGTGTGGGAATGGGAGGGGAAATTAAAGTGTTGAACAACCGGGATATCAGGTAGGTTTAGGCGAACTGAGTGGCGATGTTCAGCAAAACGATTACTGAGCCTGGACTTGGTCTCGCCAAAGTTAGACTTTGTTGGCTCACAAAGTCTATTAGTTCAGACGTTTCAGCCTTTGATGTGCCTGCCAGCGGGAATTACCTATTACTTTGGTGTGGTTACACAGAATAGGAAAGAGGTAGCTTGAAACTGTTAAAATTTTATATCAATGTTTTACATGTACATTATCATACCAAATATTAAATACCATCCAGGGAAAAGATAATCCACCCATTAAGAGGCTTTTCTGAACAATATGGTCTTTCAGCAGTAATTGTGTTTAAGCACTCTTCTAAAATTTCTATTACACCTCATTAAATAAGCATTAATAATATCAAAGGACTTCAAAATGAGAATATTTCAGAAAAAGTCAAAGTTCACATCAAATTGTGAATTCTCTCAATGGGCCGGTATTACTGACAAGAGTTTATCGATTTCCCTGTAAACGGTGTATGTGCGGATGCAAGATGCGACTGTCAGTTTCACAGATTGATGTATTGAGTAATGAAAGTGCTATCATTACTACCACAAACTCCAAGTTAATCTGTTTCCCCTTCATATGTACCTGAGGAGACTCACAATCTGCCTACCAGCTCTACATGACTTCCACGCACCCATCACATTCTGCTTCCACTGAGGCGCCACTGGTTCATCACAGTCCTTCTTCTTGTTCTTAAAATTTATTTTCAATTCTCTCCATGTATTTTTCCACCATCCTCGTGATCTTGTTTTAATCCCTCCCAACATTAATGTTTTCCCCAGCTAATATCTCAGAAATGTCTCCTCTTTGGTCTTTGCTGTTACCTACATTCCTATTAAAACCAATCTCATATCCCACCTCTTTGACTTTAGCTCGTCTTGGCCCTTTTACATGCTTGGTACTTTCTGTATCAACTTCCTCTCGAGATGTCTTCCTGCATATTAACTGTGATGAAACTATGAGTTGTTTGATATTTCCTAAATTGCTTCAAACTTTTAAGATAAATTAGGACTGCATTATCCCGTTGGAGATTTGAGGTGAGCACAGCATCTTCCCAGTACGTTTAACTTCGAGATACAGCATGGAAACAGGTCCTTCAGCCCACTGGGACAACACTCGCCATCAATCACCAATTCCACCCCAGTTTTACGTTATCCCAATTTCTCATCCACTCCCTGCACATTAGGGGCAATTTCACAGAGGCTAATCAAGCTACAAACGCGCACGTCTTTGGGATGTGGGTGGAAACCAGAGGACCTAGAGGATAACAACTCACTCACAGGAAGAACGTGCAGAATCCACACAGACAGCACCTGAGTTCAGGATCGAATCTGGGAGTTAGTGCTGTACGGCAGCAGCTCTACCAGCTACGCCACTGTGCCACCACAGAGCACCATTTTATTCTCAAGGTGTTTCTATGCATAATTCAAAATCGTATCACATTTTTGCTTGGCAGGCCTGTGAAAAATATGAGAAAACGTAACAAGAAACAGAAAATGTTGAGAATATTCATCAGGTCATACAGCATTTACAGAAGGAGAAACAAATTTAACATTTTAGGTTTAAGATTTAGTTGTACATGGATAGGATGGGATATGGGCCAAATACAGGCAGATTGAATTTGTGTAGATGGGACACGTTGGTCAGTGTGGACTAGGTGGGCCGAAGGGCCTGTTTCCACAACATATGGGTCTATGACTATAACTCTATGTAATGAAGGATAGACACAAATGCCAGGCAGCATCTCTAGAGAAAATGGATAGGTGACGTTTTGGGTCGGGATCTTTCTTTAGCATTATGTGTCTGTATTGGTACACATCAGCAACAATTCAGATAATATGTGAAAATCTCTGTGTCTTTCCCATAAGCCCTCAACAATGCAGTAAATCTAGATATGATTACTCATTGTTTTATGCATTAAAGATTTCATTCTAACCGTTTAATGACCTTAGTTTTATCAGGACTAGATTTGTGATTTGTTAAATTTGTTAAATTTGGTGTCGTATCTCAAGTAGACCAGATGGATAGGAAATTAATGGGTCTGTTGGAGGTAATACTCAATTGTTGGATTGTAATAGTTAATACTTTTCATTTGCCTCCATAGACTGTACAATCCATCCATTTTTGTAATGAGATTCCTCTACATTCATGAGAAAAATTACAATCTAGTTTAATGCATTTACACAGATTTATGCTACATTTACAGCCAGAATCCACTAAGGCCCTATTACACACATGTTACCCTTTTTAGATTTACTATGCTATGACATGGCTTATGTTTATGTTGTAAAACCTTTTATATCTGTGAATAAAATGTACTATTCCTTAGGTAGAACCTTTTATTGTGATCATACCCAATGATTTCCCTGATTTAATGTTATTAAATACATTTTGCTTCTGTCAAGTGATATAAAATAACCAATATTTTGAAAAAAATCATTTTATGTTGCATCTATGTTATACTGAAAAGAAGATAGTGAACTGGAGTCTGAAGAGGCGTCTCGACCCAAAATGTCACCCATTCCTTCTCTCAGGAGATGCTGTCTGTCCCCTGAGAGAATTCAGCATTTCTCCAGCATTTTGTGCCTATCTTCGATTTAAACCAGCATCTGCAGTTCCTTCATACACATGGTAAATTTAGTTTGTTTTGATTACTACTGTTTTGTTTTCTACTTTCTATATTTTTGATACTATTAATCCTTTCTCCCAAATAAAAATATGTGAAACACTAACAAAAAGTAACACTTCCTGCTTACTTTGTCATGATTCGTTCTTAATTCTTTCATTTTGTTATACCACCTTAAACATAATATTCATAACATAATGGACATATTACAAATTAACAATCGAGACAGATGCATATAACCTTAGCAAGTACATTAATTGCACACACTGTGCCCTCCTATAATCTACACTGCAATAAGACTCTTGTAACCTGAACTGTTTATGGTTATGGATGGAATAACATGTTTACTAGCCTACAAATTACTCCTTAACTGGGCAAAATTGCACCATTAACTATATGGATTGCTGACCATATTTTCTTCCCTATTATGAATGCTAAAGCCAGTTAAAATGTACGCTTAAACCACCTAACAAGTGAATTCTTATAATGAGGTCCACCTTGAAACTCTACAAAGAAAACCTCCCATGATTTCTGATATTATTTGGCTTCCCATCCCTTGTCCTATTAATGATCAGATTTGCTGGAGATCTTCATCAGAGATGGTGCTTCCTGCCAGCTATCTGTAGTGCATCTGTAGATTGAGGGAGGGGTTGGGGCATTAAATTAGATGAATTATGCCTGTATTTCCAGAGTGACTGGCTCGTAAACTGGCTATTGCTTCCCAGAATGCTACTTAACCGCACAGTTCAAACTTCCACACTACTGAAATATAGGAAGAACTTCTGGGTACCTATCTGAATAGGAAATTTTATGCTATGAACGTGCCTTTTCTTTCCTATTCTGAATGTTATATATTCTCTCAGTGGACAATGTAGCATGTAAGAGTGAGATTGTGCAAAGCAGATGTGAGTTACTTGATATTCCCTGAAAGGAGGCACAAAGTACAGCTGAGTGATTTTGATTGTTAGCTTGCTTGAGATTTCATAGCAGCTCCCTTGGTAAGTATGCACAGTTGTAAATCACCTGGGCGTTAGTTCAGACAAAGCATCCATGTGTTTAATGGTCATTAAATGATTTGGAATCCACTTATTCATATGAGGCTCAGAAGGCATTTTTTAGCTTTTTGCCCACACATGGATAAGAAATTGTTGACTGATCCCTGTAAAAAGTATCCTGATTGTGTGTGATGAATTTTGATAGATATATGTTTCACGAAATGTTGTGACTATTGTCATATAGAATCACAGGAAATAGGTGCCTCGGCCTAATTCGAACATGGCGACCAAGATGTCCCATCCAAACTAGCCTTATTAACCTGCGTTTGGCCTATCCTATCCATGTTCCTATCCAAATACCTTTTAAATGGTGTTAATGTACCTGCGTCAATTACTTTGCTCAGGCATTTTATTTAATCCACATGTTTTATCAATAATTTTTTATTATTCATGTTTTATGTGTCATTCCTAACTGTCACTGTATGTCATGTTGCCACTTGCGGGCGCAGCACTAAGGCAAATTCCTTGTATGTGAATACTTGGCCAATAAACATTAATTTATTTATTCATTTCTCTGGCAGCTTGTTCCATATACTCACCGCTCTCCATGTGAAAATGTTGCCCCTCATGTTCCTATTAAATCGTTTCACTCTCACCTTAAACTTATATCTTCTGGTTCTTGATTCCCCCTAAAATGGGTAAAAGATTCTCTATCTACAATATGTCACAATCTTGCAGTAAGTCTAAGGCACCATGAAAAATTATACCTTCTGTAAAGCGTTTCCATTTTCGTAACATAATTGTCATAAAAAATAATATAGCGTTACATTATCTTCTTGCAGTTCTGATTTTGGCCAGTGTCGCCCTTTAGGATATTACTTCCACACCCACCTGTTCAATAACCTCTCTTTACTTTGTGACAATGAGAGTTGGTTGAAGACATTGCATGCGTGATCTCAACCATCTGAAGAGCCGATGCTGTGTCAAAACTCAAGAGTATCCAGTCACCTGAGATTACATGGAACGTCAAGTTAACCCTTTTGCATTTGATCATCATTTGCAATGAAAATATTCAAAGGTGTAAATAAATATCCTGACATTTCTTCACTGAGACGGGATGATAATGAGGGCTATTGATCACGTGCACTTATCCCTTTGGCAATTTTGTTTTGTATCGACGAATACATTTAGTTAGTTACATATGGACTTGTTTTTATTCTCACTGAATCGCATTTGTAACTATGGCTAAGTGAGGTTAGAAAACAAATCCATGCTCAAGATTGCTGATCTCCAGGTTGGCTCCAATGCTCACAATCTGCTCTGATCCATTGAGAAGCAGAACACCATGCATTTTTGCGAAAGGGTTGATTTTTCTGCATAACATTCATTGTTCCCTCTCTGGAGGACACTTCATTTTGTTGGTGAGGAGCTGAACGTGGAAGCAATAATTCTGGAAAACGTCATCATAATTAAAAGGGATCTCACAAGTTGGTGAATTGTAAAACCCATTGTCCGTTCCCAGGTGGGAAATAAACATAAAGAGATGATCCATCCTCAGAAAGCAAATGACAGTCAGAGGAGGCAAATATATCTATGAAGGAAAGCATGCAGTCAGGTTATGGGTCAGTTGAGGGTTGAGTCAGAGTAAGGATCTGTAAATGTTTCTGTTCTGGAGGTACATACTAAAGTTCTCAACCTCCTAACTCTTTCTATCCTCTATCTCAGAGGTCTCTAATGACAGCAAGCTGGAGAAGCTTGAACAGCCACTGACAATGGACAAACAAAATTGGTCTATCTGTTCCTTTGAAACAAATAAATCTCCTGGAAGGGATGTGTTTTAATTGGCTTTGCTGGAAGTAGCATTGTTTTAGTTGGTGACACATCAGAAATTCCTGAGTAAGCTTCTACATGCCCAAGGGGAAGAAGGAAGGGAACAGAAATAATGATGCAAGATGCAATGAATCTTTTATCCATTATGTCACTGTTATACATGCATTACAAAATTCTGTCCAGGACCGTTGCCAATTGAGTCTAGTCTGTTTGTGGGCCAGTCAGTAATTTGGACCAGACCTGTGCTGTTGCCTCAGGGAAGATCTCTGAAGGATACGTTCACCAATGTGCAAGATGGAGGGTGAGTGGACACATGTCTGGACAACTTGGACAAAGACGTGCACTTCAAAATGGGCTTTGTGGAGGAATTCATAGTTGGGATAGAACTGCCTACACCAGTTCAAATTAACCAGTGGGAAATGAAGAGTTTCCCAATCAGTTCTGGGCTTGGAGAAAAATACCTCTGTCTTGTATGTGTGTAGCATTAACTCTTTTGCTGAATCCTTCAAGAAGGGCACAGGGATAAATGAAACGACGATCACAGACAATCCCTGGTTAAAATCTCCATGTACGTACACAACATCACTGTGCCAGACTGGGACTTAATGCCCAATTACAGACTGATGAGAGTGACTGGCCAGTCTCAACCTGCTTTGGGATCCACAATCAATCCCAGAAAAAAAAAATGAGGCATGTTTCTTGGTTACTGATCAGTCCAATTCCTTGTTCCCACGCAAGAGTGATTGAACAATTTGAACTAGCTTTGGGATCCACAATAAAACACAACAACAATGAGACATGTTTCCTGGCAGTCCAGTTCCTTGTTGGTCATATGTCTTATTCCCATCACCACATATCTGAACATGCTGGGAATGTGGCCTGGAGGAGAAGGGGCACTCCCCAGTCATTGGGATGTACATTGCCAAGAAGGAGAAACTGGGAATGTGCAAACAGCATTTCATCTTGATTTTTAAGAAATAACCTGTTCATGAATTGCAACATGCTCTCAGCTTGCTGTGATTGGTGCAGATATGGACCATCCAATGTGGCTAGGACATTGTGATAATGCCTGTGCCTGTAATAATTGTGATAAATGCCAGGTTTTTGCTTAAGGTTCCAGCTTCTGCAGTTCCTTGTGTCTCCTGCTATATCATGCACAATTATGAACTTTGCAATATGGTGGTTGACATCATTCATATGTTTGTGCCTGATGGACAACTGGAAGCAAATGAGCACCAATGTAGACAAACAAGTGTCTTTACACATCTACACATCGCCTTTGCCCTAAACTCATCCCTAGAACACTTGGAGAAGAGAGACACCTACGTCAGACTCCTAATCATCCTACCACAACCAGAGAGCAGTGCTGAACTTCTTTCTACCTCTTTAATGATCCTCGGATTATCCTTGATCGAACTTTGCTGGCTTTACCTTGCACTAAACATTATTTCCTGTATCATGTATCTATACATGATTTTCTTGATTAGTACGGGTGTCAGAGGTTATGGGGAGAAGACAAAGAATGGGGTTAGGAGATAGATCAGCCATGATCGAATGGCGGAGTAGACTTGATGGGCCTAATGGACTAATTCTGCTCCTATCACATGATCTTATGATCTGATGATACACTGTGGATGGCGCGATTGTAATTATGTATCGTCTTTCCGCTGACTCGTTAGCACGCAACAAAAGCTTTTCACTGTATCTCAGTGCACGTGACAATAAACTAAACTAACTAACTAAATGTTGGTGTATAGTTTGGTAATTAAATGATTGTGAAGCTTTCATCCTTTAATTGCATACAGAATGTTAGTGCTTTACATGAAACCTCAATAAATTGCACAATGAAGAACTTATGGTAATTGATGCAAATATCTTGAGAATAGTCGTTTTATTTGTAAATTTCTCCTTAATATATTCAAATAGGGGGATCCCTGAAGAGATTCCCTAAAATACAGGATCACAATGGGTTTTGAGTTCAATCTACAATTATGTTCAATTAAAGACACAATTAAAGACAGGTAATATTAACTATAGCCTCTCAGGAATAAATCCTCTAAAGCCTGTTTAAAAAATGTTTAATTTTTACAATCCCTTTACATTATTATCCTCAAGCTTTGTTACAAATGTTAGCCTGACAAAAAAAAGAATGCTGCAGTTTCATAATCTGTCAATAGATGTCACTAAGGCTCCAGGAGACATAGAATATCCCTCTGCACACAGACAGAACCGTTTTTTTGGTTTTGCCATGCTTCTCCAAAAGAGCTTCCATTTTACTATCAAGTTTGGATCATGTGCAGGCAAATAAAATCAGTTCAGCTAGGCATCATGTTCGGAACAATCATTGTGGGCTGAAGGGCCTGTTTCCTGCGCTGTATTGTTCTAGGTTCAATATGGAATAACCTCAAAACATATCTTATCACATATGGCTGAATTTTAGTTTAGTTTAGTTTAATTTAGAGATACAGCACAGAAACAGGCCCTTCGGCCCACCGGGTCTGCACTGACCAGCTATTCCCGCACACTAACACCATCTCCACACACTTGGGACAATTTTTACATTTACACCATGCCAACTAACCTACAAACCTGTACATCTTTGGAGTGTGGGAGCAAAGCAAAGATCTCAGAGAAAATTGACGCAGGTCACGGGGAGAACGTACAAACTCCATACAGACAGCACCCGTAGTCAGGATTGCACCCGGCGTTGTAAGGCAGTAGCTCTACCGCTATCCCACCATGCTGTCCCTAGTAACAGATGACAGCAGGATTAAATATTTGCTACTATTTGCAGAATGTTTACACTTGTCAATGGTTTAGTGTGTGCGTGAATGGTCATTGCCTCCTCTCTCTCGTTCTAAAGACTAATTTAGTTGTCACAGGCCTGGCACCATTTTTTAATGCCAGTCAATGGCAACATTTCTCATTTACTTAGTTGAACTTCTTTCACTTCTTTTCAAGCTATTTTTTTCTATGATTGATTTTTGCTTTAGAAGGTATATTTATTTTATTTTCTTGATTTTATAACTTTGTGGGAACTTTGTGGGAACTTTGGAACATGTTTGTGTCTGTCCTTAGTTAATGATGCATAAACTAATAACTTGAATCTGCCAGTAACACTCACTAATTAGAACAATGACCTGGTCAGATGGAAATAACGTGAGAATGTAGGCCTAGACATTGGATTATGTAGTGCCTGCTTTTGTGGGTGCGAATTGTGCAATTTTGAAATCGTTCCATTCTACTCAACTGACCATTATGGGTTAAAATTGTGACAAGCATGATATTGGATCTGTCATTTCTAGGCATGATCTGTGATAGTGCACCTAGAGGGGAAACTACTACAGTCATCTCCTGCCAGCCTTTTTATTCAAGGAGCCTGCTGGAACAGCGTACGTGACCTCAGTACTAGCATCTTGTTGATTGGGAGCTGAATGCCTCTATGAGTGAATGTAAGATCTGACTCATAAGCAAACGAGTAGAATTAGGCCATTAGGCCCATCAAGTTTACTCTGCCATCAGTCTGTAGAAGGGTGTCGACTCGAAATGTCACCCATTCCTTTTTCAAGGGATGCTGCCTGTCCCGCTGAGTTACTCAAGCATTTTGTGTCTATCTAAGTCGACACTGCCATTCAATCATGGCTGATCTATCTCTCCCTCGTAACCCCATTCTCCTGCCTTATCCCCATAATCTCTGACATTGTCTCTTCTCCATGGCAGTCAGAGCATGCATTGCCACTGTCTTACTGCCAGGTTTGGTGTGTATTTAATACTGATGATCTTCACTGGCTTGCTCTGAATTGAGTGAGATCTCATTGCGGATCACACGTCCCATTCCAGTGGCCATTGCTGGCTGTAAAGCCCTATAATGCTTCTGCACAATAGATTTTAGCTAGATTTGAAATTTGTGAGGACCACTATTTTATATTCGTGCTCATTTTTAGCGCACCAAAATTTGGTTCAATCCTCTTTTTCATTTTTTAAAAACTGTTATTAAAATCAAAGTAACTTGCTGGAACAGTTTTGTAGTCTGAAACAGGTTGAGTTGAGGGAAGCAAATTTGCATGTTACCATCTGTTCCACATATTCAGACTTTGTTGGACAACCCAAGTAATAGATACTGAAATGGAGAGTAATCATAGCCCAACTTTCTTGAAGGGAAAGTAATACGATAGAAGCAGTTCCCAAATTAATTTTCCAATGCTGACAGTCAATTAGCATAGAGACAACAAGATTAAGGGTGCAGCTTCTTATCATTTAGTTCACTTTGTTTTAGTTTAGTTTAGAGAACCAGAATAGAAACAGGCTCTTCAACCCACCGAGTTCACGCTGACCATCCACCATCGATCACCCATTGCCACTAGTTCTATGATATCCCACTTTCTCATCCACTCCCTACACACTTGGGCAGTCTTACAGAGGCCCATTAACCTACTAACCCGCATGTCTTTGGGATGTGAGAGGAAACCGGAGCACCCGGAGGAAACCCATGCGGTTGCAGGGAGAACACACAGACTCCTCACAGACAGCACCTGAGGTCAGGATTGAACCTGGGTCTGTGAGGCGGTGGCTGTACCAGCTGCTCCACCGTGCCACCCAAATCTGATTCAAAAATGATGGTTTGCAATAAGCTAAACCTTTATAAAACAATTTGTATTTCAGTTTAGTTGGTAAAGGTAGTTGAACATGAATGCTTGTTGGACAGCACGGAAACGGGACGTTTGCTCCAACTCGACCATGCCAACCAAGATGCCCCATTCAAGCTGGTCTAATTTACCCACGTCTGGTTCATACCCCTCTCAACCTTTCCTATCGATATATCTGTCCAAATATGTTTTAAATTTTGTTATGGTACCTGCCTCACCTAAATCATCTGGTAGCTCATTCAATATACCCACCATCCTCTGAGGGAATAAGTCACCCCCTCAGGCTCCTATTAGATCTTTACCCTCACCTTACACCTGTGTCTTTTAGCTTTTGATCCCCTTACCCCAGAACAAAACCTCTGTACATCCACCCTATCTATTCCCCTCATAATTTTATACACCTTGATAAGATCACCATCATCCTCCTGCACTCCAAGGAATCAAGTACAAGTCTGCCCAATAGCTCTGGCCCTCGAGTCCTGGCAACATCTTTGTAAGTCTTCTCTGTATGATTTCCAGCTTAACAATATCGTTCCTATAGCTGGGTGACCAAAACTGAGCACAATACTCCAAATGTGGTCCCACCACCTTTTTGTACAACTGGGAGAGAGAGATGAAAAACTAAATGCTACTCCCCCAACATGGATGTTTAAGAAGGAACTGCAGATGCTGGAACATTGAAGGTAGACAACATTGCTGGAGAAACTCAGTGGGTGAGGCAGCATTTATGGAGCGAAGGAAATATTCAGACTGAAGAAGGGTTTCGATCCGAAATGTTGCCTATTTCCTTCGCTCCATAGAACCTGCCTCACCCACTGAGTTTCTCAAGCATTTTTGTCTACCCCCCAACATGAATTATGGGTTGTGTGGTGGGGTGGGGTGGGAGATAATGGGCCTCTGTAAAACTGCCCAAGCTCCTGAAGTTAACAGCAGGTCAGCTGCAGACACCACCAGTTGCTTACTGATGGATGGATGAAGAGGGAGATACAGCCACTTTGTAAACTCCTCTTTAAAGGGTCATGGTCTCGGAACCTCAAGTCCTACACTGGCAACTGAGGAGAGGAGACATTTCTTCTTTCAGCAACTTTTATTTCTTCAGAATTTCCAAACCCGAACAGGCTCTCAAGTCCTGGAAACATCCTTGTAAATCATCTCTACTTGTCGAGTCCAACCCTGTGGCAAGAAAAGGAGATTAATCCATATAGTTCAGCCATCTCCAACTGTTTTAAACCAATGACTGCCAACATGCAACTCCCTTTGCCAACCATACACAAGCACAAATTGTACAGAAAGATTGCGAATGTGCCCAAGTTCTTGAGGAAGGAATGAATGTGGATGGGTGTAGTTATTTTTGGGCCCATTTGGCCTGCTTCCATGCTGTATAACTCCATAACTCTATAACTCTCAAGTAGTATTGTGAAGTTACTCAAGAGTGGATGGGTGAATGGCATGCACTGGCACCATAATATAACATGAGGTGAGGATAGTGCAAAATAACATACATTCTTCAATTGATGACTATTGTAAAAAAAAATGGAACCAAGAGACTGCAGGTGCTGGAATCCTGGGCAAAACTCAAAGTGCTGGAGGAGCGCAGCAGGCAAGGCAACAATTGTGGAGGGAATAGGCAGGTGATGGGACCTTGGTTCAGAGGGGTCTGATGTTTCCCCAGCACTCTGTGTTTTGTAATTAAATAGACCATGCACTAACACTGTATTTGACCCATTATCGATTGTAGTCATGCAGGAAAGACTCAACTCATCCGCTGCTGACCTATTCAGTCTAATGTTGATTACCAGCAGTCACGGTGGGTCACATGGGCCTTGTCTGTTGTCATGTAGAAATAAATTAGAGACTACCTCACCAAGATATGCACATTTCTAAGAGGGATTGATAAGATAGATGTTGAAAGGGTATTTATTAGAACTGGACAGTCTGGCTTGTGCATATGGTCCCAAGATAAGGGGTGGACAACTCAACCTTGAGTTAATGTGGTCCCAGGATAAGGGGTAGACAACTTAACCATGAGACAATGAGAACTTCATTGATATAGAGGGCTGTAAATGTCCCCTATTTGATATTTCCATATGACGTAGGGGGCCATTCAGATACTGAGTCTTTGATACTATTTTGGACAGATATATGGATAGCAATAGTTTATAGATCTATTGGCCATATTCTGACTAGCCCAGAACGCCAACTTGGTCGGCATGGACAAATTTGGCCGAAGAGCCTGTTTCCGTGCTGACATTATACTGGCTCACTGAGCCATTCCATTTCCCCCACTCATTTCTACTGTAACCTATTCTCTTCACATTCCTATCAACCCCCACCAGATTCTATAACATGTGGGCCAATTTACGGTGGGCAATTAACCTACCAACTCACACACTTTTGGGAGTGGGAGGAAACCGGAGCATCCGGTGGAAATCCACGAGTTCACAGGGAGAGCCTGCAAACTCCGCAATGGGGCAGCACCCGAGGTCAGGATTGAAACTGGAGCTGCATCTCCTCTCATAAACTCCTTTATAATTTTGAAGACCATTTAGAAACTTTAGAAACTGCACTTTTATAGATTGCTTCTTGATGCTTGTTGTTTGACACTGCTTCTCCCTTTTTCTTGTTTTAGATACATCAACAACTGTTCCGGGCGACATGGTAGCACAAACAATCAAAGGTCTAAAGTACATTTAGTATGAAGCGAGAATCAGCATTGCACCCAAAGACCTATTTTTTTATTACCCTCTCATGTTTGGAGTCCCACAGCAACTTACATTGGCATGTAAACCCATTGCGTAAGTTGTTCTGCTTTTGACTATGGGTCTGGCTTATCTTAATATTTGAGCAGCATTAGAAACCATCATTATTGATAACACAGTAGCAACTTTCAGTTATCTATCTCATTTAGCATTAAAAGGCATACCAGGCTTCACGGAATATAAATGATCAAAAAATGTCCACTAAATCTTCAAACAAATGGTTAGTTATAGGGAGGCTCCTGAAGAAAAAAAAATGATGAGCAATGCTGGAAGAAATTCTAGGGACAGGGTTTCAGATTGTTGATGACTCTCCCAACTGGGTGAATTATCGTCACTGAGTATGACTGTAGCTTCTTGGTGACACAAGTCAACTATTGGATGTACTATGTTATATTCCTGTTAGTGTTCATAAAACACAACAAAATATAAAATGATCATGAAGAAGCTTTCCATAACTCAGTCCGAGTTATAAATTCCATCTAGCTGATCTACTTACTGTAGAATGGACCCTAATGAAATGCCTAACTGGTATTGTATTAGTGCCCCTAAAAATTGCATCATCAAATTGATATGATTGCACTCTGCAGGTTCCTAGTAAATTATGGAGACTGGTCTATTTATATCAGCTTGGCCAGAAACAGAGAAAAAGTTCCAATTGCAGCACATTTTGTTGCTTTGAAAAGAATAAAAAACTTAACAAGCATTGCTGTGCCAATCATTTTCCTTTCAGACCGACTTTATAAAAATTGCAATAGTACTGATGAAACCCATCTCAAATGCATCATGAGAATGGTGACAGATTGAACAACATACTATATGGCTATATAATGGCTGAACTCACCAATCTAACATCAATGTGGCTGATGGAGACTAACTAATCAATGTTGACTAAGAGAAATTGGATAGGCGCTTGAGATAAAATAATTTCAAGGTTTATTTGGATGAAATGGGATAAAGAAATAGATAAATGCCATTGTCTCATTCTCAATGGGTCAAATGGCTTTCTTCTGTGCCATTACAATTATATTATTCTATAAAAAACAATGATATCTAGATAGGACCCTGTGAATGACCATAATCAAAAGTATGACACAAAATGCTGGAGTACTTCACACAGGACAGGCAGCATCTCTGGAGAGAAGGAATGGCTGACATTTTGGGTCAAGACCATTCTTCAGATCTGAAGAAGGGTCTAGACCCAAAGAGTCACCCATTCCTTCTCTCCAGAGATGCTGCTTGTCCCGCTGAGTTACTCCAGCATTTTGTGTCTATCTTCAGTGTAAACCAGCAACTGTATTTGTAAATGCTGTGATTAATTCTTTATTCCTGGCAAATTATTTTGTTAAATAGGAGAACTCCAGTGGAGAACTCATTCATATCAACATATGGGGCCTCTTTAGGCAATTGGCTTTCACATATGTGCAGACTGTGAAGTGTATGCTCTTATTTCCATTCCCAGCTCTTTATGTTGAAGATTTAAAATTGATCCCTTCCTCATTACTAAATCCCCATCCGACGAGGATGGTTCAAGTTTATTCATGGGCAAGAAGAATCTGTAAGGAGCTTAATCAGATGATCCTTTTAGCTGTTATGACTATTTCATGTAAAATCATGAATGCTGTTTCTCAGTACTTGACTGCAGGCACTAATCTGATTCAGTGCCACGCTGTGAGGATGAGGTCAGATCAACATAAAGGGATGAGCAAAGAGATAAGGACAATTTGATGATTCAACACTGACATGACAAAGAGAATGCAGACCAGTTCAAAAACACAGTATGAGGCTGTTAGACATCAGCAGGTTTGGATCTACACATGTGTTTTACATGTAACAGTCATGAAGTGGACTATTACTGCAATGAATACCCAATGAAATGCCACAAACTATAGCATGAGCATCAGTAGTTTAAAATTTGTGTGTCATTCATGAGAATAAACTATGATATTTGCTCATACGTGCATGAAATAGTTTTACAGATACTCCAACAACCACATTATATAGAACCACGTGTTAAAACAAAACAAATGCTTCACACCTTCTCCATACAAAAATGTTCTAATGGGCAAAAGTTGCTGGGATAACTCAATGGGTCAGGAGCATCTCTGGAGAACATGGAGAGATGATATTCCAGGTCGAGTTCCTTCATCTTTTTTTTTGTAAACCAGAATCTGCAGTTCCTTGTATCCATATGTTATAATGGGCCCTTGTCAAAATGGCTTCAATTACAAACTATTTGTATAATCATTGTTTACTAACTTCAGAAGATGGTGAGATCTCAACAGTTGAAATAATACCATTTTGGCTCATTAATTGACATTGGAAATTTAAAAAAATAAGAACTTCCAACATTAATCTTCACTAATCAGATGTTGGTTAGAATCATGATCCTCGTGAAAGTGTAACACTCTGCACAAGAGCTGAGATGAAAGGGAGACAAAGAAAAATCAAAACAATCCTTTTGTTTCAGTACTCTGCTACTGAGGTTAACAGACTGAAAACTAATTTAACTCAACAATTTTATATGTTCACTGAAGTCTCATGACCAGTTCATACAATAATCTTCAGTCTTTTCAATGATTTTTCGTGCCATTCTATTCTTAAACAATTGGGAGCTGTTTACTGCTAACTAGAACTTGTCCAGATAAGAAGAGGTAAAGATGAATTTCTAACATAAAAACATAAAAATCCATCTCTACATTTAAATGTGTCTGCAGTTAAACAAAACCATTGTATGTGAAGCAATCTTCAAACAATTGAAGATTTTTTTTTAACGCTGTGTGTTTCAGAATTGTGAGGTGACATCTATTCTTTGGCTTCATATTTTCCACTTATGCCTGTCAATGATCCATACATCATGACTGAATGAGCAGACACTTTTGCTGTTCAATATCTAGATAAATATAGCTAATCTAGGCATTGAATAAAGTGGACTCATTACTTCTCTGACGTTTAGTAGATGTATCATCTTCTATCACCAGTCTTGATTCTGGTGAGAACTATGACTATCAGATTAACTTGGGTCATAAATCAGAAGAAAAAAAGCAGACGCGAAGTAGAATCATAGTAATATAATGCAAGTGATGAAGTAACAATAATTACTTAAGTTTACTTATCTTCACGCCAAAAGTAGGTGCATTTTCTGCTCTGAGTATTATCTTGCTAGCACATTCTCCTGTGAATCAGACGATTGCAGCTTTAAAATCAAATGCAAACTGGAAGACATAATCTCATTTGGAACTTCCCGACACACTTCACTGACTGCTGATTGAAATGTTTGACCAAAGCCCATTATCCCAGATAGCACTGTTACCTCAACCTGTCCCATCAACAACAAATGAGTAAGATATTTATGCGCGTTTATACGGGTGTCAGGGGTTGGGGGAGATGGCATGAGAATTGGGTTAGGAGGGAGAGATAGATCAGCCATGATTGAATGGCGAGTAGACTTGATGGGCTGAATTACCTAATTGAACTCCTATCACTTATGATCTTTAATTCCTTGCTGTTTTCTGGACTTTGCTGTGTGTTAATTGCCTGTGACCTCCTAATTACAGTAATAGCACTTCAATATTAAACCACTAATTCAAATAGACCTGAGGATGTATTATTAATGTGAGAGATTTTACAGGTACACTTGAGCTGTCAAAGTAAGACTGATACGTTCTTCTACTACCACTACTACTACTAAAGTGTCCTCAGACTCTTAGTGCTTTTTGACTGGAAAACTGCTGGCTTATAATGCATTGTCTTTTGGTGTAGGTGACAGTACTTCACCAAAGATTCTATGAAGAATAGTGGCCCTTTCTTTCTCAACCACCAAAAGTTAGAAATCTCATTTTAGTTTATTAAGAGTCATAGAATCATCGAGTCCTGCAGGCCCATAGAGAAACAGATCCTTCAGCCCAACTTGCCCACAGTGGCCAATAGGACCCATCTACACTAATCCCACCTCCGCGAATTTGGCCCATATCTCTCTAAACCTGTCCTATCCATGTATCTGTCCAAATGTATCTTAAATATTGCGATAACACCTGCCTCAATCTCCCTGGGCAGCTCGTTACATACACCTACCATGCTTTGCGTGAAAAAGTTACCCCTCAGATTACTATTAAATAATCTTCACCTTAAACCTATGTCCTCTGGTTCTCGATTCTCCTACTGATGCAAAGATGCAAGAACCTCTGGTACATCTACCTGATCTATTCCTCTCATGGCTTTGTACGCTTCTATAAGATCACCCCTCACCCTCCTGCACTCCAAGGAATAAAGTTCAGAACAAGGGGTCACAGTTTAAGAGTAAAGGGGAAGTCTTTTAGGACTGAGATGAGAAAACCATTCTGTGGTGAATCTCTGGAATTCTCTCTCACAGAATGTAGTTGAGGCCAGTTAATTGGCTATATTTAAAAAGGATTTAGATGTGGCTCTTGTGGCTCCTCTAAAGGGATCAGGGGGTATGGAGAGAAAGCAGGTACAGGATACTGAGTTGGATGATCATGATCATATTGACCTGCTCCGGCACCTATTTTCTATGTTTCTATGTTTCTATGTAAGTCCTAGCCTGCTCAACCTCTTCCAAAACTCACGGCTTCAAGTCCTGGCAACATCCCCATAAGTCGTTTCTGCACTCTTATCTGCACACCGGTTATCTGGTTATTTTCACTGTGCACAGATTTATGTCAGTTCCAACTTTACAACTGTAAAGCGGTTATTGTCATTGAAATGTTGTGAAATATACTCCACAAACACCAGTCCGTGTTATTCTCGTTCGAGAAGGAAAGGATAGGTAGAATCATTGGATGCATAGCAGCATCTTCCCCAGAGAATAATCATCCACCAGCAATAAGAGATAGTGATTTTCTCATCATTGTAACCAAATGTATCAAGGATATGAGATCTGAAAAAAAAAATAGGTGCTAGGGTGATATGATGCAGCAGATGGTTATGACGTGTAATTTTCCCGGCGTATGCATGTGACTGTGACATCCAAACCTTCGGATCCTCGATACTCCAAAGCTATTGCTCAACTTCATAGGCATTTGAATGCTTCATGCTCAAAGCCATACCGCAGCATGCCACACATACAGGCTGCCTATTTAGAACTGTTATCACACTGCAAACATAATGTTCCTTCGCACTATAAATCTTGCCAAAACTCTTTGTTGCACGATGCATATTCAGGAAGGTCTGGAGGATGTTCACGTGCATGACGTTAATATTTGTGAACTGTGCAAATGAAGTAGCTGCCACAGTTTTAGGGGGCAAAGAAACTCAGGATTTTCCAAAGCACTTCTCTGGCAATGGAATGGTTTCAAGAGTGCTGTCCCTGTTAAAGTACAGACTGTTTGCATGCAGCAAGTTCTCATAAATAGATGTAGAACGTTTATTTTGGGTAAAGATAGACACAAAAAGCTGGAGTAACTCAACGGGACAGGCAGCATCTCTGTTGAGAAGGAATGGGTGATGTTTCAGGTCGAGACCCTTCTTCAGACTGATTAGGGAAAAGGGAACCAAGAGATATAGACGATGATGTAGAAATAAAGAACAATGAACAAAAGATATGCAAAAAAGTAATGATGATAACGAAACAGGCCATTGTTATCTATGGGTGAAAACGAGAAGCTGGGGCGACTTGGGTGGGGGAGGGATAGAGAGAGAGGGAATGCCGGAGCTACCTGAAGTGAGAGAAATCAATATTCATACAGTCTTCGACAGTCTGAAGAAGGGTCTCGACCCAAACATCACCTATTCCTTTGCTCCGTAGATGCTGCCTCACCCGCTGAGTTTCTCCAGCAGTTTTATCTACCTTTAATATTCATACCACTATTAGTTTTGGTGATAGCTGCAAGATTAATGTTGCCAGGTCACTGGGAGATCTCCCAAGCCCCTTTCTGAATGGTACCACAGGATCTTCCGTGTAACCCTTGCCATGCATTTGTCACATTGTGAAGGTGGTGCCTCGAACAGTGCAACATTCCTACAGGGCTGCTCAGATGTATCCAGAGAGAGGTAGCAGTCACACCTTCTGACTCTGAAGTAAGTCTCTTCCAACCAAACTAAAACTTCTCAAAGCTAGTGAACAGGGTCGGCATGGTGGCACAGTGGTAGTTGCCACCATGTCACACTGCCTGAGACCAAGGTTCAAACCTAACTACGGGTGTTGTCTGTATGGTGTCTGTATGTTCTCCCCGTGACCTGCGTGGGTTTTCTCCAGGTGTTCCAGATTCCTCCCACATTCCAAAGACATGCAAATTTGTAGGTTACACAAAAAAGCTGGAGAAACTCAAGTTTGTAGGTTATTTGGCTTCTGTAAAATGTGCCTGGCACGTCGGATAGAACTAGTGTACGGGAACTGCTGGTCAGCATGGACTCGGTGGGCTGAAGGGACTTTCCACGCTGTTTTTCTAAACTAAACTAAACTAAACTAAATTAGACTAAATTAAACTAAACTAATCTAAAGTCTGAATGACTACCGTCCGGTGGCCCTCACCTCGGTAGTCATGAAATGCTTTGAGAGGCTGGTCAAGAAACACATCTGCGCCTTCCTCCCTCGCAACATGGACCCGCTACAATTTGCATACCGTCTGAACAGATCCACGGACGATGCGGTCTCCCAGGTTCTGCACACCGCTCTCTCTCATCTTGACAGCCAGAAGGGGGGCTATGTGAAGATGCTGTTCATAGACTACAACACGATAGTCCCCACCAGACTTGCTGAGAAGCTGCTGGAATTGGGGCTCAACACCACCCTGTGTCCTGGACTTTCTCCCCAGCGCCTTTACCACCTCAGGCAATTGAGGAAATTCAGAGTGTCTCTGAGGATCCTCCAGTGCTTCTAAGTGGCTGTGGAATGCATCTTGTCTGGAAATTTTTACGATTTGGTTTGGGAACTGCTCTGCCCAGGATAAGAAGGCTCTGCAGGGAGTTGTGCATTCGGCCGAACGCCCTATGGGAACTACACTCGCCCCCCCTGCAGGAACTATACATCAGAAGGTGCAACTCCAGAGCCAAAAAGATCATGGGAGACCCCTTCCACCCCAGCAATGGACTGTTCCAGCTGCTATGGTCAGGCAAACGCCTCCGTTGTCATGCTGTGAGAACGGAGAGGATGAGAAGGAGTTTCTTCCCAGCGGCCATTAGGACTGCAAACTCCAGCGACTAACTTTACTGTACCAATTTACTGTTGTGCGGTGTCTTTTTAAATTGCTGCTATTTTCCTTTTTCTCCCCTCCCTCCCACAAATGTGTATTATGTGAATATGTGATTCTGTTCCATTCTGTTTGTAGTTTGTTTGTTTGTTTTTTGCACAATTCGCGAGCATTGCCACTTTTCATTTCACTGCACATCTTGTATGTGTATGTGACGAATAAACTTGACTTGACTTGAGAAAGGATAGAAATGCGATCCACTGAGAAAGACAGAGCCTTCTCAGGACAGAGAAAGAAAGATTGCAAGGGGGAAAGCAGTCTGCATGGGTGAGATGTTCTTGAACAGAAAAACAAAGTTCTTCAAGCAAATCTACGCTAATTGGAAACTAGAAGACTTGTCCTTTGTCATTTGGAGAAAGATGAACCCAAGGCCTGGAGATAATTTGGTAATTTAATGCTGACTACAGGTGATCTCACTGACACAGTTGCTTTAAATCTTGTCTATTGGCCTGACAACGCATGGATCCACCTTGAACGCAAACCCTGGAGTTGACTTTTGATGATCAGCAGAGGGCAGAGCAATCAATTTTGTGATTCAACATGTCAGGAATAACACTGATGAGATATCAAAACCTACTGATGGTGATAGATAGTTGTGAGTGTGGAGATGGTCAGACATCTCCTCTGCAGAGCTAAGCCGTAAACAGACTTAATAGGAGAAAGGGAGTAGACACTTGAGCCAGTCACAAATTGACCACAAGTGGACAAGAGAGAGTTTTAGGTGGCCAGAGGGAAATTCACTCTCCTTCTGGCTGGGCAAATATGGCAAGAAGAAAACATTATTATATTTGACTCAGGCACAGATCGAGGACATGGTTGGCATTTATTGTCCATCTTCATCTGCCCCTGGGGCTGTGGTGATGAGCCTCATTTCAGAAATGCTGCAGAGTGTGTAACATTCCTCCCACAATGTTGTCCGAGCCCCCTGTTATATTGAAAGAATAGCAACATCTTTCTAAGTCAGAGCTCTGAGTGTCCAGGAGGGGAACTTGCAGATGATAGAATGTCCCATAAACATGAAGTCATTGATTCTGGTGGTGGAGGTGATGTGCTTGGGAGTTGTCACAGAAGTAAACATGGCGATTTACTGCAGTGCACTCTGTAGCCGGTACATGCTACAGGCACAACACAGTGCTGCTGGACAAAATGACAATATAGGATGATGGGCAAGGTTGCAATGGTTTCTGATTGTTGTTCGTAGGTCCCTTTAAGGCCCGTTGAATTCACTATTCTGTATTCAGTTGAAATGACAGCTCTAAGTATCATAATGGTCCTTAAAGAATCATGGATTTTTCCAAGACTATTTTTAGTGGGATAGCTGGGCATCTAATTCAAGACCTAAATAAAAAGTGCGATGGTCATGACTTAGAAGCAAGCAAGTCTGAAGAAGGGTCTCAACCAGAAACATTCCTTCTCTCCAGAGCTGCTGCCTATCCCGCTGAGTTACTCCAGCTTTTTGTCTATCTAAGAATTTCATTGTTCTCTTTTGGGATATATGACAAAGTCAAGTCAAGTCAAAGTATCCTTTGTTGTCATTCAGACCTTTCAGTCTGAACGAAATTTCGTGCCTTGCAGTCATAACATAGAACAAGACAACAAAACACACAATGAACACAGATTTAACATCCACCACAGTGAGTCCACCAGGTACCTCCACGCTGTGATGGAAGGGAAAAGTCTTAAAGTCCTTGTCTCTTCCCTCCTTGTTCTCCCTCTGCGTTGAAGCCATCCAGACTTCCGATGTTGTGACCCCGCCGGGTGATGGTAAGTCCCGCGGCTAAATCCGAGCTCCACGAATGGGCCAGTTCAAACTCCGCGGCCCGGGGTGGACGAAGCTGCCACCTTCCAGTCCAGCAGGCAAAACATTTGCCGCGGGATCTCCGGAGAACCTGGGACCTGCGAGCTCCCAACGTTGTCATCACTGGGCTCCGCGGCCGAGCCTCCGAGGCTCCGAAGTTGGGTCGCCGCCGCCGCAACGCCACCACAGCCCCGAAGTCGGCCTGGTAAGTCCTGGCTCTGCCTCTGGAGCTCCGAGGTCGGTCCCAGTTGGAGGCCGCCAGCTCCGCGCTTAAGCCTCAGCGCAGACGGAGACAGAGACAGGGGATACGACAAGAAAAGGTCGCATCCCCCCCTCGAAGGAAGAGACTAAAACCAAGTTTCTCCCACCCCCCCACACATACACAACCAAAATAAACTGAATAAACTAAAACACCAGGACAAAAGAAAACAAAAAAAAAGACAAACGGACTGCAGGCGAGCTGCAGCTACAGGGCAGCGCCACCCCTTCCGGAATAAAACACACTTGACTCTCTTAAGATGGTCTTAAATTAAAGATCAGTTGTAAGTGCTTTTTATGTATCTGCTCCCATGTCTTATGGTCTTATGTTCTTTACATGTCATTTCTAACCCTTTCACATTAAAAGACAGAAGATCAATCAAACTAAACTCACTCACCCGAATAATTACATAATATTTCCATTTGTAATATTCCTGATTCAATAATTGGACTTGTTGAATCTGAAAATAAGAAACATGTGATTGAGTCTTCCGATGTAATCTCAACGATAACATTGATAATGGCTTCATTAATGAAGCATTCATTAATTATAAAATGGATCAGTGTGTGAGCCCAGTATATATCTCCACTTTCCATAGCTAGTCAACTATCAGGACCCATGTTACTCTTTAAAATTGAGTCTCTTACAGATAGCAGCATGGAGCCATTAATGCTATTATGCTACATTCATCAAGAAAACAGTTCGAAAAAGGCATAAATATACACCAATTTTGGAAGCAGAAGCTTGTAACTGAATCTTTTGAACACAAACGGCCCTGTATGTGAAGATGGTGTGAGCAGATTGGAACATAGAGGTAAAAGAAAACAGCAGCACAAACACACAACTGTAATTGGTTGCCATGTGCGTAAAAAGTACTTTTTTGTGTTGGAAACGTTACTTAAAGGGGCATTGTCTTTATGAATAAAAAATCATTTGGCAAACCTCTTTGTTGAGTGGGGAAAAGAGCCAGAAAAGCTGTGTGCCATTTTTCACCACAATTACGTCATGCACAAGAGATGAAATTAAGCCTTTCGCTGCAAATTATATCGCTGCCTGTGTGTTTGTAAACAAAGGAAAAAGGTCCCATTGAAAGTCGGGCAAGAAGGCATGCTGTTTATTTAGCAAGCAGAAAATAAAATAAGGAGTGGATTGTTCCCCCTTGAATGTGTAAGCCAGAAGTGCTGCTGCCTTTTCTAAACTTGAGGCCCTGTGTAGGAGGCACATGGTTTTCTGAAACTGCTACTGGCAGAGGGTCAGATCACCGTAAAGAGCTACATAAGTACTGACGGAATTATTGCCTGATGTCAGGTACGTACTCGTGCTTGGAAAGAGATACCCCATTGCCGTCTCCCCCACCCCGACCACCCCCTGTAACTGATAGGTTGTTTCCTTAACTCAACCAAACCACACAGAAAGAAGAGTAAAACTACAGCTCTGTCAGCAGCGATTACATTTATTGAAAACAGTTGTTGATCATTAACCACATGTCACAGCACACTGACACAGCTCTGTTGCAGTTGAAATATTATTTTCCTTCAAAAATATTTCCGCACTTTTGTTAAAGCTCTAATGGTAGTGGAAACTTTATTCATCCCAGGAGATTAATTTCCCTCCTGGAATAAATCACGTTATCTCGTATCGAATGTGTCGTATCGTAATGAGATGTATTGGAGTGAATTCCCTTTGGCACAGAAGCAAAATAGAGCAGATGCTGCAATTCCGAGTAGAAGCTGATGTTCTGAGAAATGTTAGAGGTGAAATATAATTCTGTTTTTTTCTCCACAGACACTGCCTGACCTGCTGAGTACCTCCAGCATTTTCAGTTTTTATATCCTTTAGACCAATTGAAGTTTAGGAGTAGATTTGATCATTTTAATCGTGATGGGTTTAGGCCAAGTAAACACAGAGGAACAGTTTTCAATAGATGATATGCCAAAAGTAGTATGTGCAAGATTAAATAATTGAGATTTTATTCCACTCCCTGATGTTTTGGTAGAGACAGATTCAGTATGGTAGCTTAAAAAAGATGATCAGATGTACACTTGAGAAAGAGAAACAATTAAAAACGAGAAATGCGTTAAAGTGTAAGAAGGAACTGCAGATGCTGGTAAACACTGAAGATAGGCACAAAATGGTGGGAGTAGGCGGAACAGGCCGCATCTTTGGGGAGGAGGAATGGGTGACATTTCGGGTCGAGACCCTTCTAAAGTGTGGGGCAGTGAGACTGAGGCATGGTCTTCAAAAACACCCATGTAGACTCCTGTACTGTATTATTTCAAGAGTGTGTGATTGAATAATTTAGTGCTCATTATTATGGAAATTTACTGCTTCAAGTAAACGTGCTGTAATGCTCCCCATATTTACAGATATTTATTGATGTCCACTCTGGGCAACATAAACAGCTTCGATATTCTGCTTTATCAGTGTCTTTTGAAACATTTCAGGCCACAAAAGGTGATGACAATGCTCAGAAAAATTAAAATTGCATACTTACTTAGTGATGGGAGTTTCATGCTGTATCAATATTTCAGACCTGCGCTTGGGATTCCTATACACAAATACATCCCAAGGAAGTTGACTCATCCAATAATGGATTCTGTTAACGTTGCCATGGAATACCACTGAGAATCCTCGAAGAACATCTCCTGAAGAAAGTTCTGCTGCTTGCTCTTGGGCAATTCACATAGTTAATATTATAACTCTTTTATGTATATATGTACATATATATCTAGAACATGTAGGAAAGAACTGCAGATACTGGTTTGAACCGAAGATAGACACAAAAAGCTGGAGTAACTCAGCGGGGCAGGCAGCATCTCTGGAGAGAAGGAATGGGTAACGTTTCGGGTCAAGACCCTTCTTCAGCCTGAAGTCACGGGAATGGGAAATGAGAGATATAGTAGATGATGTAGAGAGATAAAGAACAATGAAGGAAAGATATGCAAAAATGTAATGGATAAAGGAAATAGGCCAATGTTGGCTGTTGTTGGGTGAAAACGAGAAGCTGGTGCGATTTGGGTGGGGAAGGCATGGAGAGAGAGGGAATGTCGGGGTTACTTGAAGTTAGAGAAATCAATATTCACACCACTAGGTTAGCCAAGCTAAATATGAGATGTGGTTCCTCCGGTTTGCCTTTAGCTTCACTATGACAATGGAGAAGACCTAGGACAGAAAGGTCAGTTTGGGAATGGGAAAGAGAATTAACGTGTTTAACAACCAGGAGATCAGGTAGGTTCAGGTGGACTGAGCAGAAGTGTTCAGCAAACTGATCGCCCAGTCTGTGTTTGGTCTCGCCGATGATGTATGACCAACGGATATAGTAGATGAGGTTGGAGGAGCTGCAAGTGAACTTCTGCCTAACTTGAAAGGACAGTCTCGGTCCATGGTCAGATTTGAGGGAGGAGGCATAGGATCTTCTGCGGTTGCAGGGAAAGGTACCTGGGGAGGGGATGGTTTGGGTGGGAAAGGATGAGTTAGCCAGGGAGTTGCGGAGGGATTGGTCTCTGCAGAAGGTGGAAAGTGGTGGAGAGGGGGAGATGTGGTTAGTGGTGGGATCCCGTTGGAGGTGGCGGAAATTTCAGAGGATTATGTGTTGCATGCGACGGCTGATGGCGTGAAAGGTAAGGACTAGGGGGACTCTGTCTCGTTTGCGACTAGGGAGAGGGGGAACAAAGGCAGAGGTGCGGGGTACCGAGGAGACACGAGTGAGGGCCTCGTCCATTGCCAGAGTGAGGCCACATGCAAACTGAAGGAACAACACCTCATATTTCACTCGGGCAGCTTACAATCCAAAGATATGAACATTGAGTTCACTAATTTTAAGTAACTAAAGGACTTTTTTCTTCCCCCTCTCTTCCCTGTGCCCCACCTGGACTCACCCATTTCTATGATTCCCCCCCCCCCCCCCCCCCCCCCCCCCCCCATCCCCCTTGTCCCCTTCCACCTCCGTCCCTTGCCCCAATATCACAATTCATACCTCTTCTCTCCTTATCTCTCAGCCCCGTGCTTGTTTTTCATCTCGGACCTTTATCCACCCATCAGCTGATCAATGCTACTCACCTCTATCCACCTATCACTAGCCAGGGTTTGTCTCGCCCCTCCCCCCCCCCCCCCACCCCCCCCCTCCCCCCACCTCTCTACCAGTTTCAACCCCCCCTCCCTCCCCCTCACGAGAATCAGTCTGACAAAAAAACTTTGCCTATCCATGTTCTTCAGAGATCCTACCTGACCCGCTGAGTTGCTTTGATCTCAAACTTTGTCTTTCCTGCTCAAGATACTAGCATGTGCAGTTCCCTCTTTCCACTAGTTATTACTCTCTAACAATGTATCTCAGTGAAGTTAAAACTGAATACTGGATGATAAATAATCAGCCAGAGTGCCCAGCAAGTTTGGAACCTCTCAGTTTGAACAGAAATCCCAGACTTGGTGGCACTAATGTGGTAAAATGCTGGCAGTTTGACACACCACTGCTGGCAATAGCTAACAAGATCCAGTCCACAAACCCTTGCAATGTTTGACATTCCTTCACTATTGCTCACAGCAAGCTACAAAAAGCCGGCCTGTATTGAGTGGGTCAATGGCTGCTAAAATAATTTATGGTAGAATGTGCTTAAAATGCTTGTGCTGCTATATATTATTGATCATAGTACTCTGAATCATATGGATCTAGATTATAAGCCTTGAAGTTTGTATCAAACATCAGTTTCAAAGCACAAAGGTTTATATAGTAAATTACATGAATAAATTACAAAGTAAAATATCTTTGAGCCATACTAATAATGTTCATGACAACTGTCGGAGATCAAAAGTCAAACTTTATTAATGGTGCACTTGAACATAAAGCTGCCACAGATTGAAATTTACTGGCTGGCAGTAAAATGTGTGCAATTATTTCCAGCTATAGATTGAAAAAATCCACAAATAGCTCAAATTTACCAAAATAGTTCAAAGGGGCCACTCGTTGTTTTGATCGAGGGCACCTACGGTCCAATACATTCTCTATAACATTTAAGAAACAGATACATGGATAGAACAGGTTTGGAGGGATATGGACCAGGTGGGACTAGTGTAGCTGGGACATGTTGGCCAGTGTGGGCAAGTTGGGCTAAGGGGCCTGTTTCCACACTGTATTACTCTAAACCACCATGAATCTAATTGGAAATATTCATCCATTGTTTCTCAAATATATCTCAATAAAATCAATAAAATGTCTAAGGTATCAGCTAAGTATCTGTTTTACTGTCACTGTAAAATGAGATTTTTTTGAATTGTTGTGATTTTACCTCTATCAATCACACTAATCAGGCATTAACCTTTTCTCTTACACTGTGTAGATCTGGATTGGATCAATCCTGCTTTGAAACAGAAAGCCACTTCTTTAAATAGAGACATATTTTCAGTGAATAGCATTGGAAGGCTTCAAACTGATTGAAGTCCAAAATGGGTTAATGATGGTTATCTGTAGCCAGAACACACCCACACACACACTTCAATTTCAAATGCAGTATTATCATTCTAATGAAAAATTTTCCTGGTTAAAACTGTTGCTTGACAACTGGCAGAAATTACTTTGACATTTTACTGTGTCATTGATGCCTTTGCTGGCCCTTTTACAGGTGGGGCGCAAAACTCGAGTGGCTCAAGAAACAGCCACAAAGTAGACTGTAAACGGACAGCATGCAAATAAATTGTGGCTCGTGTCTAATATGATTAAGATGGTGAACTGTTAGCTTTGCCTGTAGTGTACATTGTCAGATTGTGTATAGGGATGAGTGGGAAAAGTGAATAAAAATGAAGTGCCAGAGAAAATATTTAAAGCCAACCTGCGCCTCATAAAGGGCTGTATTGAATAGTTTAACTTTAGAAACAGCCAACAGAGAAAGTGCTGGTAGGCCACTCTCAACACAACCCCTCTTCTTCTTCTTTCCTCCACCTCAGCTGTTTTTACCTTTTCAGGATATTCCTTGAACCTTTACACCAAATAGATACTTAAGAATGTTAATCTCATTTATTTTGCTTCCTGGTTATCTCTGGCTCACTATCATCCTCCTGGTCTCTGTAACAAATGTGACCAGAACGCAATTCTGCTGCACGACACTCTTGCTAATGGACTCATACATTTTGTTACACACATTACCCTGAACTAACAGGCAACATACTTCTCACACTTCACCAGCCTAGAGAAAAGTATATTTCTGTTATTAGTGCAGGTGAGTTGGCACATAGTGGCCAGACAGGGTAAGTACTTGCAGTAGTAATGCTACCTGATATCCACATCATTCCAAAGAAAGGGGCCAGTGGATGCTCATGAGCACTGTGACTGTCCAAATTTGAGAACAGCTCAGAGAAACAAAAGTGTACAGCATAGCAACAGGCCCTTCGGCCCTAAATATCTGTGTGAAATACGATGCCAACTAACAACTATCCTATCTGCATGTGGTCCAAATCCCTTCATTCCATGCCTGTTCATGTGCCTGTCCAAATACTTCTTAAATGCTGTTGTCACATCTGCTCCCAGCATTTACCCTGGTAGAGTGTTCCAACCACTTACCACTTTTGAATGAATGAATGAATGAATGCTTTATTGTCACATGTGACAAGTCACAGAGAAATTCTTTGCTTGCTAACCCAAGGTATGCAAATAGTTGCCACATAAGGGCACTGACAAAGTTACAAAGTATATACAGTATCCACGCCAGGGCCCTCTTTGTTCTCCCCTTCCCCAACCCCTTCCCTCACGGCGGGCGGTCGCCAATCGCCGGGTCCTTGACTCAGCAGCTGCGTCCTCACTCCACGTGGCCCGTTGGTCGGCACCATCATCGACCGCCGCACTGATTTCTCCAATGTCGCTGCTGGGTCCTCTCCAGATGGCTCCGTGGCACCGATGCAGGCCCCAGCCACAGGCTCCGTTGACACACAACGCGCGGGCTCCGACATCGGCCTCCGCTCACCCTGGCCCCAACAGCCACAGGCTCCGACCTCAGCCGCGGACTCCGCCGACTCCGTCAGCCGCGGGCTCCAACCTGCAGGGGCTCTGGCCTTGGCCACTCCGCAGCTTGCCAGGAGGCGTCTGCCGCAGCGGCAGAATACTTTAGTGCATAATACTTGCCCATCTCAATCTCGTTCCCATTTCTTACTGAACTCTCTTCCTTACTATCTTTTCCCAGTTCACAAAATTCAAATCCTAGTCAGAAATGCAAGAAACGCTGCCAGAACAAACACTATTACTCAACAAGTAAGCCAATAGATATTACCGTGCAAAACTATGGAGTACGGTGGATGGTAATACAAAGTTCCAGACTAAAGATGTAGTGACAGGGGTTCAAAACTCATCGTGGCCACTGGGGAATCTAATTCAGCAAAGGCGTCTGTGAAATAAGCAGATTGTTGTAAACATTCATCAGGTTCACCAATGCCCTTTAGGGGAAGGAAAGCTGCCACCCTTCCCAAGTCTGATTTACATGCATCTTCTGAACTAGTCACATAGCGTCACAAAAATAATTTTTAGCTCCATTTTCAGTTCGAGGGTGATTTCAATGAAATGATTTTATCAATGGCTACATTTTGTCAATGAATAAAACCAATGACAGGGTTGGCTGGAGTAATCTGTGCTCATGTGGCATGAACATGAGGATGGATGGAGACTTTGCCATGCTGGGGCCAGGAGCTAGTTTATAAACCTAGCCTGGCTCATGCCTTTCAATTGAACCATCTGCTTGGGAACTTCCACCCGAATGTTTCTGGATACATTTTAGGTTCACTTGTGGATTTATTCTGCCAATGGAGTCACAGATGTCAGTTGGTAGGCAGCAATACTATACAATTTTACTTCGGAGTCACGTGAGTGACTTCATGAAGAAGCCCGCTCAGGGCGCAGGTGCGGCATTACGCCAGCAAGTGCAACAGCGGCGGCAGCTGGAGTCAGGCTCTCCAGCTGCACTTTAAAAGCGCACCATCAGGTAAGTGAACGGTGCGTTGGGAACGGAGCGAGTTTGGTGTTGGTTCTTTGGAAGAAACATGTCCCAACGTAGAAAACTCGCTAGTAGACCTGCCCGAGCTTTAACTCCACCAGAGGAGTCAATTCCAGCGGGGCAGCAACCGGCGGTACTACCGCTTGAACAGCGGTTTGAAATTCCCCAGACCGAGCCGGTCCCAGTCACGCCAGAGCCTACACGGCGGGCTGGGAAAGCCACACGGAAGACAAACCGGCCGGTCGATTCCGACTCGTCGGAGGGGGAAATGTCCACCCCAAAGCGGGGGAGAGACAGCCGCCTAAGCTGCATCCAGCAGCTATTGGAGGGGATGGTCTACCGAGAGCAGCAGCGCTCTCGGACAGACAGGACAGGCGCCCCCTCCATGGTGCTGAGTCCGGCACCTCCCTTTGCGACCTCGGACCAGGAATGGGAGGTTAGCATCGGTGACCAGGGGCAGGCTGGTCTGAGTATGGGGCAGGCGGAAGGAGCCGAAAGAGAGCAGGGTGTGCAGGAAGAGCTGCTGGGGGTCGTAAGCCGATTCGTCGCTACCCCACGGGTTGGAGCACCGCTGGAGCCAAGGATGGCTGCCAGCATAAACCATCTCTCCAACAAACCACTGCAGGAGAAGGTGCTCGCCCAAGTGCTTGAGGAGCACACAGCCCCGGATAATTGTGAGGCTCTCAAGGTCAAGAGCCTCAATCCTCAAATATGGGGCAACGTGGGGGGACCGATTCGGACACAGGAGGTCAAACTGCAGCGCATACTTCGCCTCCTCACGGCGGCTATAACAGCCTATGCGCGGGGTGTCGAGACCGTAGAGATGACCACTCACCAACAGGATGTCCTGGCACTCATGTGCACGACACAATATGAGCTGAATAACCTAAGAAGAGACAACATCAAGCCGGCCCTCAATCCTAAATTTGCAGGATTATGCAAAACTCCATCAGTAGAGACCGACTCATTCTTATTTGGGAAGGACTTGAACAAACAGCTAAAAGAGATGGAGGAGGCGTCCAAGACCTTTAGCCTCATGAGGGCACCACCGGCAGTGAACATACCAAAGCTCTTCATTCCACCCAGGCGGCAGCACACCACTGTATCTACCAGTCGGCGTCCCGAATATGCGACTGGTCAAAGCTTGGGGCCGCACTATCCCCAGAGACCTTTTTTAGGTCAGGGCCTGCAGCGGACCCCCTGGAAAATGCGCCTCCCCCCAACATCGCCAGCACGTCGACAGGGAAGAACACTCAAAAAGAAAAAACCACAACCCCGCCAATAACCATGGAGGTAGGTGGATCTGGTTCCTACCCGCATATCGAGAATAAGGGTGACTTACTAACAGGGGGAAGGTTACACTTGTTCAAAGAAGCATGGGGAAGGATCACAGATGATAAATATATACTTAATAGTATTCGGGGGTATAAAAAATAGAATTTATCTCAAATATACTGCCAGTTCAACATGTGCCCGAGAGGGCATTTGTACTCTCCAACAAGGAACAACAGGAGGGACAAGCTGAACTGGTGAGGCTTATAAACAAAGGGGTCATAGAAAAAACTACTCATGAGCCCTTGGAATTTGTTTCCAACATATTTACTAAAAGTAAAAAGGATGGTGGATGTCGCATCATCATTGACTTAACATCCCTGAATGAATTTGTTAAGTATATACATTTCAAAATGGAAACATTTGTGACTGCTAGACAACTGATTTCCAAAGGATACTATATGGCCAGCATTGATCTCAAAGATGCTTACTATCTAGTACCTATACATAAGGATTATAGCAGATATCTTAAATTTATCTGGATGGGGGAGCTTTGGCAGTATAAAGCACTGCCTAATGGGCTTACTTCAGCGCCAAGACTATTCACAAAAATATTAAAACCAGCCATGGCAACGTTAAGAAAACGAAACCATATAGTCATGGCATATTTGGACGACATCCTCATAGTTGGGAAAACTATGGAATTGGCTGTAGCAGCAGTATCAGCTACTAAACAGCTCCTAGAGACTCTAGGCTTTGTCTTACATCCAGATAAATCCAAGTTAAATCCATCCACAATTATGGACTATCTGGGTTTCACAATTAACTCAGTCCAAATGACTATTACCCTGCCAAGGGAAAAGATGATTGCATTGATACAATCATGTAATAACTTAAAGATAAAGAAAAGACCAACTATTCGACAAGTGGCAGCAGTAATTGGCAAAATGGTAGCAGCATTCCCAGCTATCCAATTTGGACCTTTGCACTATCAAAATTTACAAAGAGCAAAGATAAAGGCACTAAAACAGCACAAAGGTCATTATGACCGGGTCATGACGTTACCCCCTGAAGCGATATCAGAGCTACAGTGGTGGATACAAAATATTTGGCACAGTTATAGTCCTATTGTTATTACTAATGCTACTTTAGTACTCCAAACAGATGCTAGTGCTCAAGGCTGGGGAGCAACTAACTCCATATCCAGCACAGGTGGTAGATGGACTAACTCAGAATCATCATTACTATCTACACTGGGCATTAATTCTTTGGAAATGTTGGGCGCCTTTTATGGTTTGAAAGCATATGCATCTAATGTGCATGTTAGATTACAAATAGATAATACAACGGTGGTGGCTTATATTAACCATATGGGCGGCATAAAATCTTTATCATGCGACAAATTGGTCAATACGATTTGGCAATGGTGTGTCGAAAGACATATTTGGCTTTCAGCTACCTATCTACCAGGTAAGCTAAACACAGTGGCGGACACCAGGTCACGTAAATTCAATGACAACATCGAATGGATGTTAAATCCTAAAACATTCGCTAAAATTGTAAAGCAATATGGGAAGCCAGATATAGATTTATTTGCATCAAGACTGAATCACCAACTACCTATCTATGTCGCGTGGGAACCAGATCCGGAGGCAGCAGCGGTAGACGCATTTACGCTGGATTGGGGAAAGTTTGTTTTCTATGCCTTTCCTCCCTTCTGCCTCATCAGTCGGGTACTTCGAAAAATCCAGACGGATTCAGCATCTGGAATTTTGGTAGTGCCCGACTGGCCTACACAGCCATGGTTCCCAATACTCCATGACATGGTGGTGGAAGCACCTATGGTGTTCCCCAGTCATTCAGGGTTACTGACTCACCCAGTATCAGGCATCAGCCACCCATGCCACAAAGACATGAATCTCCTGGGTTGCAGATTCTAGACCGACCTTACCTGGATCTGGGGTTATCGCAACAAACCATTGCCACCATGTCAGCATCCCTGAGAACATCTACAAAGAGGCAGTACCTAACCAGCATCAGGAAATGGGAAACGTACTGCCAGAAAACGGGGACTGCTTACAAAACAGCCACAGTAGCGAATGTTCTGGAGTTCCTGGCCGATTTACATCATCGTGAAGATATGAGCTACAGTGCCATCAACACGGCACGTAGTGCACTCTCTAACTACCTCAAACCTGCAGGACATCAGCCCATGGGATCCCATCCGCTGGTGGTCAAACTAATGAGGGGCATATTTAACAGCAAGCCCCCCAACCCTAGATATACACAAATTTGGGATGTCAGTATTGTACTCGCATACCTTCGGGACAGACCACCAGCAAGATCTCTCAGTTTAGAGCAATTGACTTTAAAAACGCTCATGCTGATGGCGCTAGTATCTGCTCAGAGGGTCCAGTCCTTACATAAACTACGACTGGACAACATGGAGACAACGTCAGATCAGATAACCTTCACAATACAAGGTCTGATAAAACAGTCCAGGCCAGGAACATCCAACACGCTAGTGGCATTCCGGGCTTACCCACCAGAGCCACGATTGTGTGTGGTAACCCACATAAACATTTACATTGACACAACCCATAATATCCGAGGAAGTGAGAGAGCCTTATGGGTCAGCCACAGAAAGCCACATGGAAGGGTAACAAGCCAAACCATTTCAAGATGGTTAAAACAGGTATTGGAAGCTGCTGGGATAAACATTAATATATTTAAATCTCATTCCACCAGGGCAGCATCCACATCATCGGCAGCAAGGATGGATGTGCCTATTGACATTATCCTCAACAAAGCAGGATGGTCAAGGGAATCCACATTCCGAACATTTTATCATAAGCCGTTGGTGAAACCTGACGTATTTGCAGCCAGAATTTTAGAAACTGCAAATATTTAATTTAAAGCCCGGGGGAGCTATTTTCTTTTGTTGTTGTTAATAAATACCGTTTTGTTTTCAAAACAGATTAATTGGTTGATTACAATAACACTTCCTTCCTCAAGAGCTTTCGGTAGTGAGTGAGTAAAACTGTTACACGGTTTGAAATCACAGAGCTTTGAAATCTTCACGAAGTCACTCACGTGACTCCGAAGTAAAATAGTAAGATTAAACGAGAACTTACCAGTTTGAAGTTTGATCTGTATTTTATGAGGAGTTACGATGAGGGATTACGTGCCCTCCGCTCCCACCCTCATTACATGGATCAAACTGATAATTGATGTCTCTTTATTCTTTACTATGTTACTTCAAATACGTGTCTGTCTGTGATTCCACACCGCTGCTTGGAAGCATGCCGCACCTGCGCCCTGAGCGGGCTTCTTCACGTAATCCCTCATCGTAACTCCTCATAAAATACAGATCAAACTTCAAACTGGTAAGTTCTCGTTTAATCTTACTATTAACCCCCATTGCAAGACAATGGAGCCAAGATGGGACGGCACGGTGGCGCAGTGGTAGAGTTGCTGCCTTACAGCGCTTGCAGCGCCTGAGACCCGGGTTCGATCCCAACTACAGTTAAAGTTTGCTGATTGCTCTTCTGAGGCCCGGAAGGCCATTCATGAGAATCTTCTGTAGTACTGTCGGTGGAGGTTAGGCAACACGTCACCTCCAATGTCGCTGTCACTGTGAAAGCACTTCACAGATGCAGCAACACAAACAAATAGAGACAAAGGGTAAGTGTGTTGGTCTTCGGCTACCACTACATCCAATGAAATAAAATAGCGGTCCTTCACACTTGCAAGAGAACTTTGAAACATTCATTCAGAAATATGCACTGCGTCCTGCTTTATTTTTACAGGTTGTAACAGCGTTGAATGGATTTGGAGGCATAGTTTTGGTTGCTCAGCCCTCAGAACTTCACATTCTGCCATTCATGAGATCAGGATAGGGTGAGGGAAGCCAGTGTTACTGAAAATAAATATCTCCAATTATAAGAGCATAAGTAAACTTCTACAGCAACTATTCAACAAAGTTATACACTTTATATTGTCAGCCAGTGTGGCCCAACTGTATGGGTTAAAGTTCAGTCAATGCCAACACTGTATGAGATGTACTGCACTTTCTGTTCTTTGTGGAACTTTATGAACTCATTGTTGGCATGAAAAGGTAGAAAAATGGACAGTTGCTAAATAGTGCCAGTGATTTCGTCCATTGATTCCTTTCTCTTCTAGGTGTTTTGGAGACCGAGTGCGACAGTGTCCACAAACTTTGTACTATTGGCTACCTCACTTCTTAAATAGATGGCTTTTGTTATTATGCTTATGACAGCCGTATCTTTTTGTCAGATTACATTGGTGACGCAAACTATATCAATTGTAGGTGTTTGGCATGCTTACAATTCCTTTCTTGAATATGAGAATTGTAATCCCTGTAATTATCTCCCTGGTAGCCCAGCTTGTTGGCGAACATTGGAAGTCTGAAAACAAACATCAAAATTACTCCAATTATCTCACCAGCAGACCTTTAATATACTGTGAAATGGCAAGGGTCTGCGGTGTGAGAGGAGGGAATTGTTACTGCAACTCTGCAATGCCACAGTGAGATCACAGCCAGAGCACATGTGATTCAGTGTTGGGCTACCTTATGTGATGGAGATGTTTACCTTGGACGTAATGCTATGTTGATTCACTACTTAAGAGGCTGAGGGGCGCCCTTATAGAGATTCATAATTTTTTTTGTGGCATAGGTAAGATCGAGAGGCAGAATTTATTTTCATAGGGCAGTGGAGTAATAAACTTGAAGGGATAGGCCTTAAGATGACGGGGGAGAAATACAAATATCTGCGCGTTAAGTATTTTGCACAGAACAAACTGACAGAAGATATAGTGGTTGCAGATACAACTATAATGTTTCCAAGGCATTTGGGCAGGTATTTGGTTAGGAAAGACGTAGAGGGATATAGGACTAGTGTGGTGAAATGTGATAATTACAGATGGGCATCATGTTTGTCATGGACAAGGTGGGCCAAAAGGCCTCATTGTGTGTTGGGTGCTTCCAAGATTCAATGCTACATCAATCCATAGTATGAAGCTGGTTGTCTTTTGAGGAGAATTTAAGGAAGATTGGAATTGATGCCTTTGAAACATTTAGAATTCCGTGAATAATTGGGGTAGATTCAGATGACTGTTTTCTGTAGCAAGTGAGTCCACAAACTGAAAGGATTGTTTCCCGATTAGTCAATCATTTAAGACGAAGATTAGGGGAAATTTTCCTAACCTTAGATTTCCAGATCTTTGGGATTTTCACCGTCCAAAGGCTGTGGATGCCCCATTATTGAGGATATGCTGGATTGAGATTCATTAATATTACCCCTTATTTTAAGACAGTGACCCGTCGTTCTAGACATACCAGCCAGGAGAAGTTTTATGTCTGTATCCACCCTCAAAAATGCTGTAAATTGATTGATTGAAAGACACAGCATGGAAACAGGCTCTTCGGCCAACTGACTCCACACTGACCATTCATCACCTGTCCACACTAGATTCTGGTACTGGGACACCCATTTTCTATTTTTCTTCTACTTGCTGAATCTGATGAGAAAGCAAATGACCATTGCAAATTTGTGTTTGAAATGGCCAGACCTATGTACACAACAGGGCAAAAATCATTTTCTGCCTCTCCCCTTTTCAGTTGGATTGGAGGGCTAAACATATTGCACTCCTTTGGAGGCTAATTGCTTCTATTTAGGGACACTTAATCTCCAGTTTAAAGCCAGCATGAAAGTGATTCTTTTTGCCTCAGGGAAGAGATTTGGTTATGAAAGTCAGAAGAAATCATTAGAAAACACCTTGTTTCTTTTCCTTTTAGTTCTCAAAATCTGCCATTTATGGTTTGGGTTACGGTGGCCATCGGTTCTAAGCATAACATTCACTACCAGCCAGCCCTTATTCCCCACCATCACCTAGTAGAAGATTACAAAAGAGCACTAATCATTGTCACGTCAGTCACCTTGTGAGAAATAAACTGTGCGGAATACTGTGACCTAGCAAAGAAATGTCCCCAAACCTTACAGGGTCTAAGGTGGGAAATGATAGCTTTATCTCTGTTAATGTGCTACCTCCTTTCTAACGATTACATCTGGTGTACATGTACATCGCATCCCATCCCATAACAAAGAGGTGGGGCACTCAGAGAAGGAGAGGGGAGTGGAGAGCAGGTCTTAATTTACTTGCTCTTGCCATCAGTTCACCTCCAAAGTTTATAATGCTCATGGTAACATTTTCAAAAGTATGCAACATGTATTTGAGGGAGAATATGTAACTAATGTAGCTACTCACCTAGGTTACTGGATAACACCTCTTCAACACATGACCTCTACCATCAAGAATGAAAAAGCCAACAGATGTATTGGAACATCACCACTCTTGCCTATCCTGATTTGGAAATATATTGACATTCCTTCACAGTAGTCATGTCTATCTCTTGAAACTCACTTCATAACAGCAGTGTGGGAACGCTGTCATGAGAAGGACAGCAGCAGTTCAGGAAGGCCACATATCACGACCCTCTCATGGACAATAGCGGACGGACCATAAGTGCTTGCTTTGCGAGTGAAGCCCCGATCCTTAAATTAAATAATACAATTCTTTATAACTACCAACAGTTTGCACAACACTTAAACTTTTGTGCATTGTCAATTGTAACAGTAATATTTCCGCATGTAATGTCTTACCACAGTGAGCACATTAAAATAACATTAATTTCCACTGTTAAGGGCCTGACCCACTTTCACGACACAATTCACGGCCTTTTTTACTCCTGGACATTTTTCATCAGGCTAGAAAAACGCCCCGACCTACTTGATGCCACGAGTACCAGGACCCACCTACGACCTCATGACGACCATGCTGCGAGTATGAGTCAAGGGCAAACTCGGCAGAGGTCGTGAAAGTGGGACAGGCCCTTTAAGACCCCTGAGTGTTTTCACAAATTAATTAATTTCCTTAGCGGTAAGGTACATTACAGCTACTGAATCAAGGGGAAATAATCATCATTCGCAATGTTACTGGAAAATCTATCTTCAACCTTCCTAAATAGGGATACCTGATATAATGAGGCAGGTCAGTCACAACACAAAGCACACAAATGTTAGCAGTTATTGAAAAAAGAATAAGATCCTAAAAAGTTAATTCTTCAGAGCAGTTCCTCTAAATGATTGGGCTCAGCATGAGGGAAAGTTAAATTGATCTTTAAAGGCAGGAACCATAACTAACAAGCCAAGCACCAAGGGATATGTGGAAAATAAATGCAGGCAGCTTTATAACTGTTGCGCATAGACAGATATGATGAAGCTATCTTGTTTAATGGAAAGTGCCAAGGTAAGCAATGAAAATACCAGTCAATTATGTTGTCTTGCAATGGAGGTAAATTGTATGGTATTGCTGGCTACTAACTGATATCTCTGACATATTTGGCAGAATAAATCCACAAATGCAACAAAAATGCATGCAGCAACATTCGCGTGGAAGGTTAGAGAGAATATTTTAGTACTATTCTCATGCTCGTTAAAATACTGCACCATGATATATGCTTAGAAACAAAGAACTGCAGATGCGGTTTCCCAAAGAATGACACAAAATGCAGGAGTAACTCAGCGGGTCAGGTAGCACCCCTGGAGAACATGGATAAGTGACTATTTGGGTTAGGACCCTTCTTGGACTGAGTAATACATATTACTGCACGGTAGACTGGTGACTAAAATTAGAGCACATGGAATTGGGGGTAGGGTACTGACATGGATAGAAAATAGGTTGACAGACAGGAAACAAAGAGTAGGAGTGAATGGGTCCTTTGCAGAATGGCAGGCAGTGGTGAGTGGAGTGCCGCAAGGCTCGGTGTTGGGGCCGCAACTGTTTACCATATATAATAATGATTTGGAAGAGGGAATTAGGAGCAACACTAGCAAGTTTGCAGATGACTCAAAGCTGGGTGGCAGTGTGAACTGTGAAGAGGATGTTAGGAGGTTGCAGGGTTACCTGGACAGGTTGAGTGAGTGGGCAAATGCGTGGCAGATGCAATACACTATAGATAAATGTGTGGTTATCCACTTTGGTGGCAAAAACAAGGGGGCAGATTATTATCTCAATGGGGCTAGGTTAGGTAAGGGGGAGATACAGCGAGACCTGGGTGTCCTTGTACACCGATCATTGAAAGTTGGCATGCAGGTACAGCAGGCAGTGAAGAAAGCTAATGGAATGTTGGCCTTCATAACAAGAGGATTTCAGTATAGGAGTAGAGAGGTTCTTCTGCAGTTGTATAGGGCTCTGGTGAGACCACATCTGGAGTATTGCGTACAGTTTAGGTCTTCTAATTTGAGGAAGGACATCCTTGTGATTGAGGCAGTGCAGCGTAGGTTTACGAGATTGATCCCTGGGATGGCGGGACTGTCATATGAGGAAAGATTGAAAAGACTAGGCGTGTATTCACTGGAGTTTAGAAGGATGAGGGGGGATCTTATAGAAACATATAAAATTATAAAAGGACTGGACAAGCTAGATGCAGGAAAAATGTTCACAATGTTGGGCGAGTCCAGAACCAGAGGCCACAGTCTTAGAATAAAGGGGAGGCCATTTAAGACTGAGGTGAAAAAAAACGTTTTCACCCAGAGAGTTGTGAATTTGTGGAATTCCCTGCCATAGAGGGCAGTGGAGGCCAAATCACTGGATGGATTTAAGAGAGAATTAGATACTCTAGGGGCTAGTGGAATCAAGAGATATGGGGAGAAGGCGAGCATGGGTTATTGATTTGGGACTATCAGCCATAATCACAATGAATTGCGGTGCTGGCTCGAAGGGCTGAATGGCCTCCTCCTGCACCTATTTTCTATGTTTCTATATCTACAGCGTTCTTTAATATTGTATGATTTACTTCAAATTGCATTTAGTTAATTTTGAATTCGGAAAAGGACATTCTGCACTAAATGCCCAGGATCTGAGGACTGGAGCTGGAAAAGCACAAACAAACACTTTATCTGTCCGTGGAGGCCACCGGGGAGATCAATATGCTGTTTCAAAGTTAGTGCTTGTGACATGAAAGGCGTATTTCATCCCAAAGACCTTGAGAACTGTCATAATGGTTTCTCCACCCAATTTACTAACATTACCAGGTCACTGCCAAAAGATAAAACTATGAATGCAAAGAGGATAGTGCTTACATTTAACACTCATTATGGAATTCATTTAAAGGGCCTTAAAATTGATAATGTTTTGTGATAGTTAAAATTCTTCTTTCGCACTTAACCTGGCCATTTATGTGCTGCTGCTGTATAATTTTACACTTCATGGGCCTGTCCCACGTGATTTTTTAGGCAACTGCCGGCTACTGTAATAGTCGTAGCAGGTCTGCGAAAAAACGGCGACAACCTACATCATCCTGGCGACAACTTACGGCAGCACCTACGTCAGGAGGTCAAGCTACGCTCATTGACGTCAAACCCACTGTCGCCAAAAAATTTTCAACATGTTGAAAATTTAGCAGCGACCAGAAAGATGCTACGACTTTTTGCACGACTGAGGAGATTACTCCCGGCGACCACCAGCGAACATGTGGCGACAAACTAGCCTGTAGTTGCCTAAAAAATCGCCTATGTGGGACTGGCCCATCATAAAGGTGAGATTCATTTATTATTCTGATTTCTACAATGTCTAAGTGGTTGTTTTTGTTAATTAACCCAGTGCATTAATTAGATTAATTAACTAGCATAATAGTGCATTATGCACTATTTCTAATAAAACCTATCGGCGATATGTTAAGAAGATAGACACAAAAAGCTGGAGTAACTCAGCGGGTCAAAGCATCTCTGGAGAAAAGGAAAAAGTGACCTTTCAGGTCGAGACCCTTCTTCAGACAGTCAGGGGAAAGGGAAGCAAGAGATGTAGACGGTGATGTACAGAGATATAGAACAAATGAATGAAAGATATGCAAAATAATAACGATGATAAATGAAATAATAATAATAATAATACATTTTATTTATGGGCACCTTTCAAGAGTCTCAAGGACAGCTTACAAAAATTTAGCAAGTAGAGGAAAAACATGTAAGCGGAATGAAATAAATAGTAGAGACATGACTAGTACACAAATTAAAGAACAGAAACAGGCCATTGTAAGCTGTTTGTAAGGTGAGAATGACTACAGACAATGAGACTCAACAAAACGACTTTGAAGCGCGTCTGACTTGGGCAGGGGAGGGATGGAGAGAGAGGGATTGCAGGGGTTACTTAAAGTTAGAGAAATCAATATTTATATAATAACCCTGAAGCATAGAATTATAGTCTTCTTCTTGTGTACGGCGTGCGCAGCCTAAAGTTGTAGGACAACTTGTTCTATTTGATCTTATTTGATTGTGCATGCCAGGTTGATTGCATTTGTCGAAACAAGGCGGACCACGTGAAGGTTGCAATCTCCTACCCCAGAATCATAGTTACACAGCACCAAGCAGCAACTTTGGTCCATTAAGCCTGTGCCAACCGTTGAGTATACATTTAGCACAAAACGCATTTTATGCTCCACATATTCTTTTTAGCTTCTCCCAATAACTAAGGGCAATTTCCAACGATCAATTAATCTATCAATTTACATGCCTTTGGGACGTGTGGGACAACTGGAGCACCGAGAAAATCCTTGCAACCTCGATCATCTGGCTAGCTTTGATTTGTTCTTTTCATACCTTTCATTCATTTGTTCTTTGTACCATTTCATATCTCTAGTTTCCCTCTTCCTTGAATCTCAGTCTGAAGAAGGATCTCGACCCAAAACGTCACCTATTCCTTCTCTCCGGAAATGCTCCCTGACCCGCTGAATTACTCCTGCATTTTGTGTCTATCTTCTGTACAGACAGCACTGGACATCAGGACTGAGCCTGAGTCAGTGAGCCAACAGCTCCAGTAGCTTTGCCACTATGCCATGTGTCCAAAGCACCATACCATGTGTCCAAATCATTACACAGATATTTGAAATGTGAATGTAAATCCAGTGGGGATGCTGCAACTACCCAGCATAGCTCTGCCATCACTCTTTATGTTATTCTTCTCCTTTCCCATTGTAGATTGGTTATTGCATGTGAACCAATCAGAGTAGTGTAGCATCATTAACCCCACCTTACTGTACACTTTATATTAACACCCATTTCCTACATTAGGTAGTCTTGGAAGCGGCAATGATGAACTAACAACCCGCTGTACCACTCTACTATATGTTATGATTAAAGATGATTTCAACTTCAGACCTGTGTTCATTAAGTAATTTACACCCATCCTATTGGAATGGGAAGGAGTGGCCAGCTACATTAGGGATATTTGGGATTACTTGTCATGGAAATATGCTGTCTGAATTATCACCATATGTGCTGCAATTAAATGCATGGAAGGGCTGCAGGAATCCCAAATCACGATTTAGCTCTCTCTAAAGTATCAAAATAGCTAATATATATTCTAAATCTTTACATTTTTATGGGATCCTCGTTGGCTTGGGGGATCAGGATTTATTTCCGGGAACCGGATACAATCCTTCTTCTTTCCGAGATGTAGAAAGGAGGAACTGCAGATGCTGGTTTTGCAAAATGAGACACAAAATGTTGGAGTAACTCAGAGTGATTCAGTCTGAAGAAGGGTGCCGACCAGAAAAATTACACCAATCCATGTTCTCCAGAGATGCTACCTGACCCATTGAGACCTCCAGAAGGGTCTCGACCCAGAACATCACCCATTCCTTCTCTCCAGAGATGCTGACAGTCCCACTGAGTTACTCTAGCATTTTGTGTCTACCTCCAGCACCTTATGTTTTTTTCATGTTCTTTCCTAGCCTGGTTTGCCTGCTTAATGTTAGCAGCTTCTAACAGGCCGCCGCTTCATCTCCATAATGGTGATCGCCATAATGGGAATCCAGACTTTCCGACCTGATCTCAGCTCCCATCTCCAATGATACTTCTGGCAGTTTTGGCTAAAGACTGCATTGAAACAAATCTGGGAGCTAACTCTGTTGTGCTTCTCCACACTACATTTTGTCTTGGAGTCCCATCTTACTCCAGATACCAATCTCCATCATGAGTTCAATATGAAGCTTATAGGACATGCAATCTGACTATGACATATGGCAAGGAAAGTACGTTTTGGAAGCAATTCTGGATCTTACTGATGAATATTGACAGTCCAACAGACAGCCAACATATGGTTATTTCTATAGATTGCTATAGAAGAAGGGTCCCAATCTGAAATGTCACCTGTCCATGTTCTCCAGGGATGCTGTCTGACCCACTGAGTTACTCCTAAGTTACTCCAGTGTCTTTGTAAACCAGCATCTGCAGCTCCTTGTTTCTGTAGAGTGCTGAATTAGTAACAAAGGGGCTCCCATAAGCTTTAGATTAGAACTGTAATGAGGAAGGCTACAATATTTTTTTCTTGTATAAGTGCATTACCACAGTAGTTATTGAAGATTGTCAACCATTTCACTTAAGGAAACTAGTTAAAGATCTAAAAAGCAAGAATCATGTTTCAATTGCTTGTCCAGTGGCCTCATCTACCAAATGGTGTGTCATTCAGATGATACATTCAGGCATGGCTCGCTTGGCACCAGACTCGTATTGCCAAGCATATCTCTTGGCACCAGACTCGCAGCTTGTATTGGAGCCCACCAGGGTGAAGGCAATTCTGGATTTAGTGTTGTGTTATGAACTGGATTTGATAACTGAGCTTGAAGTTAAGGAGCCATTAGGAGGTAGTGACCATAATATGGTAAGTTTTAATCTACAATTTGAGAGGGAGAAGGGTAAATCGTAGGTGTCAGTGTTGCAGTTGAACAAAGGGGACTATGGAGCCATGAGGAAGGAGCTGTCCAAAGTTGACTGGAAAGATACCATAGCAAGGATGACAGTGGAACAACAATGGCAGGTATTTCTGGGGTTAATACAGAAGGTGCAGAATCAGTTCATTTCAAAGATGACGAAAGATTCCAAAGGGAGTAAGGAGTGACCGTGGTTGACAAGTGATGTCAGGGACAGTATAAAAATAAAAGAGAAGAGGTACAACATAGCAAAGATGAGCAGGAAGCAAGAGGATTGGGTAATGTTTAAAGAGCAACAGAAGATAATGAAAAAGGCAATATGGGGAGAAAAGATGAGGTATGAAGGTAAGCTAGCAAAGAATATAAAGGAAGATAGTAAAAGCTTATTTAGGTATGTAAAGAGGATGTTGGGAAGACTGATGGGCCTGAAGGCTGATAAATCCCCAGGGCCAGATGATCTGCATCCCAGGGTACTTAAGGAAGTGGCTCTAAAAATCGTGGCTGCATTAGTGATTATTTTCTAATGTTCTATTGATTCAGGATCAGTTCCTGTGGATTGGAGGGTAGCTAATGTTATCCCACTTTTTAAGATAGGCGGGAGAGAAAAAACGGAATTGTAGACCAGTTAGCCTGACATCGGCGGTGGGGAATATGCTGGAGTCAATCATAAAAGATGAAATAGCGGCACATTTCAATAGCAGTAACAGGATCGGTCTGAGTCAGCATGGATTTACGAAGGGGGAAATCATGCTTGACTAATCTTCTGGAAGTTTTTGAGGATGTAACTGGGAAAATGGACAAGGGAGAGCCAGTGGATGTAGTGTACCTGGATATCTAGAAAGTATTTGATAATGTCCCACATAGGAGATTAGTGGGAAAAATGAGGGCGCATGGCATTGAGGGTAGAGTGCTGACATGGTTTGAAAATTGGTTGGCAGACGGGAAACAAAGAGTGGAGATTAACGAGTCCCTTTTAGAATGGCAGGCAGTGACTAGTGGGGTGCCGCAAGGCTTGGTGCTGGGACCGCAGCTATTTACAATATACATCTATGATTTAGATGAAGGGATTCAAAGTAACATTAGCAAATTTGCAGACGACACAAAGCTGGGTGGCAGTGTGAACTGTGAGTACGATGCTATGAGAATGCAGGGTGACTTGGACAGGTTGGGGGAGTGGGCAGATGTATGGCAGATGTCTATTGTCTATTGACTCGATAGTGGCTTTTAAGATGGTTCTAAATAGGAATGGAGGGGTATGGATCAGGTGCAGACACAAAATGCTGGAGTAACTCAGTGGGGGAGGCAGCATCTCTGGAGAGACGGAATGGGCGATGTTTCGGGTTGAGGTCTTTTTTCAGGATCAGGTGCAGACCAAAGACTGAGTTTAATTCATCATTGACATTGTGGGCCAAATGGCCTGTTCCTGTGGTGTAATGTTCTATATGTGCAAAAAAGATTGTAAAAATGAGATTAACGCTCTTTGAGAAATAGACAAAAGGCATTGGACCAAATTATCACTGCTGATACTAAACTTTTTGATGTTCATAATTAAAACCAAAACCACAAATTTATTATGTTTAAATTCAATAACCCCAATTAAATAATTCACTAGATTACTAGTTTAAATATTAATTCTGATGATAAAACATGATTAACCACATGGTGAGGCTGATGCTGCGTTGTTTTGGTGTGATTTTGAAGACCTCCAGACTAAGTTGTGCTTACTATAAATTATTTTACAACAAGCTCACCTCTCAATCCCTGCTGAATGGCAAGTCTTGCAGCATGAAATGTGTGTAAAAGACGTGTGCATTCTGAATTGGTTGTAAATACTTTGGGTCTCTTAGGAGTAAATTAGTGGACTGAAGAGGTCTACTTTGTGATAATTTAATCTGATATTTCAGTCTGCACTCTGTATTGAACCTGATGTTCTGTGCTGAGAACTTAATGTTTCTCTTGTGGTTGATGCAGCCTAGGCAGTCTTTTCTGGTCCTTATCATTTACATATGCAATAGATATTTTCTATCTTCATTTTTTTTTGTATTTAATTAGCTTATTTATTCTTTTTATGATGAGCTTGTTCTCTGTGAAATATAAGGGTGCTAAGATTAGCCTATTTAATCATGGTTCAAAGTAAATTCATCATCAGGTCGCCTAGCTTGAATGCCCTTAGTTTCCATAATAGACTTGGAACATTGGTTCATATTTTTAATCCAGACTTGATTTAGTCATTTCAAATATTGGGAAAAAAAACTATATTTAAGTTGATGGATGATTCGAATAAAAAAAGGTGATGTTCAAATTATCATTCATATAGCGCCATTCATGATTAGAATACAGCAGCAATGCTTAAAGTTAACAACGTATTTTTATTTAACTGCAGGCACAAGTTTCTTTGTGAAGTTGGAGAGGATCGAAAAGCAGAGCAGGAAAAGAAAGACGCGTTTCTCTTAACATTGGAATGCCTTTACATACAATTGGGTATTCTGAAATGTGTTGACTGTTATACATTAGTGGCATCCAATTTGTGCACTGGGACGAGTGTCGCTGGTGGGACTAGGGTAGCTGTGAAGTGTTGGCCGGTGTGGGCAAGTTGGGCCAAAGGGCCTGTTTCCATGCGGTATCACTCTATGACTCTAAGATCCCACAAACTTCTGATAATGACCAGTTTACTGTTTTAATACTGGTGGTTTGTAGATAAAGGCATAGGAACAGCTTTCCTTTGATTTTTGTTTTAACCCTGCTGTCAGATATTTAGTATTTGCCTGGTTAGACAGATTTACTTTGACTTAACATCTCCCTCACTCTTCCACTGAACCGTCACCTTGAATTTGTGCTCTGATCTCTGGAGTGAGTATTGAACCTGCAACTCCTGGCACAGAGGTGAGACTGTTATTATTGCCCTTTATTTATATAAGCATTGAACTAGGTTAGATGTCAGGGAAGCTTGTTCTCTTTTTGCAGAAGGTCATTGACACTTGTAACAAAATGCTAGTCGGTGCAATGAGGTTGGACTAACAACTTGAATTCTGTTTAAAGATGAATCAATTTCCAGCTGTGACCAATGTCATGGCATACAAATAGAATGTTACTGCAGCCTCTTGAAAATTACTTTATCATTGTGTATTTGACTGAAATTTCATTTATTTTCATAAGATTTTTTTTTTCATTTAGCTATTACCTTTCCAAGGAGAATACATGTCTTCTTGTTGATAGCATTGGGAAACTTATTTGCAAACTAATTATTTATATCAGACTAACTGAGGCAGGTGCTCTGACCACATTTATCGTTTGCATAGATCAAGTCTGCACAATTTTAGGAAAACAACTTTTACGATCATAATTGAGGAAAAAGTCAAATCTGAACGTCATCTTTCGGACTTGGAACTGTTGCAATCTGCAATAGTCACTTACAAGAGATTTCTTACCAAGCGAGAGAGGATGTTGCAGAACACCCTCGTCGGAGAGAGGAGGAGAACTGCTTCAAAGTAGGCATACGTTGAGGAGATTTTGCAGTGCAGCAGACAAAATGTGAAGGAAGAAACTGTAGATGCTGGTTTAAACCGAAGATAGACGCATAATGCTGGAGTAACTCAACGGGACAGGCAGCATCTCTGGAGAGAAGGAATGGGTGATGTTTCGGGCCGAGGCCCTTCTTCAAACTGAAAATAAAGGGAAATGGAAACGAAAGGTAGAGACAATGATGTGGAGAGATATAGAACAAAATCCATAAAAACAAAAGAGGGGAAAAGATTTAATAGAAATCTGAGGGGTAACATTTTCACACAAAGGATGTTGGGTGTATGGAACAAGCTGCCAGAGGAGGTAGTTGAGGCTGGGACTAGCGCAATGTTAAGAGACAGTTAGATAGGTACATGGATAGGACAGGTTTGGATTGATATGGACCAAATGCGGGTAGGTGGGACTAGTGTAGATGGGACATGTTGGCTGGTGTGGGCAACTTGAGCCAAAGGGCCTGTTTCCATGCTGTATCTCTCTGACTCCATTTCCTCCCACAAATCCCATGCCTTATTCTAAAGGAGGCTTCACTCGATTCCTTTTGTCCAGCTAAGCAGGCAGAAGTGTCAATGCCACTTCTTGCTGGAAGGAAAATATTTTAGTAACGCCCAACAAATATTGAAGCTCGATAAAAGGGATATTAAGCAGGAATTATTTATTATTGTAAAGAACATCAAATACAATAATGCATCAGGCACCACAATGATATCAATGCTATTTCAAAACCTTACTCTATCCAATGTACTCATCATAAATTCAGTTTGTTGTCTCTAGAAAAAAAAAGATCTAGTCTGAAGATCATCAGGTTTGAGTGAACAGTCAATATAGAGAAAGAATATCATCCATTGACCACGCCATCAAGCAGGCACGGAAATCGCTGTCAAAACAGGGGGAGGGACACAATTTCTTGGCGGCCGCGCGTGCGCATGTGTACACACGCAAGGTTTCGGCCATGGGCCCTTTGGCGAGTAACATCAGCAACTGACCTGATTGGTGACCGCCCCCGAACTCTGGCAACAGCAGCTTCGTCCGCCCCGAATCTTGGGCCTTCAATCGGCCCGTTTGTGGGGGCTTCAACGTCAGGATTCTCGATCGCCTCGACACAGCAATTTGATCGCGGGGTGGTGGAAGATCCCGAGGTCGATTTTAAGCTGCGCCGGGCGATGAAAAGCCCCAAGAACAGGCCAATTCAAGCTCCGCTCTGATCTTTGCTCCACCAGGACGTTTCCCTCCACCAATCACCGCGCTCTATCCTCAGTCCCATCCCCTTACTTCTGCCTCTGACCGACACCTCCCTATTCCGATCATCGCGCCAAATCATCATGCCCCCCCCACTGCCTGCTGACCGACGTCTCTCTCGTCCATTCGGCACCCTCAATCATCAGTCCCAACCCGACTGTCTCGCGGAAAGCAAAGATTTTTTACAGCTTTTTTTTCACAGACGTTTAAAATCCGGTTTACAAAAACTGGGGAGGTGGATTGTCCCCCACCTCTCAAAACAGGGGGGGGGTTATGTAACAACTCTGCCCAAGACCACAAGATATTGCAGAGTTGTGGTCACCCAGTCCATCCCACAGACCCAACACCCCACCACTGACTCTGTTGACACTTCATGCTATCCCTAGGAAAGAAGCCAATATAATCGAACTTGTCCCACCTGGGTCATTATTTCTTCTCCCCCCTCCTGTCAGGCAGAAGATACAGAAGCTTGAACGCGTGCACCATCGGACTCAAGAAAGCTTCTTCCCCTCTGTTATCAGGCTTCTGAACCCTCCTCCCATAAGCTAGGGTACAGTTTGATTCACCTCTACCACTTTGCAGACAATGGACTTTATCACTGGAAATGGTGCACTACAATGCTGAGAACTATATTAAGGATTCCGTATCTCAAAGTTTAAAAGGTTTCAAATGTCTTTTATTGTCACGTGTACCAATTAAGGTACAATGATCTGTGAATTACCATACAGCCATACTAAAAAAAAGCAACAAGACACACTACAACATAAACATACACCACAGCAGATTCCAATCTTCTTCCCCTTTATTCTCCCACGGTCAGGGCCGTCGAACCATCCATCGGCGCGATCGACGCTCCCGCAGCCAGCGGTCAAAGCCCCCGCATTGGAGTGATCGAAGCTCCCACATCAGGGCGATTTAAGAGCTGGTCCAAACACCTGCAGCTAGGAGATCCCAAAATGGGTCTCTAACCAGAGACCGCGAGCTTTACGATGTTCAAGTCCGCAGGCTTCCGTGTTTGGAGCTCCGAGGTCGATCACTGACAAAGGGATCGTGAGCTCCGCGATGGTAAGTCCGTAGGCTCCCGTAGTTGGAGCTCCCGAAGTCGCTCGCCGGCAAAGGCCGCCAACTCCTCAAAGTTAGGCCGCAATGCAGACGGAGATACAATACGGAATACAAATAATTGCATCTCCATCGAGGTAGAAGAGGGGGAAGAAGGAGTGGAGATGACTTTTATAAAGCCAGAGAGACACGGCTGTGAAGCTCAGCGGACATTTAACATTACTGGTCGGTTATCCTTGGTTCTGAAAACTACTGCTCACGTTATTTTTCCCAATGAGCCATTGAAATTCACTGGTCAGCAATGGCTACAACCTACAAGAACCTCCGAGACCTCCTGGCAACCCACTAGGATCTCCAGGCGACCCACCTACAGCACAACAATTCTCGCTACTCTCCATGGCGGCTTCATTCTAGTCAACGCTAATTTTTCAAGTTGAAAAATTAGCCGTGACCATAATGAGGCTGCGACTAGTTCCCAGAATGCGGGAACTCCTCACGACCATGAACAACTCCCCGGCAACCACCCGTGAACATGTGGCAACCATGTGGTGATTGCATAGTCTCCTGCAGTCGCCTAAAAAGTCACCTGTGGGACAGGCCCATAAAACATATATTTAACACATACTATTAAAACAACAAAGGAAGGGACAGACAGACTGTTGGCGAGGCAGCCATTGCTGGTGCTACCAGGTGTATTTTCCCCTCTGCTCTACCTATTGTACTTGAGTTTGGCTTGATTATATTTATGTATAGCATGATCTGATTGTATTGGATAGCATGCAAAAAAAAGGTTTTCACTGTCCACGGTACACGTGTCAATAGGACTAAACCTAAACCAGCAGTGACCTTCACTGCAGGCAACGTTGCTCAGGGAAAGGAGAGAGGCTGGAGATTTGCTGGCTGGAAGGGCCAGATCTCTGTCACTTAACCTCAATTACCCTCAGACAGGCTGAGGAAAGATCATTGCTCCAGTATCTTCTGAGGCATAAGAAGAGTGGCACACTGGCACAGTGGTAGAGTTGCTGCTATACAGCACTTTCAGCGCCAGAGACATGGGTTAGATCCTGACTCAGATGCTCTTTAATCAGAGGTTGTATATTCTCCCCATGACCACATGGGTTTGCTCCGGGATCTTCGGTTTCCTCCCACACCCCAAAGACGTAGAGGTTTGTAGGTTAATTGGCTTGGTATAAATGTGAATTGTTCCTAGTGCATGTAGGATAGTGTTAATGTGCGGGGATCGCTGGCCGGCATAGACTCCGTGGGTCGAAGGGCCTGTTTCCACGCTGTATCTCTAAGCTAAACCTTCCCGGTTGCGATCCTTCTCCACTATCACGGCAAGGAAATACTCAGATTGACCCTGCTGCCTCTCCTGATCCCAGTCACACTGGGAGGTACAGCAGATCCAAAACAGAAATTTGTTTTCTGATAGAAAAGGGTGGGAGGCAGCCTAGCAACATTGGAGATGCAGGCGCTTGTAGTTGCTGGAATCTTGAGCAAAAAATGAAGTGCTGGAGGAACGCAATAGGTCAGACAGCATCTGTGGGGGGAAGAGGACAGATAACATTTTGGGTCGGGACCCTTGTGAACACTGATGAAGCCATTCAGAATTGCTCCATACTCTTTTGTTGCATCTCCAAATGTCTGCCTGGCCAACTGGAGTCATCTCTGCTCCAGCGGACTCATCACCCCCACCGTAACACCTGATGATGTGTTGAAACAGTGCTGATGCAGGGGTGACTTCCATTGGACCAATTGCCTCTGTGTCGTGCAGACAAGCACATGAATCATTTCCACAAAAGTGTCATCAATTGTCCGTTGCATAGTGATTGAACAGCACACTGATCCACCAGCTTCTTGCACATGTATGTGACATGCACAAAAGCACATGAACAAATATCTTGAATTGCACTGCATAGTGTTTTGATTGCACCTCGGGATCAATTTCATCTCCCGTTTAATACCGTGGCATGTAAAGAATGTGTGCTACTCAACTGAATTTGCAGGGCAATCTTTTGGTGATCTGAGACTGATGAGTAAATAGAGTTTGAATGTAAATAGAGATTCTAAAAATGCTGGAATTTGTGTTTTTCGTCAAAGGAAGAAAACATGGTGATCCATAGAAGAAAAATAATTAACTATTGGGACAAACATCACCAAGCAGGTCTCCGATTTTTCATGTGGCTTTTGGGTCAGGATTAGATAAGGGAACAGAGGAATTTTCTGGCACAACAACCCAAAGCAATGACAAGATTGTCGATATATTTGCTGACAACATCAGTGGACATTCTTAATAGCCTTGTGTGATGTTCGAGCAATTTTAATATTATTTACTTTTAAATGAGTTAAGGGCCTGTCCCACTTTCACGACCTGCCGAGTTTGCCCTTGACTCATACTCGCAGCATGGTCATCACGAGGTCGTAGGAGGTCATAGGTAGGTCATAGCAGGTCGTGATGCTAGTCGTAGGTACTCGTGGCATCAAGTAGGTCGGGGCGCTTTTCCAGCATGATGAAAAATGTCCACGAGTAAAATAGTTTGTGAATTAGGTCGTGAAAGTGGGACAGGCCCTTTAATGTATATGTCACAATAATCTTCCTGTAATGCCCCTGTCCCACTTAGGAAACCTGAACGGAAACCTCTGGAGACTTTGCGCCCCACCCAAGGTTTCCATGCGGTTCCCGGAGGTTCCTGGAGGTTCCCGGAGGTTTTTGTCAAACCTGCTTCCTCAACCTGCAACCTCCGGTAACCACCTGCAACCTCCGGGATTTCAAAATTCAGTTTCACATTGGAAACAGAGATGAAGAAACTTATTTGCAAAAAAGATTACAGCGTGATTGCGTTGGAGTGAAAATAAATAGTTTAGTCTTCAGTAATGAGAACACCAGAGGTATATGTGAGCTAAATCCACCCACTGGAGTTAATTTTAGACCCACATTGATTATCTACAAGGCTTCTCTCCTCTTCCAGGCACAAAGCCAGAAAATAACAGTCACTAAGGATGAGAAGTTCAAAGTAACACGAGGTGCAGAGCACATAATGTAGTCTCTTTTGATCTCTTTGGAAATAGTTGAATTTGTTAATTGTTATTCAGTTCTGGATCAGCAATAGCAGTAAAGAAACCTCTAAACCTTGATCCTACGCCCCCAAAAATAAACATCACTCACAAAAACTGAACAGTTTTCCTTAATAATCTAAGAAGAATTACTGGGCCATTGGTGTGGCTGGCAAATAGAAATTTGATGACATTGTCTTTTTTTTTTGCACTGAACACCAAACAAGGCTAAATTTATTAATAATGTCTACCAAAACAGAAAATAAAACCGCATGCATGTTGTTACATATCTGGTTCAATGAGGCAAAAGTATAGAAAAACTAAGATACTGGTTTCAGTAGGTTGGTCAAGCAACAGTAGAATCTTAGAGTCATAGAGTGATACCGTGTGGAAACAGGCCCTATGGCCCAACTTGCCCACATTGACCAACATGTCCCAGCTACACTAGTCCCACCTGCCCACATTTAGTCTATATCCCTCCAAACTTGTCCTAACCATGTACCTATCTAACTGTTTCTTAAGCATTGGTTTAGTCCCTGCCTCAACTACCTCCTCTTGCAGCTTGTTCCATACAGCCACCACCCTTTGTGTGAAAAGGTTACCCTTCAGATTCCTATTAAATCTTTTCCCCTTCTCCTTAAATTTATGTCCTCAGGTCCACGATTCACTTACTCTGGGCAAGAGACTCTGTAAATCTACCCAATCTATTCCTCTCGTTATTTTATATACCCCTCATCCTCCTGCACGCCAAGGAATAGAGTCCCAGCCTACTCAACCTCTCCCTGTAGCTCAGACCCTCTAGTCCTGGCAACATCCTCGTAAATTTCCTCTGTACCCTTAAATAAGTAACACAATGGGGGACCTTTGATCTGATCAGGGGAAGTTTCCTGTTCTAACAGTAAATACTTCAGCATACTTCTGTTTTTTATTATTTTAGCAGGATGCAAACAGACGTTGAACTGATTGTGCCAAATGATTGTTAACATACTGTAGTGTACAGTTTGCGCTTTGTTGAATAAAGCTGTTATTGTATTGACCCAAACCATGTTAACTTGCTCTGTCTTTGGGGAGACTGACAGATTACATGTGCTAAAAACACAAGGAGTCAGTCCAGATCAGAAGGCAGGTATGTTACAATGGTAAATTCGGGACAGCTAGAAACATTTGGCAAGCAGACGGTTAGAGGAAGGAAACAAGGCCACTGAGCTAAAGGAAAATCTAAACTTTGGAATAAAGATGTAGTGTAATAACTAGGACAACATAAAAACTAATGAAAGAATTTCGGGGGGGAAAAAAGAATGATAATGATCCGCACACATGCCTGGTCAGGATCAATGTGCTCAACATCAGATTTCTTTTTCCAAAAATTGCAACAATGGTCCCACGCATGGCTTCATGCTGTGGACTTCCATTACCCACCCAATTTCAAAGTCACTACTTCTACCTAACATTTGTGTGACCCATTGCAACTTTAGATAGTTACATCTCCTGAATCATTCACACCCATAACTCACAGGTTACACCGGCATCCAACCATTTCGCACCCCAGCCACATTGTGAAAAATTCATCAACACTTCAATCTGCCTCTTGCAGGGCAGGGTGACACGCTAGTGCTGTCAACAACAAGAAAATTGTTAGCTTTCTTATTTATTTGCTGTATCTGCATACCACCCATGGGAATCATGTGTCTTGGAGCTCATCGTTTAGATAGTGTGCTTCTGTTTTATTGTTACTTTCACTTCTCCCACCATGGCTCATGGTGACCTAAGGGTGTGCCATCTACAAGTGCACTTTCTCACCTAACCCACTACAATAGCCAAATCCATGAGCTCTACTACCAAGATGAAGTGTTAGGCACTTGGGAACACAGCCAACTAAATATGTCCCTCCAAACCACACAATATCCTGGTTTTTGACATATGGATGGCTGGAAGTAAAAGTCCATGCATGGAGTATGAAGGTAATCGCAGGTGAACCTCGGGCCAGGGGTAAACTGATGTGAATGCAAACCAGTTTGAGAGAGTTGGAATATGGTTGATTCGGGGTTGCAATGGAAAGATGTTGGGAGGTGCTCATGGAGGTACAGTGAATGACATGACCATGGAAAAGTTCATAGAGTCAGGGAATCATGGAGTCATGACCACACCGGTCAATATGTCCCATCTTCACTAGTCCCACCTGCCTGCGTTTTGCCCATATCTCTCTAAACCTGCCCTATCCATGTACCTGTTTAATTGTTTCTTAATGTTGCGATATTCTCTGTCTCAACTACCTCCTCTGGCAGTTTGTTTCATACACCCACCACCCTTTGTGTTAAGACATTACTCCTCACATTACTATTAAATCTTTTTTCCATTCACCTTAAACCTATGTTCTTTGTTTCTAGATTCCCCCATGGGCAAGTGATTTGGCGCATCTACCCAATCTACTCCTCTCATGGTTTTATACGCCTCTTTACGATCACCCCTCATCCTCCTGGGTTCCAAGGAATAGAGGCCTACAGATAAATGGTGCTAGACTTGAATAATTGAAAGCTGGGTATGAATCTGAAAGTATAAAATTATAGAAATATTGAAAGGCCCTTCTTCAGACCAAACTCAAACTTTGAAGTTTTGTGTTCTGTTTTTGTCACCCTGCTATGGGAAGGATGGTGTTAAGCTGGAAAGAATTCAGAGAAAATTTACCAGGATGTTGTCAGGACTCGAAGGCCTGAGTGACAGGGAGAGGTTGAGCAGGCGAGGACTCTATTCCGTGGAGTGCAGAAGGATGAGGGGTGATCCTATAGAGTACATAAGATCATGAATGGAATAGATAAGGTAGATGCACAACGTATTTTACCCAGAGTAGGGGAATCAAGAACCAGAGAACATAGGCTGTTAATTAAGGTTTAATAGGAATCTGGCAGGTAGCTTTTACACAGGGCATATGGAATCAGCTTCCCGAGGAGGTTTATTGTATGTTTTGTTATTTATTATTATACGTATGACTGCAGGCAACGTAATTTCGTTCAGACCGAAAGGTCTGGATGACAATAAAGGAATCCAATCCAATCCAATCCAATCCAAGGTAGTTGAGGCAGATATAACAACATTGAAAAGACATTCTATCAGGTGCATGGACAGGAGCAGCTTAGAGGGATATGGGCCAAATACAGGTAGATGGGACTGGTGTACATGGGGCTCCTTGGTCAGCATGGGCAGGGTGAGCTGAAGAGTCTGTTTCCATGCTGTATGATTCTATGACTCTATGATTTACATTTTAAATTCCTCTCACTGTTGCCCCTTCCTTTGTCTGTAATATTCTCCATACTCTAAATATAATGTTTGAAAGTTCTTTTGTATCACTGATAAGCAAATAAAGAGAAGCAATGCTTTATTGAAGATAGCAGTTCTGAATTAAACCACAGTGGCTGCTACAACAAATGTGTCAGGCTCATACTGAGTGGTATGCACAGTTCTGAAAGGTACCATTACACTTACATGAACCACAATAATCGTCTGAGCTACAGTCCTCCTCTAATGTTCGCACTGGCCCAGTCTTATATTTAATCTCTCCACCATCAGTTGCTTTGCTTATGGCTGCCAATCTCTGAACTCTGGATTTTGGTCATGAAATCTTTTCTCCTCTCCCCTTTAAGAAGCTCTTTAAATCCTATCTCATTTGTCCAAGCTAAATTTCTCTTAGGTAGCTCTGAAATCATTATTATTTTGTTCAATAACATTCCTTGCAGGCCCTTGGGATTTTTTTTTGCTTTGTGGTAATAAATCCTGGAAATAGTTGTTGTAATCAGAAGCGTATGAATAAGCATGTTTTTAATACAACTGGAAGGAACAGTTTGACCTCATTCTATCAGCCTGCCTACATATTATTTAATTCCTCTATTGACCAGTATTTGGTGTTCCACACTGCTCTGCATTCTCTTTGCTGCCAGCTCATGTTTCATTTCAGTGCTGAATGCCCCAGTTTCACCTCTTCCTTTTCCTTTCACCTCAAACATTCCTGCTTCCCTTACCTGAAATAGCCATCAATATCAAATTTGGGGAGCTGATTAGTTCTGACATCCATACTCCTGCCAGAATTAGTGCACTTACAGAACATATAAGACTCAGTCAATGCTAAAACTGTGACACTGACATTCCATTCCCTTTCCTCTTGAAAATCATAGAAACATAGAAAATAGGTGCAGGCAGAGGCCATTTGGCCCTTCGAGCCTGCACCGCCATTCATTGTGATCACGGCTGATCATCCACAATCTACGATCATCCACGATCAACATGATAGTGCCCGTTTATGGATTCTGGGCCAGCAGATTAAATGAACAAGAGTGGGAATAAGATAAGGAGCAACTAATAAGAAGCATTATTCGCAACAACAAATGTCCCTTGCAACAAATGGGCTCCTGCGTGCTAAAAGATCAGAGGCACAGTAAAGGGTCACATTAACAATATAGTTATCGGTCTCTACCGATGTTCACCGTCTTCTATCACGGTCATTCGATAAAGACTGACACTGTGTCCTTGAATTAATTGATGCAGTTAATTGTACAAATTATATGCACAATAGTCTTTATAATCACCATCGACAGCTATCAACTGTTACTTTTAGATGTATTTGCTTACAGTATTACTCATCTTTAACTATCTTACATGAAAGTAAATAATACACATAAGGTGCTAGGAACAATTTGCGTGCAGGCCATTGCATTTAAAAATATTCTATTTGTTTATTTGTTTCCTTAGTTTTCGCTGTCATTTGATTCATGGTGCAGTTCCAATCCCACTGATTCACTGTATTCCTTCCCTTCGTTGCTGCCTGATTCTTTGCTCCGATCATGGTTGATCATTTATGACCTAATTCCTCTCTATCTGGAGGGCAACATTAGATTTTCTCTGTTGATATTGCTCTTCTTCCTTGTGGCCTCATGTAGAGACAGGATCAGAGAGATGCAGCACAGAAGCAGGTCCTTCAGCCCACTGAGCCAATGCCCACTATCAACGACTCATTCACACCAATCCTACATTAATCCCATTTTTAATTCTTCCTCATTCCACCATGTCCTTTCAGATTCCACCACTCACCTTCACATGAGCAGCGATTTACAGTGGCCAATTAACCATTCAATTAACACATCGTTGGGATGTTGGAGGAAACAAGAATACCAGAAGAAATCTGTGTCCTTATAAGGAGAACTAGACTAAGTGGGACCTTTTGTGTCCCATGTTCACATGGGAGGGCTGGTCCTCCAATGCAATATCCCACCTCTCCACCAATTCCAATATTGGTGGCCAGTAGGGGGGAAGGGGGCTTTCTGGAACGCTAGTATGGGTGTTGTGGGCCAAAGGGACTGGTTTTCAGAGGGATAGTAAGGACATAGTGGGCCGAATGGATTCTTGGGCTGGCAGCTCAGTCACTCAGGCTAGGTGGGCTGGCAGCTCAGTCACTCAGGCTAGGTGGGCTGGCAGCTCAGTCACTCAGGCCTGGTGGGCTGGTAGCTCAGAAACTGCCCGAAATTCTGTCCAAAACAGGTGAGAAAATCTGTGAGAGAGAAGGGGGGGAGAGTGGGGAATCAATTTTAGACATTTTTCATCTTTTTCTGCAGATCACAGCAATGAAGGAGAAAAGTCTATCCTGGCTTGGATCTCACCGGAGCTAACGAAGGGAGCGAGAAAAATACTGGGGTGAGGTTTAACACTTGCAGGGGGAATACTTACTGATGGGCCAAAGGGACTCCTCCTGGGCTAGTTCAGGTCTGATGGGCCAAAGGGACTCTTTAAAAAAAATTCTGAGTGAAATCTCAGTGAAATGCAGTTTTTCTGGACTTTTCCTGGCCTGGCACAGGCATTTTGGGCCAAAATGCTCCTCCTGGGCTATAACGGCCATTTTGGGCAAAAGGGACTGGTTTCTCAGCTAATAGGTGCCTTGTGCACCAAAATAGTAAGATTAAACGAGAACTTACCAGTTTGAAATTTGATCTGTATTTTATGAGGAGTTACGATGAGTGATTGCGTGAAGAACCCGCTCAGCACGCATGCGCGGCATACTTCAAAGCAGCGGTGTGGAATCACAGATAGACACAGTTATTGAAGTAAACATAGTAAAGACAAGGAGACATCAGTTTATCAATTTGACCCATATTATTGAGGGTGGGAGCGGAGGGCATGTAATCCCTCATCGTAACTCCTCATAAAATACAGATCAAACTTCAAACTGGTAAGTTCTCGTTTAATCTTACTATTTTACTTCGGAGTTACGTGAGTGACTACGTGAAGATTTCAAAGCTCTGTGATTTCAAACCGTGTAACAGTTATTACTTCACTCACTGCCGAAGTCCTTGAGGGAGGAAGTGTGTTATCGAAATCAACCAATGAATCTGTTTATAAAAAACAAAACGGTATTTATTAACAATAACAACAAAAATAATTGCTCCCCAGGGCTTAAATTAAATATTTGCAGATTGTAAAAAAAATTCTGCAAATACTTTTGATAAAAAGTTCTGAATGTGGTTTCCCTCGACCATCCTGCTGTAGCCAGGATGTGGTCCATCGGCACGTTCATTCTTTCCGCCGTTGATGTGGATGCTGCCCTGGTGGATTGAGATTTATACAAGTTATTGTCAATCCCGGCAGCTTTTAGTACCTATTTGAGCCATCTCGAAATGGTTTGGCTCGTCACCCGACCATGAGGTTTTTTATGACTGACCCACAAGGCGTTTTCACTCCCTCAAATATTGTTAGTTGTGCCTATATAGGACAGTAGGTGGGTCATGACACATAACCGTGGTTCTGGTGGGTAAGCCCGGAATACCACGACTGGACTTGGTGTTCCTGGCCTGCTCTGTTTGATCAGTCCCTGGATCGCAAACGAGATCTGGTCTGGAGCTGTAATCATGTTGTCCAGTCGTAATTGATGTAGAGACTGGACCCTCTGTGCGGATACAAGTGCCATTAACATGAGCGTTTTGAGTGTCGATTGTTCCAGGCTGAGGGATCTGGCTGGTGGCCATCCCCTGAGGTAAGTCAGGACCACACTGACATCCCATATATGGGTGTACCTTGGTCTTGGGGATTTGATATTGTAAATACATTTCATTAATTTTACCACCAGCGGGTGAGATCCCATGGCCTGTTGTCCTGGTGCTAGTGTTAAATAGGCAGACAGGGCACTTCTTGCTGTGTTGATGGCACTGTAGCTGAGTCCTTCTTCGTAGTGAAGTTTGGCCAGGAATTCCAGTACGTTGGTGACTGATCCAGTTGTGTAGGTGGTCCCTGTATCCAGGCAGTACTTTTCCCATTTTTTGATACTGGTCAAGTACTGTTTTTTAGTGGATGTTCGGAGGGATGCTGACATGGTGTCGAAGGTTTGTTCTGATAATCCCAGTCCCAGAAATGGTCTGTTCAGAATCTGCAACCCAGGAGTTTGATTTTTTCATGGCATGGGTGGCTTATGCCTGACACTGGGTGTTTTAATAACTCTGGGTCACTGGGAAATATCATCGGAGTTTCAACAACCATGTCATGGAGTATCGGGAACCATGGCTGCGTAGGCCAGTCGGGTACTATCAAAATACCTGAAGCAGAGTCCATTTGTATTTTGCGTAGTACCCGACTAATGAGGCAGAAGGGAGGAAATGCATAGAAGAAGAAATTTCCCCAATCCAGCGCGAACGCATCTACCGCTGCTGCCTCAGGGTCTGGTTCCCAAGCGACATACATAGGTACCTGGTGATTTAGCCTTGGTGCGAATAAATCGATATCTGGCTTGCCATATTGCTTGACAATTTTTGCAAATATTTTGGGGTTTAACATCCATTCGATGTTGTCATTAAATTTACGTGACCTGGTGTCTGCCACTGTATTTAGCTTATCTGGTAGGTAAGTTGCTGATAGCCAAATATGTCTTTTGACACACCATTGCCAAATTGTGTTAACCAACTTGTCGCATGATAACGATTTTATGCCGCCCATATGGTTAATGTAGGCCACCACCGTAGTATTATCTATTTGTAACCGAACATGCAAGTGATGCATATTTGATGCATATGCTTTTAAACCATAGAAGGCACCCAACATCTCTAGATAATTTATGCCCAGTGTAAGTAGTAATGACGACTCGGGGTTAGTCCATCTACCACCTGTGCTGGATATGGCGTTAGTTGCTCCCCAGCCTTGAGCACTAGCATCTGTTTGGATAACTAACGTAGAGGTTAGTGACGATAATAGGGCTGAAACTATGCCAAACGTTTTTTGCCCACCACTGTAGTTCTAATATTGCTTCAGTGGGTGACTTCATGACACGATCATAATGACCTGCATGTTGTTTTAGTGCCTGTACCTTTGCTCTTTGTAAGTTTTGATAGTGCAAAGGTCCGAATTGCATAGCCGGAAATGCTGCTACCATTTTCCCAATTACTCTTGCTACTTGTCGAATAGTTGGTCGTTCGTTGACCATTAAATTGTTGCATGATTGTGCCAATGCAACTGTTTTGTCTCTTGGCAAAGTTACAGTCATGTGGACTGAATTAATTGTGAAGCCCAAGTAGTCCATAGTTGTGGATGGCTTCAACTTAGATTTATCTGGATGTAAGACAAATCCCAGGGTTTTGAACAACTGTTTGGTAGCTGATACAGCTGACATAATCAATTCCATGGTTTTGCCTACTATTAAGATATCATCAAGATATGCCATGACAATATGTTTTGTCTTCTTAATATTGCCAAGGCTGGTTTTAGTATCTTGGTGAATAATCTTGGGGCTGATGTTAAGCCATTGGGTAACGCTTTAAACTGCCATTGTTGCCCCATCCAGGTAAACTTCAGGTATCTTCGATGATCCTAGTGAATAGGTACTGAATAGTAAGCATCTTTAAGATCAATGCTTGCCATGTAGTATCCTTTGGAAATTAGTTGTTTGGCAGTAACAAACGTTTCCATTTTGAAATGTATATATTTAACAAACATATTTAGTGAAGTTATGATGATGCAACATCCACCATCTTTTTTGGTTTTAGTGAATATATTTGATACAAACTCCAAGGGTTCATGTTTTGTTTTTTCAATGATACCCTTTGTAATTAGTCTCACCAGTTCAACTTGTCCCTCTTGTTTTTCTTTCACTGAGAGGGAAAATACCCTTTGGGGTGAATGTTGAACTGGTGGCAATTTTCCTATTATGAATTGTATTTTGTATCCACTAATGCCATTGAGTATATACTGATCACTCGTGATAGACTCCCATGCTTCTTTAAACGGGTGTAATCTCCCCCCTGTTAGTATTAAGCCCCTACTTTCTATATGCTGGTAGGAACCAGACCCACCTACCTCCATGGTTATGGGTATTTCCTCTGGTTCCCGCCGGTCCAACGAGGCTTGCGCGTTGTCTGACTGGCGTTGACGTTGGGGGTGGCGCATTTTCCATGGGGTCCGCTCTGGGCCCTGGTCTAAAAAAGACTTACGGTGATAGAATGCGGACCCCGAGCTTTCACCAGTCCCATATGGTAGACGTCGACTGGTGGACGCGACGGGGGGCTGCCACTTGGTGTTTATTGTTCTTAGGTTGCTCGTCCCGGGCCCTGCCTTCACGAGACCGAAAGTTTTTGAGGCCTCTTCCATATCCTTCATTCGCTTAGTGAGGTCATTGCCAAAGAGCAGTATGTCTGGCTCAGTGGCTGGGGTTTTGCACAACCCCGCAAATTTAAGATTGATGGCAGGTCTTATTATTTCTTTACGCAGGTTGTTGATCTCAAATTGCGTATTGCACAACAGCGCGAGAGTATCCTGTTGATTAGTGGTCATCTCGGTGTTGTCCACGGAACGAGCAAACGAAGTGATGGCTGACGTCAGGAGCCTGAGGATCCGCTGCAGTTTTAGCTCCTGGTTTCGGATGTTTGCCCCAACGTGCCCCCAGATTTGGCTGTTTACAGTTGGCACTTTGAGGGACTCACAGTTCTCTGGAGCTGTATATGTTTCTAAAGCCTCATTGAACACCTGCTCCTGTAGGGCCCTGTTGGAGAGGTGGTTGATGCCGGCCGCTAGTTTGGCCTCTAACGGTCTTCCTGCACGTGGGGTTGCCACGTAGCGGTCCACCACACCCAGCAGCTCTTCCTGTTCCTGCACCCCTTGCATACTCCCGAGATCTTCAGCCATCGTCCCCTCTTCTTGACCAGCCCAGTCCTGGTCACCTAAGCTACCCTTGGGTAAGGAGGAAGCAATGGACAGTGCACAAGGCACTGTGGAGGGAGTGCCTGACCTCCCCCTGCGAGAGCGCCCCTCACGAGGCGCATCTCGTTGGAGCACCTGCTCCAGGAGATGCTTCATGCGGCTCAGGCGGCTGTCTCTCCCCCACCCGGGTGGAGAGACGTCCCCGTCCGAAGTGTTGGAAACCACCGGCCGGACCCTTTTCCTGGTAGCTTTACATCCAGCCCGCTGCTCAGGCGCTAGCGGGGCTGGGCTCGGCACGGTGTCGGGAATAGCTTGGTAAGTGGTCCTACCGCCTGTTGCTGCCTCCCCCTGATGGAACGCTCCTCTGGTGGAGTCGAACGGGGGACAGATTTCTTTGAGAGCCTTTACTTGGATATACTCATTCTGAAAGCAAAATCAGACGGCTCTCCTTTCGCAAGTAAAGCTGACCTCAGTTTAACTTACCTGACGGTCCGTCTTTTAAATTGCAGCGGGAGCGCCTGACTCCCGCTGTAGCCGCTGTTGCACTGCTGGTGTAATGCCTCGCATGCGTGCTGAGCGGGTTCTTCACGTAGTCACTCACGTGACTCCGAAGTAAAATTACTGGTTTCAGGCAGGCCAAACAACTCATTTCGTTTCATTTCCATTTCCCTTTCAAGCACAGGACAGGCCAAACAAAGCATTGCATTGTCATTTCATTTCCATTTTGCATTGGAGTTTCAAGCACAGGGCAGGCCAAACAACTCCTTGCATTCTTATTTCATTTCCATTTTGCATTGCAGTTTTAAGCACAGGGCAGGCCAAACAACTCATTGCATTGTCATTTCACTTCCATTTTGCATTGCAGTTTTAAGCACAGGGCAGGCCAAACAACACATTGCATTGTCATTAAGGGACAATTCATTTATTGCAAGTACATTGCAGACTCACAGTTCAGTTGATTCACAGCTTAGAATCACTGTTGTGGCCTCTCCCTCGCGATCTTCCAGACTCATGTCCAGGTATCCGGGGTTTTATAGTCCTGTCCCCCCCTCCCCCCCCCCGGGAAGGGGCATTACCTTCACCGTGGTGATTGACAGGGTGAGAGGACCAATCAGCTGATCTCAAGACTTTTTAAACATTCATAACTTTTATTTTTCAGTGATCAGAGAATTCCTTGGGGCTGCCGCAGCGGAGGAGGACTGTGAGTAAGATGGCCAAAAATCATAGCAATATAGAGAAACGTTTTTTTTCTAAAATCAATTAACAGCGCAGACAGGAAGTGTTCAAGATGTGACTTTTAGTTATATAGATGTACAATATCCATGAAAACTGGATCACAAATTTTTTCAGTTCAGTTTAGTTTATTGTCACATGTACTGAGGTACAGTGAAAAGCTTTTGTTGTGTGCTAACCAGTCAGCAGAAAGACAATACATGATTACAGTTGAGCCATTTACAGCGTATAGATACTTGCAACAACCTTGACTATGCTGCTGGCCTTGCCGATGCAGATTGAGGTATAAATGGAGTCAATGGAAGGGAGGATGATTTGTGTGATGGTCTGGCTGCATCCACAATTCGCTGCAATTTCTTGCGGTCTTGGAAGGAGCTGTTCCCAAACAGATGGTTTGGTTCTCTGGAGATGCGGGGCAATGTCTCTACTAGCTATGCCGTGGTGTCACCCTTCTTTTTTTCAAAACCTGACTGACACATTAAGGTGATGTGGTGTTTGGAGATCAGAGGTAACTTTACGTAAGAATTCTCCATCTCTGCTGCCATTATGATTCAAGATTCAAGATTCAAGATTCAATTTAATTGTCATGTACCAATTAAGGCACAGTGAAATTTGAGTTACCATACAGTCATTCTAAGCAAAAAGCAAAAATACACATAGTACATAAAATAAAGTTTAACATAAACATCCACCACTGTAGAATCAACATTCCTCAATGTGATGGAAGGCACTAAAGTTCAGTCACCTTCTCCTTTGTTCACCCGTGATCGGGCCTTTGAACGGGGCCATTAATGATGGTCCAATGTTCAAGCCCTCTCGTTGGGATGATCGAAACTCCGGCGTTGGGACGGATGGGAACCCTCCGCAGCATGGAGCTCCCGAGTCGGCCACTTCTTACCGGAGACCGCTGGTTCATGGTGTTAAAGTCCACAGGCCCCGCGGTCGGAGCTCCAACACTGGCAATCCTCGGCAAAAGATCTCAGGCTCCGCAATGGTAAGTTTGTGCCGCACCTGCGGCTTGTAGCTCCGGGCCAGTCTCAAGGAAAGGCCGCACCACTCCACGTTGTAGGCTGCAGGGGGGGACGGAGATGCGACACGGAGAAATATTGCATCTCCGTTGAGGTAAGTGACTGGAAAAAGTTACCCCCGATTCCCCCCACCCCCCCACCCCCCACATAAAACATTCCAAGAGACATTAAAACAAACATTCAAAACATACTTAAAATAATAAAAACAGAGAAGAGACAAGACAGATTGCTGGCAGGGCGGCCATTATGGGCGCCACCCGGTTGCAGCATTGTTAGATAACACAGGAAGGGATGGCATAAAAAGGAACAGTGATAGAAACTTGGCAGACAAGAAAGTAGATGCAGAAACTATGAGTTAAAAAAGCTACGTGGAGCATGTGGGATCTGGGTAGTTAAGAGGGAACAATTGTAATCCTCAGCAATGAATGACAACATTGAGAAGCCTGTTTGTGCGTTTGAATAGTTATCAACCAGGATTGATACAAGTATGGAACGCTCAGATCATTCAAAGTATATTTTCCTGCAGTCATTTTTATCCTCTATAACAATGTGTGCAGAAAATAATTGTATACTAATTGCAATACAATTGTTAATTTTGTGTAAAATATAATAGTGTGCATCTTTTAACACCTCCATTTTCTTTTTTCTTTGACTGTGAAGTCTGGAGCTGATACTTTTCCCAGAGCTATTAATCTGTCAGCCTAAGATGGATAGCATGTCCATGTCCAAATTTCACAAAATGCCGCAGTCTGTGTGCATTCAGTAACGACAATTTATAACATAGCTTGGGCAACAGCTTGAAGCTTGTCCTTCCACAGGCTGCAACAATAATCATGACTTTAGCTATCTAAGTGATTTCAAAACAATCTGCAACATGAATGTTCGAATCTATCTTGAGTATGTTTGACAGCAAAATTATTTACAAGTCATTTATTTTTCCATCAATGGAAGGGGAAAATACACACAGCAGGGTGAGAGAAGAAGAGAATAAACTCATAAATGTGCTGTTGAGTTTATGTTGGGAACTGGAGGATAATTTGTTTTAGCAGCTATTTGTTTATCTGGCCTGACTCGGTAAGGAAAGTGCATAATACATTTTCCACAAAATCACTTCCTTTAACATGCATGGAGGTAGTATATATTTACAAACCTCTTTTCAAAATGTTTTGCTCTTTCTGCTGTCTTTCGCACTTCAGGGAAGCATGTTAATAGCAATGTTACAAAATCACCCACACGGGGTGGGGCAGATTCTCAGCCACGATTCAGATAGGCTTTGTAACATACCTACTGTTAAGGAGTATTTATTCACGTCCATCATCTCTGGACACACGACAGTCGAGAAAGCATTTTCCAAATGTGGTAAAGAAGGTAACCCCACAAGGATGATGCGAAAAGAACTTTGTGAGAGTGGTATAGGCCTTGATTTTTAAAACAAGTGCATACATGGTCCTTGGGAGGCCAGAAGTCCATGGTTCAGTTGAAGAAACATCTGGGTGTTTTTACTCAAGAGTTCTGCTTCTTTAAGGTAGAACACCATTTATCTCTTTCACACTTTCTGTGTGTAGGCCCCAGTTGCAAGCCTTCCATTCAGAGACACCCATGTCTACAGGCAAACTCTAACATCAGAGCCAGATTGTGAAATAGAGGAAGCGAGGGCATAGTGATAAGACGTTGTTACATACATGATGTCCATCCATCCGCCGGCAAAACCCCCCTCTCACCCGGGGTGTCGGGGATTATGGGGAGAAGGCAGGAGAATGGGGTTGAGAGGGAATGGAAGATCGGCCATTATTGAATGGCGGAGTAGACTTGATGGGCCAAATGGCCTGATTCTTCTACTGTAACATATAAATTTATGAACCTATCACTCGCCAGGCTTTGTCCCACCTGCACCTATTTTCCAGTTTTCTCCCCATCAGATTGAAGAAGGGTCCAGACCTAAAATGTCACCCATCTATGTCCTTCCGAGATGTCACTTGAGCCGCTGAGTTACTCCAGCACTTGTGTTTCAATCAGTGCAAACGTATTGGATTTAGCTTACACAGGTAAGGCTTTCAATCCCCTCTCCACAACCTGGGAGCCTGCAGATGAAACTGGGGCAGCAGTACACAAACTACAGGAAGGACTTTGTAAGGATGTAAACCCTAAGGTGACATATTCGGCTGAAGCCACAGCCTGCCAAAATAAAACTCCAAAATAATAATGCAAAAGTGCTCGATGCATTCACATGGACATCTATACTTGCTATTTCAAGAAGGTATTAACCAGTTATTAAATAGTGTAAAGTCTAAGGCATTTAACTTTAGAAATTAATGACTGTTTTATTGTCACATGTGATAAGTCACAGTGAAATTCTTTGCTTCCATACCCCAGGTATGTAAATAGACGCCACATAGAGGGCGCCAATAAAGTTACAAGGTAGCCCGTACCAGTTCCAGCTTTGTTCTTCCTCTCAATGCCCGCTCTCCCTCCCTCACGGCAGTCCCCCCACGCCGGGTCCTCCTTTGTTCCTCACTCCCAGCAACATCGTCCTCACTCCCACGTGGTCTGCGCTCATCCATTGGCTGGCGCCCTAATCGATCGACCACCGCACCATCCTCTCCACTATTGCCGCCGGGTCCCCTGCTGCTGCTTCCATGGCGCCGACCCATGGCGCCGACCCAGGCCCCGGCCCCGGGCTACGTCGACCCAGGGCTCAGCCGCGGGCTCTGCTGATCCAGGCTCCATTGGCCACGGGCTCCGTTGACTCATGGGGCTTGAACTCTGACCTGCGAGGCTCCACCAACCCACGAGGCTCCAGCCCCGAATTTTCTGCGGCCTTCCGGGAGGCCTCTGCCGCGGCAGCTTTCCCGGAGGCGTCAAATGCTGACAAGAAGGATTAAAAAAAGCTGGCTCATCTACAAAATGTTTCAGCAGCAACTTTTTCTCCCCTTTGGCTGCTGACTTTCATGAGACTCAAATATAAATCCCTGGTCTAACTGAAACAGGGAAGCTTGACAGGACGGGAGAAGAGGACTCAGAATTCAAGCTTATTCCCAGCACTCTGTGAACAAGCTTAAAATGTCGATGTGGCTAATGACGAGTGACCACTATGTTAAATAACTGACATACATTTTAATTATGGTGCATTGTATAATCTTGAACAAATCATTTAATCTCCTGCTTTGCCAAAGGACAAATCTTTGGCCACATAAACCAAATCGGCACATCTGACAAGCTCTGTGTTTGATGTCTACCTACTGTGTAGACTGTTTTATTTCTGTTGCTTGCTATAGAGGAACAGTGTGTTCTAAAGCCAAGCACTGTGCAGGTCAAGCAACTTCATGTCAAGCTGTTACAGAGGGGAAGAAAATAAGCTTAACTTTAACATGAAGAGCACAGTGTTCTTCACGGTGCACAAACTTAAAGCAAACCCTTCTCTCCGGTACTGCAGAGTTGACCTTCATATTATGAAGAATGCTACAATGAAAAACCCATTCATTTTATGATCTCTACAAATACTGTAGGACCATTTGTAGACATGGGTTCCACAGCAGAATTTGTACTTGCCTTCTTATAGGTTGTCCAGTAAATTCTTTGGAAAAATGTAATTTATTCAGTTCTTATTTATAAGGAAACCCTTAGAGAACTGCCATATAAAATGCTTTATTTATAAATTAACAAGCACATATTTATTTAATGCATCCAAAAAAGGTTGTGAAGATTTCACACATACTTCAAGCGAATAAAAGGAAATGTGGTGTAAATGGATAGAAAATGTATCATTATTAATAGAAAATGTTGAATCCAGGGACAGGAACATAATCAAATTTATGAACATATGCCTAACCATTGGAATGTCTGCATGCTTGGATGAATAAAATATGCCATATATATCTTCCGTATTCAGATAAATGCCATTAATCATCTGTGGCCAGTGAAAGAGATAAGTGCTGTTGTGCAGAGAAGTCAGTGAGTAAGAATAAAGACAGCCTGTCTAATTCCAGAATTATGGTCTGGAACAAGAACACCCAGTGCGTGAAATGTACAGAAACTGACAGGATGCATAAACTTTGCATGTGTCCGTGCGTATATACAGAGGAATATTTGCTTAAGATGAAGTCTGCTCTTAATAGTAGTCATTGAGTGAGAACTAGTCCAAATAAAGGCAAATCAAAATACCTGTGAGTATTCTGTGAGAAGGAAATCAATAGAGTTAATAATGGACCAAGTGTAGACTCGGCGAGCGTTTCGGCGAACACTTGCGCTCGGTCCGCCAAGGCCCACTGGATCTCTTCCTATTCCCATATTGATCTTTCTATCCTGTGCCTCCTCCATTGCCAGAGAGAGGTCATAGGAGGAACAGCACCTCATATTCCACTTGGGTAGCTTACAGTTCAATAGTATAAATATTAAATTCTCCAATTTTATTTAACCAACTAACCCTGCTCCCACTTCTCCCCCCCCCCCCCCTCCCCCCCCCCCCCCCCCTTCTCCCCCCCTTCTCCCCCCCCCCCCCCCCCCCCCCCTTCTCCCCCCTTCCCCCCACCCTCCCCCCCCCCCCCCACTGCTTTTCTCCCTTATCCCCCACATGGACTTCCACCCATTTCCCGCCTCCACCCTCCACCTACTACTACAATTCCTCCTTATGGCTTCACAGTCTGTAACTCTTTTAACCTGTCTCACACCTTTTCTTATCACTGGCCTTTGTTTCAACAACCTGCCTATTAAAACCCCCTCCCTCCTATATCGACCTATTACATACCGCACTTTTTTCCTGCCTCTCCCCTTTTCCAGCTTTCTTTCTCTTCCTCCCTCCTTCACTATGAAAAAGGGTCTCGACCCAAAACATCTCCTATCCATGTTCACTAGAGATGCTGCCTGACCCACTGAGTTACTCCAGCACCTCGTGTCCTTTTGCAATTTTTAATCATGTTTTAACATTTGTAATTTGGTTTGAAGAAAACATTTAATAATAGCACATACCATTTCTCATTTAGCAATTAATTTTTAATTGTTTAATTATATCCTAAAATAACCACTTGAGTCGAAGTGAATGATGGCCGAACATGGGGCCAATGCAGGGAAAACCTGGTAGGACATTTGGGATTGAGATGATTTATCAGTGCAGTACAGTATCTCAAAACAAATTATTTCATTGTCTTGGTTTTTTCAATGCAATTATAAACCTGCTGTTTTGGACACTATGCACTTTTTTACTCATCGCCAACTAACACAAATGTAATCTTTCCAGCAGACTAAGCAGCTGCAGCATACTCTCAAATACTATTTTGTGACTCATTCAATGGGAGATGCGAGACATGAAAATAAAATAAAATATAGCTACGGTACTGCCCTCCCAAAATTCAACGCTGGAGAACAACAGCAGGTCTGAGTTCAGGATTATACATTGTCAGCATCTTTGCCTAAATAAGTAATTGGTGGCTTTTCTCCAACATTTCCATCTGGTTCTGATTACTGTTATTAAAAATAACAACCAGCATTGAATTAGAAACGGCAGCCCTTAAAAATGTGGCTACAAAGAGGTTAAATGCCCATTTGCTTTTGTGATATCGGTGATTCAAAGGCCTGTGTCATCAAGTGGAGAAGGGGAAGAAGAACATATCTAGGTATAAATATTTTAGTAGTGCATACGTATTTCTGTAGCTCCTTAGGCAACAAAAGGTGGCAGGCTTACATTACACTGTTGGTTTTGTGGTTCAGGTTAATACAGCTATCAATGTGAAATCATTATTAATGTCCAATGGCCCAACACCTAATTCATTTTTCACACAATATACTTTGGTTCACAGGTTATAAATAAGACAAGTGATTTGATGCAGAACAACATCCCGTGACAAATCCGACAAATTTTGGAACTTGCTGCATGCAGAGTAATTTGCTGCTTAAAGCATAAAAATGTCAAACGGTGTTGAAAATTATTGTTTCTGAGGGGTTCTGAGTGATCACAAATCACTTGTTCTGGTTATAAATAATCTCAGGCCTACAGTCTGGGGCTGTGACCTATTGGCCTCTTCAATGATCAGCTTTTATTATGATGTTGACAGTTAAGGAACACGGAGAGAGAGAGAGAGAGAGAGAGACAGAGAGAGAGAGACAGACAGACAGAGAGTGAGAGAGAGAGAGAGAGAGAGGGGGGGGGGCCCCATCAGTCAGTGCCTGCTGGTGTATTGATATCATTTAGAACACAGAGCTGCAGAGCCCAGGAACAGATCCTTCAGCGTACATGTCTGTGCCGACCATGATTCCAAAGAGTTTGAAGAAGGGTTCATACCCGAAGCGTCACCTTTTCTTCCTGAGATGCTGTCTGATCTGCTTCATTACTCCAGCTTGTTGTGTCTCTCTTCCAAACATTGACTCTTTCTCTTTCCATAGATGTGGCCTGACCTGCTGAGTATTTTCAGTGCCTTCTGTTTTTATTTTAGATTGCTGCAGTTTTATTATTTTTTTCATTTTTACAGGCTTGTTCGTTATGTAGACCTACTTGCAAAATGCTGCAGACCTAATCGGGCAGTTTTATTTTTCAGGACATGGCACGAGAGTTGTTACCAAGCCACTGTTGGTAATGTGCAGTGAAATCTTCACCTATAGTACATTCTGTGCCCTTACTGACTTTCTGTGATTCTTCCAAGAGTTGCCCAACATGGAAAGAATTATGTTTAAGAAGGAACTGCAGATGCTGGAGAATCGAAGGTACACAAAAAAGCTGGAGAAACTCAGCGGGTGCAACAGCATCTATGGAGTGAAGGAAATAGGCAACGTTTCGGGCCGAAACCCTTCTTCAGATTGATCGGGGGCGGGGGTGGGCGGGGACAAGAAGGGAAAAAGGAGGAGGAGCCCGAAGGCTGGGGGATGGGAGGAGACAGCAGGGGGACTGAGGAAGGGGAGGAGACAGCAAGGACTAACAAAATTGGGAGAATTCGATGTTCATGCCCCCAGGATGCAGACTCCCCAAACGGAATATGAGGTGCTGTTCCTCCAATTTCCGGTGCTGCTCGCTGTGGCCATGGAGGAGACCCAGGACAGAGAGGTCGGAGATGGAGTGGGAGGGGGAGTTGAAGTGCTGAGCCACCGGGAGGTCAGCTTGGTTATTGCGGACCGAGCGGAGGTGTTCGGCGAAACGATCGCCCAACCTCCGCTTGGTCTCACCGATATAGATCTGCTGACATCTAGAGCAGCGGACGCAATAGATGAGGTTGGAAGAGATGCAGGTAAACCTCCCCCCTCGACTCCGTTCAAGGACCCAAGCAATCGTTCCAGGTGCGACAGAGGTTTACGTCTGATGCTGCTGCACCCGCTGAGTTTCTCCAGCTTTTTTGTGTACCATGGAAAGAATTATGTTAGCCAAGAATATAAAGGAGGATAGTAAAAACTTCTTTAGGTATGTGAAGAGGAAAAAATTAGTTAAGACCAAAGTTGGACCCTTGAAAACCGAAAAAGGTGAATTTATAATGGGGAACAAGGAAATACAGATGGGTTGAACAGGTACTTTGGATCCGTCTTCACTAAGGAGGACACAAACAATCTTCCTGATATGGTAGTGGCCAGAGGATCTGGGGTGATGGAGGAACTGAAGGAAATCCACATTAGGCAGGAAATGGTGTTGGGTTGACTGATGGGACTGAGGGCTGATAAATCCCCAGGGCCTGATGGTCTGCATCCCAGGATACTTAAGGAAGTGGCTCTAGAAATCGTTGATGTATTGGTGATAATTTTCCAATATTCTATAGACTCAGGATCAGTTCCTGTGGATTGGAGGGTAGCTAATGTTATCCCACTTTTTAAGAAAGGCAGGAGAGAGAAACAGAGAATTATAGACCAGTTAGCCTGACATCGGTGGTGGGGAAGATGCTGGAGTCAATTATAAAAGATGAAATAGCCGCACATTGGATAGCAGTAACAGGATTGGTCCAAGTCAGCATGGATTTACGAAGGGGAGGTCATGCTTGACTAATCTTCTGGAATTTTTTGAGGATGTAACTAGGAAGGTGGACAGGGGAGAGCCAGGGGATGTGGTGTACCTGGACTTTCAGAGAGCATTTGATAAGGTCCCACATAGGAGATTGGTGGGCCAAATTAGGGCACATGGTATTGGGGGTAGAGTGCTGACATGGATAGAAAATTGGTTGACAGACAGGAAACAAAGAGTATGGATTAACAGGTCCCTTTCAGAATGGCAGGCAGTGACTAGTGGGGTACCGCAAGGCTCAGTGCTAGGACCACAGCTATTTACAATATATATCAATGATTTGGATGAAGGGATTCAAAGTAACATTAGCAAATTTACAGATGACACAAAGCTGGGTGGCAGTGTGAACTGTGAGGTGGATGCAATGAGAATCCAGGGTGACTTAGACAGGTTGGGGATGTGGGCAGATGCATGGTACATGAAGTTTGTGGATAAATGTGAGGTTATCCACTTTGGTAGCAAAAACAGGAAGGCAGATTACTATCTAAATGGCGTCAAGTTGGGAAAAGGAGAAGTACAACGGGATCTGGGGGTCCTTGTTGATAGGTCAATGAAAATAAACATACAGGTACAGCAGGCAGTGAAGAAAGCGAATGGCATGTTGGCCCTTATAACACGAGGAGTCAAGTATAGGAGCAAAGAGGTCCTTCTGCTGTTGTACGGGGCCCTAGTGAGACCACCCCTGGAGTATTGTGTACAGTTTTGGTCCCCTAATTTGAGGAAGGACATTCTTGCTATTGAGGGAGTGCAGCGTGAGTTTACAAGGTTAAAACCCGGGATGGTGGGACTGTCATATGCTGAGAGAATGGAACGACTGGGCTTGTACACTCTGGAGTTTAGAAGAATGAGAGGGGATCTTATTGAAACATATAAGATTGTGAAGGGTTTGGACACACTAGAGGCAGGAAACATGTTCCCGGTGTTGTGGGAGTCCAGAACCAGGGGCCACAATTTAAGAATAAGGGGTAAGCCATTTAGAACGTAGATGAGGAAACACCTTTTCTCACAAAGAGTTGTGAGTCTGTGGAATTCTCTGCCTCAGCGGACGGTGGAGGGCGGTTCTCTGGATACTTTCAAGAGAGAGCTAGATAGGGCTCTTAAAGATAGCGAAGTCAGGGGATATGGGGTGAAGGCAAGAACTGGGTACTGATTGGGGATGATGAGCCATGATCACACTGAATGGCGGTGCTGGCTCAAAGGGTCAAATGGCCTACTCCTGCAACTATTGTCTATTATCTATCAGTGGAGAGAGGGTGGTGGGTGATAGTCAGCGGGAGGGGTCCGTGTCTTGCTTATACCATATGCCATACAAACTCATGGAGTCTGGAGACATTGCTGAGATCTCCAAGGGCTTGTGTACCACTATGCCACCCCTACTTGTGGGAGGTAGGTCCTGCAGGTGATGTAGGCCATATCCAGGGATTGTGGTGGAGACGTCTGCAAAATGTGTAAGATATGATTCTGTGATGATGTTGCCGAACCAGCCGCTAAAGCCGCTATACAAATGTTTGCAGCTGGAGCAATGGTAGGACCAATGCTCAATGGGGACATGGTTAGTGTGGTAATGGTTGCAGTGCCTAGGTTTAGTTTAGTTTAGTTTAGTTTAGAGATACAGAGTGGAAACAGGCCCTTCGGCCCACTGAGTCCACGCTGACCAGTGATCCCTGCACACTATCCTACACACACAGGGGACAATTTACATTTATAGCATGCCCATTAACCTACAAACCTGTACGTCTTTGCAGTGTGGGAGCAAATCGAAGATCTCGGAGAAAACCCAGGCAGGTCACGGGGAGAACGTACAAACACCGTACAGACAGCACGGTAGTCGAAATCGAACCGGAGTCTCCGGCGCTGCAAGCCTTGAGCAATTCCTTGAAGTTGATGTGTCCGTCAGTGGGGCCATATTCCACTTTAGCTCCCTCTTCTGGGCAGGTTGTCCTCCTCAACATTGACGTGCTGGACTCCGAAGCGGGAATGGCTGCTGACTCATTCTCGTCCGGAAGCAACCAGTTATTACAAAAGTCTTAATGTCAATGCGTACATCTTCAGCCTCTGAGAAACCACTCCCTGAAAACTTTGCAGCAGCCCAGAAGCACCAAACACCAAGAGTCAAGCATGTTTTATTGGCATATGTCCCAGATAGAACATTGCAATTCTTACTTGCAACAGCACTACAGTACACAATACACAGTGCACAGTAAACATAGTACATTGTAAACAATATAATAAATGAAAGAGAAAAAAAGTTCAGTGTGTGTATATGTACACATATGCACAAATACACATATTTCTAGATTATATATATATATACATACACATTCCCACATACGTACACACAAAACAAAACAATAATAGTGCAATAATAATATCAATAAAAGCCTGTTTAGTTCAGAGTTTATTGAGGTTATAGTGTTGAATCACGGCAGCACTGCAAAGCTTCAGTGAAGCACAAGTCACAGATATTCCCTTCCAATGGTGCTGGATGAAAGCAGTTCCTGCTACTAAACAAATGATTAGCTGTGCAAGGTTAACACAGTTGCATTATTGAACTCCAACTTGGCAACATTGCACATTGATTGATCTGTCTACGCTGCATCTCTACATATTGTATCTCTTAACAACCTTCCCAGTGCAATAGAAACTGCCACTTATTTTACAAATACTTATGCATATACTGGACATCAAACAGGAAGCAAATCAGTATCTATCGCATCCAAACACCTGTTACAGTGCAGTATAGTTATGTGGTCTTTGCTCATGCTTCTAAACCAGGGGTCGGCAACCTTATTCTGCATAGGGGCCAGGAAGCACGTCTGTGAGCAGATAGAGGGCCACATCTATCATGTGTGAACATGGATCCCGCCCCCATCCCACCTCGGATGGCAGGCATCAAATTATGTGCTCACAGAAGGTAGACAAAAATGCCGGAGAAACTCAACAGGTGAGGCAGCCTCCTACTATCCTTGCATGTCTCACTTGCTGAGTTTCTCCTGCATTTTTGTCTTCCTATTTTTCCAGCATCTGCAGTTCTTTCTTAAACGTGTTCACAGAAGGTGCGCGGCTGTGCTGGCCGCTTTGCGTAGGATGTTCGGCCGCTGCTCTGGGCGCTGCTGCTCGGCGCTTGGCTGCTGATGCTCAGGGCGCCCGGCCACTGCTTGGCGGGCCGGAGGATTACGGCGGAGGGCGTGGGGGGGGAAATCCGCCTGCGGGCCGGATGATTTCGGGTTATGGGCCGCATTCCGCCCAGGGGCCGTAGGTTGCCGACCCCCTGATCTAAATAGATGATTCTAACTTATAATTTCCTGAGTTGTACAACTTAATTCTGCATTTTAAATGCTGTGTGCATTGAATATTGGATAAGAATTAAAACACAATTCAATCTAATGTTTCAGTTCTCTGGTCTGGATACTTGGAGCCGCTACCCGCCTAAAGTCACTGAACAGCAAAATCTGCGATTTTAAAACCTGTTTTAAGTTGTTTTAAATTTTAATTTTTAAGTGTCCAGGAGCTGAGCCTGGAGCTCGGATAGGTCAATGGCCCCAGCCTGCAGGTGTGCAGTGGAGGAGTTTGGTGGTTTGGTGCAGTCACTGGTGGGGGCCTGCAGGGAGGTGGAGTGGGAGTGGTGGTGGAATTAGGGGTTGGCATTGGTGGCCCCAGTCGGTGGACAGCTGGGAAGACCGTTGGGAGCAGCACCAGCGGTAGCAGCATCTGTTGTGGCCTTCGCTGGCCTGCAGTTCACCCCCCCCAACACCTCTATCATTCAGTCTGAAGAAGGGTCTCAACCTGAAACCCATTCCTTTTTCCGGAGATGCTGCCTAACCCACTGATTTACTCCAGCATTTTGAGTCCATATTCGGTGTAAACCAGCATCTGCAGTTCCTACCTACACTCTTTGTTTCGCATGGATTGCCTAATTTTTTACCTCAGTAGATAATTGGTCACTTTGCAGTCCTTCATTCAAGGGAGGTAAATTGCTGGGTGTTTCTTTTGTGCACTTAATTATTGCAACTAGTTTATCAGAACGAAAATGCCCCTCATTGAGTAGAAATAAGGAACAGTAGACACTGGTTTTCACAAAAGGACGCAGAGTGCTGGAGTAACTCAGTGGGCCAGACAGCATCTCAGGAGAACGTAGATAGGTGACATTTCCCCACCCAAAACATCACTTATCCCTGTTCTCTAGAGATGCTACCTGACCTGTTGAGTTACTCTAGCACTTGGTGTTCTTTTTTACCCTGCATTAAATCAGGGTCTGTAAGAGGATCAATGCACTTTGTGATTTGAATGCAGAATTCATCTTAGCACTGCAGTAGGCAAATAAATGTCACTCTTGGCTTACACATGAAAGTGAATATAAATTTGATTTATCTATAGAATATGTGACAAAGGGAGGATTTTGCCACCAGATCATGATAGCACAGCATCTGCCCCCCTGCAAACTGCAGATTACCAACTTTTTATTTCCAAGTTAACTAGTTCTGCCATTTCATCTGAAGACATTAAACTAAACTGATCCATCCTCAATTATGTTTGTTCTGAGGCTGCCCTTCAACAGCCAGGCTAATGGCTGCCAAATTTTGGAGTATGTTCAGATAAAGTTTAATACAAAGATCCCTTATTCATATTCAGTATTTAAACCACAATGTTGTGTATTTCTACACTTCGAGGTCATGCAAATGTGCAACCCATTTGGTACATCTGAGCGGCTGGAATAAAAATACAATCAACAATACATTTCAAAATTATGCTTAAATGTCGCAATAGAAGACATTGGAATTCATACATTTCCTCAATTTCATGAGCTCGATTATTTCCACAGATAAGTATTTAAAAGTGGAGTACAGCTAATTTAAGAATGCCATGATTTGTTGGAAAGACATCACCGTTTGAACAATACAATCTCCCCAAGTCCCCCAGATCAATTGCCCTTTAGCTCAGCATTTACTTTATTAATTATAAGAGCTGATCATTTCCATTTGTTGTGGTTTTTCACTTTGTTGATGGTTAGTCTCAAATGTTTTCCTGTCACCGAGTTTATGGTCAAAATCATTTACAGTGACATGGGCGACTGTTCTTTTGAACTACATGGGTCAAATTCCATCTCCATGTCAAGTATAATTGGTGAGTAGAATTTGCTGGGTTATACATGGGTTTAAACAGCAGTTGTGCCCATAATTGTGTTCATCACTAAAGATATATGGCTGTGGTTTCTTTGATCTTTTACTAAAATCTTTGAAGATGCTGCCAGTTGTTTTGTATTTGGTCAAAAAAAGGGCTATTAAATACACATCAATGCAGAGAGTATGTTCGAGCCGTTGTGGATTGTTTAGGTCAGTATAATCTACTCCAGCTTCAGTTCACTGAGCTTCTATCGAATGTCAATCATCCAAAGTGAAAACTATTGTCACATAACAATATTTTAGAAAAAAAAACATGGCCAGTTCTCAAAAAGCAGAACACATTCAATCCACCGATCACCATGCAATCTCCGTCAACAGAAAGGTGAAGGGAAATATTGTCAACAATGCTATCAAGTGGCATTTACCCACCCGTGATTCACTGATATTCACTTTGGCTTTCTCCAAGATCACTGAATTCTACACTTCATCACAGACTCAGCCCTAACATGGTTCAAATAAATAGATTCCAGAAACAAGGTGACTAGCTCTAGGGGCTAGTGGTATCAAGGGATATGGGGAGAAGGCAGGCATGGGTTATTGATTGGGGACGATCAACCATGATCACAAAGAATGGGCCAAATGGCCTCCTCCTGCACCTATTTTCTATCTATCTAACAAAGCAGCATTTAAAAGAGTTGGGTAAAGTGGTCAATGGGCATCAAGTTCAAGGGAAAAGCTCTCCCGTATCTGGAGTCACACATATAAAGGAAGTGTTTTTTGGAGGTCAACCATCCCACCCCCAGGATCTTCTTCAGTGCAGTGTCCTTAGTGCAATGATAGTCATCTTCATTAATGGCCTCCCTTCCATCATTCTTTTTGATAAAAGATGAAACTAAATGAGATATATGCCATGGCAATATTTTGAGGAATGGCATAGGCATTATCAAAATGTGCAAGCTGCATTTATTCATTAACATTTCTAAAGAGGGATTATCCGGTCATTACCACATTGCTGTTTGCAAATGTTTGTCATTCCCAATATGTTCTGTCACAATTCCACATCCCACCACTTCATTGACAAAATGCAGTTTGAGATATTCTGAAAGGGATGTGAAGGTGTCATATCAGTTGTTTTGGCATGAATATCAATAGCAAACCATGGCGTCTTTGACACTACTCTTACATACTCACTTTCTGCAGTGCAACCAAGCAAGATCAACCATTGAAGGACACAAAGTGCTGGAGTAACTCAACGGATCAGGCAGCATCTCTGGAGAATGTGGGTAGGTGATGTTTTGACAATAGACAATAGACAATAGGTGCAGGAGTAGGCCATTCGGCACTTCGAGCCAGCACCGCCATTCATTGTGATCATGGCTGATCATCCACATTCGGTACCCCATTCCTGCCTTCTCACCATATCCCCTGACTCTGCTATCTTTAAGAGCTCTATCTAAGTCTCCCTTGAAAGCATTGAGAATTGGCCTCCACTGCCTTCTGAGGCAGAGAATTTCACCGATTCACAAATCTCTGGGTCTGCCTCCAGAGGTGCTGCCTGACACGATTAGTTACTTCACCACTTTGTGTCCTTTTGAATAAACCAACCACTAGAAGATCAAAATTGGTTGATCTGAAAAGTACAGCAATGCTGAGTCTTTACACATTCCCCTCCAGCCATAGACAGTTTTGATGAAACTGCCCAAACTAATTTTGTATAGAATTCTGACAGCCTGCAGGAAGAAAATACTGTCATCTCAAGAGCTGAGATAAATGTAAATGCCAGTGCTCAAGATGAAAGGACAGCTTGTTCACTACTGTACCTCCAGACCCCTGATGATTGTAATTACTTGTTTTATTTTAATCTTTCCAAAAATATATTTTCTTTCCCTTTTGGCACTTGGAGTAATGAAATTGGTGCAGATTGTACATCTGGCATCTTCCTATCAACAATATTAAATCACAATCTTCTCTCTTGAGGCAGTTTCATTGCTCAGAGTAGCTTGTGTTCTTATAAATGGGAAATGGAGAGGATAAAATGTGTTTTGATTCAATAAGAACAAATGTTATTGATATCTCTGTCTCAGTTTTGAAAAATGTATTAGTGTCATAAATGTTTGGATTCCGTGCTAAACATTCCCTGGTGTACTGCCTCCAGTCACACTGAGTGTGGACCTCAAATTCCCCAGGATCAGGGCAGAATGGCTTCATTGTTCAACATAAAGCTAAATGACAGTGTGATCCAGAGATCATAACGCAAGGCCTTACTCACTTTTAGTAAACAGAGTAAGCTGATATATGTACCTGTTTCTAAGGAAGACAGATTGAAAAGCACTCCAGCAAGTAAAGGCATGGACCTAAGTTAGTAAACAGATCTATATATTACATGACAAACACAAATAGGATGCACTGTAATACCTTTATATGTATATTTTTTGATAGCCACATTAGATCTGCAGTGATCCAATATGATGAAATCAAATTTACTGTACTCATTATCAAATCATTATAACACCTAACTCTACCTATATAATAACCTATTTTAAACGCTGCTGTGTATCATTGTGCTACCTGTCCCCCAGCACAATGCTAATTAATCTCTTCAACACGTTATTAACACTCTACCCCATTCTTCTCCTTCCATGCACTCCATGGATGTTTGCTACAATAGACACCCCAATTCCTCCTTCGTTCCCTTGCCATTTAAGTTACTGTACCAAGCTGTGAAACAGTCAGTATGTTTTCTGTTGAAAGTATTCGGTGTCATGCCACATCTCCTCAATCTTCTGAAGAAGTAAAGGTGTTGAGCTTTCTTTCTGAGTGCTTCAATATGCTAGAGCCGGGGCAGGTCTTCAGAGGTATGAATGCCCAGAAACTCTCTCCATTGCCATCCTGGTGATGGTCAGGCTCACGGATCCCTGACCTTTCTAAATGTCTTCAAGAATTTCATAATTGTACCCATCTCTACCACTCTCACATAAATCGATGCCCCCTAGTCCCTCCTAGACTCCCCTATCCTCAGAAAAAGATTGTGGCTATTAACCTTTTACATGCCCAATAACCCATATGATTTTCATGAGATGGTTAGAATGTCTTGAATAGTTGTTTGGCAGGATCAGAGTCCAGAACACAACAATTCTTTCCTCAGATGCTGACACTGATGATTTGATCTTCAATCCTTCCATCCTTGAGAGTCACTGCTTGAAGGGATCCCGTCAAGGCAAGAGATTGTTTAGTTTAGGCTAGTTTAGAGATACAGTGTGGAAACAGGCCTCGGCCCATCATGTCTGTCATGTCCCGCACACTAGTACCATCCTACACACACCAGGGACCATTTACATTAATACCAAGCTAATGAACCTACAAACTTGTACGTCTTTGGAGTGGGGGAGGAAACCGAAGATCTCGGAGAAAACCCACGCGATCATGGGGAGAAATTTCATACACACAGCACCCGTAGTCAGGATCGGACTTGGGTCCCTGGTGTTGTAAGGCAGCAACTCTACCATTGTACACAGTTAGTTATTTTTTTGCGTAACTCTCTGAGTGAAGTGCAATTGTGAAGACCTGGGATCTTCATATTTACATGAATGCTCTGATGCACACCTTATACAGAAAAACATTGTGTCAAGTGTTGCTCGTTTTCAGAGTAGACTCCCCCAGCAAGGCCACTTTTTCATGCAATTACGTCTTGCTCTATGTATCTCTTTCCACTACTTTCAGGTCTTTGGATTCCTAATTATTGCTGCAGCATAACCCCCAACTTTACTGTTAATTCCACAGTTTCTTTACACAATCTAAATGAAAATAGTTGAGATAGTCAGAGAGATTTTCTTTTCGATTGACTTAAAATGAATTTCAACGGCTAAGATAGTGTTAATAAAGACAGAATTATTAAAGTTTGGCTTGAAAATAAAACTGATATAACCTGGGTCAGTGCTGTGTTACTCATGGTGCAGTGCTCCTTTGTTAACACAATTTCTGGGAATACAATAGAGTAAGGATTGACGATTTCACTGGCAGACGAAGTCCCAGGGTGACTCAGCAAAGCTACCTCCTAAGCAGCTGAGTCATATGTACCAGAAATGTCTTCAGCTCAGTTGCAGAGTTACTGTTGAGCAGGCTATTTTTATTTGAACCAGTACCAATAATTCAGAGAAAAATAGAACTCAAATTTCAGTACAGCTATGTCTTCAGTTTTATGTGCAGAGGTAAAGTGTTCATAAGGTGATGACAAGCTTATCTGAATAGAGTCATCAACCTGTGGAAAAAATGAAATGGAGATAAGGGTGCATCAGTTTACTTCATATTACTTTCTTTACTCTTGGTTTTTTTAGACCTTTATTAAAAAAATACTTACATTTATATGAATAGGTTCTGGGCAGCACAGTGGCACAACTAGTGGAGATTCTATCTCACAGCACCAGAGACCTGGGTCTGATCCTTACTTCGGGTGCTGCGTGCATGGTATGTGCACGTTCTCCCTGTGACCGCATAGGTTTCCTCCAGGTGCTCTGGTTTCCTCCCACATCCCAAAGAGGTGCATGTTTTAAGTTAATTAGCCTCTGTGAATCGTCCATCATCTCTAGGGACTGGATGCAAAAGTGGGATAGCATGGAACTAGTGTGAAAAGGTGATCAATGGTCGGCATCGACTCGGTGAGCCAAAGGCCCCATTTCCATGCTGTATCTCTAAACAAAATTAAAATGTATCTTTGTTCATAGGTTTCAATACCTAATCTTCCTTGGGGAGCACCTACAAGGTCCAGAGACTCAGTCTGTCTGGCCACTAACCATCAGTAAAAGCATAAGCACAGGTCAAGCACAATCTGATCCATTCATAATGTTGAACTATGCACTGGAGATCATTACCAGTAATGTTATTATTGAAATATAAACTGCATTTTCATGTAGTCAGAGAATGGCCGCAGGACCAACCAATCCCTGTCTACCGATACTCTCCTCCGCCTAGTGGAGCTGGTCCTTACCCTCGACAACTTTTCCTTTGATGTCTCCCATTTGCACCAAATCCAAGGCGCAGCTATGGGCATGCGCATGGGCCCCAGCTATGCCTGCCTCTTTGTAGGGTATGTCGAACAAGCCTTGTTTGAGGCGTACCGTGGCCCTATCCCCGAACTCTACCTCTCTATATTGACAACTGCATTTGTACTACCTCCTGCACCCATGCAGAACTCACTGACTTCATCCATTTCACCATTAACTTCCATACATTTTCGCGACCTCCAACGGCCACATCTTCCCATCTCCTCCCCTTTCGGCTTTCCGCAGACACCGCTCCCTCCATAATTCTCCGGTCAATTTGTCCCTTCCCACCCAAACCATTCCCATCCCTGGTACTTTCCCTTGCAACCGCAGGAAATGCTACACTTGTCGCATTACCTCCCCCCTTCAACTCCATCCAAGGACCCAAGCAGTCTTTCCAGGTAAGACAGAGATTCACCTGCACCTCATCCAACCTCATCGATTGCATCCGCTGCTCTAGGTGTCAACTGCTCTACATCGGTGAGACCAAGCGCAGGCTTGGTGATTGCTTCGCTCAATACCTCCGCTCATTTTGCATTAACCAACCTGATCTCCCCGTGGCTTACCATTTCAACTCCCCCTCACATTCTGAATCCGACCTTTCTGGCCTGGGCCTCCTGCATGGCCAGAGTGAGTCCCACCATAAATTGGACGAACAGCACCTCATATTTCGCTTGGGTAGTTTACACCCCAGCTGTATGAACAATGACTTCTCCAATTTCAGGTAGTCCTTGCTTTCTCCCTCTTTCCCCTCCCCTTCCCAGCTCTCCCACAGCCCACTGTCTCTGCCTCTTCATTTCTTCTTCCTGCCCCCACCACCCCCACATCACTGAAGAAGGGTCTCAACCCGAAACATCACCTTTTCTTTCGCTCCATAGATGCTGCCTCACCCGCTGAATTTCAACGAGTTTGCCCTGGACACAAACTCGCAGCATGGTTGACATGAGGTCCTAGAAGGTTGTATGAGGTGGCTGGAATGCTCCTTCATGCTCGAGGGATGTTCCCGCCTACTCTCGGCCTCAGCTACGTTGCGGAAAAAGTTTCAGCGTATTGAAAAATTTTCCGCGAGTAAAATTTGGTCTGCATGGGTCTTTTTCATTCGTAGTGCAGTGGAGTGGGGTCACTATTTACTTACAGGCACTCGAGGGCAGCCGTAGGCAATCTCCTTTGCTGACCGGGCATTTTGATCGGCTCATTGGAGTTTCACGACCTAGGAAGATCTACCGGTAGGTAAAATGCCCGCTAACTTTATTAAACTTCTTAAAAGTGTCTCCACTCCTTCTGCCCCCTTCTCTCCCCTTTTCCTCCCCTTCTCTCCCCTTCTCTCCCCTTCTACCCCCCTTCTCGCCCCTTCTCTCCCCCTTCTCTCCCCTTCTGTCTCCCTTCTCTCCCCTTCTCCTCCCCTCTCCTCTGCTCCCCCTTTCTCTCCTCTGCTCCCTCCCCTTCTCTCCCCTTCTCCTCCCCTTCTCTCCCCTTCTTCCCCCTTCTCTCCCCTTCTGTCCCTTCTCTCTCCTTCTCTCTCCTTCTCTTTCCTTCTCTCTCCTTCTCTCTCCTTCTCTCGCCTTCTCTCCCCTTCTCTCCCCCCCTCTTCCCCCGCGCTCTCTAAAGGACTTACTGTACTCTGTGGCAGCCGTTTACCTTCCTCTTCATTGCGCAGATAGTGCTCCTCCACTCTCTCTGGTCCCCACCTTCGCGATGTGTTTTGTGTGTGTGTGCAGCCGGTAGATGCAGCTCGCGGCTCAGTCGATCCAGCTCACGGTTTCAACGTGGCCGGTCAATCCAGCTCGTGACTTTGAAGGTCGAAGGCACTCCTCTGGACTCGCGGGACAGGCCCTTAAAAGTAAAGCTAAACTGAAACTGACAGGGTGCACACACACCCAAAGGGATGCTCTGTGTTCTGAGCAGTGCAATGTCCCCCCTCACCCACCCCCCCACCCACCAGCCTTACTTTTCCGGATACGACTGTCAGGGGGAACAAGAGAAATATTCTACAACATGGTGGCATAGTGGCGCAGCAGTAGAGTTGCTGCCTTACAGCCCCAGAGTCCCGAGTTCAATCCTCACTACGAAAACTGTATGTATAGAAACATAGAAATTAGGTGCAGGAGTAGGCCATTCGGCCCTTCGAGCCTGCACCGCCATTCAATATGATCATGGCTGATCATCCAACTCAGTATCCCGTACCTGCCTTCTCTCCATACCCCCTGATCCCCTTAGCCACAAGGGCCACATCTAACTCCCTCTTAAATATAGCCAATGAACTGGCCTCAACTACCCTCTGTGGCAGAGAGTTCCAGAGATTCACCACTCTCTGTGTGAAAAAAGTTCTTCTCATCTCGGTTTTAAAGGAATTCCCCCTTATCCTTAAGCTGTGACCCCTTGTCCTGGACTTCCCCAACATCGGGAACAATCTTCCTGCATCTAGCCTGTCCAACCCCGTAAGAATTTTGTAAGTTTCTATAAGATCCCCTCTCAATCTTCTAAATTCTAGAGAGTATAAACCAAGTCTATCCAGTCTTTCTTCATAAGACAGTCCTGACATCCCAGGAATCAGTCTGGTGAACCGTCTCTGCATTCCCTCTATGGCAATAATGTCCTTCCTCAGATTTGGAGACCAAAACTGTACGCAATACTCCAGGTGTGGTCTCACCAAGACCCTGTACAACTGCAGTAGAACCTCCCTGCTCCTATACTCAAATCCTTTTGCAATGAAAGCTAACATACCATTCGCTTTCTTTTGGAATTTGTATGTTGTCCTGTTGACCTGTGTGGGTTTTCTCCGTGTAGGTTTTGGTTTCCTCCACACTCCAAAGATATACAGGTTTGTAAGTCACTTGGCTTTGGTAAAAAATGTAAATTGTGCCTCGTGTATAGGGTAGTGCTAATGTATGGGGATCTTTGATCGGTGCTGACCCGGTGGGCCGAAGGGCCAATTTCTGCGTTGTATCTCTAAAACGAAAAAAAAAATGTCAAAGTGATTTTGCGTTCACAAATTTGAAATGCCTCCAGCAGGACTGGATTTCAAACGATTCAATTTTAAGAACCCCCAGCCTCATTTTCCTGGAAGCCTCATTTTGTGGAAGCAAACTGGCACCTTGACAACACACTGCAGTAGAGAGGCCATGCTGCTGGCAGGGGTTGGTTTACAGTATCGGTTGTAGGAACATTCAGCAAACAAGCATAAGTGGCACTGAACAAGTGCACAGTATCTCTGCAATAGTAAGCTTTTTCATGACTATCGGTATTTAGATGCTATTGCTCCAATTTGTCTCTGGAGCAGAAACATATGCATTCCTAGTCAAAACATGCCAACAAATTTAGGAACTAACCACAGTCCGCATTTTGAAGTCTCCACAGCAGCAGTAATCAGCCTTGGATTGGTTTCGTAAAATAACAGGCGGCTCGTTTATTTTGCGATACCACTTTTTGAAATAATAAATACTGAAGTGCCTGAATTCTGGCATCTTGAAGAAAGTTGCTGGAGGTCTCTAAACAAATGAATGCTGTGTGTGCATCTTCCAGGAGAGTGGTTGCGATCAAAAATGTGTCACTCTGAGATATGTGTTAAAGTACTTAACTGTCTAGTTAAATTACTAGTGATAGATCAATTCCAAGGATGACATGCTCATCTGTGGGATTCCACTCATTTGGTGCAACAAACATTCCATTCCATTTATTTACTGATACCTCGGGCAGGGAGGAATATTTATATTCATCAAGGAAAGCAATGCTAACACTTGACAATTAAACTTTCTTATCCTTTGCCATGCAATGTGAGTATCAAATAAACATTTTTTTCAAGTAAAGTGCTCCCTCCCCACGTCTCAAATGTCAGGAGTATTTCTAGCTGTATGGATGGAAATTTTCCTCTCTAGTTTTTCACTTGACTGCCTTCCATGAGCCACCTGCACCAATAATCCTCAGCGAGTAGTTCTCAATGGTAACTCGAAGGTGACAACCCAAATTCACCTTCTTGGTCCATGACTTTCTCTGCGAGATATGACCAGACGTGGAGGGGCTTGCATAATTTTAATTCCATCGGCAAGTCCTCAAATGATCCATGCCTGAATGCAGGAAGACTTAGACAACTTTCAGAAATATATCGTCATGAGTGTTTTATTGTCATATTTACCAAAACAGTGCAATAAAATTCTTACTTGCAGCAGCACAACAGGTTTGTAAACAGTACTCAATAGATAACATAATCAACAAACAAAAAAAGTTCAATACATTAAAAAAAAATTAATGTAATGCAAAACAAATCAAAAAACAAAGTCTCCAGTGCAACCAAGGCAGTTCATAGTTTGCAGTTTAGTTGGAGTTCGTAGTGTTCAACAACCTGATGGTCGTTGGGAAGAAGTTGTTCCTGAACCTAGATGATCAAGCTTTTAGACTCCTTCTTCCCGATGGAGGAGTGGGATGAGTGCACGGCCAGGGTGGGGTTGGTCCTTAATGATGCTGACTACCTCTTTGAGACTGCTAATAATATGCTGATAAGTGGAAAGTAAGGTCCACACACAAGTGACAATCTTCAACCATCTACCTATCCTTGCCATTCAGTGACATCACTTTTACTGATTTCCTTTCTCATCATCAACATCTCAATGTCACCAATGATCTGAAAGTAAATTACTCCCATCACACAAATACTATACTACAAGAGGTACAGTGGTGTAGCAGCACAGCTACTGCCTTCAGCACCAGAGACCCGGGTTCGATCCCCACTATGGGTGCTGCCTGTATGGAGTTTGTACATTCACCCTGTGTCCTGCGTGGATTTTCTCCGAGATCTTTGGTTTCCTTCCACACTCCAAAGAATTCCAGGTTTGGAGGTGAACTGCCTTGGTATAAATATAAATTGTCCCTAGTGTGTGCAGGATAATGTTAGTGTACGAGGATTGCTGGTCGTTGCGGACTAGGTGGGCCAAAGAGCTTGTTTCCGTGCTGTATCTCTAAACTAAACTAAACTAAAAACAAGAGCACATCTGAGGCTGGGCATCCTGTAGTCCTGCTATCCCAAAGACCTTTAACCTTGTTCAAGGTTCAGTGAGGAGCATGATGGATCACCCTTCAATTGCTTGGAAGAAAGCATCTCTAACAACACCTAAAAACACTTGCCAGAATTCAAGCTAGTGGATTAAGTCTGATTGGCATCCACATTGTCATTATAAGTATATATCTTTCCTCCAGCACCAGTGTACCGTGTGTGCAATGGCTGGCATCCACAGAATAGCATTAACGTTACCTTGATGAAACCTCCAAATTACCTGCCATCCAGAAGTAAACTGCAGCAGGCAAGCAGGAACAACAATGGTGGCAAGTCCCACTCTGCTGACATGAAAATATATCACAACTTCTGTTTTGAAACTGAATCAAGATCCTACAATGACGTACCCTGGATAATGTGAGTGAGTGGAATGGACTGTGATGGTCCCAGATGAAGCTCTCTCCCATTTTCTGAACAGAAAATAAGATGAAAAGAACTGACAGAGTGCAGCGGGTCAGGCAATATCACGAGAGAACATGGAAGGGTGACATTTTGGGCTGGGACCATTCTTGCGACTAATCTTGTTTGAAGAACTTCATGACCCACACCATCAACCATCCATGTTCTCCTGTGATGCTCTCTGAACCGCTGAGGTACGCCAGCACTCTGTTTCTTCTTTTGTAAACCTGCATTTGTAGTTCATTGTTTCTACATTTTTTCATAAGATAAAAAGTGCTGGACTTACCTGCAATGCTCACGTTTGAAAATAAATAATTCTAAACAGTTTTATTTGAATATATGTACATGAATTTGAATAGATGTACATGATGAATTGCAGCCACTTGATTCAACTGATCATCTTTCCTCGCTTACCAATTTAACCAGGAACAGCGTCACTTTATGAAACACACACCTATCATCACTAGAGCACATAATTACTCAGTGTCACTGCATTTCACTGATTGCTCAGAAATTAATATTCCCAATAAAGCTTCAGCATTTTACCCACACATCTATCACATTCCAAGATGCACACACCCTCAGTGTTACACACAAAATGCTGGAGTAAAGGGCCGGTCCCACTTGGGCGCGTCTTTTGCGCGTCATTTACGCTACATCCTAAAAATTGGTTGGCATGTCGTGACACGCGCATGGTGTGTGGTGAGGCGTGGTGGCATATGCGGTGACGTGCGGTAATGCACGGCACCCCAGGATTTTGTGAGGCTCAAAATCCTCGCATGCCACCTGCGTGACATATCCCTTGAGCACGCTGATGTACCTGATGGTGTACGCTGACGTACTGATGTATGTGGTGACGCATGGTTACGCACATTGACGCACGAACGTTGCCTATGCTAATTTATTATATGTCACCATGCGTCAACGTGCATAACCATGCCGCGCCCATATGCCATTGGCGCTCTATTGGCGCATCATTTGAACGCCGCACCACGTGACCACCTGGGTATAAAGCGTGCATAGTTTGAAAAATTTTTCACCATAGTATCTTTGATTTTCACTGGGGAAAATCCTTGCCACAGAGATCGGACTATGTATGGACGACATCACAAATTGCTCCCAAAGGGGGCAGGGCCCTCAGAGGCACTTGGAGCGCGACTGCCGTACTGCTAGACAAGTTTCGCGCAACTGTCTCGAGTCAAACACTACCGACCTGTCGTGTAAATGACGCGCAAATGGCCCTTTACTCAGCTGGATGCCAGACAGTATCTCTGGAGAGAAGCAATGGGTGACGTTTTGTGTCGAGACCCTTCTTCAGACAAGGGTCTCAACCCGCAACGTCACCCATTCCTTCTCTCCAGAGATGCTGCATGTACCGCTGAGTTACTACAGCATTTTGTGTCTGTCTTAGGTTTAAACCAGCATCTGCAGTTCCTTCCTACACACCCGGTGTTACACAGTTGTTGTTTCCATACACCGGGAACTCATGACAACACTCGCGGGATTACATGACAAGGCATTGAAACTCCAGCCGATTTTTAAAAGCTTCTTATGTGCTTTCACTGCTCAGTTGGAGACCAGCCAGGGAATCCATATGGGTAGGATGTACGCATATATTAATTTAATGTAATGCAAAGTCGAACATAGAAATCAATCAAGATTCACTGAGACAGACCCTTTGAGCTTTGGAATGCTGACTATGCAGGTGAACAACATGAATACATATTATAAGAACTGCAGTCATTAATACTTATTTAATCGAAATCAAGCAATACAAAATATTATTTCATTAGAATCAATCTTTTCATTAAGATCCTAGGCGCATAATTTGTCTATCGAAAATATTCAGATTATTGTGAACTTTACTATTAGTTTAGTGATTTATGTTTAGTGATTTACATTCAGTATACAGTATAATACCTGATATGTGTAGGAAAGATCTGCAGATTCTGGTTTAAACCAAAGATAGATATAAAAAGCTGGAGTAACTCAGCGGGACAGTCAGCATCTATGGAGAAAAGAAATGGATGACGGCATTCCCTTTCTATCTATCCGTCCCCCAACCATCGCACCAGCTTTTCGTTTTCACCCAACAAATAGTTAGCAATGACCTGTTTCCTTTATCATCATGACTTTTTTGAATCTTTCATTCATTGTTCTTTATCTCGCTACATAATTGTCTATGTCTCTCATTTCCCTTATCCCTAACTTGTCTGAAGAAGGATCTCAGCCCAAAACATCACGCATTCATTCTCTCCAGAGATGCTGCTTGCCCCGCTGAGTTACTCCAACTTTTTGTGTCTATAATATCTGATATCCTTACCTTGATTAGTATCACAAAACAAATGTTGCACAGACCAAATATCATCGGTTTATTAGTCACGTGAAATAATCTTTTAAACCCTGCGATGTTGGTCAACTCATCCCTTGCCACATCCTATTTTCGACATAGGGGTCGGAAAATAATGTTCAAATGCTGATTATGAAATCTGCGTGGGATGTTTTCTTTTCAGTTGTATAATCACACGCCATAGAATGACTTTAGATTAACATTATCTGTGAATGACTCCCATTGCAAATTTAGTTTGCTGCAATGTTTTACAACGGAACAGCTGCAATGTTTTACAACGGAACATGAAATGACGATAGTCCTCTCTGCTTCATCAATAAACCTTTAATACACTTTCAGGAACCTTCACTTGAAACACCATGGGCTGAACGTTTTCCCATAAGCCAAGCTGTTCTATCAAGAATGCTGGATAGTTCGGGCTGCATTCCATGAGATTTAGAGAATGAAGGGTGAATTTACTCAAGCATATTATATCCAAGGGGGCTTGACAGGGTAGATGTTGAGATGCTTTCACTCGTTGGAGAGTCACAGACAGAGGGACGTAGCTACATAAAAAGGATTGGTCATTTAAAACTAAGTTGTGTGGAGGAGATCAGCCATGATCATATTGAATGGCAGAACAAGCTGGAGGAGCCTGTGGAAACTCCTGCTCCCCTCTTTCCTGTGTTCTTGTATGCACCTGTCTTTTTGCAGGCTGCTTCTTTTCTTCATCATGATGATGAAGACTGGGTTTTAATTGAAAATCCCTTCATGGTCTGACAGTTCGAGGTTGGACAAAAGTATGAAAAGCTGACATTAAATTAGGTGCTATTTATAAATCACTCTTAAATTAATGGACATTAGTGCAGGATATACGTGGCTAAAGTAACATTGTCCACTTGGCAATGAGTTTCAAATTTAATTCAAGTCAGATATTCTATATTAAAATGCTGTTAGAGCATATTGACTTCCTTGACCTAGAACCATGGTTAATTATCAAAGCCATAAAATTAGTAAGCCACTTGGGGTGGGAGATTTCAACCTTCACGTGGACTGCCCTGTTTCAACAAATGTAATCAACCCGGCGTGCACAATCAAATAAGATTGGTTTGTGGTCAATATCAAATAGAACAAGTTGCCCAACAACATTAGGCTGTGCACGCCATGCACAAGAAGGAGAAGTAAGCTACTCATTCACTGATCATTTAGATAATATGTAAAATGGAATAACGCTGTGTAAAATGCCAACAAAACATTGAAATAAAGTAAGAATAAGTCATGAGGTAGAACCAACAATGAGGTTGCGAACATTTTCTAAAACATATGACAATTTAAAAATAATTTAAAAGAGGAGAATGCCAAATGGGCACAAAAATCATGACGAATCATGAATGACAAAGAGACAAAGAAAGTATTTTTGTTTAGTGTTTACAAAAGATGTGGGAAGTGGGAATAAAAGGAAGTGTAATTGAAAGTTTAACCAGCAGATGAGACTCTTGTATGTACTACGCACTATGTACTTTAGCTTGCACTATTCATGTCTGGTTACGTTGTATAACTGATATTTATTGTTTTATTGTATTGCTGTAGCAAGCAAGAATATGTATCATTATTAAAGTCCCGGTGCATATGATTTGATGCTTGACCCCAGGTAAAGTTACTGAAAAAGTGGTCAAACTTATACAGCAATCACACTTTTCCAGCCTTCCTTGGAAATAGAAACCAGGCCATAGAAATGAAGCACTTTAATCCAGAGCCTCTGTTTTATAAAGATGTAAATATTAAACTAATTATACCAGATGAGTCAATAACAGAGCAGCTACAAAGAACGACAACACTGAAAAGCATAAACATGTGCTACTCATTTAATGTGTAAGAAAGAATTGCAGATGCTAGTTTAAATCGAAGGTAGACACAAAATGCTGGGGTAATTCAGCGGGTGAGGCAGCATCTCTGGAGAGAAGGAATGGCCGATGTTTCGGGTCGAGATACTTCTACTCATTTATTTTGATCGAATTTTGTTAAGGACGTAGCTGTCACAGTTCAAATTAAATTTTTCATTTGTAGCTTACTGTTAACATTTTCTTCTTTCGTTGTTTATTGCTATAAATTGAAATTGAAATAGGGGAAGCCAAACATTTACCAAGTACCATCAAGAATTAAGTGAGTGAAATATGCTATTGATTGCATCAGTTCCAGCTGAGATGCTCCAATGTACAATGTCAACGCAACATCCAGTTATAGTGCATCTTTAAACTCTCATCACAATGTTACAGGAAGGCTAAATAAATGTGGTAAACAGTCGTTAGTGGCAATTTTTCATTTGCATTATGTTGTTTTACTTCCATGTAACAATTGGAATTGCGTTATAAATGGTTCCCTACAGAAACCATACTCTACGATTTAAATTCAAGTCTGAGGCAAACTGATGCCTTAAAATATGCCTTAAAAACATTGCATATCACTGCACAATGCACATTACAAGGGAAAATAAGTATTGGGGTGAGACAAGTAAGAAAAGAGGGAGGAATCAATAATATATGTTGAATGTGAAAGTATTGTTTCAAAAATGGACTAGATATGAAATATGGATTATGATGCTTTTCCAAATTTAAAATTTGTGGAAAAATGTAGAATATCTATTCACACAAAATCAGCCACATGAACCCAATGCTACACCTCCACGTGTGTGGCAATAACAATAGAGAACCGATTGGATCCCAGAATTTCTGAGTGAGGACGGTGTACAGCTCTCAAGCCAGATATTCAAAACCATTTTCACTCATCAACTGCACTGATCTTGTTCAGAAAATAAGAATAGGTTCAGACCACTCAGAAAGAACATGGATGATCAACACCTTGGCTTCATTTACCATTTACCAGTTGCTGCCCTTACACAAGTACAATTCAATCACTTAGCATTGAAGCTTTCAATTGACTCATTGTAGCCCTGTCAGCGTCATTTCAGATTTCTGCTCCCTTATGAATGAAAAAGTAATTTTGATTTCATGCCTGCCTTGTTTAAGATTATGTCCCATATGTGGTATTTTACCACCAGGGGATTGTTTTTCTTCTCCTTTATAAGTTCATAAGTCTATAAGTTACAGGAGCAGAATTATTAGGCCATTCAGCCCATCAAGTCTAATCCGCCATTCAATCATGGCTGATTTATCTTTCCCTCACAACCCTGTTTTCCCTGCCTTCTCCCCATAACCTCTGACATCTGATGAATTGTTCTATCATAACAAACATTGCAGTTTAGAGTGGTTTCGCAAATATCTAAAGTATTTTCGCTTGCTACAAGGGATCCGATTGGAGGTTCTCCATTTCTCCAGATGACTGCTCTGATTCCACACAAGAAACTCAGTACATATGTTCAATGTGCTGGGGCCAAGCAAACCGTTTGAATGGCATCCAACCCACCACCCAAACAATCATTCTCCCCAATACCTGTGGCGTATAAAGTCTACAAAATACTCTGCAAGTACTCACCTAAGCTATTCATCTAAGCATCTCCCAAATGCTCAACCTCTATCAGCGAGGGAAGCAAAGGAACACCTTAATCTGTAGGTTCCCACAATCTTAATTCATACACATGTTGTTGCCACTTCATTGTCAATTAGTCTTATTCCTTTATTCCTATATTCCTAATTCCTCTACTACTTATCCAACATCCCTTTGGGAACATTGACATCAGAAGCACTGCAAAAGCTCAATAAATTAGTTCACTTCCATCTTCTCAAGAGCAATAAGGGAAGGGCAGTAAATGCCAGCCTAGTTAGAGATACCCAATTCATAAAAAGTGAATATATTGAAAATAAATCCCTTTTCAGCACCTTTTAATCTTCAGCACTCTCCCTGACATCTCAACAGTGCGGACGGCAGTGATGGATTTAGATGAAGAGGCTATTCCACTTGTGAGGCCCCTCCAAATCCCCCACCCCCACAAGTAGAGGAAGATGGAAGAGTGTTTTAAATCATTTATGTAAAGCCAAGGATGATGACGGGCGTTTAAAATTCCACAATTCCCAATTCCTTCTCTAAAGGACATAAAATGTTACTGTTAAATACCATAGTGATTGAAAAAAAAATGCATAAATGTTAAAATGATCACTGTGAAAAACTTTTGCTATAACCGACCTTTGTAAACATTTTGTGGAATAAGCAGGATTTTTTAGGAAGATAAAATTGTAAGTTTAATGTTACATTAAAAAACAATAAAAACTAAAATAAAAAAAACATGAGGTAACATGTTTTATTGCCTGGGAAGTGTTAATAAGATGACCATGAATACCTGACAGTGACAGTGTGACACTTTTAGATCCTACTGTATGTTGTCATTAAACAATTGGTTTTAAAATACATATTAAGAAATAAAGAAACTGCAATCATCAAATACACAAAGACTAAAAAAGTATTTTTCTAGCCTTCCTCATAGCAAAATCATCCAGAAGTTCATCAACATTTGTTTGTCTAAGTTTGTCACTCTCAATACACAGAATGCTCAGTGCAGACAGCCTCTCTTGAGGCATTGTGGCCCTTAATTCATTTTTAATTCTTTTGAGTCTTGAAAAAGACCCCTCTCCGAGCAGTTAGTAACCATTAAGCTAAGAAACAGCTGCAAGATTGCTTACACATTAGGGAAGGACATCTGAAAATGGTCCTTGAATATAATTTGACAAAGGTCTGTATGAGACAGAGAGTGTTCTTCTGTAGGCCTATAGCTTTGTCTCACATACGAGTGAAAGTGCAAAAGTTCATCAGTAAGTTTCAGGTCAACATCTTCTGGGTATGCTTCCATCCACAGTTCAATACCTTGCTGAATCTCTTGCTTAGATGCGGTCAGATTAGCAAGAAAGGAAAACATTTGTGTAACATCACTGGCAACAAAGATGACTTTCCACAGTAGTCCTATTTGCCTGTTTTTGACTCGCATCTCTTTGAACCTTTCCTACCCATCCTTTCCTATAAATTCCCTTTAAATTTAATCTTTTTAAAATAATTTGTAAAAAATGTACACCTGCAGTTAATAAGCATTCTATATGGTCAAGTAAGTTTATATCTTCAGGAATCTGCCTGATATTTCATTAGCTCAAATTATTTTAACAACATCCTACTAATCAAAATAAGCAGAAGTTGCTCTCCTCTATCAGGCAGCTGCTTAAATTCATCCTCAAGCTGTGGTATAAATCCATTCATAATGGATTCATGGATTTTTGATTTCATATTTTTGGTTCCTTTGAAAACACTGGAGTTGAATTTTGGAAGCAGAGCATAATGTGCAGTTATTGCATTATGTACATTTAATGCTATCAAGTGAAAATGAATTTCTTCCCCACATTATCAAGGTCTGGAGATATTGTAAATACTGCAAAATAGTAAACCGTGTTTGGTTGGGGAAAAAAAACCCTGCATTTGTACCTTTATTTCAGTTTTGACCGGAAAAGTGGATGAGATGTAAATTCCTTTGATCTAATGCCATGCGCTATATTCATACTGATAGCCAAATATCATGTAAACGTCTAAACATCTAAAAGGTTATCATGGGGATGTTAGTTCTGTGATATAGCACTTTTTGTCTAAATTATTTTTAAAAGACAACATTTAAAGGACATTTACTTTTTTGGAATTATCAATTCATTCTTAACAACTGCTTAGCTTTCAATAACCAGTCAACAGAAAATAATCAAGCACTTTGTCATTTCTTTCAGGTCTTTTTTTTGGCATTTTTGAAGTTAGATTATTTTTATCATTACATTTAAGGTTAGGTTTATTATTTTAGGTGAAGCAGAGCATGGAAGACATAAAAACAGAACATATTGAAAACTCATGAGAGGAATAGATTTGGTAAATGCACAGAATTACTTGCCCAGAGTAGGGGAATCGAGGACCAGAGGGCATAGGTTTAAGGTGAAGGGGAAAAGATTTAATAGGAATCTGATGGGTAACTTTTTCACACAAAGAGTGGTGGGTGAATGGAACAAGCTGCCAGAGGAGGTAGTTGAGGCTGGGACTATCCCAACGTTTAAGAAACAGTTAGACAGGTACATGGATCTGTCAGGTTTTGATGGATTTGGAACAAGTGCAGCAGGTGGGCTAGTGTAGCTGGGACATGTTGGCCGGTGTGGGCAAGTAAGACTCTATGACTCTCTGTGGGTCATCAAAACTTGGACATTGAGAAAGGGGGGAGGGGGGGGGGGTTAGAAGAGATGCCATGCAGATCATAGAAACATGAATGAAACAGCTCCTTCGGAAAGCTATGAAGGAAAGGAGTGATATCACTGCTCATGGAATCTTGTGAAGGATATTCCAAGGCTGGTGAGGTGGAAAATGAGGAGCAGGAGACCCCATCTTTGATCTGAGGGAGAAGAGGAAATGCAAACATAGTGGTGGGATGCAGATGATATACTGTCTGCATTTCAATGACTTGAATATAATATGTATTTTAGTACTTATGAATCTACACAATTAATGCACATGACTGATCTAGAATTGTTTATTTTTAATTAATTTTCTGAAATGTAATCTCTGCACTTCACGCCAGTTTTGTTCAAATTAATAATTTTTACGTTTTGAAAATTTGTTGCACACGCTCCACTTCAATAACCAACTGTTCATGTGTTTTAAATAGAATAAATACTTGTTTCTTCGATGTACTCATCAAACTTTTATATGTTAGTTTAAATGGCTATTGGGGAGAGATTGTGATGTGAGAACATGTTTCTAAATAAATAGGGGAAGGAATGTTATTCAATCCTTGTCTCTGAATTAATAAACAGCTTTAAAGACATGTCATTCCTTCCTTTAATTGCAAAATTGCACACAGACTCTATTTTATTATGCCTCAACTCATGACATAAATATTTTGTTGTGTAATAAGCAACTCCAAGTTCTTACTTGAGTACTCTCGTGTAGCGAGGCCAATCATAATTTTACAAAACTCTACTCATCTCCACCATGGGCTCATTCAGTTAGTTAGCCATGATTTTCTACAGCAATTCGACAACATTTTGCTACCTCAGAATATACTGAGTTGGGGATTTAGGTGGTGAGAAATATATGATGGTATTTGGAGGATGCTCAAACAGTGGCAAATATACTTCTCTGGGGTCTAGTACTTCTTCACAGTCACTTTCCTCTTGTTGTTACCAAACTTCCAATTGCTTTATTTTTAACTCACCAAACAGAACAAACAGAAGGCTGCCATTGGCAATACAGCTTGAAATCTGAAGCCACCGCATGTGGTCAGCTAGCCTACCTGATATAAATGGCAGGAGTATTTCAAATGGAACCAAAACATCTATGGATTCGTGGGGTTCTAATTTTGGTCTTGGGTTATCAATAGTTATGAGGGATGAGAGATTTCAGGGAAACTCAATTTCCTAGTTCTGACAAACATCTTCACCTGAAACCGTAACTTGTTTCCCGGATGCTGCCTTGTCCTCCTATTTGCTTCCAGCATTTTTTCTGCATTAAACCTAATTTCCTACCTTGTGTAAAATCTAATTACACTGGGGATGTTAAAATGGACAGAATTTGTTCAATCTCATCATGGTGGCTATTGGAAAATTGAAAAATCATGGTTTTTTTTAACATGCATCTAACCTTAAAGAAATTGCACTTTTCATTTACATTGACTTTTATTAGATTTTATTTGGCTGAGCAGAAACAAGACTACAATGAGCTCTTTATATTATTCTTGCAAACCATTTTCTGTGGTCATGTCTCTTACCCAAGCTGGCAGGGATAGATTTACGATCAAAATTCTTAAGTAGATGGTGGAAAAACAAGACATTGAACCAGAAGCTCACAAGATCCAACAAATTTACAACTAATTCAAATTTTATAATGATCATACATGTGGCTTAATAAAAAAACATAAGGAACTCTCGAACTATACCTTTAGGATAATTCTCTGACAAGAAACAGATATAAGACTACGACAGGGCTGTAATAATGTATCAAAGCTTTCTGATGAAATGTCTTTATTTTCTATGCCAGTACCTGCACCATGGTGCTGCGGTAGAGTTGCTGCCTTACAGCGCCAGAGACTTCGGTTTGATCCTGACTATGGGTACTGTGTACAGAGTTTGTACATTCTCCCCGTGACTACATGGGTTTTCTCCACGTTCACCGTTTTCCCTTCACACTCCAAAGACGTACGGGTTTATAGGTTAACTGCCTTGGTATAAATGTAAAATGGCCCTAGTGTTAATGTGCAGGGATTGCTGATCATTGCAGACTCAGTGGGTTGAAGGGCCTGTTTCCGTGCTCTATCTCAAAACTAAACTAAACTTAGGCAAAGAGCACATCAGAGGCTGGGCATCCCATGATCCTGCTATCCCAAAGACCTTTAACCTTGTTCAAGGTTCAGTAAGGAGAATGATGGATCACCCTTCAATTGCTTAGAAGAGAGTATCTCTAACAACATCTAAAACACTTGTCAGAATTCAATCCAGTGGATTGGCATTGGCCAGCATGGTCTTGGTAAAATGAAATGAAATGAAAATGAAATGAAATGAAATGATGAAATGAAATGATTCAATTTATTGTCATTGTCAGTGTACAGTACAGAGACAACGAAATGCATTTTTAGCATCTCCCTTGAAAGGGAGACACAGGGCGTCGCGGTGTGCCCGCGCCTGCCGCCATTCCATTACAGGCAAAGGTGGGTGAAGTGTCTTGCCCAAGGACACAACGACAGTATGCACTCCAAGCGGGATTTGAACCGGCTACCTTCCGGTCGCCAGCCGAACTCTTAGCCCATTGTGCTATCTGTCGTGGGCCAAAGAGCCTGTTTCCGCGCTGTGTCTCTAAACTAAACTAAACTACCACTATTAAAACAACACGGGACAATTTATTTATGTACACATTGACTTGTATTAGTCCTGAGCAAGACCCATGAGCTTTATTGGTTTTTCTGACATTGTGAATGTTTTATTCAATAGTTTAAAACATTTCAGACGTTGTTGAGAAACTGTTAATAACTGCAGTTCAAAGCATTTTATCTGATACTAATCCCATTGCCAGCTGAAACTGCTACAAATTTATTGACACAGGGATGAATTCACCATGGGGCTTTAACTGTTACAATGATGTATACCGACTCAATAAGCATTTGAAAGTTTAAAATGGTACCAGGTAAAGCCAGCATCAAGGATAGACCGAGGGTCACCAAAGAGGTTTAAGTTCAGCACTGCACTCTGGTTGTGCTAGGACATTGACATTGAGAGAAAGGTTGTCTCGACACCAGATTCTCGATCTCCTTCCCATACTCCGCCTCATCCTTATTTGATATCCGGCCCACAATCAGTTCCTGGTTGGTGATCAATTTTCGGGAGCACAGTCATGGGTGGTCATGGTGTAAAGAAGGGGGGCTGAGAACCCATCCTTGCAGGCACCTATGTTGACGATAATCATAGAGTAAGATTTGTCCCCTATCCTCGTTTATTGGGGTCTGTTGGTCAGGAAGTTGAGGATCCAGTTGCAGAGATGAGTGCTGACACCAAGTCCTGCAAGTTTGGTGATAAGTATATCAAATCCCTCAAAATCCCTCTCATCATTGATACCACATGTAGGATTGGCACTAGGAATGAAGCCATCAAGATAGAAGTAATAGTGCCGTCTTCTAAAGCCATGTGATATCATATCAATCGTGTCCAATATAAAATAGCATTGCTTTAAGCACATGATCTGTGATAAAATACATTACATTTGCCTTGGCTAGTACAGATTACAAAGAAACAGACCATGGTAGTGGCTATGTTTCTCTATTCATTAAACAACACTCGACAATGCTTCATTATGTTAAACAAATAAATTCTCTCAGAGGATGTTTGAGATAATTTAATTCACTTTTATTTTCAATAGGCTTTTTCAATTTCCATTTTGTAGATTTTGGCCAGAAATCATTTTGCGTACTCTAAAGTATGTCAGAACAAAGAAGTCATTGAAAATCCCAACCACTGATAAATTTAGAGTAGCTCTAGAAAAATTACCTCGGACGATGGGGATTTCTGCACTGGCTTTAATTTAGGAGTTTGAATCAGAACAAAAGAAAATTTGTTATATTATGATCTTCAATAATGCTGCATCTGTTCAGAACCATTCATCATTTATAAAAAGGATTTGTATTGCCTTTTTTCATGAAATACAGAAAGGCAGAAGGATAGTTAAACCTTTTTGTAATACCATAACCACTGGTTGTTTCTTCATTGAAACTTGAGTGGTGACAATATCGTATCTCAACGCCACCAAAGCAGCTGAGGTGGCAAAAGATGTAACATGCCTATACATTGGCAGGTGTTTCATTGTAAGCATTCATAGGGCTATGTTGTTCAACAGAGATACATTCCTTTAGAAATTATAAAATACCAACATTTGCAAGTATATCAAGTACAATTGTTCCTTATTTTTAGTTTGAATCTTGCGCAGAAGTGAACCATTGTATTGAATAGCATCATTCACATTTCCGAAGGTAATAAAGCAACCTTTAACCCACCAAACACTTCAAACAATGAATAGTTATCCCAATTTATTGATGGTATTTCAATTACAAAAAACAATGCAAGATTGTCATTGCACACTTACAGTAATAGCTTTCCACTATTCTGAACAGTATATGCTCCATGCCTTTAATCTTGTGACTATATATTTTTCCCTCGGTTACTCTGTGTAGATTCTCCTCAGTATTAATTTTAGTTAATGCAACTGTAGGCTTTAGTGTAGGTTAGTTTCACTATGTCAAATATTTTAAGGGTGTGTAAGTTTAAATTCAAAATGTTTGCAGAACATTTAACTTTAAAGTGTATCCATATGGTGGATATATTGTTTAAAGACATACATTAACAGAGTATGCAAAGTCTCGCTCAGACAGCAATAACAGATAAAATAAGCCCAGTACCGTACAGAGCCTCAATCTTGACAAATTCAACAATCGCCTCACTATATTAACTGGCGTCACCTCAACAGACAAAAAAATTCAGTGACGCTCTTGGACCGAGCCATGAATTTACACAGTTGTATATACCGACACCCTCCCATACAGAGGATGACTGATTGTATGACCTACATTTTTAAGTTACCACAGTCACCAGTCGCTGAGGTTTGCAAACGCGCAAGAATGAAAACAAACACGAGCTTTATGATATTAGGTCTCAGCGCACTACATGTTTGGCTGAGCAGATTTTCAGTATTGTTACTTTTAAATTAATCTAGCAGAGCAAAGCAACACCCATGGTTAATGTAAGGGAGAATATGCCAAACATGTGTTTCAGCTGGAATGATTCTGCAAGTTTGACAGACAACTGAGCCATGTGTAATACAAATATATTTTCGTGAAGTACACAGCCAATGCTATGCCATCTCAGAAGAACAGAAAACCTGTGATTATATTAATAATAATGTAGTTTAATGCAAAAATACAACAGAGCAATTGATGTTCAGCCCATTAAAGTGTTTTATACTGTATGTGTGTGGAAAATTTTAATTTTAAAGTGTTTTACCATTTGCTATATATTGTTTATAGTACATGTACAAACATTTTATGAAATGTTATTTTAGTGTATAAATAGTAATCTGTACTGTACATGTACAAAAATTATTTTATATTTTAATATATTACATTTATTCTGTACTGTATATTTGCAAATATTATTTAATATTTTAACATCTAAAATGTCTCCCTGGATCGGATCTCTATTCAAAGTATATTAAAATGTTTTCTTAATGCTTATTTGACACCAAAAACCTTTAAATTCTGAAATGTGGTAGTAGTGATTCACATCCAAACATTTGATCTTTCTTCTAGGACTGAAAGGCAATTGTGAGCATTTCATGGGTAATTTGACGTCCGTTAATCTGGACACTTCTGGCACAATTTACCCTTGCACATCTGATGTTATTTCTGCATGTCCCACTTGGGATGAAGCCATTCCTGATGAAACACTTCCCTTGGTGTATTGCACGGCGTTGAGACCAAATCGGGTCTCCAATGCGAACTAACCAAACAACCGGGTCTTTACAATGCAACTTTGGATAAAAATCCTTGCAATAATGAGTCCATTTCACCTTTGATCCTTCAGACATTTCTTTCTTCTTTGAACCACATCTTTCCTCACAACCAGAGAGAGTAGTGCCAAACTATTATCTACCTCTTCGGTGACCCTTGGACTAACCTTGATCGGACTTTGCTGACTTTATCTTGCACTAAATGTTATTCCCTTATCTTGTATCTATACACTGTAAATGACTTGATTATAATAATGCATTGTCTTTCTGCTGACTGGCTAGCACACAACAAAAGGTTTGCACTGTACCTCTGTACATGTGTCAATAAACTAAACAGAGCTGAACCTTCCGAAGACCACCAGTCCCTTTGCTACCGGTTTTTCTTCTTCATCCATTGACCTTCGAATGAGATGTGTGTGAGCTCGGATTGTTCCGAAAGTTTGATAGACATGTGTTATATAGGTTTATTTCCAGACATACGCAGTCAATGTTTGACTGAGATCCATAATGGAGGTTCTAGACACCAAGCCATTCCCTCCATTTGATCATTAACACCCCCAATGCCAATGTTGCTTTCAGATTCCACATACCTCACAGTTCCTATCCACCCCACACCTCACTTGGATCTTTAGTCATTGACCACACTCTCTCTGGCCTTGTGTGCTACTGATGTCTACACGTAGACCATGACCTAACCATTCGGATGCAATAGGATTTCCAGGTAGTAGTATTGGCTCACAAGCAGTAACACAATGGATTTTGGCTGAAAATGTACAAATAATCTTTATACCACAAGTACTAAATGCTGACCATATTCAATGGCTCTGTTCAACGTCATCACTTGGTGGCTGTGAACACTCGCCTCTCGCACCATCGAAAAGCACCATAAAGTTCCTCAGCGCATGGAAGCGGAGAGACAGCTGCTAGAGATTGTGGTGGTCTCGAATCATGGTGTTGGTAGAGGTGACCACGGTAGACCCTGTGTCAGCCCGGATATGCGAGTGGATCAAGTGCAGTCTGCGGCAGCTGCACGGAACAGCGACAGAAGCAGCTGAAGACATCATTCTGGAACCAGGCTGACTCCTTCTTCATTGATCCAGTGATGACATGACACCAGACTTTAAAGTGAGATATGCAAGAAATGAATAACTCCGAGATCAGATATTTTGGAGATTCGGAAATGACAAGATGGCACCTAAAAGTCCAGAAGAGGATTTAATGTACTCGAGTATACTATAATTTGACTGGATAATATGCAAAACATGCATTTCACTGTATATCACTGTATATGACACTGTTTGGTGGCATAGTGGTGCAGCGGTAGAGTTGCTGCCTTACAGCGCCAGCGATCCGGGTTCGATCCTGACTATGAGTGCTGTCTGTATTGAGTTAGCACGTTCACCCTGTAATCTCGTGGGTTTTCTCCTGGTGCTCCAGCTTCTCCCCACATTTCGAAGAAATATACGTTTGTAGCTAGATTGGCTTTGTGAATTAACTCATTAACCCTAGTGTGTATGCTAAAACTAGTGCATGAGTTGGCGTGGACTCAGTAGGCTTTAAGGCCTGTTTCACATGGTATCTCTAAACTTAACTAAATTAAACTAACCGATCTTTACACTTGACTAAATCAGTGAACCATTGAATTAGTGAATAGGAGAATAACTTGCTTGTCTTGACATTTATTGGGATTATAATCATTGACTCTCCTACCTTTAGCATTGTAAATGTCAGCATTTACAGAAACCTCAGCTGGACAATACAAGTAAATGTTGTAATGACAAAATCAGGTTGAGATCACTCTATCTCCGAGCACCCCAAAGTTAGTAGATTAAATGAGTGCACTGACTATATCCTCCTGCACCATCCTGCACCACCTCGAAGAACAAGTATAACAGATACACTGAAATGCAATGCCAGCTAAGTTCTGCCCTGCACTTATTCTACTGATTGTGTACTTTTGGGTATCTTTCTTTCCTTTACCCGACCATTAATAGCTTTGCCATTAACCTTCCATGCTTCACATCTGGAAATTATTTCCTTAAATTTACTGTTTCCCTCGAGGACTTTCCTTAAAATCATCTTCTTTGACCAAGCTTTGTATATTTTTAAAATAACATACCAGTGTAACAAGTAGTGTAGGAAGGAACTGCAGATGCTGGTTTAAATTGAAGATAGACACAAAAAGCTGGAGTAATAACGGGACGGATAGCATCTCTGCAGAGAAGGAATGGGTGACCTTTTGGGTCGAAACCAGTCTGAAGAAGGGTCTCGACCCGAAACGTCTCCAATTCTTTCTCTCCAGAGATGCTGCCTGTCCCGCTGAGTTACTCTTGCTTTTTTATGACTGTCAACAGTGTAACCAATAACATTGACTAGATCACCACAAAACAATTTTCCACAGCGAAGATGTTTTGCAACTGACGGTCTTTGCTGCCTTTATTTATTAAATGAATGTTAATCGTTTTTTTGGAAATAGATATGCATACTGTCACATGAGCAAAGGCCCTCTTGATCCCCCCATAACGTGAAGGCTACTTTGTCAAGATTTTCTTTGCATTGTTTCCAGCCACATGGTTTTGAAGAATCTCAGTCGTGCAACAATTTATAATGTGTCAATGCTATTTCGAAAGACAGCATTTATCCTTTTACATAAAGCTGGACAACTAAATCAAGATGAAGTCACATTCAAACATGGCACTGCTGCTGATTTGTAAACACATTAATTAACCATGAATTAAAAATGATGTGAATATATTTAAGTCTGAGGGAGTAAATACCTTGGAGTGTACCTGGACTGGTCCAGGGACGCTAAGTGCCCTGTACAAGAAGGACAGAGCCGGCTGCAATTTTGGAGACGCCTCCGCTCCTTCAACATCTGCAGTAAGATACTGTAGTAAGATGCTGCAGATGTTCTACCAATGGGTGATAGCCAGTGCCATCTTCTTCGCATCCGTGTGCTGGGGCAGCAGGGTGATGGCCGCGGACGGCAATAGGATTAACAGACTCATCAGGAATGCTGGCTCCGTCCTGGGGGCGGTGTTGGATTCATGGAAGGTGGTCTTGGAGGGGAGGATGCTCCTCAAACTGCAGAGCATCTTCGACAATACAGCTCACCCCCTCCATGACACACTAGTCAACCTGAGGAGTACCTTCAGCAACAGACTGGTTCCACCAAGATGCAGTACAGAACGATACAGGTGATCCCTGTGGCTATCAAACTGCACAACTCCTCCCCTTCTGTTGTGGGGTAGACTGACCCCCCCCCCCCCCCCCCCCAATCTTTGTACATCCCAAATCCTTTCCACTTGTCACTTTGATTTCATGATTCATCTATTTTGTGTTTTTATGACGGTTGGAAGATCAATTTCTCTCCTGGGATAGGAATAGGGATACTTTATTGTCACGTGTGACCAGGCACAGTGAGATTCTTTGCTTGCATACACAATGTATACAAATAGCAGCCACCTACAGTGCTGACACTGTTACAAAGTATGCCGGCTCCCCTCAACAGTTCCCCCATGCTGCATCCCCATTGTCCATTGTTCTCCCTCCACCTCCCTCACGATGGTCCCCAAACGCCGAGTCCTCCATTGTACTTCCCCTCCCTCCCTCCTAATGACAGTCCTTCAAGCTCTCATCGACCGTCGACCGCCCGTCAACCTGCGAGGATTCGCCGCCGCCGCAAGGCTTCACCACCGCTGAGGCCCTATCGTCGCAAGGCCTCACAGCTGCCGCCACCAAGACCTCACCGCTGTAGATGCCCTACTTCACGCCTCTGTGGTGCCGACGAAGGCCCCAGCCGCGGGCTCCGTTGGACACTTCGCCCAACACGGGATTCTACCCACAAGGCTCCGACCATGGCTTCTACATGGTGATCCAGGAGACATCGCGACCGCGGTGCCTCGATAAAGGCCTCCGGCCGCGTTCCTAGTCCACAACCACGGCTGGGACAAATAAAGTTCTATCGTATCGTACTAATATAATTTTTGTTTCTTCGCAGGTTACAAGAGCAATGCCATTGCAAGTGATACAATACATTAAACTGTCTATTTGAATAACAGCATTGAAATGTATCTACAAGAAGCAAAGCCTAAAAATACTTTAAAAATACATGAACTCGTGACTTACATAAAGCAAAAAAAAAATACAAATCATTATTTCAAATTGCATTCCTCTCAGAAATTTTCCTCCTTATCAAATTCTAGCATGCCAGCTCAATATTTAAAACATTTTGTTTCAAAATTAATCAATTTATTGTTTGGTTTACACTGATCAAAATATTATAAAGAAGAGCTTTCTCTGGTTACATAGAGAATTCATCCAAGGGCAAGTGAAGTTGTGCTTCAGGAAGTTACAGACGTCATTCTCACGTCTGTGGTCATTAAACCAATTTCAATGGGACTGAAGGTGAAGAATGAAACATGAGCCAAAGTTCTTGAGTGTATTCAACTGAACCCTGCTGGAAACATGTGCCTGTGTGGATGTCAAGTGAGGACAAGGATCAGGCTTGGCAGAGCTAGCTTTTCAAATAGCCGAGCAACATCTGCTATTTAGATTTGTGCATTAGGAATGGTGAGTTGGTTAAGTTAACAAATGCCATTCATCTTGATGTTAAAAATGAATAGAAAATTAAAGAGAAAACCATTTTTGCAAACTTACAGAAGGTAAACCCACTGTGTTGGTTGCACACTACTCCAGGGTATAATTCCTATTGACGTTCAGAAAATATACCAAGCCCAGTTATTATTTGGAGACACAGGGAATTACAGATGCTGGAGTCTTGACAAAACACAAAGTGCTGGAGGAACTCAGTGATCATGCAGCATCTGTGGAGGGAATGGACAGGCTCGGGTTGGGTCGGGTTTGGGGTCGGGTCCCTTTCTTCATGTTCTAAAGAAGTCACAGTTTATGCTGGTCATAGAAACATAGAAAATAGGTGCAGGAGGAGGCCATTCGGCCCTTCGAGCCAGCACCGCCATTCATTGTGATCATGGCTGATCAAGAAATTATCATGGTTGGTCATGAAACAAGCAACGCTTACCCTGGGTGTTTAGATGATGACTATTCGGTTTTGGAATTTGTCACCACACAAACAAGGACAGATAGATAGTTTATTGTCACATGGACCATGAAGGTAGAGTTAAATTCGTTGTTTATACATACACAATACACAAAAGAGTTGCCCTAAAGAACTCTTAAATATTGTTGGCCTCTTCTTCTTCCATCTGGTTCTTGTTCTCGGTGGACCTCCCATTGTGGTCCCTCTATATTCTTGGGAGCCCCCCTACGCCGGGTCCCCCCTTTGTTCTCTCCCCCACCCCACACTCTGACCCAAAGTGTTCATGTTCCCATTCCCTCCACAGATGTGGCTTGACCTGCTGAGTTCATCCAGCACTTTGTATTTTGCTCAAGATTCCAGCATCTGCAGTCTAGTCAGTGTCTCTCTCTCTTAAGAAAAGTAACTTGGCTGATGTAATTTTATGAAAGGTTTTTATATATTTTTTCAAATATATATTTCACCTGTTAATTACTTTTCATTACTATGAAATATTATGGGGTAAAAATTCTTCTTTATTGTGCTGTTAACATCATTGGAACCTTATGTTGAAACAACATGCATATCCTTGAAAACCAGTGATGAAATACCAGTTAAGATGTTTCAAAGATTGAATGTCTGTAATAATTTACTGTGACCTCTGTCAAAGAAATTGTGGAAAAACACAGCCCAATACACTAGCACAAGCACAAGAAAGCTATATTTTTCTAGATAATGGTTGATGCCTTGCATTCTTTGCTTTGTTTAGGTTTTGGTTTATTATTGTCATGTGTACCATGGTACAATGAAAAGCTTTGCTTTGTATGCTGTATGCTTGGTAGCTTAGGTGTATTAAATGCATTTTCAACTAACGATATTTTCGTTTTACGAAGGGTTTATCGGAACGTAACCCCCTCGTACGTTGAGGAGCACCTGTAGAAAAATACAGAGAAGGCAAGAAAACGAGTGGAAGCTGAAGTTGTGAGTCATATACACTGGCATGGTTGTCCATTGGTCCTTTGCTTCCCTGAAGGCAAGAGGAATCAAATCAGTTTTGGACATTGGGCAAAAACAGCACAGGCAAACTGCCTGTTCATTGTCCAATGCCAGAGAGTTGTGAATCTGTGGAATTCTCTGTCACAGAAGGCAGTGGAGGCCATTTCACTTGATGTGTTCAAGAGAGTTAGATATAGCTCTCAGGGCCACAGAATCAAGGGTTATGGAGAGAAAGCAGGAATAGGGTACTGATCCTGGATGATCAGCTGGCTCGAAGGGCCGAATGGCCTACTCCTACACCTATTTTCTATGTTTCTATGTTTCGAGGGCATCGGATTTAATTCCCATTGACTTTGATGGAGAAGTGCATCAGTCAAAGTGAAAGGTGAATTATGATAACATTGCCCTTCCCAAACCAAGCAGTTCAACAAAATTCATTCTCCGAGATAACTGATGAAAAACTGGTTCTTGATCTGATTGTCACCCATGGTGCCATAAGATAATGCCTTTATGAGAAAAGGCGAAGGTATTTTAAAACGTTGGAATATTTCTAGTGTCTGAGGATTGATGTCCTGACGTGTGTTGCAGTAATAAAGCTTTTGATAAACCTTCTTACAGGAAAGTTGAGCAACGGAGGGATATGTTGAAAAGATAAAGAAATGAAAGGGAAATTCCGTAGAAAGCAATGCAATTTAAAACTGTGAAACAGACAGAAACGGAACAAAACCATTAATGGTAAATGAAAAAGATTCATTTCCGTGAAGTGAAAAAAACTCTGTAACTGTGAAATCTGCATCCTTCCTCCCACTTTGTCATTTGACAGCAGATTATAGAATACAATGAATGGATATCACAAAACAGGGAGTTATTTTTAGACATTTCTTAACTCTCTGCTGAAAGTACAAGTTTGCAGGCAAATTCCAAACACAATGTAACCTTAGTTGAAGTGAATGTCTCAATTAGTCTCCACAATGAGTCTGCTCTCCCTCACAGGGCAAGCTCTGACTATCAAGGTCAAAAGGTCATAAGGAATAGGAGTAGAATTAGGCCATTCGGCCCATCAAATCTACTCCACCATTCAATCATGGCTGACCTATCTCTCCATCAGAACCCCATTCTCCAGCCTTCTCCCCATAATCTCTGACACCAGCACTAATCAAAAACTTAGTGCCAATTTTCAGCAGCTGAGCCTTTACTCCATACCTCACAGTCAATTTGTTTAGCAGATCACAAGCAAATTCTCCCTCCTGTCTGTAACTCTTAAATAGGATGGTGTACAATTGTGCATGGTAGAGTAGTAATGTTCACACCTATTAATGGTTCTGAGTCCCAGTTGAGATACTATGTTTGGAAAATATTATTCATAGGAGTTGAGAGGAACTGTTGCAAGACGAGACTGAAGTCTACTGCAAACTTACCAACTCCTGCAGTTATCTGGACTACACTTCCTCCCAAACTTGCAAAAATGTTATCCTCTGCATTCAATTTGTCTGACGTTCCAGGACATTTGAGATGTCCTCTTTCATTAGTAATCATGGTTTCTCCCATGCTGTGTCTCGTTGTCCTGGTCCCACTCCCCCTCTCCCCAGACAGATCAAGCATAGAACTCCCTGGTTACCTTTCACCCACCTGCGTCCGCATCCAACACATCATTCTCCAACATTTGTGCCGCCTTCAATATGATCCCTCAGCCAGTCATATTTTCCTGTTTCCCACCCCTGCCCACCTTCCAGAGAGACCGCTCCCTCTGCAACTCCCTAGTTCACTCATCCCTTCCCAACCAAACCACCCCCTCCCCAGGCACTTTCCCCTGCAACCACAGAGAATGCAACACCTATCCCTCTATCTCCTCTGTTTGTCGGCACTGGGCTTGTGCTCACTGGAGTTTCGAAGAATGTGGGGGGACTTAATTGAAACATACAGAATGGTGAAAGGCTTGGATAGAGTGGATGTGGAGAGGATATTTCCACTAGTGGGAGCGTCTAGGACTAGAAGTCATAGCCTCAGAATTAAAGGACATTCTTTTAGAAAGGAGATGAGGAGAAATTTCCTTAGGTGGTGAATCTGTGGAATTCTATGCCACAGAAGGCTATGGAGGCTTTCAGTGGATATTTGTAAGGCAGAGATATAGATCCTTGATTGGTGCAGATGCCAGAAGTCATGGGGAGAAGGCCAGAGAATGGGGTTAGGAGGGAGAGATAGATCAGCCATGATTGAATGGCGAAATAGACTTGATGGGCTGAATGGCCTAATTCTACTCCTACTCCCTATGACCCTATGACCTCCCTTAGCACTATCCAGGGGACCCCAGTGGTCCATTCAGGTGAGACAGAGGTTCATGTGCACCACCTCAAACCTTGTTTACTGCATCCGGTGTTCCCGATGTGGTCTCCTGCACATTGGTGAGACCAAGTAACTTGGCAACCATTTTGTCAAACACTTGCGCTTGGTCCACCAAGGTCTACTGTATCTCCCAGCGGCGACAGTGATGGGAGCCTCAGCGGCAGCATGAGCCTTGTCATAGACGGTGGTGGGATCTCGACGGCAATGGGAGCCTCTGTGGTGGTGGGACTCGGAGGCGGCGGGATCCTCGGTGGCGGTGGGGCCTTGCGATCAACCTGAGGGGTGTGGGAGGGGGGGAAGACAATGGGGATCCAGCGTGAGGGGACCGCTGTGAGGGACGGTGGGAGAACAAAGGGGGACCCGGTGTGTGGGACGGGGGACACACTCTAGTTTTTGAATCCTCTGCCCAGCGGATAAGACTGCATTTGCTCTTTCATTCCGGTTAAGGCGCTGTGCACACGGCAGCCAGCCAGCAGTCGCTTGTCTTTTTCTTTTTGTTTTCACTTTTAATTTCAAGTTTTCGTGTACCTTGTTGTGTGTAATGACTGTTGGCAGAACAATTTCCCTCCGGGATGAATAGAGTCTATCATATCGTATCATGTCGTATCATAATAATTTTAACTCCCCTTCCCATTCCCATACTGACTTTTCTGTCCTGGGCCTCCTCCATTGCCGGAGTGAGGCCACAAGCAAAGCGGAGTAACAGCATCTCATATTCTGCCTAGGTAGCTTACAACCCTATAGTATGAACATCAAATCCTCCAATTTTAAGTAACCTCTCCTTCTCTCCCTCCTCTTTTCCCACCCTTCCCTGTGCCCCACCTGGATTCACACCAATTTCTCCCCTCCCCCTCCCCCTCCATTTCTTCCTCTGGCTTCACTATTCATGACTCTTTAATCCATTTGTCCCAACTTTTTTTCAACTCTGACCTTTGTCCAGCCACCTGCATAGCAAACCCCTCCCCCATCTGTGTTCACCTATTACCTGCCATAATCTGTCCGGCCACCCCTCCTCTCTTCCAGTTTTCTTCCCCCACTACAACCAACCCAAAGAAGTGGTCACAACCCATAACGTCTCCATATTTTCCAGGGATGCTGCCTGGCCCATTGAGTTACTCCAGCACATTGTGTCCCTTGTAAGTTGTTGGTGTTGTTAAAGTAAATGCTTATTCCATGCAATCTTAGGTTGCTGTGAAAAACTCATATTAAGAATGCTTCTTACATACAAAATCTGAAATTAAGACTTGGTTAGTTTCTGGGGAGCACCCTTAAGACCAAAACAGTGTGGAACTAATTGTGAGTTAATTGTGTTATTTTCTATAGTGAAGCTAAATTTTAATCGTTGCTTAATTCCTTTATTCTACAACAGAATGTTTGAGATAATTATAATTCTGACAATATAGTTAGTAAGTAAATGAAAATTGCTGGAAAGTTGTTCATGACAGCTGTAGTTGTCGAGTGTTTGACAGTGTTGTCTTCTGGCGATTGATGGATTTGTTCTTTCCAAGGTGACCTATTACCAGCTTCTTTCCAAATCCACTGCAGAAACATACTCATGGATTTTTGTTACCCTATTCATCCATTTTATTTGCTTCCACTTTTCTGCTATCATTTATAACACTACAGGAGTTCTATGAGGATTTCAGTGTGAATTTATCAGTGTCCAAGTGATAGCTTCCCATGTTTAGTTTAGTTTCAGTTTAGTTTAGAGATACAGCGTGAAAACGGGCTCCCCTGCCCACCGAGTCCACGCCGATCAGTGACCACCCATACACTAGTTCTATCCTGCACATTAGGTGAAATTTACAGAAGCCAATTATCCTACAAACCCACAGTCTTTGGAATATGGGGGGGGGGGGGGGGGGGGGGGGGGGGGGGGGGGGGAGGGAGGGGGAAACCAGACCACCTAGAGAAAACCCTAAACGGTCACAGGAGAATGTGCAAACTCCACACAGATAACAACCGAGGTTAGGGTCAAACTCGGGTCCCTGGTGCTGTGAGGCATCATCTCTACCACTGTGCCACTTTGCCAACCAATATATTGTACATGTGTATATGTTGTGCGGTGTAAGTGTGTTAAAGAAACCTATGCCAATGCCCAACACTTTTCACAATGTACCTCATTGCAATGTTGCACCTCTCCACCAACAAACTAACCCTTTATTTTGTATTTGTACATGTGGCTGATTGTAATCGTGTATAGACTTTTCGCTAACTGGACAGCACGCAACAAAAAGCTTTTCACCGTAGCTCAGTACACGTGACACTAATAACAACAAATTAAATACATTAAATAAACTTCACATGTTCTTGAGACCTGGACTACCTGTGGCAAGCACCTCCATAGTACTGGAAATATACCACCAGTGCTACCTCCACATTATTCTCCAAATTACCAGAAGGATATGTGAATCACCATCCCCAGCATTGAAGTCCAAGTTCTTCTCGGTCACCTACAGTTATTTGCCCTATGCCGTGCATCACGGCAGTCACGGTGGTGCAGCGGTAAAGTTGTTGCCTAATGCCTCTGTCCCACTTAGGAAACCTGAACAGAAACCTCTGGAGACTTTGCGCTCCACCCCATCCATGCGGTTCCCGGAGGTTCCCGGAGGTTTTTGTCAGTCTCCCTAATGGTCGAAAGTGGTTTCCGCTTCTTCTATGTTCCGGCGATTATTTAAAAAAATTCAAAACCGGCCGCGACTAAAAATAGGTTGCCATTTTAAAAATTGGTGATTTTTTTAGTCGAAGCCGGTTGCAATGCTAGTTGAAGGTGGTTGCCAGAGGTTTCAGGCAGTGGAAGTCTTACCAGAGGCTGCTTCAGCGTCAACCATATTGTTTTGGAGACCAACTGGGTAAAGGTGGCAGGTTTTCTCTCTAATGTGTATTAGATTTGCTCGATGTATTCTATCTGAGTTCAAACTGATTGTATCTATGTATGGAACATCTAATTTGTTTGGGTAGCATACAAAACAAAGCTTTTCACTGTATCTCAGTTGTGTGACTACAATAAACCGAAACCTAAGACAATGTTTATGACAATTTGGTAGTTTTCATGGACAGCATTACTAAGAATAGTTAGGAATATTTTCCACTAAATACCAGAATAATGAGAGAATTTAAATTCCACCGCTGCCCTGGTGATCTTCGAGTTCTGATTTGTGGTGATTACATAGAATCAAGGAGCTACAGATGTTGGTTTACACAAAAGTACACAAAGGGCTGGAGTAACTCAATGGGTCAGGCAGCATCTCTGGAGACCATGAATAGGTGACAATAGACAATAGACAATAGGTGCAGGAGCAGGCCATTTGGCCCTTTGAGCCAGCACCGCCATTCCATGTGATCATGGCTGATTATCCCCAATCAGTACCCCGTTCCTGCCTTCTCCCCATATCACCTGACTCTGCTATTTTTAAGAGCCTTACCTAGCTCTCTCTTGAAAGCATCCAGAGAACCTGCCTCCACCGCCCTCTGAGGCAGAGAATTCCACACACTCACCACTCTCTGAGAAAAATTGTTTCCTCGTCTCCATTCTAAATGGCTTAGTCCTTATTCTTAAACAGTGGCCCCTGGTTCTGGACCCCCCCCCCCCCCCTGTTCCCCCTCTCCCAACATCAGGGACATGTTTCCTGCCTCTAGTATGTCCAAGCCCTTAACAATCTTTATGTTTCAGGTTGGAACTCTCATTCGGGCTGATAGAAGGGGGACGGGGAAGAAAGCTGGGAGAGCTTTCAATACATGCAGATGCTGGTTTAAATCGAATATTGACACAAAAATGCTGGGCTAACTCTGCGGGACAAGTGGCATCTCTGTAGAGAAGGAATGGGTGATGTTTTGGGTCGAGACCCTTCATCAGACAAAGCCACAGAAATGCTGGGTCTCAATTCATTAGTTTAGTTTAGTTTAGTGATACAGCGTGGAAACAGGTCTTTTGGCCCATTGAGTCTGCACTGACCAGCGATCCCCGCACACTAATGCCCCTGTCCCACTCAGGAAACCTGAACGGAAACCTCTGGAGGCTTTGCACCCCATCCCATGGTTTCCGTGCGGTTCCCGGAGGTTTTTGTCAGTCTCCCTACCTGCTTCCACTACCTTCAACCTCCGGCAACCACCTGCAACCTCCGGGAACCGCACGGAAACCTTGGGTGGGGTGCAAAGTCTCCAGAGGTTTCAGTTCAGGTTTCCTAAGTGGGACGGGGGCATTACACTTTCACCTACACTAAAGACGATTTTTACATTTATAGCAAGCCAATTAAACTACAAATCTGTACATCTTTGGACTGCGGGAGGAAACCAAAGTTCTCAGAGAAAACCCACGAAGGTCATAGGGAGAACGTATAAACTCCATGCCGAGAAGCACCCGTAGCCAGTATCAAGCCCGGGTCTCTGGTGCTGTAAGTGCTTTAAGGCAGCAACTCTACTGCTGCACCAAAAATACACTTAATTTTGCTGCAGTTACTTATTTTTCTCTCTTTTCATTTCCTATCTCTTCTGAACCTGTATTGAGTTTCAATTCACGTTTATTTTGCACCTAATCTAATATAGACCGTAACTTCAATATCTTACTTTGCACCAAAAGTAATCTTTGCTTTTTATCTCCTTGATTGCTAATTATTTCAAAAGGTTATTGTTTTAACTAATACAAATCCAAAGAACAATGATTGACATGTTCAGTCAACAGATACGATCAAAGTCAATCTCTATTGTGCATCAAAATAGGAAATCTTGTCAGTGAACTGACCACCCACAGAAAAATGGAACAAAGATGAATGTGACTAAAGGTTCAAATAGCTGTTTGTTGTTGAGCAAAGTAGAGCAAATTTGCTGAGGTTAGTATTTCCACAACACTTAACTGACCAAACTGAATTCCAAAGAACGTATCATTCCAATGCAGTCAAAACCTGCCTGAAATATAATGCTGGTGATTTTAGCAGGTGGGGGCTTAATATATTCTTATCGCAGTCTTCTGTCAGCTATCTCAAGTATGCAGTACAGGAATGCTGGAAGAGCATGTTCAGCATTTGGCTGCTTTTTATTACCGATGGTAATTTTGAACTTTATAGTCTTCGAGGATTCCTGCACAGGTGTGTGCTCTGACCTGTCCATTTAGTGATATTCGATGCACCTAACCATTTCTATGCACCTGGATGTGGGCTCCATGAAATCTCCCCCATATGCCTATTCTGTCAAAGCTGCATGTTGAAATCACTTCAAGAGACACCTGGATTGAATATCATTCACATTGTTGAAATATTTTCTAAAATGTGGCATTTAGAGGGAGTCAAAGCAAGCATGAACTTTTGTAAATAATTTGGCTTCAGTTATGTGTGTAGAAAGTTAATTTTATTGAACAGCGTGTTCAAATGTGAGTACTGGAATACTGCTAAGGCTCTAGTAGGAATTTAAACACAGTTAGACCTTACATTTTATTATTTTGATCTTTAAAGTTGTAGGCCTCTAAAAGCTTTCAAGGAAAAAAAAATACCAATAGAAGTTTCTTCTGAAGCAATTGCTCCACAGGTTTGGTAGTTAATAAAAAGAATACATCAATTATTTTACTCATTACCTAAACGTATTAAACTATCTCTGAACTTGAGTCTCTGTCCCAAGTCTGAGTGTTCCCCAGAAAGTCTGCACCAAAATTATCAGAGCTATCGGAAAGGTGTAGCCTTGTTATACTCCTAATTTATATCCACCAGCCTTTGACATTGGAACTTTCATGAGTTAATTTTTAATTCACAGACATGACATTTCTCCAATTGTTTCATTCATATTTTAGTGAAAAGGTATTTCTACTTATGTAATGGATTGAAGATGCTCAGCAGCAGAGTCTCACCTGGAATTGCCACCAAGGTCACGGCAGGACATGACTCTTGCTTATCAGTGCAGCAGCATCCTGAAGAAATGACAGACTCTCCACACATCTCTGTATGTTTGAGCAGTCCAGTTATGTGAACGAGTTATGGACTATGACAAGACTACGTTAGTAAGATCGATAAAACACAGTTAGCACAATATCATCATAAATGTGGAAATCCCCCATCCAAAAAAAAACAACCTGCAGATTCTGGAAATCTAAATAAAAAACTGCGGGGATCGCTGGTCGGTGTGGGCTCAGTGGGCTGAAGGGTCAGTTTCTGCGCTGTATTTCTAAACCAAAAAAGATGGTGAATTGATCAATATAGTTATTAATAGTAAATTTTCTCATCCAGGCCACGCACAGGTGCTGGTGTTGAAACAGAAAACACGGCAACAAATTATTTGTTCAGGTAATATCGTAGGGAGAGGAAAACAGATTGATGATCCTTCATTGGAAGTCTGATTAAGGGTCATTGAAATAAAAGTGTTCTTTCTGATTCTATCTCTGATGCTGCCTGGTGAGTACTTTCAGCATTTTCTATTATTATTTATTTCAGTTTGTCTGCGTCTTTTGATCTTTCATTACCTCTTTAAGCAGCAACAAGTTACTCTGTTGAAAACTGAAGAGCTGTTGTTTATGTTTAGTCATGGTCATGGTCATATTGCACAGAAAACATCAGACCAACTCGTCCATACTGATCATGTTTAATAACTGCTAGTTACAATAACCTGTTGTTTGGCTTATATTTCTTAAAACCTTTCCTATCCATGTACATGTCTATATGTCTTCTATGTGTTACTATTGTACCTGCCTATACAACTTTCTCTGCTAGCTCTTTCCATATATGCACCACCCTCTGTGTGAAGAAATTGCCCCTCACTTCCGTTTTAAATATTTCCCCTCTCACCTTAAATATGACTTTCATCCTTTGTATAAATCTATAGGCTCACCCCACCCTATCCACCCTCCCCTTATAACTCAAGCTCTTGAGACCTGATCGCATTCTGCAGGTTTAGTGTGCAGTTCTTAGTACACCCTTGAGGAATGCTAAAAATCAATGACAGACTCTACAGCATGCTTCCTGTGAACATGGGCTAGGAGTAAAATAGCCTAGGAATAACACTGTGGATGGCACAGTGGTACAGCTAGTGCAGGTACTGTCTCACCACATCAGGGACTTTAGGCTGACCTCTGGTCTTGTCAGTGTGGAGTTTGCATGTTTACTTTGCAACTATGTGAGATTCCTCCCACTTCCCAAAAACTTGTGGGTTGATAGATGTGTAGATGGATGGCAGATTTGGGGAGTATGATAGTGTTGATGAAAAAATATTAGGTTCATGTAGAATTGGTGTGAATGGGTGGTAGATGGTTGACACAGACACGGTGGGCCGAAGGGTCTGTTTCCGTGCTGTATCTCTCTATGACTGACTCGCTATGATTGTGTTTAATTTGATTATTTTTGGCAAGTTAAGTGAGAATTGCTCTCTTTAAATCTCATTTTGAAACTTTAACATATGTATATTTACTCCTACACTGCGACCCCTCTTTTATTTCGGCATTATTTTGGCTGTTTTTCAGTATTTCAATATTTGGTTGCCCATAGTTCTATTGTGAAATGTGATTATTAGGTTCAATTAAACTTTGTCAATTCCTGAACATGCACTTTACCAGTCAAAAACGCCAACTTTTATTAATCCAGAGTGACATAACATGACTTAACCTCTGCCATCAGGAAGAAGGTACAAGAGCCTGAAAATTTAACATCCAGGTTCAAGAACAGCTTCCTCCCTACAGCCATCTGGCGATTAAACACTACAACCTCCAAATAGGCTCCGAACTATATACTCCAAACTTGGGGCATTATTTTTGACTTTGCACTACTATTGTCTATTTATTTGTCTGCTTTTTTCATATATACTGAACCTTTTGTTGCTGTTTATAATGGGTTTTACAAAGTACTATGTTTCCATATCTGTTGTGTTGCTGCAAGTAAGAACTTCATTGTTCTGTCTCAGGTCATATGAATAGGAAAAGGAACACTTTATTGTCACATGTGGCAAGGGACAGTGAAATTCTTTGGTTGCATCCCAATGTATACAAATAGCGGCCACCTACGGCACTGACAAAACACTCTTAAATACAATAAAACATTCTTAACGGTAAACAAAAATGCTGGAGAAACTCAGCGGGTGCAGCAGCATCTATGGAGTGAAGGAAATAGGCAACGTTTCGGGCTGAAACCCGAAGGGTTTCGGCCCGAAACGTTGCCTATTACCTTCGCTCCATAGATGCTGCTGCTCCCGCTGAGTTTCTCCAGCATTTATGTGTACCTTCGATTTTCCAGCATCTGCAGTTACTTCTTAGAAACATTCTTGACTCTTGATTCCTGAGTTGTTGTTTCTTAGTTTTCTTACAATATACCAGCATTTTAAAACTTTAAAATGTGTTATGTCTGGGGAAGTGCTTAGGGTTTTCCAAATCACTAATTCATTAATCTTCATCTGTAAAGCAGGGTAGTGCTATAACCTCAGCAAGTCTACAACTGAACCATTTTACCATTAACTCAGTTTCTTGCTGATTCACTTGTTTCTCTATTAAGTTGGTAAACCAGTTGACTACTGGCTAACACATTATTGCATGCAACTAGTATGTCCTTTAATTATTGATCCACATGACATGGCAAGAAACTAGCCAGTCTTGTACCAGTGGAGCCAGTTGATGATTGACTTTAGAAAGATTTTTGCAAAAACAGTCATTAAAATACCATGTGTTTATTTTACTGCCGTGTTGCATAATTATTTTCCTTATTTGGTTCAACGTTTTTAAGGAGCAGTGGAATTTGTAAGCCTATCTACAACATTTACGCAATTGATGGAAAAGACTTGCTTGGTAGGGGAATTTTACTTAGACATGTGCCTAGCTGAGGTGTTTGTGACATTTGACATAGTTATTTTCCCAATCAGGGGCAAAGGGTACAACAGGGGAAAGGGTGAGGAGAGTATGGAAAGGTAGAAATACAGCTTTTATAGTGTATTTTAATATTTACATTCACAGCAAAACAAAACATCTTATGGAGTGAAAAGATTAATCAAACAGTCATTAAATATTTGACTTTAAATTTGACTTTGTCACAAGGGTTAAAGTTCCATGACAGTGGAAGTTGAGGAGAGCCCATTGAAACCCTAAATAAAAAGTGCAGGCAGTGTTTGTAACATTGGACGGCTCAGCTGTGCCACTGCATTCCATAGATAGACACAAAAAGCTGGAGTAACTCAGCGGGACAGGCAGCACCTCTGGAGAGAAGGAATGGGTGATGATTTGGGTCGAGGCCCTTCTTCAGACTCCATGCCAGCTCCACTATGTTTTCTTGCAATATTTTGCCAAAAGGAATTACAAAAACATAGAAATAGAGTAGACGAAAGAGTTTTCTTTTCACACCTTACCCTCCCATATCTTAGTGTCTCCCTCTCCCCTGACTTTCAGTCTGAAGGGTCTCATCCCGAAACGTCACCTTTTCCTTCAATGCAGAGGTGCTGCCTATCCCGCTGAGTTACTCCAGCATTTTATGTCCATCTGCAGTTCTTTTCTACACAAAGAGTATCCAAAAGGCTGCAGTAACTCAGTGGGTCAGGCAACATCTCCAGGAAACATGGTTAAGTGACGTTATGGGTTGGGACCCTTTTTCACAATAAAGCACTGTATAGAGCTTCATCTAAAGAATGGTTAAGCAGAAGGTAACGGCACACACTCAAAACAAGTGATTAATGTTGTTGTGGGACAACAGAAGAGTTCCTCCAGGGATAAACGCAAAGTGCTAGGTAACATAGCAGGTCGGTCAGCTTCTCTGGATATAAAGGATGAGTGGCGTTCAGGTCGAGACCGGAATGTCAACCATCCTTTTTCTCCAGAGATGCTGCCTGACATGCTGAGTTATTCCTGCACTTTGTGTCTATCTTTGATATAAAGTAGCATATAAAGTTCATTGTTCCTGCAAGGAACTCCCAAATCCCACGATACATTTGCAAAGATGGGGAACCTCAAAAAATGTCTGGTCTGTCATGATTTAAACTTGAATTGCCGCAATGCTCAATTTTATGTTTTCCATCGCAGCCTCCATTCTATATACAGTTCACAGATTAGATGTCATGACTTTATTGCCTTCCGCCACCGTGAGGAATGTGGGGAATCCGCTGTGGTGGATGTTTATGTTAACCTTTATGTAGTTGTGTGTCTTGTTGCTTTTTTTTAGTATTGCTGTATAGTAAATCGAATATCACTGTACCTTAATTGGTACACGTGACAATAAAAGATTTTGAACCTTGAAATATTCCCAGTCCCACATCTGGCTCAATAAGGAACAAAGAAAAACTTTGAAATATTGACGAGAAGTGAAATTAAAACAACTATTAGTGCTTGGTGCATAACGTAACAGAACTCCTGCAGGCAGTGTCCAAAATGACTCGTAGAAATGCCACAATAGACCAATTAACAGTGATTGATTTCATTCTGAAGAAATAACTATGACGATTTTATGGAGCATATAACCACAATTGGACATCTGAGGGTGCTGTCTCTTCACTGATGCAGCCAACAGTGCCACACTCCAACTTAGTTGTTGCAACTGCATGCTGCAGTTATCCCTTTACTGAAATTTCCGAACAGTGCTCAAATAAATTAATTGTTTTTAAATTATGAAATCCAACATGTTTATCACTATAGATGTTACAATTGCATATATAACTAGTAGTTAAATGTCACACAGCCTGGAGAGTGCCTGCAGATTTTGAGTTAACGGTAAACTGTACACTGTACACTATCATTCAGACCTGTGCAAGGTGCAACAAATATTGTCAGTAATCTTGATCCAAGGACAGAAATATTAATCTATAACTTCATTCTTTCGTATCCAGGAAAATGCACACTGGATGAATCAGAAAACAAGCTTGTGCATGGATAATGTTGAAAAGCTGTGGAAATTGTCATAAAACATCACTCTGAGACATGTGCAAATGTTATGCCATACTTTCATTCATGAAAGATAATTGGGGGAAATGTAATGTGGATATGGTGCATGGAGACGAAAGTTTGTCCAACTCATAGGCAGTGCACTCTTAATAATAAATCGGCAGTCAATTTTACCCGTCATTCCATGGGAAAGGGAAGCAGGGCTGCTGCTTGCACAGAGTTTATTTCGCGCAGCTTCAGAAAGTCGATGTAGCCCATAGTATTTCCAGAAAACACATTTCAGGTTCATTTGCTCGTGTGGCAGATGACGTATAGCTCGCTGCCATCGTCCAACATATTGGCAGAATTGGCCCTACACTAGACAATTTAGACGGCTTATCTCCAAAAAAAATGGGCAATTTAATCATCTTGCTTCTGGAACGCGATCGATTGGAACGTTGCCTTTGCGGTGAATTTGAACCCCATATCGGCAGGAAAAACACTGCCGGTTCATATGGGGACCAAATCACATTTTTGCTTATAGAGGATTGATTAAAGTCATCCCAAGAAGCAAGTTTATATGTAAAATACACGACTTATACTGTGTTTTGTCCCGTACTTGAGATCCGTCACGTTGTAGGCGTTGACGGCGTTAGGTCGCTTTTTATTTAAATATAATTATTAAATTGTCTCGCAATTTAAAAAGAAAAACGGGAATGGAAGTCGGAACGATTTTTCTTCATCAGCTAGCAGCCCGAGGAAATCCGCCTCGGACAGGCAGTAGAAAACTGGATTTTAATCCCCCGCCCCCCCCTCAAAGGCGCCAAAGTTGCGCACACGACCAGTGGCTGAACTGCAGCGCCGCTGAAGGTAAGTTTTGTAGCATCACTACTTTGTGTAGAAAGGAACTGCAGATTTAAACTGAAAATAGACACAAAAAGCTGGAATAATTCAACGGGTCAGACAGCATCTCTGGAGAAAAGAACGGTCTCAACCCAAAACATTACCCATTCCTTTTCTCCAGGGATATGCCTGACTAGCTGAGTTATTCAAGCTTTTTTGTATCTCTTTGGAGAATTCACTAGTTTTTCTACAAATAGCGGCATTTTAATTCCATCTGTGTGAGATAAAAAGACGACGGTATAATAACTTATTTGATAAAATAACACTTCCTCTGTACTGCATTGAGGTATCACTCTTATTCACATTATTACCATTATCGTGTATATGCACACTGTGGATGACTTGATTGTGATCATATATTGCCTTTCTGCTGACTTGTTAGCATGCAAAAAAGCTTTTCACTGTACCTCGATATACGTGAAAATAAACGGAACTAAGTTAAACAAAACTAAAGTAAACTAAAGTAAACTAAAGTAAACTAAACTAAACTTGATTATCTAAATTCAGGGATTGCCTTTGAACCCACGACCTCCAGAAGTAGAAGCAACAGTTGCATTGCCTGGACGTTGTCTGGTGTCTGGGCGATGAGAGATAATGAGGAAGGATTAGCAGAGTAGCGCAGACTGGAGGAGTCTCCTTGAAGACTCGTTCCCCTCTTACTAAAGAATATTTAATATTTTACCTGAGACCTATTTGGTAGTAGCCTTCACTGAGTTGGACAGTTGTGTTGGGAGATTCAAAACACTCACAATTACCAGTTCTTGGTGAGATATAACACCTCCCATCCCCTTTTAGATCTTTTAAAGGAAGTAAAGATGGCAACATATTTACAATGCCACAGGGATTATCACCTGCTATATTTGCTGTTATTTCAGTGGGGAGCAAAAAATAATATGGCTGCTACAACCTGGACTGCCCAATCTGCCCACTCTGAGCTTGCCAATATATTTACACTTTCTTCTTCAACCACTTAAAAATAATATTCACATTTCAGATAGAAGCATACTTATTACCAACAAAACTGGCACCAAAGCTGTTGCCGCCCACTCAAAGGAACATCACACCCCTGGTTATATTGGATGCTGGAAATGTTCAAACTCCCAATTTTTCTAATGAAGCTTATGTGTGATGGCAGATTCAGCAGAGATGTTGGCAGCAGTTGAAGATATATCTGTGCTAGAAAATAAAACTTCCTACACTACAAAGTGTTAGGCGAGGATTTTGCTTTCTTGCTAAACAAATAATTTAACATGACAACCATACTGACAAAATATCGGATTCCCTTTATGTGCCATCTGAATAAAAGAAGGTGCATGTCTCTTGTGGCTCTTTCTCCTCACTGTGGTGAAGAGTTGTCTGCTTAAGCTACTATGATACCATGTTTAGAAAGCTACAGCTGTAAGCTAGCTACTTCTCAATTTATCTTGAAAAGATAATGTACACAAAATTTAAAAACAAACACTTTAATTGCAAGACATATACTTTTAATCCAATGAAAAAAATGTTTCCTCAAGCAGTTATTAAAATATTAGTGCATCTTCTTAGAGGATGAATCCTCTTAGGCCTGGATAGAGTGGACATGGACATTTCCACTAGTAGGAGAGTTTAGGACTGGAAACCATAGCCTCAGAATTAAAGGACACTCCTTTAAGGAGATGAGGGGGAATTTCTTTAGTCAGAGGGTGGTGAATCTGTGGAATTCATTGCCACAGAAGGCTGTGGAGGCCAAGTCAATTAATACTTTTAAGGCCGATATTGATAGATTCTTGATTAGTACTGTAGAGGCAGATTTTTATATCGTTCAAGAGATTACTCCCTCTAGCCGCTAACTGGACTACATGGTTAAGGGGAATGTCGTTATATGCATGCAAGCTCTCCGTCAGGGGCCTTCAGAGCTTCTTCACAGATAAATATTCATAACACAGTCTTTTGATGAATAAATTCTTTATTGTAGATGAAAAACAATAAAGTACACACAAACTTCTTGTGACATACACTATAATCTTCATTGAACTCCAGCTTATTGCATTAAACGTTAGAAAACTCCTTATGTCTCCGTTACACTTCGCATGGTCAAAGGGTATGCCTTCCCCATGCTGGCCAAAAATTAAACTAAAAACTAAGCTTCTGTACAAGAAACTTAGCTCCAAACACACCCTAAAATACATCATAAATCCCACCCACAGTATAATGGGCAGCCTAAAATTTAAAGACACATGCCATAATCACAAAACAAGCCAAATGGCCACTACAAGTAGAAGGTGAGAAGGCAGGAGAATGGGTTAAGAAAGATAGATGAGCCACGATTGAATGGTAGCATAGACATGATGGGCCGAATGGCCTAATTCAGCTCCCATCACTAATGAACATGAATTAGATTTCTCTCTGTCCACACATAAATACATGTGAATGAGTTTGATTCAGCTGTTTCCGATATTTCTTATGTTATAATTCCATTCAAATAATCAATCAATGATGTAAAACAGCAGTTAAAACAGCAACATTTCTCATAATATCATAATGGGAACGAGTCTCCTTTGCAAGAGTCATACACCTGTCAATGTCGCTCTGACTTACGTAAGAGAGAAATATTCCACTAAATATTTACCCCAGAGAAAAAGGGTGAATAAGACATTATATATCAGGACAAAGAGGCGTGTAAAATAGATCAAATGCTATTTGATATTTTAGGGCAAAGGTTTCATTAGATAAGTGTATCTACTTATAATCTACCATTCCCCTTCATGTCCTCTATAGAGCCAAAGTTTCTTCACAAAAGCCACAAAGCACAATTGTTTCTGTTTGCTAACAAAACAAACGCAATGTGGTCCTAATCTAAGCCTACATAGCAACAGTAGCATAGAAAGCTGTATTGAAATATAAACATGAAAAGGCCCGCAGATAAGTAGCAATGTTACAAAATTTTGAGATTTAAAAAATCAAGTCTGCAATTTATCCCATCAGTTAAAGCATAAAAATAAGTTTAATTTTACACCTAATTCACTTTCATATCTCAAGTATTTAAAAAGTTATGGCCATTTTCATACTCGGAAATTAGCATCTTGTTCCCTATTAATTTTCTATGGACATAACAAAAAAGCTGTGATCGTGGACAGTCAAAAGCCCATAACTTTCTTAAAAATTAAGAGAACTGAATGAAATTTTCAGTTATCATAGATTGAAGCATTCTGAAACAAATATAAAATAATCTTACTTGGATGACCTGAAATTAAAGAATATAATTAGTTAGTTACCCAATTGTAGCTAATTTCAGACTTCAATTACTAGATCCAAACATCTATCCATTTCTTAATAAATGATTAACATTTTTAAATAGCCTAAGTGTCCAAATAATATTCACAAATAATTCACAATAAAACATGATTTTTAAGTCTCATTTTCATTAATTTATAGGCCAAATGGAAGGAATTTAGTGTTCAATTGCCGTAAATTAAAGTCCATTTAAATCAGCTTTCTAGTGGGATCCTGTGAACGCGCTGGTTTAGAACGTTCACATTGCGGTAGATTTGTGCCCTCATATGCCCAGAAAAATACTGCGGGATATAATGGGCCCAAAATTAGCTACTCGCAACTTTAAACTTTGTATAAAGGGATCTTAAGAAGCCCTTTTTAACGTACAAATAACCAGCCTACCTTCTGTTGTCCCCTGTATGAGATCCGGCCAGTTGTCGGGGGTTTAGAGGTTAATTTTAACCTACTATAACAAGTATAGAAAGCCCTTAAAACTAAAAATAGCTCCAGCTACGGAATCTTCCAGCGATTTTTCGTTAATAATTAACTAGGCTGAAAAACCTCGATTTGACCAGCCTAGTGAAAAATCGCGTTTTAAACCCGCCCCCCTCTAAACGGCGCCATAAATCGCACACACTGGCTGGGGCAGATTTTCTGCGACACTTCAAGTAGGCTTTGCAACATACCTAAGATAAGCATCGACTGCAAAGTGAAAGAACGGAAAATTAACATGAATCGTATAAATGTACAACCAAGAAGGAAAGGATGATTTGCAAAGAATCATAATTATAATAATAATAAGAAGAAGAATGCTCCAAATTAAAGGTGGGCCATTCAATTAGGAAGTAACTGATGTTTTCTTTAGTAATAAAAGTGACATGATTGAAATTAGGCAAGTAGCATGAACCAGCTTTCATCAGATAGGCTCACACCAGAGAACATAGAACATATAGCAGAGGAACAGGCCCTTCGGCCTTCACTGTCCATGCCGAATATGATGCCAAGTTAAGCTAATCTCTCCTGCCTGCATGTGATCCATATGCCTCCATTCCCTGCATGTCCATGTGCTTCTATTAAATGCCACTATTGTACCTGCCTCCACCACCATTCTCCAATGTGTTCTCAGCACCCATGTCCCTCTGTGTAGTGCACTTGGCCTGCACATCTCCTTTAATCTATGCACCTCTTAATTTTACATACTCCCCACAGCCATTAATGCTCTAGAGAAAAGAATCCAAGTTTGTCCACCCTCTCCTTATAGCTCATATCTTCTCATCCTGACTGCATTCTGGTAAACCTCTTCTGCACACTCTCATCATCTTTATCCATCACCCTCTCATCATCAAGAGCCTTTACATCCTTCAGATAACGGAGTGACAAGAACTGTACATGATACTCCAAATGCGGCCTAACCAAAGTTTTACAAAACTGCAATATAACTTCCTGACACATATAAGGATAAATGTAAGAAAGCTATTATAGATCTCCATGGTTCAGGCCTCATGTACATAAAATATGGGAAGTGAAAGGATTCCTGAGCAAAAAATTGGAAAAGTATCTGCTCACAAGTTTCAGGTTTTTATTTAAGGCGATATTTACTATTTGCATTAGTGTTTGAACTTTTAGTCTTGTGATCTTGGCCATTTGTTAGTTTCAAATATCATACAGGCAGCTTATACATCTCTTCTGAGGCAGCAACTTTAATTGGGCGTTATTTGGCAAATCCCATGGGCGTTTACATCAAGGTTGCACAGCTAATGTGGATCTGCCTCAGCACTGATCCACAAAAATATAATATCAATTTATATGGCTCTTCACTGCTTACTGAGAACTTCAATAGAAAATCAAAGCAAACTGACTGCTAAGTGCACCATCATGGAAACAGGCTTTGGATGCCACCAAAGACCAACTGTTCCCAGTGGCGTGCAATTAATGACTAGTAACAGAGTGATGCTTTAGGATGACTTGATACAAGTACAGACACACCCTGACTTATGCACTAGGAGACTTATGTAAATAATTCTGACAGTTTATAATTTCCACCCTACTGTATTTGGACTTTGTATTTCCATTTGCACTGTATGATCACACAAGTTTACATTGGAAACAAGCTGGCAGTAGCAGTAGTGCTTATCCAGATGACCACATGCCGCAGAAAGTGCACCAAAGTGAGACAGAAATCAAGTTGGCAACGGCGGTGGTGCTTAGCCAGACGGCAGTGTGCTACAGAAAGTGCCCTAGATGCCGCGACGACACTGAATACTCAGTGACAGTGACAGGGACCTGTCGACTTTAACACTGTGGAGCTGTGGTCTGTGGAGCTTCCAGCCGCAGGCGCCGCTGACTTTAACATTGCGGAGGCCTGGGATCCTGGCCGGGGTCGCCAGCGTTGAATCTCCGCCCAGCTCGGCCTGTGGATTTCGGGAGCCGCGGTCTCTGGTAGGAAGTGGCCGATTCGGAACTCCAGGCCGCTGAGAGTGTTCTTCCATTCCGACGCCGGAGCTCCATCATCCCGGCGAGAGGGCCTGAAACATCAGGCTGCCGTTGAGCTACTGCGGAGGCCTCAATAGGCCCCAACCACAGATGAACAAGAGAAAGATGACTGAACTTTGTTGCCTTCCCTCACAGTGGGAAACGTTGATTCCGCTGTGGGGGGGGGATGTTTTTATGTCTTATGTTAAATTCTCTAGTGTTGTGTTTATCTTATTTGTTTGCTGCATGGTAACTCAAATTTCACTGCACCAATTGGTGTATATGACAATAAATGTCCTTTGTCCTTAAAAAAAACTGCTGGCCCAGCTGCCTTTCTGGAGAACATGGATAGGTTACATTTACGGTCGAGACCTTCTTCAGACTCAGTGAGTTATTTCGGACAGGAGATGGGACAATGATTCCGACTTCCATAAAACTTGACTTACCTGAGAGTTCATGGGATGTAACTTTTACGTAGGTCATGGAGTGCCTCTACATCCAGAATTTTGCCGCAGTCACGATGGTTCCCGTGTATGCGGTGAATCATAAAAACCCAAAGAGGAGCACAAAATTCTCATGTTTTTCAGCAAGATTCCTCCTCAGTTAATACCTCAATGGAAAAGATTAAATGGGAAATGTTCTTGTTCCCATTTTGGTTGTTGCTGCCACAGAGTAGTTTCAACAGTCACGCAAAACAGGGAAAACATTTCATTTCTTGAGGTGTTTGGAGATTTAACAGTGTGTCAGAGCATTGGAAAAATGTATGTAAATATTATTGCATACAAAAGTGTAATTTAACTTTGATGACATTGCCTGCTCATAAGTGTGACAGTGTGTTAAGTTAATTTGATTCAGGCCAAAGCAATTAGCCTTGCTCTTTAGTTAACCTGTTCAAAGGTTATATTTCAAGTGAGACCAGATCAGATAGGATTGCCATGTGGCAGGAAATATCCACTTCATAAATTGGCTGTGACTGGATTGCAAAGTTATTTAAAAGTTGCACAACAGCCAACAAAGTGTGAAGAACATGCATAGTCACCTATTTAAAAAAAAATAGAATTGAGTTTTAGTTAAAGGAACGGTTAGCAGCAGCTTAAATAAAAATGTCTAAATATGGATGACCTTTTACATTTTATGGAACTGGAAGAAACATTAGTTTTAGTTTTGGGATACAACATGGAAACAGGCCCTTCGGCCCATCGAGTCCACACCGAGCAGCTATGCCCACACATTAACACTAGCCTACACACTAGGGACAGTTTTACATTATACCAAGGCAATGAACCTACAAACCTGTATGTCTTTGGAGTGTGGGAGGAAACCCGAAGATCTGGGAGAAACCCCACTCAAACAGGGCCTGTTTCTGCACTGTATCTCAAAACTAAAACTAAACTAATGTTTCTTTCAGCTTCATAAAATGTAAAAGGTTAGCAATATTTAGACATTTTTATTTAAACTGCTGCTAACAGTTCCTTTAACTAAAGCTCAATTAAATTTCTTACCTGGCAGATTACAAGTGTGTTGGTTACATCTTCATACTATTTAGTTACCTCTGCAAATCGTAGAATTGATCAGCATAGAAAAAGGCCATTCAGCCCAACCCTTCCACATGGACAAGTGGGCGGCCCCACAGCCCTCTCTGCCTAAGCATCATAAGTGTTCATCTAGACGCATGTTAAACCCTGTCAGTGACCCAGTTTCTCCACTCTCTCTGGGAATATTGGGTGGCGAAAATCTGAAAGTTGAATGAAAATAAATAATATTTTCAATGTAATTGCACTGTCAGTTCTTAACGTCCACACATTCCGTGGACAGTAAACTTCCGTAAGCTTTACGGCATCATGGCACAGTTAAAAAATGTCCGGATCCCCCACCCCCATCTCGACTGCCTTCTCATGAACCCCCACCCCTTGTTTTCCCACTCCCCTTCCGTTCTCTTATGAGAAATAAAGAAATCTCACTGGAGTTGCAAGTCCAGTCTCAATAGCAGGCATAAGTCCTAATCTCGACTTGTGCAAAGACTTGTTCTTATGCATTGCTGGTCTGTTTTCTGTGTTGAAGGTTTTAATTTTGAAATTTATGTGGTCACAGGTTCTTGATCATCCAAGATCTTAATCTCTGGGACAAATTTCACAAGATATTTCATAATCAGCATAGTATTTCATAATCAGCATAGTATTTCATAATCAGCATAGTATTTCAACTAGTGATGCCGTCACATTTCACCCAGAGAGTTGTGAATCTGTGGAATTATCTACCACAGGTGGCAGTGGAGGCCAATTCACTTGATGTTTTCAAGAGAGAGTTAGATTTAGCTCAGAGCTAAAGGAATCAAGGGATATGGGGAAAAAATAGAAATGGGGAACTGATTTTAGATGATCAGCCATCAGCTCAAAACTAAACCATATTAAATGGCAGTGCTGGCTCGAAGGGCCGAACGTCCTACTCCTGCACCTGTTTTTCTATGTTTCTATGATTTGTGGATCGATGTGTCAGGATCGAGGAGTCAGTGGAGTGGGCAGCTGAAGACCCTGCAGCCGCCTGGGGCTCGATTTGATCGGTTGTCATTCTTGGAGGCCGGGCACAGGGATTGGACGCAACCTGATGCAGCATGGAACGATGGAGGACACCATAAACTTTGCTTGGCCAGGCCGACCCAGCAACACCACCAGGACTATGGGCCTTTGTGGCTAAGTCGAGAACTCTATATTTATAAAAACTTTCAGACTTAAACATGGCGACTCTTGTATACTGTCTCAGTGTACTATTCCTATACACTTGTACTTAATTAAGATTGTGTATATGTATAGTAATATTTTAATGAATTGTGTGGAAAAAAAGAGCATTGACCATTGATTTAGCCCATTTACCTGGCATCAGTTCATGAAGAAGGCGTTTGGTCACCCTCTATCCTACCTTTGCTCTTACACATGAAGCCCAGTCCTTGAAATATCTCAGGAATAACAATTGGTGGGCAATACATTCATCCCTCATCATCTATCAATTTGCTGTTGACAGATAGGTGGCACAGTGGCTCAGTGGTAAAGCTGCTGTCTTACAGCGCTAGAGACCCGGGTTCGATCCTGAGTACCGGTGCTTGTCTGTACGGAGTTTGGACGTCCTCTCCATGACCTGCATGTGTTTTCTCAGAGATCTTTGGTTTCCTCCCACACTTGAAAGACGTACAGGTTTGTAGATTAATTGGCTTGGTATAGATATAAAGTTGTCCCTAGGGTGCGTGGGATAGTGTTAATGTGTGGGGATCGCTGATCGGCGCGGACTCGGCGGGACAAAGGGCCTGGTTCCGCGCTGTAGCTCAAGACTAAACTAAACTAAAAAGATCTGCAAATGCACGAGGTTGGCCCACCTTAATCATTTCCCAATGAGTATCTCCTCACACCTGTTGATGATCGAATCGTTGTCTGATTTTAAGTAATAATAATAATAATAATAACTTTATTTGTTAAGCACCTTAAAAACAACCAAAGCTGACCAAAGTGCTGTACAGAAAAAAGAAATCAAGCAAGACATCATAAAACAGGCAGAACAACAGAACATACAACTAACACGAGGTGCATAAATTACATACAAAAAAAAAACAAAAAAAAAAAGTAGGGTGTAATTATTATCAATCAGGTGTTCCTGCTCTGTGTTGTTGGAATAGAGAGTGGAAGTCTGGATGAGGTTGAGATCAGCTCCCTAGCTACGACATTTTCCGGGGGACTTTCAGTGGAGACTTCAAGTGCGCTCTTGTTATTTAATCTGGATTAAAGGAGGCGCCAGGCCATCAGTTGCCGGAAAATCGGTGATGGACCTATAGTATTTTTTGTGCAACAGATTACAAGATTACATGATCATACACATCATAATTTATGGAGAACATATTCTACTATGTTCATTATATTAGTGATTTTGCCAATATGGCTCTGAAGATTTGTTCGTATTTGAAATTAGTAATATCAAAATTGTCCTCCTAAATGAACATTTAACGATGCAGTGCACAGAAATGAAATGCGTTATAAACAGGCACAGAGCGCTTGAGTAACCCAACGGGTCAAGCAGCTTCTCTGGAGAACATGGTAGGGTTCAGATTGTGAATCTTCATACTGATTGTAGTATGGGGTAGTAAGCTGGATGAGAGAAAGGGGCAGAATAAAGCCAGGCAAGTTAAGTGGAGACAGGAGAGGGTTTTTTTGGATTGTCACATAGATAGTCAAAGGCCAGAGATGGGAAGAAGACAAGAGTGAGATAAGAAGATCAGAGGCACAAAATGTAAAGTCAGAGGAAGTAAGATAGGTGGAATGCATCTGGAGTTGTGGAGTGGGCGGACTCTGCAGAAAATGGAAAGGGTGGGGATGGGAAGATGGGACGACGTCGGAGGTAGCAGAAATGTCAGTGAATGATGTAGAAACAAGGAACTGCAGATGGTGGTTTTCCAAGGAAAGACAGAAAATGCTGGAGTAACTCAGCCAGTCAGTCTGGAGAAGGGTCCCAACGAGAAAATCACTGATGCATGTTCTCCAGGCTTGCTGCCTGACCTGCTGATTTACTCCAACATTTTTGTGTCTTTCCTCAGTGAATGATGTGTTGGGTGCAAAGGCTGTTGACCAAGAGCAGAACTATGGGACACAGAGGAGATGTGGGTGAGTGATCCATCTTCAACAAAGGACAAAGGACATTTATTGTCACATACACCAAATGGTGCAGTGAAATTTGAGTTACCATGCAGCACACAAATAAGATAAACACGACACTATAGAATTTAACATAAAACATAAACACATCCCCCCACAGTGGAATCAACGTTTCCCACTGTGAGGGAAGGCAACAAAGTTCAGTCATCTTCCTCTTGTTCACCCGTGGTTGGGGCCTATTGAGGCCTCTGCAGTAGCCCAACGGCAGCCCGATGTTTCAGGCCCTCTCGCCGGGATGATCGGATGATCGGAGCTCCAGCATCGGAACGGAAGAACACTCGCAGCGGAGTGGAGTTTCTGAATCGACCGCGTCCTACCGGAGACCGTGGTTCCGAAGTCCACAGGCCGAGCTGGGCAGAGCTCCAACACTGGCGATCCTCGGCGAAAGATCCCAGGCCTCTGCGATGTTAAAGTCAGCGCCGCCCGCAACTGGAAGCTCCGCAGACCACAGCTCCACGGTGTTAACATCGGCAGGCCCAACATGCCAGAGCTCTAACACGGCGATCCCGGTAAGGCATCGCCCACTCCGCGATGGAATTCAGTGCTACACCGCTGCTGAAGCTCTGGCTGGTCTCTGGCAGGAAAGGCCGTGCCAATCCAGATGGTAGGCCGCAAGCAGGGGCGAAGATACGGTTCGGAGGAAAGACGTAACCTCGACCAGGTAGTGACTGAGAAGACGGTTTCCCCCTTCCCACCCCCCAGGCCCCACATAAAAATAAGACTAAAAGACCTCCAAAAACAAACTTTTTGACAGACTAAAAATAACAAAAAGGATCTTCTTATTATTATTCTTCTTGCATATGGTGTGCACAGCCTAAAGTTGTAGGACAACTTGTCCTATTTGATCTTATTTGATTGTGCACGCCGGGTTGATTGCATTCGTCGAAACAGGGTGGACCACGTGAAGGTTGTAATTTTCCACCCCAACAAAAAGGATGAAAGGGCAGACAGCTGCTGGCGAGGCTGCCACACTTGATGGCGCCATCACTCGGTTACCGCAGGGCAGATAATACCGCATTTACTAAAGAACAAGAACATCTCAAATGTCCGCAAGTGGGAAGTCTCATATTGAGAACAGATGCGACAGAGACGGAGAAATTGGGAATAAGGTATGGCATCTTTGCAAGAGGCAGGGTGGGTGGAGGTGTAGTCCAGATAACTGGGGGTCAGTGGGTTTATAGTAGACATCAGTCGACTGACATCTAGTATTAACACCAACACTCTCTTAGTGTCGCTTTTGTAGTTCCTTGCATTACGTCATAAAGACAGTATATTCAAGAAAAATCTAATTAAATATTTACCAAATGACCATTATAGGCCAGTAAAAGCATAAATCCCCCTTTCCGCTAAAGTTTTTGTGCTTTTTGTCTGTCACCGTGTCCTGTTGGCTGAAAACTTAACGACGGCCTTTGAACAGCACTTTGACAAATGCATTCTTCCTTGTTCAATGATTCTGCTTGCTAGTCCCGCGCCAGCTTTAAAACCATTTATATTCATGCAAATATGAGAGAAATGGTGAACTTTGAACATTGAGCCCTAGGCGAACCACAAGCTCATGCTGAGACTTACAGGAAATCCACTGCACCAGTCTAAGCCACCCAGCTCTTGAAAGCTCCCTCAGGCAGAAATCCTGTGACTTGTTTTAATCTTCTGATCTCCAAGAGTGGAATGTCTGCAGTCAGGTGCACCGACTGACCTAGTATAAAATCTATTCAGTGTGGCAGGATGAACAACAAACCGGACCATAAGGGTAAAGTCTTCTAACATTTAACAGAATCATGGTTATGTCGACATGTAATTATTTGGTTCACTTTGTTCTGCATGACCACCCATGCCCAACCAGGTCCAGTTGGCCACAACTGACCAAGCACAGCAGGTTCACATCTGACCTCAACTTCCCAATTACAACAGGCCCTGAATTTATTGTCATAGGTAGAGCTGCTGCCTCACGGCGCTAGAGATCCAAGTTCGATCCTGACCTTAGGTGCTGTCTGTGTGCAGTTTGCACGTTCTCGCTGTTACTGTGGGTTTCCTCCTACATCCCAAAGACATGTGGGTTTTTTAAGTTAATTGCCCTCTGCAAAATTGCCCCAAGTGTGCAAGGATAATACCCGCAAAGATGTACAGGTTTGTAGGTTAATTGGTTCGGGATAGTGTAAATTGTCCCTAGTATGTTAATATGCGGGGATCGCTGATCAGTGCGGACTCGGTGGGCCTGTTTCCGCTCTGCAGGATTCTTTACAGAGGCACCTGCTTGCAGCATCAGCTCTTACTTATCATCAATGCTGACACTCTTGTAATTGGCTCATTCAATATGTTTGCTGGCTTGTTCTTGAGCTTCAAACTAACACCATTTTATAAATACAAACTCAACCCCAACATCTAATATTTTCACAAGATGTTTTGCTCCCATTTCCCCAGATTTTTCATTCCCTTCTCAATGCCCAATTCATCAAATCAATATTTTAATTTCCCAATAAGTGATCGACAATAAATGGAATTCTCGAACAAAACATGTAGTGACCGAGATGTTTCTGAAACTAAGCTCTGGCTGTAGAGAGAGTGCAGCGAGGTCGGGCTCACCATACTCAATCCTGGTAAGACTGGCTGATGAGATATTGGGTTGACCAGGTCTGTATTTACTGATGTTCATTGGAGATATAAAATTGGGATGGATTTTGAATCAAACTTGTAATAGGGAGAACGGTTCCCCTCATTCCCCCTGCATGTTTTTTTTCCTTGGTTGACAGGGAGTGAATATACAGGTAGTACATTACATTTAAACCCACACAAAGTGAATTTTAAGTGGTAAAATGTATTGAACTGGAGTGATCCAGTTGTGTCGGACAGCCCAAGCACTTTTGGAGACCAAACTGCAAGTATACTTCCAATATTGAATTTGAATAAAAGCAACAGGTCACCAAAAAAAAGTTAAAATAACATCAGAAATGTTATAGCGAATTCATTAAAATAAGGTAACCTTCTGCAAAATTGATTGCAATTAACCCAAAGAAAACTCAAAGTTTCTCTTTATATATTTAAGAGATTTCAATTTGCTGTGTCATGTATACCTGTGTCTGCCAGACTTTAGAGATAAAACTACCAGGTAAACTCCAATAAACCCACAAAAAAAATGTTCAATGAAAGTTTAAGGAATTTACTTGTATAACTGTACAACTGAAATATAACAGGAAGCAGACCAGAAATTGTCCATTCTGAATATCTGAAATTCAAACATATCCGAATCCAAACACTTTCAGGATTCCTGTTGAAATGAATCATGGTCACCCACTGCCATCTGGAATTTAAGGCCTGGAAAAATGCCCTTCGATCCACCAATTCCACACCGATCATCTCATCCACACCCTGCACATTGGGAACAATTTTACAGAGCCCAACTAACCTACAAACCCGCAAGTCTTTGGAAAGAGGGAGGAAACCGGAGCATCCAGAGGAACCAGGGAGCACATGCAAACTCATAGATTTTTATAGGAAATGCACAGACTTCCTACTGAGAACCTAATATCAATGGATGGAAAGGAAAAAACAAATCCTTGATACGGAAAGGGTATTTTCTGTGAATGGACTAATTGTAAATCATTTGGTGCATAATGGATGGAGCAATCACACCAATTGTCAATGTCATCAGCAAAGTCCAATTAACCTACAAACCCGCACCCCATGTCTTTGAATGTGATCAGCCTGAAGAAGGGTCTTGACCCGAAACGTCACCTGTTCCTTTTCTCCAGAGATGCTGCCTGTCCAACTGAGTTACTCCAGCATTCTGTGTCTGTTCCAATGTCTTTAAAATGTTTGAAGTTGGAAACTGGAGCAATCGAAGGAAACCCACGCGGTCACAGAGACTGCATGCAAACTCCACAGAGACTACGTGCAAACTCCACAAAGACAGCACCCGTGGTCAGGAGCGAACGTGTCTTTAATGCTGCGAGTCGTCAAATAATATTGTGGATCCAGTCAAAAGGATTGGTTAGGAAGGAACTGCAGATGCTGGTTTAAACTGAAGATAGACACAAAAAGCTGGAGTAACTCAGCGAGACAGGCAGCATCTCGAGAGAAGGAATACGTGATGTTTGGGGTTGAGACCCTTCCTTTCAGAAGAAGCGTCTCAACCCGAAACATCACCCATTCCTTCTCTCCAGAGATGCTGTCTGTCCCGCTGAGTTACTCCAGCTTTTTGTGTCTATCAAAAGGATTGATTAATTCCTTTTCCAATAGAGTATGGTGACTGCACTGTAGTAGTTAACAGTTTATTTTATCCAAATTTCTTACGTGCAACTACTTTCCATAAACTCTCAAAACTGGATCTAGTTATGATAGATGATAATTTACATAGAGAACTGATGCACCCCTTCCCCTAACTATTTGGCTTTCTTATTTAATATTTTTTTCTCAATTCAAATGGGGTTTTTTTCCATCGTGTGTTGTAGCAGTGCTGGTCTGAAGAGTACTTTAATAACAACAGCTCAGTATATGTTTCCTGGGCACTCTTCCACAATTTATTTATAAATTCCAATTTGGGGCAGCATTTATAGAATGAGTGATTTACAATATCAGCTGCTTTACTTGGCAGAATGGCTAATTTTAGCAGTGAAATTAAATTAAGTTGAAGTCTTCTGGACAGATCTTTGAGATTTAGCTGTGAATATAATACATTGCCTCAGTGAAGTGGCGTGGATGTTACTCCTCAATCAGTTACAGTATAGATATAAAAACTTGCCAATAAAGATGTGCCCTCCATTCTTTTTAATGCTCATATGATATTGTATCTTTCATTTCCCAAATTATCCCAGTGATTTCTTAATATTTGGAAGATCTAAACTTCACAATATCTATAGGAGATTGTGTATAATGTGAGGAATAGATCGGGTTGATGCACAGAGTCTCTTGCTCAGACCAGGTGAATCAAGGATCAGAGGACATAAGTTTAAGGTGAAGAGGAAAAGATTTAATAGGAATCTGAGGGGTCATTTTTTCACATGAAGGGTGGTGGGTGTATGGATCAGGCAGCCAGAGGAGGTAGTTGAGGCTGGGATTAGCCCAACAATTAAGAAACAGGTACATGGATAGGACAGGTTTGGAGGGATATGGACCAAACGCGGGCAGGTGGGACTAGTGTAGCTGGGACATGTTGGCCGGTGTGGGCGAGTTGGGCGGTAGGGCCTGTTTGCACACAGTATAAATCTATGACTCTATGAGAGAGAATATGCGGATTGCAATGAATGGTAACATTATAAAGAGAGCCTTTACTTGGATGAATACCAGGAGTATCTCCATTTGTGAAGCATAAAGGTGGTTAAATTTTCACCACAGCTTTAACTGAAGGTAGTGATCTACAAGAGAAAGTGAGAATGAGACATCATAAATATCTCTTCAAGTTACATATTGGTTGTCCTCTGTTTCTTAGTGCAACTCTAAGACTCTATGATTCTACTGAATGGAAGCTGAGGGTGTAGTTCTGATCTCCCAAACTATTTCAATGCAGCTCTTGCACTTATTTTGTCTGTCCTTCTCATAGAGGTTTAGAAACTTAGGAAAAAAAGGGCAAGAGCAAGCTATATGGCCCTTTAAGGATGTTCCCATTTCAGCATAATAATAGCTCCATATATCTCAGTACAGGTGCACAACCTTTTATCCGGTGTTCCGAAAACCGAAAAACTCCGAAAACCGGCCATTTTTCCAGGATGTCGTCTGCACACCAAAGCTCGCGTTTGGCGCCAAACTTGACCCGAAACGACCCACGGTCAACCCAGGTCTGTTCTACTGTAGCGGCTGCCTCCTCCCCGGAGACCGGGGAGACACTTAAACATCTGTAAATCATTGCTTAAATGTTAGTCAGTTAGTTTGGAGGGCTTTTATGTGAAGGGGGGGTTGAAGGGGTAAACTTTAATTCTTAGTCCCCTACCTGGTCGGAGAGACAGGGAGTGGTCAATGCCTTACCGGGTCGCCGTGCAGTAAGCTCCGCAGCGCTGTGGCCAGTGGGGCCGCGGGCGGCGCCGGTTGTAGCTCCGACCCCGGCAACTCTACCCCTGCCTGCGAGGCGCTCCAAATCCAGCGCCGCCCGCGGCCGGACGCCCCCCACCCCAGCTCCGCAAATGTTGGGAGTCGGCGGCGTCGCAGCGCTGGGATACCAGCGGGAAGCGGGCAATGCCTTACCGGGTCGCTGTGCGGTAAGCTCCAGGGCGCGGAGGCCGCCTTCTCCCAACATTCGCGGAGCTGGGGTGGGGGGCGTCCGACCGCGGGCGGCGCTGGATTTGGAGCGCCTCGCAGCCAGGGGTAGAGTTGCCGGGGTCGGAGCTCCAACCGGCGCCGCCCGCGGCCGGACAGAGCCCCCAGCTCCGCGATGTTGGGAGTCGCCGACCAGGTAGGGGACTAAGAATTAAAGTTCCCCCCTTCACCCCCCACCCACCACCACCACATAAAATCCCTCCAAACTAACTGACTAACATTTATGCAATGATTTACCATGATTCCCCAGTCTCCGTCGAGGAGGCAGTCGCTCCAGACTTTTCAAGCCGCCCGCGCTACCTACCTAATCTACGCTAAAAATCTTCCATTCGGAAATCCGAAAATGTCCGAAATCCGACAAGTGTCTGGTCCCAAGGCTTTCGGATAAAAGGTTGTGCACCTGTATCTTATTTTTAATTACTCCCTTTTTCCTAAATACTTGTAGTTTTTAGTTTAAGCGAAACAGCATGGAAACAGGCCCTTTGACCCACCCAGTCCACGCTGACCAACGATCACCCCCATACTGCACAAATGTGGGAGGAAACTGGAGCGCTCAGAGAAAATCCATACGGTTACAGGGAGAACGTCCAAACTCTGTACAGACAGCATCAGTGGTCAGGATCAAACCCGAGTCTGTCGCTGTAATGCAGCAGCTCTACCGCTGCACCACAGTGCTATATTTATATATATATATATATATATATATATATATATTAATGATACCCCCCCACTTTCTGTCGTTCACAATTCCACAAGTTCTCCTCCTTTGACTGAAGAAATTTCTCATTTCAGTCCAAAATGCCTTACCCTGTATCTTGAGACGATGACTCTTTGCATGACAACAATGCTAACTTTGATCATTGGTCGCTCATGACACAATGATACCAAAAATGCTAAAGCACTTGTGACTATGTCATGCTTAATGATTCTATCTATCAAATAAATAGACTTGGTTGTTATGTTACTCATCTAGAGCACGGGAGAAGCACGTATAAGCCAAGGCTTGAAATGAAGGAATGAGCCAGAGGCTTGATGCTGTGGATAAGTTATGCCAACACTGTGGGGGTATTTAAAGGAACAAAGTGCTCCTCAATAATATTATGCTCATGATAGCAAACTATGCAAAAGTAGTAACTTAACTTGATGTACATCTATCCGTTAATAAAAGAGCAAAATGGAACATTTATCCTTGTAGAATTTTGTAACTTATCATAAATTCAGGTTCTGTTCATTCATGGATTAGCCAATATGAGCATAAAAACATAAAAAGTAGAAAAAGGAGTTGATTTCATGGTTCTCATGTCTGCTCTGCCATTTAACATCAACTGTGCGGCCAAGTACAGCAGAACTCGATCTTTAAGTTCACTGATGATACCACAGTTGCACACGGGATCAATGACAATGGCGAGACAGAGTGCAGGAAAGAGATTAGTCTCAGAATTCACAACCTAAACCTAACCGAATGTCAGCATGATGAAAGAGCAGGTTTTTGACTAATAGAAAGAGGAGAGGGGATGAATACAACCTTGGCCTCATCAACAGAGCTGCTGTAGAGAGGACTACATTTGCTAGACATCAACAAACTAACCCGATCCCTTCATACTGATGTGGTGATCCAAAAGTACATCAGTTTTTTTATTTCCTTAGGAGTCTGAGTAGATTTGGCACGACCATTAGGATTCTCTGGAGCCTCTACAGACATGTGCTAGAGAGTACATTGTTGGGATGCCTCTCAGCCTGGTGTGACCGATGGAAGGCTATACAAATCATGTAAAGTCTTGGCGCTGACTGATTGATATGCAGCAAAAAGCTTTTCACTATACCTTGGTACAGGTGACAATGAACTAAACTAAAGTGAACCTACAGAGTGATGAACACAGTCCAGTCTATTTTACGTTTGTCACTTCCTTCCATTCTGTCCATCCTCCTGCTAAGTTACATCAGGAAGGCTGGAGGTATCGTCAAGGGTCACCCGTTCCTTCTCTCCTGAGATGCTGCCTGTACCGCTGAGTTACTCCGGCATTTTGTGTCTTTATGCCTGTCGCCCTGGTTATTCCCATTTCCCCCTTCCACCTTCCCACAGAAGGTACGGGATCTGGAAAGCTCAGACATCCATATTTAAAACAGCTTCTTCCCCACTGCTATCAGACTCCTGAACCATTCGCCTCTCTGGAGAGGCTGCCATGTGCTCTTACTCTCAATTCTACTTCATTCAGTTATTCCGTCATTGCACCTTGTTATTTATTTTTCCACGTGCTTCAGATTGCACTATAATCTTTGCTCCATTCTGCTGTGCTGCATTCACCATTGTACCTTTCTTGTTGTGTTTATCGTTACCATGTACACTGTTTACTCTAGGAGCTTCATGCCAACAAGGAATTACATTGCATCCTCGCCTATATAACAATAAAGTAAATCTGTTCTTGATTCTGAAGCTAATAGGTCGCGGCTGGTGCTATTGTAAACTCAGCTCAGTATTCCCATCTACGTGGAGTGACCTTCTGTTTAGCAAGTATCTATCTAGTGCCGATTTAAACATATTCAAGGATATGTTTCCATCCCTTCAGATGAGGAAAGATCGAAAGATTCATAAGGAATAGGAGTAGAATTAGGCCGTTTGGCACATCAAGTCTACTCCGCCATTCAATCATGACTGGTCTATCTCTCCCTCCTAACCCCAATCTCCTACCTTCTCCCCATAACCTCTGACACCTGTACTAATCAAGAATCTATCTATCCCCACCCCCCATCAGTCTGAAGAAGGGTTTTGGCTGAAGCGTTGCCTATTTCCATCGCTCCATAGATGCTGCTGCACCCGCAGATTTTGTCCAGCATTTTTGTGTACCTTCGATTTTCCAGCATCTGCAGTTCCTTCTTATACACAAGAATCTATCTATCTCTGCCTTAAAAATATCCACTGACTTTGCCTCCACAGCCTTCTGTGGCAAAGACATTTCTTCTCATCTCCTTCCTAAAAGAACGTCCTTTAACTCTGAGCCTATGACCTCTAGTCCTAGACTTTCCCTCTAGGGGAAACATCCTTTTCACATCCACTCTATCCAACCCTTTCACTATTCTGTATGTTTCAATGAGGTCTTCTAAACGTGCTGGCCCAGACTCCCGGCTCTCTGAGAAATAAAATGCCTCATCTCTCTCTTAAGTAGGCACCCACTTCTTTTTAAACAATGATGCCTTGTTCCATATTCTCCCACGTGGAAGCATCGTCTCTACATTCGCCCTGTCATTCCCACCCCCTCATATTCTTATATGTTTTAATCCAGTTGATCGACCTTGTCAAGCAGAGATGAAACAATTTTGTTTTCTCTCAGAGGCTGGTAAGTCTTGGAATTCCCTCGCTGAAAGGAACCAGAGGCTTTTAATGATAGTAAGGCAGAGGTAGATAGATACTTTACAAGCTAGAGGGTGAAAAATTACTAATGGGTAGGTGCGAATGCCAAGATGAGGTTAAAGTCAGGTCATCCATGTTCTGATTGAATGGCAGAGCAGACTCGAGAGATTGCATTGACTTCTCCTGCTCCTAATTTTTATGAATATATTTATGTACTTCTTTTCCCCAGGAAATGTGGAAGAAATATCTGAAAGGAACATTACTGTTCCTTGACAATGAGAAGTGGGTCGGCTGTTTGGCAGTCCACCTATAAATAATAATCGAGCAGATGGATAGATAGTCAACTACAACAAAAACAACAGCGGTAGGTTTCAGCAGCAGCAGCAGCAGCTAAAGAAATCTGTACCTCTAAGCTTACAGTGTGTTCAACACAGACCCTTGCAATTCTGAAAGCCCTTTAAATTCCTGACAACATTCAGAGACCGAAATGATGGAAAGCAGAAACTTGAGCGAGGAAACATAACACAAGTGGGCGTCAATTTAGCATAATGGATATCGGATCAGGTGGAATTCAAATAGAATCTAGGTGATTGTTTTTTCTTTTACAAACATAACCCAATACAGTTTAAATACTCTAGGAAAGAAGAATTAATTAAAAAATTTGTTGAACTTTTGTTCTTTCAAAAAATAATACTGCAGATTGCGAATGAATATCTCCCAGTTTTGATAGAAACTCGTTCAACTGCAAAATAAATCTGTGCTTTCCTCTCCACAGAAACTGCCTGACCTGCTGAGAATCTCTTTCAATTTTACTTATCTTTGCAGTGATGTCTGAAATCACATATTAAACTGATAACCTGTCATCAACAAAATGCTTTATCTTCATCGGGATAAATTTTTTCAGGAACAAAATTCACGAATAACAGACCACTTGGTGGCTGAAGAATGGTCCTGCCTCAAAATGTCACCTATTCAGTCTGAAGGGGGATCTCTACCCAAAATGTCATCTATCCATATTCTCTGAAGATGCTGCCTGACTTGCTGAGTTACTCCAGCACTTTGTCTTTTGTTATAAACCAGCATCTGCAGTTGCTTATTTTTCATGGCAATTACTTTTTTTTTGTTGACATCTACATGGCTATAATTGAATAGGCTCATGGTACTTTCGATTATGTCCTTACTGTATAAATACCAAATGGTTTCTTCTCTGCAGTCATTTCCCTAGCGTTGTGGGACATTTCACGGAGGAAGCGCAAAATAGCACAGAAGCAAGGCCCTTAACACCATGAGCCAGCATCAACCAACAAGCAATGATTTGCACTAATTGTACATTAATCCCATTTTATTTGTCTCCTATTTTCTTCAATACCCACCATATTATCCATTTACCCACAGGTTGCAGATTGGGTGTCATAAACTGGTTAATGCAAAAAAGATTGATTGCCGCCAAGATGTCTACAACTTCAAAAAGCACTTGAACGAAGCATTTGAATCTATGTTAATTTCAATTTTGTTGACAACAATGTGATGATATTCCTTACTTCACATTTGGTTCAAAGCAGTTAAATATCAAACTCCGAACGCTTACTGTACTCTATGTTGTTCAGCAGATAAAATTAATTTTTATCTTGATACTTTTAGAGTTGAAGTTTTATGCCTAATATTTTTTTCCATCCTGTTTGGACTTTATTCCTATTCACTAGTCTTCTTACTGATAGATGAGCTAAATATAAAAGCAACCAAGTAAATGGGAGTTCAGTTAACTGATACTTAATCTGTTCAATAATTTATACACCAGCAGGAAACTGAACTGAGTCAGTTGTGCTTCCTCCAATACGTAATATTTTGTCTAACTGCACCGAGACTGATAATTGCTAAGCTTTGTCCAAAAATAGCACGATGGTGCATGCAATTTGCTGATTAGAATTAAGATGCTTTTCTTCACTCTACATGGATGAGGGGCAGGAGTTGAAAACGACTGGTATGTGCTGTCCAGAGGGGAGTTGCGCCAAATGTAAGAGTTCTTTCCAAACCTAGTAATGTAGCTTATTTTACTGAGATTATGTACAATTAATATCATTTATTCCTTTCTGGAGTTTTCCATATTATCTGAGACAAGGTACAGTGGTGGAGAAAAAAATTGATTTTCACTCATTAATATCCAACAAATAACCTCCAGCGATCAATAAAAGGCACACAGACAGCTGCAAAAAAAGTTATCAAACTGCAGTTTGCAGTAACCTCAATCCACACAAAAGGGGCAATTGTCCAGCAATCCACAAATGTAAACTTTAACTCATACACTCATTTAGAAGGCCATGGCATTTAAATTAAGAATTCATATTTTTTGTTTTGTTTCTGGATATCTGGTCAAAGACATTGTGCAAAGTGTTCTAGCAAGCAATGTTCTTGGAACATTTACAATATCGATTACTGCCATCTTCATTTACAGGCAGAGAAGCATCTCTTTGGCTCCATGAACTCCAAATCAGCAGAAAGCTAGGCAGAGCAGTGCCAGAACTGCAAGGGCATCTGCAGCTCACAAAAGCCACAAACCTGACACTGCAGTGGCAGTGGCCAGATATTGTGTCCTCAAGTAACCTTACTTATGGGCAGGTTTCAGTTCTATCCCAAGCAATAGTTACGCATGACATGAGGAACAGCACAGCACTCTCACCCCATCTGTCACCACAGCTTTAGCATGTGCTACTCTGAGGGTCGGGACATAATTAAAGCAGTTTTATGAGGGAGGAAAATAACCCCTATGACAAGAGGGTTACTGGTTTAGTTTCAGGTTTATTATTGCTATAGAGTCATACAGCTTGGAAACAGGCCCTATGGCCCAACTTGCCCACGCAGACCAACATGCCCCATCTACACTAGTCCCACCTGCCCGTGCTGGGCCCATGTGCCTCTAAACTGTAGATCAGTGCATGTTCCCTTAACCATAGTGACCTCCCCACTACTAACCACTCCCCATTGTCTCCAGTATAATTGTAGTGTCCCCACCTCTAGCTCGCTCTCTAGCTCCAGTGATGACCACGGACAGCTACAGCTTAGTGTTAACTCTCAGTTAATAAACAGTTACAGTAAAAAGACTTGTGTGTGCAGTAAGTCATTTTACATAAACCTATACAGATAGCCATGTTGCTAAGTTCTCCATTTCTTTCCTGTGCTCCACCCCATATTGCTTGTAATCCGGCCCACCACAGTGGTGCCATCAGCAAACTTGTAGATGGAGCTAGAGCCAAATTTGGCCGCACAGTGGTGAATATATAGGGAGTATAGTGGGAGACTGAGAATAGACCCTTGCAGGGCACTTGTGTTGAGGATTATTGTGGGAGGAGGTGTTGTCATCTATCCCCAATGATTGTACTTTGTGGGTTGGAAAGTAATGGATCTGGTACTGGCGGGTGCAGACTCCTAGGTCCAGGAGTTTGGAGATGGGTTTAGATGTGTTTATGGTGTTGAAATGTGGAGATATGGTAACAACGCAACAGAGCTGAATAATATTTGAGAAAGCAGGAGTAGTCCTTCCCAAGAACGTAGCACATAGAACAGTACAGCACGAGAACAAGCCCTTTGGACAATAATATCTGTGCCGAATATGATGCCAACCACCACTTATCTACCTACACATAACCCATATTCCTCCATTCTCTGCATATCTACAATGTTCTGCAAGAAGATAGATGTGATTTAGGGCTGGGACATTGCTTGTGTTGTGGCCTTGCAAAGATTATGGAATTTCTTTGAAGTGCTCGGTGTCTTTTTGAACAGTTTCATCTGGATTAGATTGGGTTTTTTTTACATCTTAACCCAATGCCTGGTGTGAGTGCAAAAAAAACCTCTGCCTGAAATCCGAGGAAGGTTTTTTGATAATGTGCCTGTATTGTGAAAGTTGATCTTTATTTAATAACTACTAAGCAACCAAGAATAATAAATCTCCTCTCAAGTATGAAATTAATTTATTAAATAAACGCCGTGCAGGGGAATACATGAATTATAGAGTGTTCACAACACAGTTATAGGCCAGTGTGCTTGCCCTGGTATTTATGAGTTTCTTCCTACTCCATTTACCCTGTCTCACCCTATTGACATCTCATTCTTGTCCATTCTTTGTCATGCACTTACTGAGATTTTGTGTGAATGGATCTATGGCAATCCCTTCAATTATTCCAAATGGCAATGACTCTCACCTCACCACAGTTCTTTGGGTGTCTCATGTTCCTGGATTTCTTACTGATTATCTCATACATATGACATTTAGCATTGGATTCCCCACCTTCGCTATGACTACCTAACAAACCCCTTTCTGGTTTCCAATTGTAAATAACTCTATCAGCTAATCTCTCAGCCTTCTCGTTTCTAGACGGGAGAGCATCAGCCTGGTTCTGTCCTAATAATTACTAACCGTGTCAACTACAAGTCTGTGCATATTTGAAAATAGTGTCAGATTTCCTCTAGAATGTGCTGCCTAAAACAACAGTCTTGAAGATGCAATAACAAAAGGATCCTGAGATTTTTTTAGCTCGATAGGTAGAACCTTTTGGGGAAAAAAACAATTTCACAGAACTTTGGTCCATCCATCATTGCTTGTTAAATTGTAATAAGGAGACTTTACTGCATTGCAATGGCAGGTCAGGACATTCAGCGCGAAAAGGATGGGAGACTTGAGTTACGTGGCCAGGCAGGAGAAACTGGTGCAGGAAAGAACTGCAGATGCAGGCTTACATTGAAGATAGACGCAATATGCTGGAGTAACTCAGCGGGTCCGGCAGCATCTCTGGAGTAAGGGAAAAGGTGACGTTTCGGGTCGAGGCCCTTCTTCAGTGTTGTTCGTACACAGGCTGCTGGAGAGTATGCCCAGCAGAGTTGTTCTTGCATAGAACCAGTATTCAGACTGAAGAAGGTCTGAAGAAGGGTTTCGACCTGAAACTTTGCCTATTTCCTTCGCTCCATAAATGCTGCCTCACCCACTGAGTTTCTCCCGCGTTTTTGTCTACTTTTGATTTTCCAGCATCTGCAGTTCCTTCTTAAAAGTCAAATAAACGGCCATGGCCTTGGTAACAGTAACAGTTCTGACAACCTCTGAGCCAGAGTCGGGAGTCACACTGATTGATATCCAACTCTGTGAGAGCTCCTGGCTGCTCGTGCTCCACTAGTCCCCACACCGCCATCAACTGTGTTGGTGATGAGAGCCAGGTTCTCAGTGGAAGGCCGTGTCTGAGGCCACACTGGAGCTAACAACATTGTCCAACAGGAGGTAGCCAACAATTTCAAGACAATGCACCAGCCCTGGTATTTCATGTTACATTGAAAAGGAAAGGTATTGTCCTATTTACAGATAAGGACAGAGGAAACAATTCATCATTGTCCTTTACTCAAAGTTTTTGCACCTTCATTCAACACAGAAAACCTCCCCATGGATGTCTCCACTGACAGTCATTAACTTCCTTCCCACACTCACTCACTCACTACTGTGATCTCCAATCAACTAATTTGTCCTGCGTTTCACATCACACCTGGTCAGGGAGCATAATAAATGACAGTTAAGAATTTATCAAAAGGATAACATATACAAAGAAACTCTCCTAATTTGAGGAAGGACATTCTTGCTATTGAGGGAGTGCAGTGTAGGTTCATCAGGTTAATTCACAGGATGGTGGGACCAACATATGATGAAAGAAAGAATGGGCTTGTATTCACCGGAATTTAGAAGGATGAGAGGATTCTTATAGAAACATGTAACATTCTTAAGGGATTGCACAGGCTAGATGCAGGACAGAATGGTCCCCATGTTGGAGTAATCCAGAACCAGGGGTCACAGATTAAGAATAAGGAGTAGGCCATTTAAGGCTAAGATGAGGAAAAGCTTTTTCACTAGAGAGTTGTGCATATGTGGAATTTTCTGCCACAGAAGGCAGTGGAGGCCAATTCACTGGATGTATTCAAGAAAGAGTTAGATATAGCTCTTCAGGCTAACGGAATCAAGGGGTATGGGGAGAAAGAAGGAATAGGGTACTGATTCTGGATAATCCGCCATGGTCATATTGAATGGCAAAGCTGGCTCAAAGGGCCGAATGGCCTAGTCCTGCACCTATTTTCTATGTTAAACAAATCTCGTGAACTAGCTGTATGTCCTGCTACACAATGCTGTTGACTGGTGCTCTGAATACACACCAAACATTTTGGGATTGTAAACATAAAACCCGACAGTTTGTCTGATCTCTTCTTCTTGCCAGACAATACATGGTGAAAGTATACATTTATCTTAACCTTGCACTGAATACCTACTTAACAGTGCCTCTGGTATAATTACATCCATGTCTCAGCCACACAAACCCATCTATTGAGAATGCTAGTGACTGTTTCAACAATTGTAAGAAGCTGTAAGAAATATTCCAGTCTACTTCAAGATGATGTTTACTTCTTGGCTTCCAATTCTTATTGTACTGGAAGCAGTACAATTGAAACAAATGAGATAAAGAAATCTGTTGCATACAAACAGGATCAAAATATTTTTAAAAATAGGAGCAGTGGCAGCGTTACTGCCTTGCAGCGCCAGAGACCTAGGTTAATTCCTGACTATGGGTGCTGTCTGTATGGAGTTTGTACATTGTTCCTGTGACCATGTGGATTTTCTCTGGGTGCTCCGGTTCTCTCCCAAATTCCAAAGGCATGCAGGTTTGTAGATTAATTGGCTTCTGTAAAATTGTCTCTACTGTGTAGGATAGAACTATGGTATGCATTGTCATTGGTCAGCATGGACTCGGTGGGCCGAAGGGCCTGCTTCCACGCTGTATCTCTAACCTAAACTATTAAAAAAGTACACCATTCAAGCTCTACTCCACCAAGGATGTGGTTATACAGGTTATCTTTCTCCACTGCCACTTAATACTCCTTGATAATTAATTTATTGAAAGCATTTTTGCGATTTTAGTAAAGGTTACATAAAACTGCTGGAAATTTAGAAAATATTCAGCCATTATGATCATGGTTCTTTAGATCTGTAGCCAAGAGCAGCTTTTGTCCCTGTTTTGCAATGAATAGTTAATTCCATTCATTCCATTCAGATTCCACGCAGAGAGTGGTGAATCTCTGGAATTCTCTGCCACAGAAGGCAGTTGAGGCCAGTTCATTGGCTATATTTAAGAGGGAGTTCGATGTGGCCCTTATGGCTAAAGGGTTCAGGGGGTATGGAGAGAAGGTAGGTACAGGATACCGAGTTGGATGATCAGCCATGATCATATTGAATGGCGGTGCAGGATCGAAGGGCCGAATGGCCTACTCCTGGCACCTATTTTCTATGTTTCTATGTTTCTATCTCTTCTGGTCAAGATGGCTCTATCAATTCACCCTATGATATTACCAGATTTACAACAGATCCTTCACCTTGAGCTGATTAATTTGTAATGCTCTGGGTGCCAGTTGCTTGTCTGATTCTTTACGCATTCATTTTAGCATTCTTAAATAAATCAATAAAGATTCATTGAAGATAGACACAAAATACAGGAGTAACTCAGCGGGACAGGCAGCATCTCTGGAGAGAAGGAATGGGTGACGTTTCGGGCGTAGACCCTTCTTCAGACATGTCAGGGAAGTGGGCGGTACATAGATAAAGACATGTATAGATAAGGAAGTGTACCTAAACATTCATTAAAGTATACTTTCTCTTTAAAAAACATTTAAAATCATCCCCTGATTGTGTGACGTTCATGGCAGAACTTGTGTTTAATAATGAACAAAGTAGTTTGCGCAGAAACTCGGTGGAATAAACCCCTTGCAAATTCTGCGCCATTTTCAGCATCTTTCTGTGCGTAATTTCATCCGGATTGTAAATTGCATCCAGGTTAGCAACCTGACCCCAATGTCTTTTCATCTATCTAGTTCCATATGTGGTGAACATGCAATCAGATGCACACAATGCATTTCATTTATTACTAAACACTGACACCATCATTACAGGCCAGTGGCACGGTGAGGGGTGAGGGGTGAGGGAGGGATTCGCTGTTACATCTATGGCCACTTTTGATCATTTGTTCTGGAACATTTCCAGGTTACTCTGCAATTCTGCTCAGCTCAGATCAGCTTAAAAGTATCCAGAGAGAGCAGGTGGAAGTTCTATTGCAGACTCCTTAGAACCCAAAATAAAATAAAAGATAAATTAATAATTAATTTCAGCTGAATTCATGATATTAGCTTTGTTTTTAGGCGAGAATGACTGGCTGAAAGTTTTCTGAAGCTCAGAAAGGCATGTACCTGTACAGTCCAAGGCAGCCATTTTATGTTCCGTGAAGTCTCACTACTTCAACCTATTGTTGTGCTCTAGGTCCAGGATGCCGTGCACAGTGGTACCTCTGCCACCCCTGCAATCAGTCTGAAGAAGGGCCCTGATCCAAAATGTCACCTATCCATATTCTCCAGGGATGCTGCCTGACCCACTGAGTTACTCCTGCATTTTGTATCTTCCTTTGGTAGACAAGCATGTGCAGTTCCTTGTTACTTCCTTCTTTTCTAATGGACGAAGAGTCCATTGTCGAGAAAATGGTTTCATACGTTCATAAGTGATAGGAGCAGAATTACGCTATTCGACCCATCAAGTCTACTCCGCCATTAAATCATGGCTTAGCTATCTTTCCCTCTCAACCCCATTCTCCTGCGTCCTCCCCATAACCCCTGACACCCGTACTAATCAAGAATCTATCTCTCTGCTTTTAAAATATCCATTGACCTGGCCTCCACAACCTTCTTTGGCAATGAATTCAACAGATTCACCACCCCCTGACTAAATACATTTCTCCTCATCTCCTTCCTAAAGGAATATCCTTTAATTCTGAGGCTATGATCTCTGGTCCCACTAGTAGAAACATCCTCTCCACATCCACTCTATTTAGGCATTTCACTACTCGGTAAGTTTCTATAAGGTTCCTCCCCCCATCTTTCTAAACTCCAGTGAGTAGAGGCCCAGTGCCATCAAACACTCATCATATGTTAACCCATATGAGTTTAGTTATGTGTTTGGATCCCATTAGGTTATCGTAAGAGGTTTGTGTGAATAGGTGGAGCATAATGGTTGGGGTGGAAAGGAGAGGGTGGGGATGGTGTTTGATATTCATGATGATAGACATGGGTGGATTTCAACTTCAAGAATTGGGTTAAGATACCAGTCTGCGCCGGATTTTTGTGTCTGATACGGAGTCACAATTGGAAGGGGATGCTGGGGTGGAGGTACGTCAGGGTTGCAATCAGACAGTTGCCCTGAAGGAGCAAAGCCACTGACAAAGATAATTAACTAAAGGATGACTACCTGTGGCTGAATAACTGTAATGGGCTCTATGGGCGAGGATCCATTCATTCAGGTCCTCTTTAAGTTTTGCTGAAAAAGAAAGTGTTTGCACTGTGAAGATCTGCTACTCCATGAGTGGTTTAGGTTCCCAAAGATCACACAGGCAGGAGAGAAACAGATGTTATTGCCGTATATCAGTGAGCCAAAAAATGATCTTGTGAGAAGAGATGACTAAAATCTCAGCAAATGAACTAGACTTGGACGTTTTTATTGTTATTGGACACAAGACAGATGGAGAAGTGCAGTCGTCCAGAAAGCATTTAGATAACTAAAGAAACATTTAACAATAATGGGATAGAGAATAGAAACAAGGAATTGCAGATGCTGGTTTGCACGACAGGACAAAAAGAAGGATGCTTCTGGTCAGGATCCATCTAAAGAAGGGTCCCGAGCTGAAACGTTACCTATCCATGTTCTCCAGAGATGTTAACTGGCCCGCTTAGTCACTTCAACACTTTGCATCCAGTATGGGATAAAGAAACTAGATTATACATTAGAGAGAGGATCTAGAAAGTGAAGAGACCTGTGGGAGAAGAAGGCCTGAAGGATGTTGCAATGATAGGGATGGGAACATAAAAACATGATGTTGAGAGTTTTGGACTCTGGTAGCCACTGGAAGCCAGTGAGCAGAGGGTGGTGGGCCAGTGGGGCCTGAAAGAGAGCAGGCAAGTTGGTTTAGCTGAAATATGCAGGTGACGGCAGATGTCAGGGAGGAATGGCTGTTGAGGATGAGGAGTTTGCGACAATGACAAAAGATAATGTTTAATTGGGGGACATTGTGGCTTACCATAAAGGCTGATAATGCAAAGGCAGCATCAGGGCATTGAGTGGTGGAGTTGAGAGCTGTCCGTTTACAGTAAATGTTATAATCTGCAATCTGTTATTTTCTCTGTCATTGAAGCAATTAATATTTTCCCATGCAACAATTCCTCATTTTAAGATTACTCATTACAGTCACACTATTGGAAAATACTTTATAGCAGGCAGCCATTTGGTAATCTGAAAATATAGTAGTAGACTTGCTTTAATGAAAGCAAGTAATAAATGTTTCCACATGAAATTTCTATCATTTCCCTTTGTGAAGTGTGCTTTAGTAAGTACTTTGTAAAGTGAAGTGAAGGAACGTTGATGATTTTTTTTGTTGAATCACGCTTTAGCTGATGACTGACTTACAAAGCAGTCATAGAATGACATATCACAGAGGGGGCTGGAGTAGTGGGCTGGTTGAATCACTAGTGACACCTTCCTCCCCACACAGTAAACCCAGCCTTTCGTGCTGTGAAGGCTCTACAGCTGCACCGAGATACGGCTGTGATTATGTGCCAGCATCCCTGCTGCATGACTAACTAGTGACATTTTCAAAGTGCCACTGATTGTTCATCTCTAATGGCGGAAAGCACTGTTCATGACCAGAGCTGTCAGGTGAATAAATGCATGCCGGGCCACAGTGTTAGCTACAGGAGAAATCTCTGTAAAGCAAAAAATGAATATAAAATGAAACCTGCAGGAAAATAAATGAAAACCAGTGTTGCATGGCATGTGTTAGCTCCTAATGAAGGAAATATTAAATAGATTTACATTTATTACAATTAGTTTAGTTATAATATTTAATCAGTTTGGTTCTAATCAGAATGTTGCATTGTATGTAATCTGTCGCAATCGAATGTAATACCTGTCATTGCATCAGGAATAATTAATATTTATAATAAACCACTTTGAGAAACCTAAAATGTCAGAGATAGATGACTTAAGATTCATTAAAAATTGTCCTTTCATGTTTATTCTTTAGGAAAGATGTCTCCATTCTCCCTGATTTAGCTATCTGACATTTTTAAGCTCTTAAGGAAACAGCTGATTGATGATGATGCAGGACTTTATAAGCTTGTTTGAATTAAGATCATATTCCAAGGTCATCACACAAGATGCCCAATTCTGTGAAGCACAATTAGCTTTCTGCATTTTTTTTCTCAATTACAATTTTTATTGAATGTATTGGATTTCTATGGATGGAAAAATTTACAGTTAGACTGGAAATATTTTTCAGCCCAGCAATGATGCATCACGTGGTAGCACATGATACAAGGATTCATATCAAACTCTACTAAAATAAAGAAAATTACATTGCATAAATTATTTGAAATGTTCAAATATATGAGTCAATAGTGCTTAATTGTCATGTGCACAGTGACCATAACAATGACATTCTGGCTCATTATACCTTTACAAGGTACCTTTTAAATGCAACAACTAACAACTGACAACTGAGCACACAAAAAGCTGGAGTAACTCAGCGGGACAGGCAGCATATCTGGAGAGAAGGAATGGGTGACGTTCAGGACGAGACCCAAAACATCACACATTCCTTCTCTCCAGAGATGCTGCCTGTCACGTTGAGTTACTCCAGCTTTTTGTGTCTATCTTTGGTTTAAACCAGCATCTGCAGTTCCTTTCTACACAATTGAACACACAATATGTTTTCAGTTATACTAGGTAAACAAGATCACAAGCCAAAGTACACAGAGCAACCTTGTACAAAGTCAACACTAGTTTGATGCTGAAGTATGGTGGTGGCTAGGGTTGTGCAAGTGAGCTCAGGAGTCTGATGGTTGATGATAAGAAGCTGTTCTTGAACCTGAATGTAAGGGTTCCCAGAATCCGGTACCTTTTTCTTGATGGTAGCAGTGAGATGAGAGCAGGATGATGTGAGTCTTTAATGCTATTAGCTGACTTCTTGAGGCAGTACTTCTTGTAGATCCCTTGGCGATAGGGAGCTTAATACTTGTGATGGACTGAGCAATGTCCACACTTTCATCAACCTCTTCGATTCTTGAACATTTGAATTACCAAACCAAGTTGTGATGCATCCAGTTAGTATATTCTCCACCGTACACATTTAGAATTTTGGTAGAATTCATCAGTTCATAAGTTCATGTTATAGTAGCAGAATTGGGCCATTTGGCCCATCAGGTCTTCTCTGCCATTCAATCATGGCTTCCCTCTGAACCCCATTCTCCTGCCTTCTCCCCATAACCCCTGACACCCATACTAATCAAGAATCTGTCACTCAGCAACAAGCTCAAACTTCTGAGGAAGTAGAAGCATTGATCAGCTTTCTGTGCAAATGGTTCAATGTGCAGGACATGGGCAGATCATCAGAGATATGGTCACGCAAGAAGGTTGTTGACTCTCTCAACTGCTGTCTCATTGTTGAAGATATCATGGATCATGGATGATGAAGACAGCATGGATACTTTGCTTTCCCCAGTTCCTGAACTCAACAATCAGCAGCTTGCTAAATATGTATTCAAGAATGAACTGCAGATGCTGGAAGATCGAAGGTACACAAAAATGCTGGAGAAACTCAGCGGGTGCAGCAGCATCTATGGAGCGAAGGAAATAGGCGACGTTTCGGGCCGAAACCCTTCCTCAGACTGCGGGGAGGTGGGGGGGAGAAGGAAGGAAAAAGGGAGGAGGAGCGGGGGGTGGGGGGATGGGAGGAGACAGCTCGAGGGTTAAGGAAAGGGAGGAGACAGCATGGGCTAGCAAAATTGGGAGAATTTAATGTTCATGCCATCCGGACGCAAGCAACCCAGGTGCTGTTCCTCCAATTTCCGGTGTTGCTCACTCTGGCAAGGCAGGCAGAGGAAGGCAGACATAGGGGGAGATGGGAAGATGTGGTGAGTGGTGGGGTGATGTTGGAGGTGGCGGAAATGGCGGAGGATTATTTGTTGTATTTGCCGGCTGGTGGGGTGAAAGGTGAGGACTAGGGGGACTCTGCCCTTGTTGCGAGTGTGGGGATGGGGAGAGAGAGCAGTGTTGCGGGGTATGGATGAGACCCTGGTGCAAGCCTCATCTATGGTGGCGGGGGGGGAATCCCCATTCCCTGAAGAACGAGGACATTTCCGATGCCCTGGTGTGGCACTCTCTAGGCCCTCACCCCCTCATCTTCACCATGGACGTCCAGTTATTCTACACCTCCATCCCCCACCAGGATGGCCTCAAAGCCCTCCAGTTCTTCCTCAACCAGAGGAGCAACCTATACCCAGTCACTGACACTCTCCTCCGCCTAGCGGAGTTGGTCCTCACCCTCATCAACTTTACGTTTGACTCCTCCCATTTCCTCCAAACACAAGGCGTAGCTATGGGCACACGCATGGGCCCCAGCTACGCCTGCCTCTTTGTCGGGTACGTTGAACAATCCTTGTTCAATACGTACCAGGGCCCCATCCACGACCTCTACCTCCATTACAGTGACGACTGCTTTGGGGCCACCTCCTGCACCCACATACAATTGACTGACTTCATCCACTTCACCACCAACTTCCATCCGGCACTCCAATATACCTGGACCATTTCCGACACTTCCCTACCATTCCTTGATCTCACCATCTCCATCACAGAGGACAGACTTCTGACCGACATACACTACAAACCAACTGACTCACATGGCTATCTGGACTACACGTCTTCCCACCCTGCCCCCTGTAAAGACTCCATCCCCTACGCCCAATTCCTCCGCCTACGCCGCACCTGTTCCCAGGATGAGACGTTCCACACCAGGGCATCGGAAATGTCCTTGTTCTTCAGGGAATGGGGATTCCCCTCTGCCACCATAGATGAGGCTCGCACCAGGGTCTCATCCATACCCCGCAACACTGCTCTCTCTCCCCATCCCCGCACTCACAACAAGGGCAGAGTCCCCCTAGTCCTCACCTTTCACTCCACCAGCCGGCAAATACAACAAATAATCCTCCGCCATTTCCGCCACCTCCAACGTGACCCCACCACTCGCCACATCTTCCCATCTCCTCCCCCATGTCTGCCTTCCGCAAAGACCGCTCCCTCTGCAACTCCCTTGTCAATTCTTCCCGTACCACCCCCTCCCCGGGCACTTTCCGTTGCAACCGCAAGAAATGCAACACTTGTCCCTTTACCTCCCCCCTCGACTCCTTTCAGGGACCCAAGCAGTCGTTCCAGGTGCGACAAAGGTTCACCTGTATCTCTTCCAACCTCATCTACTGCATCCGCTGCTCTAGATGTCAGCTGATTTACATCGGGGAGACTAAGTGGAGGTTGGGCGATCGTTTCGCCGAACACCTCCGCTCAGTCCGCAATAACCTACCTGAACTCCCGGTGGCTCAGCACTTCAACTCCCCCTCCCATTCCCAATCCGACCTCTCTGTCCTGGGTCTCCTCCATTGCCAGAGTGAGCAACACCGGAAATTGGAGGAACAGCACCTCATATTCCGCCTGGGTTGCTTGCGTCCGGATGGCATGAACATTGAATTCTCCCAATTTTGCTAGCCCTTGATGTCTCCTCCTCTTCCTTAACCCTCGAGCTGTCTCCTCCCATCCCCCCGCCCTCGGGCTCCTCCTCCTCCCTTTTTCCTTCCTTCTCCCCCCCACCCCCCATCAGTCTGAGGAAGGGTTTCGGCCCGAAACATCGCCTATTTCCTTCGCTCCATAGATGCTGCTGCACCCGCTGAGTTTCTCCAGCATTTTTGTGTACCTTTGCTAAATATATATATTGTATACCAAGATTCCAGTTCATTCACATGTTTGTGGGCAATCTAAAGAAGGTTTTGATGATGATTTTTTGTTGAAGCTAATGGCTGAATTTTCCAATGTGTAGGAAGGAACTGCAGATGTTGGCTTAAACCGAAGATAGACACGAAATGAGGAGTAACTCAGCGGGTCTGACAGCATCTCCGGAGAAAGCAGTAGGTGATGGTTTGGGTTGAGACCCTTCTTCAGATTTCTTTCAAATTTCAATTTCCTTAAGAAGAGAGGCTGTCCAAGTTGATAAGGAATTGAGGACTAGTGATCAAGGGCAGAAAATAAAGGAAAATAAATGTAAGGGGAGCATGACACTTTATTGAATTCATAAAAGCTTTTAGTTTTATAAAAGCAAGAGGGAACATAGATCATTTCAAATTTGGCTGAAGAATTTTGTCTCCACTTTATGGCTAATACATGAATGGCATATAGGTTATGATCTTACCTAATGGGTCCATCAAAAACTCAGTCTTGGTGCAGACTGTTGGCAAGCAAGGCCATATAATTTCCCCAATATTTGCAAGTTTTCTTACCACAATAAAATCATCAAGCTTCCCGTGGGAATAGTGTTCATCTACAAATATTAAACCGAAACAGTTCAACAAATTGAATCAACACTTAGAACCAAGGTCATGCTGACTTCAGTCACTGAGTGTAAAGCCTGCTGTAAGTCAGAAGCTGCAAGTCTTTGTGACCTTACTCAGTGAAGAACATAAAGGAATGAACCATAGAGAAGGCAGGTACAGGATACTGAGTTGGATGATCAGCCATGATCATATTGAATGGCGGTGCAGGCTCGAAGGGCCGAATGGCCTACTCCTGCACCTATTTTTTATGTTTCTATGTACTTACAAGTCAAAGGGTTCTACTAACCTGTCACCATTATACAACATGACCCTCAAAATTAAATGTATCTTTTAAAATGTAAATCACTTTGCTTGTCACAGGAGCCAACATTCAATGAAAACAAATTCCGAAGAAGGGTGTCGACCAAAACATCACCTATCCATGTTCTCGAGAGTGCTACCTGACCCGCTGAGTTACTCCAGCACTTTGTGTTTTTTTTTTTTAAACCAGCATCTGCAGTTCCTTGTTTCAACATTCAATGACAGGAGAAGCTGATGGTGAAATTCACTCATGCTTTAGCTGTCTTTGGGTTTCTTAAGGAAAGAGTGTGTGAAGTTCAACAACAAAAGCCAGCAAAACCTCACAGTTCACGAAGGAGGAGTGATTCCCTGACCTCCTGTGTGAGTCTGCAAGCTGGACTATCTAGAATAGACATTTTAAAGCATTGGACTGATGTTCTCAGTGCTGTCCAAAGATCCTATAACCGAGCTATAGGATCTTTGGTGCTGCCTGTGCAAAATCCTCCAGCTTCACTGGAAAGCTAGGTGATCTAAAGTGCTCAAAACTTCCTTGAAAACATCCCCATCAACTCAAGTGCAGAATAAATCCTGGCCCACAGTTGCTCGGAATGGAGAAAGAGATTTCAGGATGGCAAGGAGAACCTCAGATTCAGCTCTTGGGCGCACATAGATATCCAGTGTAAACAAAACTGTACTGTCTCCAAAATGCCCTCCCCACTCACCCTCCTGGTCTGGCTGTGGCAGAGTATGAGCAGCCACGTTGCACTCGACAGCTCAGAAAGCACAGAGAAAAAGTGGAAACAAGTCATCCTCCGCCCTGAGGATCTGTGTAAGATGAAAACGCAGATATTAAAATGAAGGGGGTAGAGGGAGCTTTGAAGGCAACAGGCCAGGTGCTATCCATATCTCATGATGAGAAAGCCTGTCCGTGTGACCGACTTCCCGTCTCTTTCAGTTATTCTATTTCCCAGGTCACTTGATGCTGCACAAGTGTTTCTTGGAAAGCCGCAGACAAGCACAATGGGTTCTTAGTTTGTGGTGAACAAAGGCGAGCAAGCTGAGTTTCAGGAGGAGGGGATGTTGTGAATTCTGATCCACTACAAGAAACAAAATACCTACAAGCGGATGTGACAAACCCTCACGACAAACAACAGCACGTGAGTCTTCCCAGGCATCTAGTAACACACCATAACAACGGCACATGTTTATCCACTTCACACAATGTTGTTATGTGCTGTGTCACCATGAGTACCCGTGTTTGAATGTTTACACCTTTTTTAAATAACCAGTGACATCCACGACAAATCAAATATTTCTTGGATAAATAAAAATAGCAGTTGCTAATCTTTTACTCCTGATGTGGTTTAACGGTGCTGTGTTGCCTCTGGTCTGACATGAAACTTTAGCACACGTAAACCCACAGCACATTTGCAAACAGCCTCACAGGATCCTTAAGGACTAACCTTTCACAGTACAGCTGCCAGCATCCCGTGCAGTATATAAAACCATCTACAAATATTTTTTCTCATTGAAACCCCATGTAAGATTAGAATATTTATAGCCAGTACATTCATTTTGAGATTCACCATAGACTCCTGGATAAGGGAAAAGATAAAAAAAAAAACACACCACACACCCTTTGCAATTCAGCCCAAAGGCAATATGATATTCAGAAGAAGCCATCTGTTTATCAGTTGCTATGGCTTGAAATACAGGCAAGTGACCCATTTATAGGATAAGCATAATATTACTGTGATATGTAGACAAATTGCTGGAGAAACTCAGCGGGTGATGCAGCATCTATGGAGCGAAGGAAATAGGCAACGTTTCGGGTCGAAAGCCTTCTTCAGTCTGAAAAAGGGTTCCAAACCGAAACGGTGCTTATTGCCTCCGCTCCATAAATGCTGCCTCACCAGCTGAGTTTCTCCAGCATTTTTGTCTACCTTTGATTTTCCAGCATCTGCAGTTCCTTCTTTAACATATCACTGTGATATGTATTCTCTTTCGCTACCATGGTAGCTATATGGACCATAAATGTTCGATTAAAAACCTGGAATCAGATCAGCCGCAATAATTTTGTAACCTGTTGACCCTCATTTTCCAATAACCGCACTGACCTTCACATGACACATGAATTCCATCACTTTTATATTTTCAGATACTCAACAAGTTCTCCGTTAGTCATGAACTGGGGACCTAGCCATGACCTTGTGCACAATGCCCAGACCCGCACCACAGGTTGTCGTGCTGGTGCAGTCGGGCCAATGCCGCTGGATGTGGATGGAAGTACACTTGTGCGGTCAGGAAAGTACGGAGGTGGTGCTGGCTCATTCATAGGCACGATATATTGCCTGTTACCTCTGTAGGTGCTGCCATCGGCATTGACCAAGTATGAACGTGGCTCAGAGGCAGTTCCAGAAATTACACCGAGGCGGCCGTGAGCTTTGTCGGTTTACAGACGCACCACTTGTCCCTCGACTAGTGGTGGGTGGTCTGCTCGTTTTGTCATACCACCCTTTCTGAACGTCGCGCTTTTGTTGTAGTATGGACTGGACTTCTGATGATGGGAACAAATGCGGTACCAGTGCCTGTTTCACCACAGGCAATGTGGCTCGGTCTGCCTTGACATCTGACGCTGACCGGGTGAACCCAATATCTGGTCCCGGGAGATGTTGCACAAGTTAAGCAGGACCAGGTACACATCTGATTTTGCTCTGTGGGACCATTCCATTAATTGTTTGGCACTCCTGACGGCATGTTCAGCTAGTCCATTCGACTGAGGATATTCAGGGCTGCTGGTGATGTGACGAAAACCCCAGCAAGTTTTTGAAGTACTGGCTGGTAAATTGATTGCCATTATCAGATAGTAGTTGACATGGAGCTCCGTGGTCAGAGAAATGGCGTGCCAGCTTCTGAACTATCCCATGAGAAGTGGGGCTACTAAGAAGATCGATGTCAAACCAACCAGAATACGAGTCGACAAGAACCAGGTATTGTTACCACACAAATTATGCTGCACATTCCTTATGTCACTCATACGTCTGATCTGCCCACGGGCTTGATAGGGAGCTCTCTCTCTTTCACTCTCTCTCTCTCTCTCTCTCTCTCTCTAGTTAGACTAGCTGAATGCATGGAGATGAAAGCACCCAGTGTTTCCTCTGTAGAGTTGCTAATAAAAGACTATGGATTCTAATCAGTATTCTGATCATTTCAACAAGTCCTGTGATCAGTGGAGTGTCACTGGGGTCATGTTAAGTTCACTATTGTTGTTATCTACATTAACGATTTGGATGACAATGTTGGTAACATCGTTAGCAAATTTGCAATTGACACAAACATTGGTGGCATGGTGGACACTGAAGAAGGATATCTAAATCTCCAACAGTTTCGAGAGCAGTTGGGAAGGTGGGTTAAGGAATGGTGAATGGAATTGAACTCTGACAAGTGTGAGGTGTTGCATTTTGGTGTGTCAAACCAGGGCAGTACTTGCACAATAAATGGTCGAGTCTTGGAAAGTGGTGTAGAACAGATACCTCTGGAAGTACAGATGCATAATCCCTAAAAGTGATGAGTCAGGTGGACAATGTGGTGAAGAAGGCTTTTGGCATGTTTGCCATCATTGGGAAGTGTGATGAGTATTGAAGTTGGGATATCATGATGCAGCTGTACAAGTCTTTGGTGAGACTATACTTGGAGTACTGTGTGCAATTGTGGTCACCAAACTATAGGGAGGATGTCATTACATTGGAAAGAATGCAGAAGAGATTCACCAGGATATTTCCTGGCTTTGCAGGCTTGTGTTATAGAGATAGTCTGGGCCTTTTTGGGTGGCAGCATTAAAGGCTGTGGAGCAACATTATTGAAGTGTACAAGATTTAAGAGGGATTTAGATATAGGAGGGGGAGGGGGAGGGGGAGGGGGAGCTGGTGGGCTCTTCACGTAATCCCTCACTTCAACTTCTCATAAAATAAAGATCAAACTTGAAACGGTAAGTTTTCGATTAATCTTTCTATTAAAAGAAGCAGCTTCAAAGTATATATGGTAGTCTTGATATGGTAGGGAATGAGAAAAAGAAGTCCAGAAAAGGCATACGGGACCTGTCCTAAACCCTGGTCAGTGGGCAGGTCCCAATCTCACCACTGACCCCAAATGTTCTGAACCTCCCTCTGAAAGAAAGTTTGGACAAGTGTGTTAAATTATTCTTTGTGCGTTCCTTTATATTCTTTGGCAGAAGGAGATAATCATCAGTGGTAGCATCAAATGATAACGTAGTAAGAATTTTGTGGAAAAATGACATAGTTAAGAAATATGTGGAATAATGATGAGAGCAATTCATGTGGAGAGCTTGGAGTTTAATGCAGAGGTGTTGTATTTTGTGGTCAAACGAGGGCAGTACCTTCAACGTAGGGCCCTGGGGAGTGTTGAATAGCAGAGTGATCCAGGAGTATAGGTACATAGTTCCTTCAGAGGTATCACGGCTAGATAAGGTGGTCAAGAAGACTTTCATTTCAAGATACATTGCCTTCATCAGCCAAGATGTTGAATGTAGAAGTTGGGACTTTATGTCACAGTTATACATTATGATGGTGGTACCATATTTAGAGTACTATGTTCAGTTATGGTCACCCTGCTATAGGAAGGAAGATATTAAGCTGGAAAGAGTGCAGAAGATTTATAAGGATATTGACAGGACTCAATGGCCTGAGCTATTGATAAACACTGGACATGCTAGAACTTTATTCCTTGGAGTAAAAGATGCTAAAGGGTGATCTTATAGAGGTTTATAAAGTAATGTGGGGAATAAACAGGTTAAAGTGCAAAGGGCAAGATTTAAAAGCAACCTAAGGGGCAACTTTTCACTCAGTGTGTGGTGGGTATATGGAACAAGCTGCTACAGCAGGTAGTTGAGGCAGGCTCTAGAACATTGAAAAGACACTTAAACAGATACATAGATAGAAAAGATTTGGAGGGAGCCAAATGTGGGACCACTGTAGATAGGGCACCTTAGTTGGCATAGATGTGTTGGACTGAAGGGACTAATTCCATGCTGTATGACTATGATTAGTGGCAGAAATCAATCAATCAATCAATCAATCAACCTTTATTGTCATCTTGCAAAGCAACAGTTGTACAGTGCAAAATGAGAAGACGTTTCCCAGGGATCACACATCGCACATGAAACTTAAAAACATTTCACACATAATAACAATAAAAACAATCCAGTCCCTGATGAGATAGTATAAATAGTTAAAAGCAGGTAAAACAGCAACATTAAAATACAGTAAAACCAGTCATTAAAAAATGTCCAGGGCAGCTGATTTGAGTGGCCAGTGCCAGAGTTATTAAAAATGTCAGTGCAAAGCCGCAGAATCAGGTGACTGTGAGTACAGAGTGACTGTTTAGCAGCCTCACAGCCTGTGGCAGGAAGCTGTTTAGCAGTCTTGTAGTCCGGGCTTTGATGCTACGGTATCTCTTGCCTGGTGGCAGGAGATCCAGGTGTGTGTGGAGGGGGTGCAGTTTGTCCTTAGCTATTCTCAGAGCTTTAAACCAGGTTGAGTGAAGTGGAATAGACAGAGTCATATAGCGGAGAAAAAGGTTCTTCGGCCCATAATGTCCATACCAACATCAGGTATACTAAAACTATTTACCAATATTGGTTTACAGCCTACTATGCACTGCTGATTCAGAACCTTGACTTCTTAAATGTTGCAAGAGATTACCTGCTTCCACCACTTGTACACACTCTAGTGTTGCAATCTTTCTTGAAGGAGATTGAATTGAACCATGAACGGTTAAGCTTAAGAGATGCAGGACCAACATCTCATGGATGAGACGCCTTATGCCAAGGAATTCCCGGCATGGCTACTAATCCTCCAGTGGTGATGCCCCTAGGCTTTCCAGAGTTGCTGACTGACCCGTTGAGTTACTCCATCACTTTAACTCTTTCTTTGTGGAAAGGCACTTAGAATCATCTTTGCCACATTTTGCAACATGTGTGCAGCTCTTAACCATCCAACCCCCCCAACATAACATCTTTTCACTTCCCCAACATGCCAATGAACAACGTGGATAAATCCGATCCTCTTGTATTCAGTGTAAATGAGAAACAAGGCATAATTTGTGTACCTGTATTCAATGACAAGCTGCAATCAAATGGTTGATGTGGTGCCTGAAAATGGCATGGATCAATTCCCATCACCACCCCACCAACCCCACCCATATTTCCGACAACATTTTTGGTTACTCCTCATTTTTACATTCATTGTCTATTTTAATCTATTTTACCTTTCCAAGTATGAGAATTTAAATATGTCTCTTCCTATTTCCTGAAGAATAAAACCATTGTTCAGACTAACTTAGGCAGCCAATTCCCAAGTGTCCAGTACACAATTCCAAATGGGCAGTCTCATAAAGTTCCTCACAGTGGCATAGATGGTAGAGATGCTGCTTCACAATGCCAGAGACCCAGGTTCGATCCTGACCTTGTCTATGTGGAGTTTGCACATGCTCCCTGTGACTGTGTGGATTTCCTCCGGGTGCTGCGGTTTCCTCCCACATCCCAAATACGTGCGGATTTGAAGATTAATTTGTCTCCATAAAACTTGCCCCCAGTGTGTTGGGAGTGGATGACAAAGTGAGATAACATAGAACTAATATACGGGTCAGCGTTGACTCAGAGGGCCGAAGGGCCTGTTTCCATGCTGTGTCTCTAACCTAAATCAAACTAAACATTCCATGCTTAATGTATAAAGACTGGACTGATTTTAGCAAGGCTTTTGAATCATCTGTAAATGATGAGATTGTAATTATTACAGTAATGTACTCTGTCAGGGATTTATATTAATATTGTATGTTTATTTTTGGTGTGGATGCAGCATTCAGAGTCAATGTCTCCAATTAAAGCTACTGTCAGATGATGGTGTAGGTTTACACACCATGGGAGGAAGGGGGCTCTATTAAAAGGCGAGTTGATTCATTGCACATAATGTCAGGAAACAGCTGAGAGCACCAGACCCAGCAAATGCTTTGGAACCCGACAACAAACCATATCTACTAACTTCCAACTCCACGAGTAGTCACACATGGAGTTGACTGAAGAGGGGTCTCAACCCAAAATGTCACCTGTTTCTTTTCTCCAGAGATGCTGCCTGGCCCGTTGAGTTGTCCAGATTTTAGTGTCTACCTGAAGTTGCCCTTGTACAGTTGTGATGTTGGAATCCATAAGCCTGTAGAAAATTTCCCACCTAATTTCTTCCCTCAAAATCCAGGGGGGGGGGGGGGGGGGGGGGGGGCAAGGTATTTTTCTCCACTTCTTTTTTTTTCAACTTCTTTTCTTTCTTATTTTCTCTTTCTTTTCTTTTTTTATTTTCATAATTTAGGTTATAAGGTTAAAAATGAAGCTGTACAGTAATTGTATAATTTTAGATGCCGAATGTTTTATCTTTGTACACTTGCTTCTAATTAAATTTTTTTTTTTTTTTTTTTTTTTAAAGACCTTCCATGATCATTGTTTTGGGGGACTTTAGCAAAGCTAACCTCAGCCGTGACCTTCCAAAATACAGATTTCATATTACCTGCCCCACCAGAGGGGAGAGAAGACTCGATCACTGTTATACGGCAATCAAGAACGCATATCGCTCTGTTCCCCGGGCGGATCTGGGTCTCTCTGATCATTGTATCATTGCAAGGTGACTTGGATAGGCTGGGTGAGTGGGCAAATGTTTGGCAGATGCAGTATAATGTGGATAAATGTGAGGTTATCCATTTTGGTGGCAAAAACGGGAAAGCAGACTATTATCTAAATGGTGGCCGATTGGGAAAGGGGGAGATGCAGCGAGACCTGGGTGTCATGGTACACCAGTCATTGAAGGTAGGCATGCAGGTGCAGCAGGCAGTAAAGAAAGCGAATGGTATGTTAGCTTTCATTGCAAAAGGATTTGAGTATAGGAGCAGGGAGGTTCTACTGCAGTTGTACAGGGTCTTGGTGAGACCACACCTGGAGTATTGCGTACAGTTTTGGTCTCCAAATCTGAGGAAGGACATTATTGCCATAGAGGGAGTGCAGAGACGGTTCACCAGACTGATTCCTGGGATAGACTTGGTTTATACTCTCTTGAATTTAGGAGATTGAGAGGGGATCTTATAGAAACGTACAAAATTCTTAAGGGGCAGGCTAGATGCAGGAAGATTGTTCCTGATGTTAGCGAAGTCCAGGACAAGGGATCACAGCTTAAGGATAAGGGGGAAATCCTTTAAAACCGAGATGAGAAGAACTTTTTTCATACAGAGAGTGGTGAATCTCTGGAACTCTCTGCCACAGAGGGTAGTTGAGGCCAGTTCATTGGCTATATTTTAGAAGGAGTTAGATGTGGCCCTTGTGGCTAAGGGGATCACGGGGTATGGAGAGAAGGCAGGTTCGGGATACTGAGTTGGATGATCAGCCATGATCATATTGAATGGCGGTGCAGGCACCTAATTTCTATGTTTCTATGTTTCTATGCATAATTTATCTTATTCCGACCTACAGGCTGAAACTTAAAGCTGCTAAGCCTGTGGTCAGAACAATATAAAGGTGGACAAGTGAGGGCATTGAGAACCTACAAACCTGCTTTGACTGCACGGATTGAAATATGTTCAGGGAGGCAACCACAAGCCTCAATGAGTAAACGGACACTGTGACATCATATGTCAGCTTTTGCGAGGACAGTTGCATTCCAACTAAGACCCGGAGATGGTTCACTGCAGAACTCAGACAGCTCCGACGGTCTAAAGAGGAGGCCTACAGGAGCAGGGATGCAGACCTCTACAGGCAGGCCAAGTACAAGCTGAGAAGCGGAATCAGAGCTGCCAAGGAAAGGTACTCTGAGATGTTGAGGAGCAGGTTATCAGCTAGTGACTCTTCTTCAATTAGGAAGGGCTTGCAAGAAATTACCAGCTACAAGAGGAAAGCCCCCCGCTCTTTGGACAATCGTCAGCTGACCAACGACCTGAATGAGTTTTACTGCAGGTTTGAAAATCAGAAACGTAGCCCTGGTACCTCCTCTCCCCTTCACCAACCAACACAGCCAGACCCCAGTCTACAAAGAATGGACCCTGCACCCTTTCCTTTTCATTCACCACTTCACACCTACTCCAGTATGAAAAGACTGGACCATTTCCCACCCCAACCAACACTTCACACCCACTCACAGCCTGACCTCAGTCTGCAAAGACTGGGCCTTTCTACACCCACCCCCCTCCAATCACCACTTCACACCCAATCACCCACATCCTCTGTGCTGCACAACATAACTTATCCAATATCAATAATAAAAATAGAGGAGGTGGAGAGGTTTTTCAGATAACAAAAGAGCCGGAAATCTCCAGGACCTGACAATTTTTCCCCCTCTACTCTTAAACTCTGTGCCAAACAGTGGGCAACGGTCTATACAGACATTTTTAACCATCCCTGCAAACATGTACTGTCCCTGCCTGCTTCAAAGTATCCACTATTGTCCCTGTACCCAAAAGGCAAGGATTACTTGTCTTAATGACTACAGGCCTGTCGCACTGACCTCTGTAGTCATGAAGACACTCAAAAGGCTTGTGCTGGACCCTCTGCAGTTTGCATATTGGGCCAATAGATCTGTGGATGACGCAGTCAACCTGTGCCTGCACTTCAACCTACAGCACCTAGACCACCAGGGGATCATGCGGGGATCATGTTTGTTGATTTTAGCTCTGCATTCAACACCATTGTGCCAGAGCTACTACACTCCAAACTTTCCGAGTTGACTGTGCTAGAACCCCTCTGTCAGTGGATCACCAACTTCCTGACAGACAGGAAGCAGCATGTGAGGCTGGGAAAGCACATCTCGGACCCACAAATGCTCAGCATAGGAGCACCGCAAGGCTGAGTACTCTCTCCTCTCCTCTACACCAACGACTGCACCTCCACAGACACCTCTGTCAAGCTTCTCAAGTTTGCGGACGACACAACCCTGATTGGACTGATCCAGGATGGGGAGGAATCTGCCTACAGACAGGAAGTGTCACAGCTGGCATCCTGGTGCCTTAGCGACAACCTAGAGCTCAATGCTCTTAAGACAGTGGAATTGATTGTAGACGTTAGGAGAGCTCCCCCTAGCCTCACCCCACTCACCATCAACAACACCACAGTCACATCTGTGGAGTCATTTAAGTTCCTGGGAACCATCATCTCCAAGGACCTTTAGTGGGGAGCTACCATCGACTCCACAGTCAAAAAGGCCCTACAGAGGATGTACTTCCTGCGGCAGCTGAGGAAGCACAATCTGCCACAGGCAATGATGGTCCAATTCTACACGGCCATCGTAAAGTCTGTTCTCACCTTCTCCATCATGGTCTGGTTTGGCTCAGCCACCAAGCACGACACCTGGAGGCTGCAGCGAATCGTCCGATCAGCAGAGAAGATTATTGGCTGCAACCTTCCCTCCATTGATGAAATGTACACTGCAAGGGGCAGGAAGCGAGCGGGCAAGATCATCTCTGACCCCTCTCACCCTGGCCACAAACTCTTTGAATCACTTCTCTCTGGAAGGCGACTCCAAATTGTCAAAGCTGCCACAGCCAGACATAAAAACAGATTTTATCCACTCTACTCAACAGTCAAAAATCTGTAATCTCCCTTTGATCTGGCATTTTGTTGGTTCACATGCTTGATCAATGGTGTTTTATCATTAATGTCTTATTATTATTAATGTTTGGTGTTTTCTGAGATTCGTAACTGTCACTGTATGTCATGTTGTTACTTGTGGGCGGAGCACAGAGGCAAATTCCTTGTATGTGAAAACTTGGCCAATAAACTTACTTACTTACTTATTCATTCCAAACATCTTTTGATTTGCAATCCTTCCATTACAGTAGATGTCCATTGACTGTTAGTTTAGTTTAGAGACACAGACTCTTTGGCCTACTGAGTCCATGCCGACCAGCTATTACGCCATACACTAGCACCATCCTACTCTCAGGGGACATTTTACAATCTTTATCAAAGCCAATTAACCTACTAACTGTATGCCTTTGGAGTGTGGGTGGAAACCAGAGCTCCTGGGGAAAACCCACTTGGTCACGAGGAGAATGTACAAACTCTGTACAGACACAGCACCCATAGTCAGAATCAAACTTGGGTCTATGGTGCTGCAAGGCAGTAACTCCACCGCTGTGCCACCATGCTGATATATACGCTGACGATTGTGCCTAAGACATATATGATCTGCTGCAGCAACTCAGCAAGGATCTTTTAGTAATACCACCTACTTGGAGGATGGAGTGAAGAAGGAATAATCGGAAAGCAGTGCAAAGGATGCCAACCAAATCAGGAAACCATCATATGATTTGCTTATCTGAAGAGTAACTACAAGGAGTTTGTGAAGCGGACAAACCAGACCACCAGGCGACACAACCACCTCAATCTGACCGCACAAAGCTACAGTTTTATTGCTTTGCAAGCAAAGTCTGCTACTCCTTGGGTGTTCTATGGTGAGGGAGAAGGCTGCTTCCTCTGTCTAGTGCTGACACACATTGCAGAGTGGCCCTCTGTGCAATGGGTCTAACTGTGAGCTGTAGGTATTGCTTATCCTGGAGCTGGCCTATGTGTTTGGGCACCAGCCCAATGTATTTCAGATACTTTATTTAAAAAGTTGAACCATTCAGTTTAGTAGTTTAGTTTAGTTTAGATAAATTTAATTTAATTTGTTTAGTTTAGTTCAGTTTATTTTAGAGATACAGCATGGAAATTGGCTCATTGGCTCAATGAGACCACGCTGACCATCGATCACCCAAACATACTAATTCTACGTCCTACACACTGGGGGCAACTTATCTGCAAATTTGCACATCTTTGAAATGTAGGAGGGAACAGCCGGAGCAGCCGGAGAAAACCCACGTGGTCATAGGGAGGAGATACAAACTCTGCACAGTCAGCACCCGTAGTTAGGATCAAATCCGGGTCTCTGATGCTGTGAGGCAGCAGCTCTACCACTGCAACACGGCGACTCCCTTAAATCAACGTGTTGGCCATGTTGAGCTGTTAATGCAAGGCATGGCCTGACTGCAAGATGCTCCAAGACATCTAAAATCACAATAGTCAGAAAAAAATTGGAACAATGTGAGTATGAGGAACGGTGAACAAAAAGAGCCAGTATTCACTGCAACAAAACCAGCGAGATATCACAAGGAAGGAGATCAGAAGCTTCAGCTGCTCAAGGAGAAGGGAGCCAGCAGTAAATGTATTCAGCTACTATATCAATGGCTTTACAGAGATTAGACTTGTCTTACAGAGATACAAGGCTTGGGAGGCTTCAGACTGATCAACTGCTAGGCGGAGAAGCAGCGGACTTGTTAAACCAAGATCAAACACCAGTCTGACAGATGAGCTATAGTGAGGAAAGCAATTTCTCAGGTTAGCTGGACTAACACTGGTTACAGCACTGGAAGCAAGAGATAGTGAAGTTAATTTGATACTAGACCATGGAGAGTTCTGCCGGACTATTGTAGCTGATTGATTTACGAGGATAGATCACCTGATCTGTTAGACCCATGACAGGAGTTGAATGGGTGAAGAGCACCTCAAATGGGAAATCTATAGGTCTATTACTTATCCAATTTGTGAAAAATGTTCAACTTTCCAAAGGCTATAAAACTGATGTAAACAACACATCCAGTTTACACAGTAGCACACACTGAATGTAAATGTATACAGGCAATTGGCAACCATGGATTCTTATGTATTTTCACTGAACATGTTTCCTAGTTAACATGAGGGGCATATGTGCAGAATTAATTTCTTGCACAAGTTAGCAGTTCTCTCCATTCCCCATTTCTTCACTTCAAAACAAGCCATCCCTAGATTTGGCTACCATATGGTTGTCATCAGCCAGACCCAACTTAGGAGTCTGAAGAAGGGTTTCGGCCCGAAACGTTGCCTATTTCCTTCGCTCCATAGATGCTGCTGCACCCGCTGAGTTTCTCCAGCTTTTTTGTGTAACCAACTTAGGAGTAACCTTGTCTCTCAAATGGAAGCCTTCCTTACTATCTGGAGATATGAAAGAGGAGGGTGATTTCTAAGAAGATAGCACCACATTTTATCCTCCAATACAATGAATTTACAAGGAAATAACTTGCAATTTCCCCCATTTTTAGACTTTAAAGATACAGTGTGGAAACAGGCCCTTTGGCCCACCGAGTCTACACTGACCAGCGATCACCCCGTACACTAGCACTGTCCTACATACTACAACTTACCAAAGCCAATTAACCTACAAACCTGAATATTTTGGAGTGTGGGTGGAAGCCGGAGTTGCCGGAGAAAACCCACGCAGTCACAGGAAGAAAGTACAAACTTCATATAGACAGCATTCGTATTCAGGATCGAACCTGGGTCTTTGGCGCTGTAAAGCAGCACCTCTACCACCGTATTGTTGTGCCCCATCTTTGTGGCATATCACAGCACTTTGTGGCAATGAATCACTTTTGAAAATAAGTCAATGTTGTTTTGACAACGTGGCAACCAATCTGTCTGCACCAAAGGTCACACAAACAGCAAATTAAGGAAATGCCAAATATATTCAAGGTGAGGATTGAGGAAGGATGCTAGCTTAGATATGAGACAATTGTTTTTCTTTATCAATTGTACCCCAACATATTTTCCATCCATTTAAGGAAGCTAATGTTCAGTGTCTCAATTGAAAGATAATACCTCCTACAGTATAGCAGACTGCAGAGAAGGTTTGCCTCAGATTAAGAGGGAATAAGATATGAACACAGAATGCATTGACATGAGGGTAAGTGGTACAAGGCGATCTGGGTAGGATTATATTAGGATTAACATCTGGTTTTGTTCTCTCACATTCAAGAGGGAGGTAGTCAGTAAGTGATTGGCTGGGATTTATCAGGGATTTTGAGGATTCCCCAATCCTTAAAACCCCACCCTATATTCAATTCATGTTCATAAGTCATAGAAGCAGAATTCGGTCTACTCCGGTATCCAGTCATGGCTGATCTATCTTTCCCTCTCAACTGCATTCTCCTGCCTTCTCCCCATAACCCTTGACACCCGTACTAATCAAGAATCTGTCATCCACCTTAAAAATACTACATGACTTGGCCTTCACAACTGTCAGTGATAATGACAATAGACAATACGTGCAGGAGTAGGCCATTCAGTCCTTCGATCCAGCATCACCATTCAATGTGATCATGACTGATCATCGCCTGTTCCTGCTTTCTCCCCATATCCCCTGACTTCGCTATCTTATAGAGTGCTATCTAGCTCTCTCTTGAAAGTATCCAGAGAACCGGCCTCCACCGCCCTTTGAGGCAGAGAATTCCACACTCACAACTCTGTGAGAAAAAGTGTTTCCTCATCTCCATTCTAAATGAATTCTACAGTTTCACCACCCTCTGACTAAAGAAATTCTTCCTCATCTCCTTTCTATTGGTACGTCCCAAGGACTTTTCGCTAATATATTGCATAGCCGGGAATATTTCTTCCCTTATTTTGTCGAAGTTAAAAAGATTTAAACTTACAAAATGGATTCAGCCATTAAAACCCCACCCTATATTCAATTAAGAAGCTGCCACCTTCGCCTATTAAATTGCAAACCCAGCGAAATGCACTAACCTTTGCTTTCAGTAACAAAGCTAGAAAAAAGTTGATGTTCCCTTTCCAATAACATAAGCGAGATAACAAGCACAGCTTCACGAATGTCCCCCCTATAATATAAACATTGAGAGAGAATTCAGACTATAAGATTATAATGTGCGTCATAAGTAGAAAAAAACAAAATGCTTGTTCTGCAGAAATATAGCCTTCTCATATAACCATATATGGCTAACCCTTCCTCTGTCAGAAGAACCTGTCAATCTTAAGAAGCTGTCAATCTTAAGGATCTGTCAATCTTAAGAAACAAGAGGCTGTACTATGCTTTGTAGATAAGGTATTGCTGAATAATTGATTATTGGGGTATATATACGTACTGAGATCACTGCCCCTTTGTGTAGAAATGAGAACGCTGTATAGTCTGTAATCTGCATACTGTTAAGACTTTTACCACACCCGCCTGGCGAATAAAGATTGTACTGCTAGATCACAGATTTTATTTGCATTTTTGCCTGTTTAAGAATACTGAACCACAACAATTCTAACAGGATGATGCCCACCTCTCTTTCTCTATTGCAGGGTGAAGGTTTTGTTGATAAGTAATAATGGGATTACTGTCACTGGCGGAATGAGGGTACTATGATTATAAAATACCTTCTGCTGCAAGATGATACAACATATAAAACCTGAATGGTTTCATTCAGTAATGAATGCATGAAAGAAAATAATAGGTCAGATGGAAATATATAAGCAGATGAAGTGTAAATGAAGGATAAATAGATAAAGATGAATATATTGAAGCAGTTGTTCTCGATAACTGGTATTACTACTGGATCAATAACTAACAGAAATGCTTCAAAATAAATCTTTCACTCCTCCAACTATCTTACTTTTTAACAAAGATCATTATGCGGTGTTCTTGCATGGCTCGGTGTGATCATGACTTGCAGTACATCACACACCATTTGGAGAGAGCGAGAGACAGTGTAGGAGAGAAGTAGCAAGTACCAGTAGTGGGTGTGTGGTGTTGTGAGTACAGGATGAAGAAACAAATGGGCCAGAACACAAGATGCAGGAAAAGCAGACCAAAAAAAACCCTGCAAAATATTGAAACTGGAGGCATCAGAGAAGATCTTTTTATTCTGGCACCAAGGCACTTTGGTTTGACTGAGAGCAGGATAATGAAAAGAAATAAGAAGGAAAACATATTATGAGCCTACATTACATTAGTAGGTTCCCCAAGGAGCATGGAAGCCAGCAACTCTCCCTCACCACACACAAACCTCCAGCATCCAACTGTTCAATGTGTCGGAACCCCCAGGCAATCTAATATACATCTTCTTATCTACAGTGTCCCTCTCCCCGACTCTCAGTCTGAAGAAGGGTCTTGTCACAAAGCGTCACCGATTCCTTTTCTCCAGAGATACTACCTGACTCATTGAGTTCCTACCAACACAATCTAATATGCTTAAGCACAAGAAAATATAACCTGTCTTTACCAGAAAAGGTTTTCCAATTTAATCTTCTGGCTCAAAAGGTTTCTTTAGGGGTTTCAGCCTCAATTTCACTGTGTCCAATGTTTAAATCGAAATAGAACTGAGTATAATACTCAAGGTGTCATCAGACCAGAGCACAAATTAGCTGGATAAGGATCTCTATTGATCTATATTCAACTTTTAAAGGAAGATTGGAACATGGATAAGCCATTTGATTCCTCAAGCCTCTTGCATCATTCAATTAATTCACATCTGATTTGCATCTCAACTCCATTCATCTCCTTTGACTCTTTGCAGCTGAAGACCCTTGCCTGAGTAGACTGCCATAATTCTTGACTTTGAATTGTCCAATTTGTTTCACATCAACAATATTATGAGGGTAAGTTTCAAAGCGCTACCTTTGCCAAAGGAAATAATTCCTCTGTAGCTCTTAATGTTAAACTCCACACTTTGATCACACAAACTAAATAGAAGGTTAGTCTACATGAGCTGCCTTCACAACTTAACCCTCTCTATTCTCATATTACTTTAACTTGATGAACAGGTGAAATCAGCATAGGCAGTCTAGTCAACTGAACCTCCCTGCAAGGGCAGATGAAAAATAATCTGCAGATAGCCTCCATATCAAAATCATCTGGTCTAGAATCAACCAGGTAAGGTGAGGTTACACAAGGTTAGTTTGGTTTGTTTGGAGGTACAGCATGGAAACAGGCCCATTAGCCCACCGAGCCCACGCCGACCAGTTCAATGCTATCCCATCCGCTTCCTACTTACTAGGGGCAATTTATAGAAGCCAATTAACCTGTACATCCTTGGGATGTGGGAGGAAACAGGAGGACCCAGAAGAAACCCACACAGTCACAGATAAAACATGAAAACCCAACACCGACAGCACCCGAGGTCAGGATTGAACCAAGGTTTTTGGAGCTGTGAGGGAGCAGCTCAACCAGCTGCGTTACTGAGCTGCTCATGAGACTACAACGACAGATGACCAATGTAGCATGTTTTAGTTGGCCACAGCTCAAGTATGGGCCGCGCAGGTTTGGGATCATGCTGAGTTTAACTTACGAGCTTTGCTTTATGCCCAACAGTGAAAAGATCTATGAATGTTATGATGAATATGAGAGCAAGATGCCATATAAATGCACATCTCCATTTCCTTGGTTGAGTGACGCTTTGTATTATTTGGACATAATGAACACAACCAAGATTCCTAGTTTCATTCTGTTTCATCTTTTTTTTATCAAACTGAATATGCAAGGATGTGAAGATGTGAGCTTTTAAGTTAATTATTCAAAAAACAAAGATTTACTTCACAGATGCTTCTCAAAGTGGCATTGCTTGAATTTGTAAAGGGCCTGTCCCACTTTCACGACCTAATTCACAACCTTTTTTACTCGTGGACATTTTTCATCATGCTATAAAAACGCCCCGACCTAATTGATGCCACAAGTACCTACGACTAGCATCAAGGCCTGCTACGACCTACCTACGACCTCCTGTGACCTCGTGACGACCATGCTCCGAGTATGAGTCAAGGGCAAACTCAGCAGAGGTCGTGAATTAGGTCGTGAAAGTGGGACAGGCCTTTAATCTTTTTTTCGACACTCAACGTGGTGTTTAGATGCCTTCATTATTTATCTTTCTATCTTTTCATTTTTTCTCTTTTTACTTCTGTATCAAAAGAATAATTGATTGCCCATAGATTTGTCCATTAGCAGTGGCAAGGTGCTGGAAATAAGCAGGTTTTTTCATCAGATACTCAGTCTGAAGATGGGTCACCCATTCCTTCTCTCCAGTGATGCTGCCTGGCCCGCTGAGTTACTCCAGTGTTTATATTTTGCATCTGTAGTTCCTTCGTACACTGGTCTTTGTTTCTTCAGTGACCAAATGTGGCTTAGAAGGCCAAGATGAGGACAGCAAATCAATAACACCTATTAGCTAATGGTTGAAAGTACCATAACCTCAAGCTCCAATCAAATCAAAGCGGAGTCACTATGCGCTATACCAGCACATCAATCCCACATTCCCAAACCATCATAGAAACATTACAGAAAACTAAAGACACTTAGATGGCCATTTGGCCCATCATATGCAAACCAGCAGATCTACATTCCAATTCTTGTAATAATTGGACAGATTGTGTTTGACCTGTGGAAACAGACTGAAAAAAGATCCTGAAACAGCACCTATCCATGTTCGCCAGAGATGCTGCCTGTCCCATTGAGTTACTCCAGCATTTTGTGTCTGTCTTCGGTTTAAACCAGCATCTGCAGTTCTGTCCGACAAAGAAATTTGCAGGACTAGTTTAGTTTAGTTTAGATTAGTTGACTTTATTGTCACGTATACGTAGGTACAGTGAAAAGCTTTTGCCACTTGCTAACCATTCAGCGGGCAGACAATGCATGGTTACAATCGAGCCATTCACAGTGTACAGATACATGATAAAGGGAATGACGTGAATAATGTTTAGTGCAAGTTAAAGCCAGTAATGTCCATTCAAAGATCGTCTGGGGCTCTCCAATTAGAATGATTAAAAAAACTGTTGAAATAAATGTAAATAATTAAACTATACATATAGAAATACTTTGAAATATATTTGACCACATAGTTAATTATAAACATGAAATAAAATATTAAAAAACACGCAAACCACCTATCTGCATTTAGCTTCTAAATTGGGGTCAGCAATCCATTCAAATATAGGGGAAAGGTTTTCTTTAACCCCTATCACATTGGAAGTTGCTGTTTATCTGTACGTCAATTTCAGACATTGTGGAGAAACAGATACTGCTGGGTAAGAACAAGTGTTTCATAATTTTATCACCGAGTTAAACTATAGTCCTAGACACAAGGAACTGCAGATTCTGGTTCACTAAAAAAGATACAAAGTGTTGTAGTAATTCAGCATGTCAGCCAGAATCTCTGGAGGACATAGAACATCTCAAGAAGCAACCCGACCCGAGAAGTCACCTACCACGTCCTACAGAGATGCTTTGTGATTCCAGCACAATGTGACTTTTTTTAAAGTATATACTCCAATTCACTAGAAAGGCAGGATTTAGCTTGAACTAGTTAATGTGAAAAACAGGTTCCATTTTTTTTTAAATGTAGGGATCAATATTTTAAATTAAAAGTTTTCCCGTGCAATAATCTGTATAAACGGCTGAGACAAGTATGTTTTCTTCTTGAAAAATCAACTAATCTGACTGAAAGATACATTACTGTAATTATTTATTCATTAGCAGAAAAGATATCAGAAAGCAGGAGCCAATTAAGCAGGTTAAGAAATTGTGGAGCAGATCTTTTGATCTACCGAGCCTTTCTTAAGGCTTTTTCTTTTAATTTAGCAATTATTCTGTTGGACAGCCAGATTGACTGATTGCAGTGTTCTTCTCCACTAATATATAGCTATCCAATTAGCATGAAAATGCACTTCACCGTGAAGTATAAACTTTGGCTTCCGGACATTTCACAAGTAGCATATCATGACTTGTTCGTGGATGCTAACTCGTTGGCACAAGGCGGTGGTCACCTCGGCCATTGCACAATCACCAGATTATTGAGCTAAAACATTAACCCTACTTTCCATCCCTTGCGTAATCCATTATGTCTCCTCCACTGATTTGACCCCACTGCATTGCACTACCATCCGACAGAAAAAGATGCATACAAGATCCTGGAAAGCATAAATCTATCTATCTATATATATATATATAAATAGATAGATATAGATATACACATGCATACATACTCAAAAAACAAACAATAACAGTGCAATAATAATAATGATAGTCTATTGTAGTTCAGAGCTTATGAGGTTGTAGTGTTTAATAGCCTGATGGCTATAGGGAAGAAGTTGTTCCTGAACCTGGATTTTACAGTTTTCAGGCTCCTGAACCTTCTTCCCGATAGCAGTGGTGAAATGAGTGTGTGGTCAGGATGGTGTGGGCTTCTGATGATGTTGGCTGACTTCTTGAGGCGTCGACTCCGATAAATCCCTTTGATGGTGGGGAGGTCAGAGCCGGTGATGGACTGGGCAGTGTTCACAACTTTTTGCAGTCTTTTCCGCTCCTGGACGTTAAATTTATCAAGTCAATGCAAAACAAGGGATAAAAGCTAGTATTAGGAATAGTATTATGGAACTATAGATTCCAAATCATTAACGTACTTCAGGAAAACAAATCTGCTGTCCTTACTTAGAAAGGTCGGCATGGCATTCCAGACATATAATCACCTCACCCTGAGAAATCTATAGATTCTTAACTGCAGTCTGAAATAGTCCAATATGCCACTCATGTCAGGGACCAATTAAGGATGGACAGTAAATGCCAGACATGCCAATTATGTCCATTTCCCGTTTGAAAAAAACAAGCAAAAAACATGCAAGGCTGGTTTGTTTTAAGGATTTAAGGTTTCATGCCTTCATATAGCGCAAGTTCACTGAACCTTTAACATCAAAGCCATTCTTTGGCACGTCAAGCTTCTGTTATCCCAGTTTTATTGAATCCTTCAAAGCCCAAGTCCTTAATGTCATGAGTTATTGTAAACTTAAAACTCTGGCTTCAGATTTCAAAACTACATGTGTCATGGATCTATCTAGTTGCCATGCTGACCAAAAATGGTAGCTATGCATGGAGCCCAGCTGGTACAGGTTTTCTATTTTTTTTTATCCTTTTCAGTCCGTGCCAAGTTGACATATGTTGCAAAGCCTTCCGCAGATAGATTTGCACATGTTGTGGGGCAGCCCCGTCAGCTAAAAATTCCCTGTGTAAACAGAAACTCTATCAGGGTAAAACCTGAGTCAGCAGCTGGCAAATAGCAATGGATCCACGGGCTATACATTGAAAAGTGACACGCATATCCCAAATCCTAGGCAGTTTGATCGTGGAAAAAATATGATGTAAATTCATCACAAAACTGAACTTTCAGGCAAAGTAGTTTCTCCTTTTAAAGGATAATCTGCAACCAGTTGACTCGTGACTTTGTTATATCAAGCAAGGGAAAGCAGAGCAGTTATTTTGCCAATTGCTCTTTTCCTATTTTTATACAATACAATACAATACCATTTATTTGTCATTTGAACCTCACATGAGGTTCAAACAAAATTTGGTTTCTGCAGCCATACAAGAAAAGAAACAAGACACACACCAACACAATGAAGAACCAAGACACAACACAATTTACATGAACATCCATCACAGTGAATCTCCTCCTCACTGTGATGGAAGGCAAAGTCTTATCTCTCCCCTGCACTCCTCGTTCTCCTCCCGATGTCAGAGTCAAAGCCCCCGGCGGGCGATGGTAAATAAGTCCCGCAGCAATTATTAAAGCCGCGCCGGGTGGTGCAAGGCCGCGCTCCGGTTCTTGGTGTTAGAGCCCCCGGCGTGCGCTAACGAGTCCCGCGGCAATTATAAAGCCTCGCCGGGCGATGTAAGGCCCCATTCCAGGTCATCCTCAACCCCGCAACTCGGGCGGGAGAATTCGCCGTTGCGGAAGCCCCGAAAAGCGGTCTCCCAGCAGGGACCCGCGGGCTCCCGGTGTTACTGTCCACCAGCCCTGCGGTAAGCCTCCGAATCTCCTGGGTCGGGCCGCAGCAGCGCGCCACCACCGCTCCTCCCGATCCGAACTAGGCCAGCTCCACGATGGTGAGTAGTCCGCAGGCTCTGCGACTGGAGCCCCCAGGTCGTTCCGGTAGGAGGCCGCTCCACGGTGTTAGGCCCCAACAACAGAGAAAAGGTCGGGTTCTCCGTGCAGGGAAAATATTTTAAAAAGTTTCCCCACCCCCTGCCCCCCACACACATACCCAGTTTTAAAAAAATAAATAAAAACTACATACAAGGAGACAAAAATTTTTTTTTAAAACGACAGAAGGACTACAGAGGCCGCTGCGACGTGAGTCGCGCTGCCCACCCCAACGAAAATAGTAGGCAGAATAGCAAGATTCATAAAGTCAAAGGGTCATATAGCATGGAATCTGGCCCTTCGGCCCAACTCTCCCGCACCGACCAAGTTGCTCCAAGAGAAATACAATTGGTACATGTACACGTGAGTTATATTGCAGAGGGAACAAATGGTCAACTAATGCACTGTACAAACTAACCCAAAGAGATTGAGGAATGTTAATAGGTTCAGCTCTGTTGCTAAAAAATGTACAAAGCAAAAGTATGTTCAACTCTGTTATTACCAGTGGAGGATTAGTCATCAGAAGCGTTGTTGGAGCAGTAAAATTCTCTGATTAGACAAGACCTTGTTTTCGGTGGTCCTCAAGAGTGTTCAGAAGGGTGAATGGACGAAACTTTGCATCAGAGACTGTATTATGATAACATTCAGGGTAACGCTTATCAAAATTAGAGAGCCAAGTGTGGATTGGATAAATTAGTTAAAGATACTGAAAAGGTAAACCGCAATGAGAGCAACGGGTATAGGTGCAAATGGCAGAAGTAATATCAACCTCTGGAAATGTCCATCCAAAGACAGTAACCAGAGCTCAGTATTCAACATTGGATGGGAATTATTTGGTATGAACTTAATGGGTGTGAAGATTGAAAGAAGATGACTTTCTTAAGCTGTTAATTTATTATCTTGTTGGAAACCTACAACATTAACGTACAATTTGCTGACTGCAGTGAGTCCTACGTTCTCCACACTACTGACCGATGGACAATGATCACACTTATTTAAAGCCGTTATTGGTCAGGCCTGGCTCTATGTCTGACAGCTAAATTCTGCCACACGGCAGAAACCCCCCGGTGAACCGCAGCCATGCTTGACAGTAAGCCTGGCTCGCCTGCCATGGAAGCGGGAACCCACCTGGAAAGATTCAGCGGACCACGCAGACATATGCAGAAAGACCTAACAGGCTTCAGCCTGCAGGGGGAAAACCACCGCTTCCCGGCCCCAGCCCGTTCGCCGAGGACCAGAGAACCAAAGAGCAGGGAGCTGGCAACAAAGTTCCCAACGAGCTGGAAGGAAAGTGAACTGTCGTACTTTCCGAGCTCTTAAAATTGGGTAGGGGAGGTGGCCCCTTGGCGCAAAGGTGACCAGGCGAGGAGAGTGATGGTCCGTTAGGTGAATGATCCAGAGGAAGGCATCTGATGGAGGCCCTGCAGAAGCTTGGGGCTCGCCTGGTTCCTAGCCGCTCCATAAGTCCTAGCGTGCAGACCGGACTTTGGAAATGGCTCCAAATCTGGCGATTCGATTAAGAATTTCACTGTGTATTGCACATGTGACAATAAAGCACATTGAACCATTGCACCAGAGTAGAGATTTCCATGATCAAGATCAAGATCAAGATTCAATCAAGATTCAATTTAATTGTCATTTGGACCCCTTGAGGTCCAAACGAAATGCCGTCGTCGGCACCAGAGCCCCCGGTCTTCTCCTGTTGGAGGCCGCTCCTCGTTGCAGCCCCAATGACAACGGAGACCCGACAAGAAAAGGTTGGGTCTCCCGTGCAGGGAGAGATTTAAAAGTTACCCCCTCCCTCCCACCCCACCCCCACCCCCCCACACACACACCCAACAAAAAATAACAAAAACTACATAGAAACATAGACAAAAAATAATAAAAACGCGGACGGGCGCTGCTGACGAGAGTCGCGCCGCCTACCGGGTGTAGTATGGGATAGTATGAAGTATGGATAGTGTTGAAGGTAACTGTGACTAGGGCTATATTAGGAAAGGAATGGTGGGTGATATATGTGGGTTGGTTGAATAAGTCTTGCTCAACTAAAATATTTTAAAAGCTGTAAATCATACCCCTTAGTTTAATTAATTGCATGGCTGTTAAAACACTGAAAGTGTCTGACAATTAAAGCCACTGGAAACAGGCAAAAGATGGAAGCTTCTGAAATTATATATTTTTTAAATAGAGCCCAATAAAAACAATGAAAAACATTGGAAAATCACTTAAAACACCTTAATCACCAAAATATTTCAAGAAACTATTAAAAAAAGGTCTAAATTAGCCAATACTTACTGTGGCCCTTCAGAGCTGTTTTGCTCCATTAAAATCAATGCTAAACCTTGCAGATGTAAATGGTGTGGGAATTGCTGCAACTTTGAAATCCTTCTCTTGCCTCTCCACACATAGTCCAGAGTCAGAGGATAGGATCAGCAAACAATTGACTGCAATTTCAGCACTTTTGTGTTTGCTGGGAAATCCCTGAAGTTGTTCAGTTAGGCTGGGAAATGCCAATATTTCCCTGAAAAATCAGCTTTGTTACCTTCAAATGTTCATATCCCAATCAATAATGCAACTCACAATCAGAGAATTATTATGCCGCTGTATTTAAAAATTTCAATAATAAGTGGGATTTTAAATAAACTGTAGATGCTAGAAATCTGAAAGTGCTGGAAACAATCAGCATGTCAAGAAATATCTGTGGAATGAGAAACAGAATTAATCTTTCATATCGAAAACTGGGAAAGAATGAAAAACTAGTCGACACAGTGAAACACCAGAAGAATTGCTGCCTTACAATGCCAGAGACCCAGGTTCGATCCTGGCTACGGCTGCTTGTCTGTACATTGTTTGTACATTCTCCCCATGACCTACGTTGGTTTTCTCTGGGTTCCCCGGTTTCTTCCCACAGTCCAAAGACGTACAGGTTTGCAGGTTAATTGATGGTATAATTGTGAATTGTCCCTGGTGTATGTTGGATAGTTTAATGTGCAGGGATCGCTGGTCGGCATGGACTCGTTGGGCCGTACGGCCTGTTTTTTGTGCTGTATTCTAAACTAAACTAATCTAGTTAAAGGTGTAAAAAAGGTAAGGGAGTGGACAGACAAGACAAATGTTATGTTTCTGATAGTGGAAGGCCAGAGTTAACCGGAATAGTATTCCCACAGCATTTCTTCTTTTCTCTCTTCAATGCTTCTGATGAAAGGTTTTCCTCTTCAATGGTTCTGATGGAAGGTTTTTGACAAAACATTAACTCTGCTTCTCCTTCCACAGATGTCACCTAACCTACTGAGTAATTCCAGCACTTTTTGTTTTAATTTATATCTTTAGTGGTTGGTTTTAATGGAACTTGTCCAAGTAACTTTGCACTTAAGGAAGATTAACTGCGCAGCAATTCTTCTGGAGGCAGTTTGGGGTAAAGGCTATTGTGGGATCTCATTTATCTGTACACGGACATGCAAGTAACATCTGTATGCATCTTCTTTATCCTTGCAAAATTGGCTCGTGTTCAGGAAATCCCTAAATGATTGAGTAGAAATGTTCACCAAACCAGATAGCTATGAGCCTCAGAAAATAAATACCATCTGGCCAAAAATGAAAGGTCCCTTCAATTAAATAACAAGCAGCATGGTGGTGGAGTGGAAGAGCAATGGCCTTGCAGTGGCCTGGGTTTGATCATAGAAACATAGAAAATAGATGCAGTAGGCCATTCGGCCCTTCGAGCCTGCACCGCCATTCAATATGATCATGGCTGATCATCCAACTCAGTATCCTGTACCTGCCTTCTCTCCATACTCCCTGATCCCTTTAGCCACATCTAACTCCCTCTTAAATATAGCCAATAAACTGACCTCAACTACCTTCTGTGGCAGAGAATTCCACAGATTCACCACTCTCTGTGTAAAAAAATGATTTTCTCATCTCGGTCCTAAAAGACTTCCCCCTTATCCTTAAACTGTGACCCCTTGTTCTGGACTTCCCCAACATCGGGAATAATCTTCCTGCATCTAGCCTGTCCAACCCCTTAAGAATTTTGTATGTTTCTTTAAGATCCCCCCTCAATCTTCTAAATTCTAGCGAGTACAAGCCGAGTCTGTCCAGTCTTTCTTCATATGAAAGTCCTGACATCCCAGGAATCAGTCTGGTGAACCTTCTCTGTACTCCCTCTATGGCAAGAATGTCTTTCCTCAGATTAGGAGAACAAAACTGTATGCAATACTCCAGGTGTGGTCTCACCAAGACCCTGTACAACTGCAGTAGAACCTCCCTGCTCCTATACCCAAATCCTATTGCTATGAATGCTAACATACCATTCACTTTTTTCACTGCCTGCTGCACCTGCATCCCTACTTTCAATGACTGGTGTACCATGACACCCAGGTCTCGTTGCATCTCCCCTTTTCCTAATTGGCCACCATTCAGATAATAGTCTACTTTCCTGTTTTTGCCACCAAGGTGGATAACCTCACATTTATCCACATTATACTGCATCTGCCATGCATTTGCCCACTCACCCAACCTATCCAAGTCACCTTGCAGCCTCCTAGCATTCTCCTCACAGCTAACACTGCCCCCCCAGCTTCGTGTCATCCGCAAACCTGGAGATGTTGCATTCAATTCCCTCATCCAAATCATTAATATATATCGTAAATAGCTGGGGTCCCAGCACTGAGCCTTGCGATACCCCACTAGTCACTGCCTGCCATTGTGAAAACTCTCCTACTCTTTGCTTCCTGTCTGCCAGCCAGTTCTCTATCCACATCAATACTGAAACCCCAATACCGTGTGCTTTAAGTTTGTATACTAATCTGACTATGGGTGCTTGTTTGTACAGAGTTTTACGTTCTTTTCTCCCGAGTTCTTTATTTTTCTCCCACATTCCAAAGATAAACAGGTTTGTAAGTCAATTGGCTTGGTATAAATGTAAATTGTCCCTGGCGTGAGTAGGATAGCGGGGATTGCTGGTCGGTGTGGACTTGGTGGGCCGAATGACCTGATTCCGCGCTGTATCTAAACTAAACTAAACTAGTTTGAAGAAGGGTTTCGGCCCGAAACGTCGCCTATTTCCTTCGCTCCATAGATGCTGCTGCACCCGCTGAGTTTCTCCAGCAATTTTGCGTACCTTCTAAACTAAACTAAACATGTCCCTGGCACATCCCAGGTAAGAGCTTAACTCCACAGGTCAGCTCACAAATTTGCTCTGATGCTTCTGTGGTTGTTCAATGTTATGGAGCACATTGTGACCTCTTAATATTCGCAGGGCATCACAGATTATTTTTGTCACACTTGAAGACGTGAACTCGGTGAAATACATTGAAAATTGAAAATTATTTAGATGACAGTATGAAAAATTGCTTCCCAGTGACTTTTACTGGAGCTAAGAATGAACATGCTGATTATAGCTGGAAATTAGGAATGCATATGAAATGTTATCTTCCACTGCAATTGGCAGTGGAATAAGAGAGGGTTGTCTCGAAATTCATCCCTGATCTGCAGTGCTAAATGTGTGTATGGTAACATCAGCACATTGTTCCCTGCTTGTGAGTTTTACTTGATTGACTTTGAGAGCAGAATACAAAGCACTGATGCTGTTCTGTTGCTGACCATTCAAGAATTTCTAGCAAGACGTACAAAGTGCTCATGAAACCATACCTGGGTATGGTCATAGAATCATAGAGCGTTACAGTGTGGAAACAGGCCCTTCGGCCCAACTTTCTCACACTGGCCAACATGCCCCAGCTACATGTGTCCCTCATGCCTGCATTTGGCTCATATCCCTCTAAACCTGTCCTATCCATGTACCTGTTTGATTGTTTATTAAACGTTATGATGGTCCCTGCCTCAACTCCCTCCTCTGGCAGGTTGTTCCATACACTCACAGCCCTTTGTATGAACAAGTCACCCCACAGATTTCTATTAAATCTTTTCCCTTCCCGTTTTCCCCGTATAGTTTTGGTTTTCTCATCCATGCAGAAGGATACACTTATTTCAGATATGTTGGGATGACAAATTGCCAAATTGATTCCTGGAAAGAGACAGCTGGCATGTGTGGTGAGATGCAGATTGGATACTGCCCATTACAGCTAAATCCCTGCAGCACACACCAAGGTTGCAATGGAGGAGAGAGAAACTCCTGGAAAAATACCACAGGTTTCCGTGAAAGGGATCTGACATTCCCATCTGTAAGTACCTCTGTGTGCCCAATAGGCTGGTAAATCTCCAAGGGTCACCATGGAAAGATGTGGCAAGGGATGACTCAAATTAATAATTTTAATAATTATAATAATTCAAGATGTGAGAATCCCCACTCATTCAAACAATGCACATATAAATTGAATGTTGACACAAGATATGTTAGGGTAAGCTGGCCAACATTGAACATGTCTGGAGCGGACTATTTCTGTTAATATATCAGGATTCATTCATTGTGCAGATGCTGGTTAACACCGAAGATAGGCACAACATGCTGGAGTAACTCAGCGGAACAGGCAGCATCTCAGGAGAGAAGGAATGGGTGACGTTTTGGGTTGAAGAAGGGTCTCGACCCGAAACGTCACCAATTCCTCCTATCCCGGATTCATTCATTGATGCATGACAATTGGAATAAATAATCCAGCAAAACAGGTAATAAAGGATTACTTTGTGTCAAGAAGTTGCTCACAGCTAATTATTGGCAAGCTTTAGTTAAGGATTTAAGTGAGGTACAAAGTCACATTTTAGGATTGAGAACTATTAGCAGACTTCTTTCAAAAAATGTCTATGTACGAGGAAGTCCCTAAGTGCCCACCAGTTGTTGTTTTCCTTTTCACTTTGTTATCACATTGTTAACAAGCCATTCAGCCCACTGCGTCCAAACCAGCTCCCAGCAGAGAACTTCTATTATTCCCACCGCTAATTCCGCCACAGTATTTCCCTGCAGACTTGCAATTTATTGTCGCTCACATTCCCATAAACTCCCCATTTGGTAACTTTTGCCACTTATTACAATAGTGTGTAGCCTACCAGTGCAGCCTTGGAAAGTAAAACATGACACAAAATGCTGGAGTAACTCAATGGGTTTCTTTTTTAGTAAACCTGCATCTGCAGTTCCTTGTGTCTCCTTGAGAAGTAAGGGTGGACTTGTTCTGCTGGGACAAAACTCGGTGGCCTTCTGCTCCTCCGCTCATCCTCCTCCTCCACTTATTCCTGTTATTCTTCAGCCTACACTTCAAGCACTTTGGGCTGTTTATCCCCGCAACATGAGTGTTGCCTGCTAGGTTGTGCAGAGTGCAGAAGTTAATGCTGAGGCCTCAGTGCTTGGCAAACAGCTGCTACATCGTGACCTGGATTGTTTCTGACATAAGAATCTTAAATTCAGGAGAGACATTGCTGGTACTGACATCAGTCACATTGTGTTTAGTTTAGTTTAGTTTAGTTTAGTTTAGAGATAGAGCCGTGAAACAGGCCCTTCAGCCCACTGAGTCCATGCTGACCATCGATCACCCATACACTATTCTATGTTATCCCACATTCACATCCTATATACTAAAGGTTATTTACAGAAGTCAATTAACCTACAAAATTGCACCTCTTTGGAACGTGAGAGGAACCCAGAGCAAACGGAGAAAACCCATGAGGTCACAGGGTGAACGTACAAACTCCCCACAGACAGCTCCCAAGGTCGGGATCAAACCTGGGCCTCTGGTGCTATGAGGCAGCAGCTCTGCCGCTGCATCACGGTTCCACCCAGCGCTGTACTACTGTTCAGTTGATATGTAAATTTAAAGCACTTAAATAAAACATTATTTTACTAAAGTCGCCAGTAATAGAACACAGAACATAGAACAGTACAGCACAGGAACAAGACTTCGGCATACAATGTCTGTACACGACCATGATGTCAAATTAAACTAATCCCTTCTGCCTTCATGTGACCCATATCTATCCATTCCCTGCACATCCTTGAGCCTATCTAAAAGTCTCTTCAACGGCATTATCATATCTACTTCCACTATCATCCCCCGGGCTACACGCTCCAGATACCCACCGTGTAAAAAATCTCATCTTGAACATCTCAAGAGAGTTTATTGTCATGTGTCCCAGATAGGACAATGAAATTCTTGCTTTGCTTCAACGCAACAGAATATAGTAGGCATAAATAAATACAGAACAGAACAGTGTGACCATATACCAATGAATATATATATATATATACACACACACATAAATAAACAAATAAAGTGCAATGGGCTATTAATGATCAGAGTTTTGTTTGAGTTAAGTTTAATAGTCTGGTGGCTGTGGGGAAGTAGCTATTCCTGAACCTGGATGTTGCAGATTTCAGGCTACTGTACCTTCTACATGAAGGCAGCGGGGAGATGAGTGAGTGGCCAGGATGGAGTGGATCGGTGATGATGCTGCCAACATTTTTGATCATAGATCAGTACAGCACAGGAATGGGCCCTCTGACCCGCAATGTTTGCACCAAACATGATGCCAAATCCTTTAGACTTTCCCCAATAACCTTGAAGTATACCCTGGAATATTTGATATCCCCCCCTCTGCAAAAAAGGTCTACCCTATCTGCGCCTCTCATAATTTAAAACATTTGTATCAAGTCTCCCCTCAGCCTCCGTCATTCTAGGGAAAAGAGTGGAAAACTGCCAGCTCAGCGATCACTGAGGTCAACTTTTACGAGTACCTTAGCAGCTAAATGCTGTGACCAAATCAGACTCATGTGTTGCCTCGCTCTCTAGGAACTACAATCGGCTGTGAAGGTGTCCGGTCAGGTATCCCTGTGTCAGCAGTGGACACACATGCAACACATAAGCAGGAGGTGCCTCTCAGTTTTTAGTGACTGTTCAGCCAAGGTCATGGGTTGCGCGCAAAAGCTCCAATTTATGCCAGCAAGGAAGGAAATGTAATGTCATTAGATGCACGGCTAGTGCCAGAGAATTGTCAGCCTTGCTAAATTGATTTGTGCCTGGGCCAATTTCCCAGTGGGTGTAATTTCATTCAGGAAGAATTGCTCTTGCAATCTGACCTGGGCAAAACTACTTTTGTGAATGTTTTATACATAAAACTGGTCTCTTGCAGATCCGATTTTGTGACTTTCTCAGCTTTTCATATTTTGATATTAATTACTTTAATTACTTTTAATATGAAATACAAATGCAATATAATTTATATTATGCTGATAACAGAATAATTGGTTCATTCCATTCATGTAGCTTGGGTAATAGCCATTCACATTCAACACATTTACCTTTGTGATTTAAGTTGTGTTATTTGCCTTGTATTCATTTTTTTATGGCAGGTATCACTAGTAAGGCCAGCATTTACTGCACATGCCTTATTGTAAATCTCCTAATATAGGCACTCAAACAGTGCTGTTGGTGAGGCTGTTTCAAGATTTAGATGCATTGAACATAGAACAAGCACTGTCCACAACGTCTATATCAAACATGATGCCAAGACCATCTCTGATCTCCCTGCACTAAATCCACATCTCTCCATACCCTGCACATCCATGTAACTATCCAAAAGCCTCTTAAATGCCTCAACCACCAACCCTAGCAGCACATTTCAGGCACTCGCCACCCTCTGTATGAAAATTGGAGATGAAGGGCGGTGATATATTTCCAAGTTAAAATGATGTGTTACATATAAGATCATAAGATCATGTGATAGAAGCATAATTAGGCCATTTGGCCCATCAAGTCTACTCTGCCATTCAATAATGGCTGATCTATCTCTCCCTCCTAACCCCATTCTCCTGCCTTCTCCCCATAACCCCAGACACCTGTACTTGGGGAAGTAGGGGAGCCTGGAAGTCATGGAATTCTCAGTGCCTGCTGCTCTTGTCCTCTTTGGTACAGTGGTTGGGAAGTTGGGGCAGCTGAGGGAAGTAACAGAAGAGCAATCATGTAGCCATGGTGTGATCGTGGTGAAGGGAGTCACGGCTTTGTCATATTCTTCAACGTTATTAGAGTCGCACTCTTCCAGGGAAGCGTTCTACCACACAACTAACTTGTGCATAATTGAAAATGTGGATGTGAAAAAAATGTTTCCACTCTTGGAAGAGTCTAGGACCAGAGGTCATAGCCTCAGAATAAAAGGACGTTTCTTTAGGAAAGAGATGAGGAATTTCTTTAGTCAGAGGGTAGTGGAGGCCATGTCATTGGATATTTTTAAGGCAGAGGTAGATAGATTCTTGATTAGTACGGATGTCAGCGGTTATGGGAAGAAGGCTGGATAATGAGGTTGAGAGGGGAGGATAGATCAGCTATAATTGAATGTCATAGTAGACTTGATGGGCCGAATGACCTAATTCTGCTCCTAGAACTTGTGGACATGAACCTTTGTGTATCAGGAGTCACTTGCCAGTGGATATCCAGCCTCTGTTGATCTGTTGCAAGCATGATATTTATGGAGCTAGTCCAGCTGAGTTTCGGGTCAATGGTGACTCATAAGATGCTGATAGCAGATTCTCAGCAATAATGATGACATTGAATGTAAAAAGCATATATTTACTTTCTCCTTTTGGAATGAATAATTGGCTTAACTGAGATAAAATGTGCTGGCTGTGCTTAACTGTTAAAAATGAACCATTCATACAGAAGAAAGGGTGGCATGGTGGCACAGAGTTAGATTCATTTGTAATGACTGGTTCTGCCTGTGTGGAGTTTGCATGTATTTTCCATGACTGCGTGGACTTGAATGCATCAGTTCCCTCCCAAGTCCCAAAGGTTCAATGGTTCTTTATTGTCACATGTACTGAGGAACTGTGTTTTGTTAAACAGAATATTACTATACATAAACACAATCCTTCACGCAGAGAGTGGTGAATCTCTGGAACTCTCTGCCACATAGGGTAGTTGAGGCCAGTTCATTGGCTATATTTAAGAGGGAGTTAGATGTGGCCCTTGTGGCTAAGGGGATCAGGGGGTATGGAGAGAAGGCAGGTACGGGATACTGAGTTGGATGATCAGCCATGATCATATTGAATGGCGGTGCAGGCTCGAAGGGCCGAATGGCCTACTCCTGCACCTAATTTCTATGTTTCTATGTTAATCTTAGATTAGGTGCCAAGTGTACAAAGTGTGTGGGTTGCAAGATTAATTGGCCACTGTGAATAGCCCCCGGTATATAGATGAGTGGTGGAATACAGGGAAAATTTGCGGAATGTAATAAGAATAATATGGCGTCAGATAAAATGGGTGTGCAATGATCGGCGTTGATTCAGTGGGCTGATGGGCCCATTTCCATGCCATACAACTTCACGCTACACCTGAGCTTACACACGCCTGCTCTGGGTCTGAGATTTACTGCCTGACATATGTGCTCACATCTATCTCCATAGTTTATTATTGAATTGCAGGCTAATGCAAACACAAAATGCTGGAAGACCTCAGCAAGTTTGGCAGCATCTGTGGAGAAGATTTATAAACAATGTTTCAGGTCTGGGGCCCTCTTCACACATTGAATGCTTTAAATGATTATTTTCGCCCTGAAAAATAGTAAAAGTAAGTGACCACTTAAATTCATTTGTTTTACTTTTATGTTTTTAATGATTTTAAAGTGACATTTAAAACAGTCAAATGTAGATAAAAATGCTGGAACTCAGTGGGTGAGGCAGCATCTATGGGGCGAAGGAATGGTTAACGTTTCAGGTCGAGACCCTTCTTCGGACTGGTATGGGGGTGTTGGGGCCAGGAAGAAGAAAGGAAGAGAGGGAGACAGTGGGTTGTGGGCAGGCATGGAAATAGTTATCAAAATATGGAGGGGACCGAGAGCCAGGATCGATCCTGGCTGCGGATGAGGTGCAGGTCTGTGCTGAGAGTGTTTTGGCACATCTCCCTCCTCCAATCACCGCACTCTATCCTCACCCCCCCCCCCCCCCTCCCCCACCCCCCCCCCCCCCCCACTCCCACCCCCCCACACTCCTCCTGCTCCAATGATCGCGCTGAATCATCATGTTCCACCCCCATTGCCTGCTGACCGACGTCTCTCTCGTCCAATCGGTGCCCTCGATCAGCAGTCCCACCCCCACTGTCTCACAGAAAGTGGAGATTTCACCGGATTTAAAATCCGGATTACAAAAACTTGGGGGGAGGGGTCGTCCCCCATCTCTCAAAACAGAGGGGGGACATGTCCCCCCTTGCTGCCCCCGGGATTTCCGCCCCTGGCTATTGGAGAGCTGGGAAGGGGAGGGGATAGAGGGAGAAAGCAAGGACTACCTGAAATTGGAGAAGTCACTGTTCATACCACTGGGGTGTGAACTACCCAAGTGAAATATGAGGTGCTGCTCCTCCAATTTATGGTGGGACTCACTCTGGCCATGGAGGAGGCCCAGGACAGAAAGGTCGGATTCGGAATGGGAGGGGCAGTTGAATTGCTGAGCCACCGGGAGATGAGGTTGGTTATTGTGAACTGAGCGAAGGTGTTGTGCGAAGCGATCACCAAGCCTTCCCTTGGTCTCACCGATGTAGAGCAGCTGACACCTAGAGCAGCGGATGCAATAGATGAGGTTGGAGGAGGTGCAGGTGAACCTCTGTCGCACTTGGAAAAACTGCTTAGGTCCTTGGATGGAGTCAAGGGGGCAGATAAAGCGACAGGTGTTGCATTTCCTGCGATTGCAAGGGAAAGTACCAGGGGAGGGGGTGGTTTGGGTGGGAAGGGACAAATTGACCAGGGAGTTACGGAGGGAGCGGTCTCTGTGGAAAACTGTCAGAAACCTTTAAAATGAAAACTTTAAAAAAAACAGATGCTGGAAGTCTTAAGCAACAACAGGGAGTGGTGGATATTCTCAGCAAGTCTGGCAACATCTGTTGAAGTAGAAACTGGCAATGTTTCAGGTTGAAGGCCCTTCATCAGAACTGATTCTGACAAAGGGTCTTGGGCCAGAATCGTTAACTATGTTTTTCTTTCCACAGATGCTGCCTGACTTTGCTGAGTGTTTCCGGCATTTTCTGCTTTTGCCTAGTCCCTGGACAGCTTTGACACAGGCCCCACGCAGCTGTGCCTTTTGTCTAAAATTGTTCACATGTCCTAGGACATAGTCTCACTGGTCTGTCACATGAGACCAAATGTCTGCTGAGACTTTGCTACAGGATACTGCCAGGATCCAGAAGACCACATCCCATAGAAGATAGACACAATAACCTAGAGTAACTCAGCGGGTCTAGCAGCATCTCTGGAGAGAAAGAATAGGGGACGTTTTGGTTCGAGACCCTTCTTCAGACTGAACCCACTCGATCTGAAACGTCAGCTATTCCTTTTCTTCAGAGATGCTGCCTGACCCGCTGAGTTACTCCAGCATTTTGTGTCTATTTTTGGCGTAAACCAGCATCTGCAGTTCCTTCTACACATATCCCATAACTAGGTGTGCAGTGGGACTTGTGAACAGCGTGGCTGGTAAATTCAGGTAGCAGGCTGATACCAGCACCGTACAGCCTGTCATTTTGAAATAGTACAAGATTATTTTTAGATGTGATTTTTTTTGCAAACAAGACACTGCCAGCAATTTAAACACTGTGTTAGCAATTCATCTTCTGCAGTATGTTCTATCCACAATTAACCCATCAAACATAAGGAGCTAATCTGGTTAATTATTTGAGATCAGCCACAGCAACAGATGCAGTAATAACATTATTTTATCATGTCATTTCAGTTTACAGGGATATAATAAATAATAATATTAAAAGTATACATTTATAAAGAGCTTCTTGGAAAGAAAATGTGTGACAAGATGTGTGCGATTTTGTGCATGTGTGTGTGTGCCTAGGGGTGCATGCGTGTGTGAGGGTGAGTGGATGCAAGCGTGATTGCATCTGTGTGTGTGCATCCATATGTGTACACGTTTGCTGACATCAACCAATTGTGGACATCAACCAATCACTCATCCACATTCCAGGTCACAAATGATATGAAGATCAGAGAGAGCCAGGGTAACTATGTTGTATTATAGAACAGTCCTGTAGAATGGTGGCACAGTGGTACAGGGGTAGAGTTCCACCAGCGCCAAAGATCAGGTTTCAATCCTGACGACGGATGCTCTCGGTACAAAGTTTGTACTTTCTCCCCATGACTGTGTGGGTTTTCTCCGGTTGCTCTGGTTTCCTCCCACACTCCAAAAACGTGTAGGTTTATAGGTTTTTTTTTTTTTTTTTTTTTTTTTTTTATTTTTTTTTTTAGAAGTAAGCACAGTCATATGGCACCAAAGTGCCTAATATATATTTTCATAATACATTTTATGTACAACTTCTTTTTTTTTTTTTTTTTACATTGAAAAAAGATGAGAATAAGAAAAAGAGGTTAGATAGTAAAGGATAGAAAAATGTGAAATATATAGTGTGTGAAGAAAGAAAACGAGTAAATGAAGAAAGTTGAGAGAGAAAATAGTGAAAAGAAAAGGAGATCATTATTTATAGTCTTGACCAACCCTCGTCCAGTCCTGAAACAGTTATTTTTTACAATTGTGTTACACCATATGATTCCAAAAAAACGACGAATGGAGACCAACTCGTTATGAATTGGTCTGATTTATCCATTAGGAGGAATCGCATTTCCTCAAGATGAGCAGTGTCCAACATACTTGCAATCCACATTTTAAGCGTTGGTATTGATGTACCCTTCCAAAATTTAAGTATTAATTTTTTTGCTATTATTAAACCATAATTAAGGAATAGATTTTGAGATGTGTTCAATTTATTCCCATCTTCCATTACACCAAATATAATCATTTCAGTATTAGGTTCCATTCTTGTCTTGAATAATTTTGTAAGTATTTCAAAAATATCATTCCAAAATCTATAAAGTTTTATGCAGGAAACTAAGGAGTGTGTTATAGTTGCCTTTTGGGCTAGACATTTATCACAAGTGGCGGATATATTTGGATAAAAAATTTGTTCAATCTTGTTTTTGAATAATATAATCTATGTACAATTTTAAATTGTATTAGATTATGTCTTACATTAATTGAACATTTGTGAATATATATCAGGTATTTTTCCCATTTAACCTTCGTAATTTTTATCATTAATTCCCGTTCCCACTCTTCTCTAAGTACCTCTGTCGATGGTAGGTCTATATTTAGAATACTATTATATAAATAGGATATTAATTTTTGTGAGTCAGCTTCAATATTCATTGCTTCTTCCAATAAGTCAGGAGTTACTTTTTGATATCCTTGTATATATTTTTTCACAAAGTCGCAAATCTGAAGATATTTAAAATCTTGGTTGTTTTTTCAATTTAAATTTTAATTGTAGTTGTTGGAATGATAGTAGGTTTCCTGTTTCGTACATATCCCTGATCCTTCTAATTCCGAGACTTTCCCATTGGTTATATGTCTTATCAATAAGAGATGGTTTAAATAAAGGGTTATTCGCAATTGGCATTAACAGTGATAGATTTCTTAATTTTAAAGATAATTTTATTTGTTTCCAAATTCTTATTGTACCATATATAATTGGGTTCTTCTTATATATTGTGTTATTCAGTTTTTTGGGGGAAAAGAGGATCGTTCCTATATTACAAGGATGACAATCCTCCTTCTCCATTTTTATCCATTCTGTCTGTTGTGTAGAACTATCCAACCAATAAATCATATTCTTAATATGCACTGCCCAGTAATAATACATAAAATTCGGAAGTGAAAGTCCCCCGACCTCTTTTGGTTTACATAAGTGTTTTTTTGTGATTCTATGTGATTTATAGTCCCAAATATAATTTGTAATGTTAGAGTCTAATTTTTTAAAAAAATATTTTGGTATATATACCGGTATAGACTGAAATAGGTATAGTAATTGTGGTAGGAAGATCATTTTTATTGCATTTATTCTACCTAATAATAATAAGGGAAGTGTTTTCCAAAATTTAATCTGTGTATTAAGTTTATTTAATAAAGGTATGAAATTAGCATTGAATAATGCTTTATATTTTCTAGTAATCTGAATACCCAAATATTTAAATTTTTCTGTTGCGATTTTAAAGGGGAACTTCAGTAAGTGTGTAGGTTCTTGAGGTTTTAATGTCATGATTTCGCTTTTGTTCCAGTTTATTCTATATCCAGAAAAAGACCCAAATTCCTCTATTAAGTTTAATAAATTTGGTATGCTCGTTTGTGACTTTGTAATATATAAAAGTATATCGTCTGCATATAATGAGATTTTATTCTTTGAGTCCCTGGTATTATAGCCCTGAATATTCGGATGAATTCTTATACTTTCAGCCAGAGGTTCTATCATAAGGGCAAATAGCAGGGGTGATAGTGCACATCCCTGCCTATTACCCCTTGATAGTTGAAATTTTTGAGATAACATGTTATTAGTTAAAATTCTTGCCATCGGTTTATCATATAATAATTTTACCCATGTTATAAAATTCTCTCCCATGTTAAATTTTTGTAGTACTTTATATAAATATTGCCACTCTACCTGATCAAATGCTTTCTCTGCATCCAAAGAAATAATTGATATATCTTCTTCCTCTACTTTATGCGAGTACATTATATTAAACAGACGTCTCAGATTATTAAATGAGTATCTTTTAGGTATAAACCCCGTTTGATCAGGGTTTATCAGTTTACTAATATATTTGCTTAATCTACTTGCTAAAATCTTTGCTAAAATTTTCTGATCTGTATTTAAAAGTGATATAGCTCTGTACGAGCCCGGATCTTCTAAATCTTTATCTTTTTTTGGAATAAGCGTAATAGTTGATTCTGTTAGTGTTTCAGGTAGTTTGTTTTTTTCTTTAAAAGCATGGGAGTATAAATTAAATAAATAAGGGGCCGTTATCTCCTGAAATTTTTTATAAAATTCATTATTAAAACCATCTGGTCCCGGTGTCTTACCATTTTTCAGCGATTTTATTGTTTCACTTATTTCTTTGATTGTAATTTGAGCTCCTAGTTCCTCTTGTTCCAAAGGGTCCAGTATTGGAAGATTACAGTTATCTAGAAATGTTTTTATTTTACTATCTTCTATTTTAATTTTAGATGTATATATGTTTTGGTAAAATTGGGCAAATCTATTATTAATATCTTTAGGTAATATTAGTAATTCGCCTTTCTCTGATTTAATTTTGGTTATAGTATTTTCCCTTTCTTGTTTTTTCAATTGGCGAGCTAAAAGTTTATGTGGCTTGTCACCAAACTCAAAATGTTCCTGTTTTGTAATTTGGAATAGTCTTATTACTCTTGCCGATAAAATTCGATTAAGTTTAAATTTCAGTAATACTATCTTATTGTGTTTATCTGTCGTGGAATCTTTGGCATTATCCAACTCTAACTGTCTGATTTCTTGTTCTAACAACAATTGTTCTGTCTTATTCTTTTTATTTTGAAAACTTTGGTATGAAATTATAATTCCTCTCATAAATGCCTTAAAAGTTTCCCATAATAAAGAAGGCGAAGTACCTGGTATATCATTTGTATCGAAAAAAAGTTTCATTTGTTGTTTTAAATATTGATATCCTTGCACGTCATTTAAAATATGTGTATTAAACCTCCAAAAAGTACTGAGAATGTCAACGGAGAATGATCTGAGATACTACTAATGTGGTATTTTGGGTTGTTTGTATAAGGCATTAATTTCATGTCCACTAAAAAATAATCAATTCTTGAATAAGTTTTATGCACCGGAGAGTAAAACGAGTATTCCCTTCCAACTGGATTAGCAGATCTCCATACATCTATTATATTAGTATTTTTTATATATGTATTTAGAAGTTCGCTAGTTTTAGATTTTAAATTACTCTTCTTTTGTTTTGATGACTTATCTAGATATGAATCTAAAACACAGTTAAAGTCCCCCCCTATTATCACATTTTGGTAATTAAACTCTGATATTATATCAATAATTTTATCAAAAAATTGGGGGTTATCAAAATTCGGAGCATAAATATTTATCAAAGTTAGTGGGGTTGCATAAATTTCACCCGAGACTATAGTATACCTTCCCTCTTTATCTGATATAGTATTCTTTAATTTAAAAGGAATACCTTTCCTAATAAGAATAGCTGTACCCCTAGATTTAGAAGTAAATGAGGAGTAGTATGTTTTTCCTATCCAATTCGCCTTTAATCTTATTTGTGTTTGTTGTTTCATGTGTGTCTCCTGCAAAAACATTATGTCGCTTTTCAACGATTTTAGTTGGGCAAAAATTTTACCCCTCTTAATTGGTTCGTTGGCACCCCTTATATTCCAACTACAAAATGTAATTCCTCCATTCTTTATTTGTCTATCGTCTTGCATTGTAATCAGGGTAATATTCCTGAATCATATGGTGCAACCAAATACCTCAGAATTTTAGGACTTGGGTGGTCATCCCGGTTCATTAGATTTATATTGCATCTCCTTCTTGTAAAGTGCCTTAGAAAAAGAAAAAAAGAATGTGATATACAATTACTTTCAAAAAAATTAAACAGATAAAAGGTTTATAGGTTGATTGGGTTTCATTAAAAAAAAGTAATTGTCCCTAGTGTGTAAGATAGTATTAGTGTACGGGGTGAATGCCGGCCAGCGCAGACTCAGGGGGCGGAAGGACCAGTTTCCGCACTGTATCTCTAAAGTCCAAAGTCGAAACTGGAAGAGCCTTCAGTTTTCAAACGGATTCAAAACAGCATGCTTTCTTTTATCAAAATGTGGAAGTTAATTTTGATTTGAGGTATGTCCTTTGTCAGTCATCGGTTTCATTCTATTTTAGTATAATGAATTAAACATTTTTCCTTAAAAGAAAAATTAATACAAGCAAATGATTGCAGAATATGAATTCCCTGGAGATTTCTTGTCCACTGGACCGTAACTTCAAGGTGATAGAGACAAATAGCTGGTGTAACTCAGCGGGACAGGCAGCATCTCTGGAGAGAAGGAACGGGTGATGTTTCGGTTTGAGACCCTTCCTGTTTCAGGTCGAGACCCTTCTTCAAGGGGATCTCTGGAGAAATTACATAAACCACCAATTATGACATTTATCGCAGGCTTCTGTCAGCCTTGCCTGGTGAATGGGAGACCCTCACTCAGAGAGATATATTCAGCCTGTGAATCCAGTGTTATCCGTGTATTTATATTCTCCACCTAACCTCTGTTTTAGATCAAACTCAGCACAGCTTCATCCCCATCAGCAAATTTACCAACTAATTTATTGCCACAAATGCAAGAGAAATGATTAGAAATATTAAATTGATGAGAATCTGAATTAAATCAAATGATAAATCAGAGCAGTAGCACAACGTGAAGCCGTACGCTATCACCTGCTTTACACTATTGGCAAAAAGTTAAAATTAACCTCAAATGTGTCAGATCATGGGAAAAAATAGAGATGCATCTATTTTCTCCTGTCAGTTGTATCTTAAATTATCACAACCAGACATAACCCCTCATATTCTTTAAAATATAATACACAGCATCAACATAATGAACAAGAAAGGTGTAAAGAAATGTGACAGAATATGTTGAATCAAAATGCACAAATCAACACAAAATAATTTTAGTAATCAGGTGTAATATTCAAAAATATATCTTCCACAAAATCAGAGCAGCGTGTTTTTTTTTAAAAGCTGTGCAAAATGCAGAAAAAGTATGACAATTCGTTGCAAGATAGTCAGGAAAGCAGTGTGATGTGAGCCCAGGTTAACAGTACAAAATGTTTCTGTTGCGCAATATCCATCGACGTCAGTTCCAGCAAACACAAGGTGTCTCGATGAAATCCCAGCCTTGTGGTAATTCCAACTTCCTTTATAATGTGAAACCCTGTGCAGCTGGCACAAACTGTTCATCAGACAATTGCGGAAACAGAAGAAATATTTCACAAATAACTTCGGGGAAGAAGCAAGAGAAACAGTAAGCCACGTGGCTCTTGCATAAGAGAGATCTTTTCTTATCAATGGGCACGAGTAAAAACAGGAAGCTGTCCATTGAGAAAGCTGAATACAGTTGTAATCCAAGTTGTTCCCTATATTTCCTGCAAGTGAAGACACATTACCGTGAAATTAAATGATTGGTAAAGCAAGGGTCGGCTTTTATGGGGATATAGACTGTTACGGGGCTATTTGCAGCTCAGATGTAGTACACCAGATATCCCATTTATGGTTTTTTTTCAATATCAATTGTCTTATGTTGTGCACGGGGCAGTATTGTCTTCGAAGAAAGACACAAAAAGTTGGAGTAACTCAGTGGGACAGGCAGCATCTCTGGAGAGAAGGAATGGGTGACGTTCAGGTCGAGAAAAAGTATTGTCTTCACTGTTTTCAAAAGATAAAGAATTATGGAAATGACCACAATCTAGATAAGGAGCCAGAAAGTAGAACAAATGTAAGCACAGCAAGAGCAGAGAGAAGGGCTGGTCTGCAGTGTTAAGTCTGGCCACATCAGTCTTATTGGGCAACATTTATTAATAACAGTTATTAAGTTATTAATCTACTTTTAATGGATTTCTAATCTGTGCCTTGGAAGATATTGTCTGAAAGTTGATGATTGACGATGACCGCAAGTCAAATTAAAGAGGATTTGTAAAGAAACAAATAAAGATTTACTCTGGTGATATTGTTAGACTTATGCCCCTGTCCCACATAGGAAAACTGAACGGAAACCTGTGGAGACTTTGCGCCCCACCCAAGGTTTCCGTGCGGTTCCCGGAGGTTCCCGGAGGTTTTTGTCAGTCAAAATTAAACTCCATTAACCATCCATTAAACATCCACATTATACTCCATTAACCATTCTTCAGCCCACTTGCCTAGCTGATCAAGATCCTGCTGTAATTTTTGATAACCATCTTTGCTATCTACGATACCACTCACTTTAGTGTCATCTGCAAACTTATTAATCATGCCTTGTACATGCTCATCCAAATCATTGATACAAATCACAAGCAGCAATGGACCTAGTGCAGATCCCTCCAGTCTATAAAACAGCCTTCCATCATCACCCTCTGCTTCACCCATAATGAAATTCAAATATTGTCAAAATTAGAAATAAGAAAAATATATTTGAGCCATGCTTTATGAGCGAATCCTAGCATACAGGTCTCCATTTCAAGCATTCACATATTGAAGTATATTTTCTACTATTCAACTTCCAGTGAATCACCACCAATACCTACAATTACAGAAGAAAATAGCTTCCATCTGGTTTACAATGACTACATAAGTGGTTATGAAGCTCGATAAGTATGATAAATTTCCTGTCCTTCAATTTTCAATGTCTGAATCATCTATCTTGGATCACGTATCAAAGTGTAAAGAACCTGCAGTATACTTCTTGGAGCATAAATTATTGAATATCACTTAACTGGCTCCAGGCATCAGTTAACAGAAAACCAAACATGAAATGGTCTTAAAGTGACACAGGCCTGCACTGTACATGATATAACAGAGAAAGAATTGGGACAGTGGCGGACTGGGTCTAAAAATATTGGTTGCCAGGAGACATAAGGGGCCCACTTCATCAGGGGCCCACTTGCCATCGGGCAAGCTGACACCCTGGCCAGTCCGCCACTGCTCGGAGCTATGGGAACATAGTTTGAAATCATGTTGCCATCATAGTCATGATTCTTCACCTCATCCCTGCACGGGCTGTCTCTTTCCATAACCATGCCACAGTAACCTGGGAAAAAATTATACCATATTATATGCACTAGCTATAGTATTGGAGATCAGGAATAAAATAATTATTTTGTGCATGAAATTATCAACTCTCAGTATTGAAGCGGAGTGGGGCCTGATTCTGCCTTCAGGACTTTGCATTAACTTGGCTACAATTGATGTTCATAAGTGATTGGAGCAGAATTCGGCCATATGGCCCATTGAGTCTACTCGGCCATTCAATCATAGCTAGTCTATCTCTCCATCTCAACCTCATTCTCCTGCCCTACCCATAACCCCTGATATCTGTATTAATCAAGAATCTATCTATCTCTGCCGTAAATATATCCACTGACTTGGCCTCCACAGCCCTCTGAGGCAATTAATGCCACAGTTTCACCACGTTCTGACTAAAGAAATTCCTCCTCAACTGCTACCTAAAGGAATATCCAAGTCCCAACATCTCTGGTCCTTGACCTGCCCACTAGTGGAATCATCCTCTCCATATCCACTCTATCCCAGCCTTTTACTATTCAGTAAGTTTCAATGGGGACAATTAGATAAAATATCAAATGCCCTTTTACTGAGTAATCTGGACTCAGAATGATGCCAATGATTGTGTATAAAAGATGTGATTATGGATCAGCCACTTATTATACACTTTTAAAGAAAATGTTCATACTATTAGACTGTAAGCTACCCAAGCTGAACATGAGGTGCTGTTCCTTTAGTTTGTGTGTGGTTTCACTCGCATTGGAGGAGGCCCCTACTGCCTTTCTGTCCTGTGAATCTTTCATTGCAAGGGTGAAGCCGCACAAAAACTGGGGGTACAACACCTCATATTGCGCTTGGGTAGCTTACAACCTAATGATGTGAACACTGAATTCTTCAACTTTAGGCAACCTACCAACAACACCTACCCCCCTCCCCCCATTCTGCTAACCCCTTCCTCTTCTGTGCCCCAGCTGAATGTGTACCCATTTCTCCCACCTTTCCACCTTCCCTTTCCCTTTCCTTCATCTCCTTCCACCCATATCCCTTTCTATGGCTTGACATTCTGTGCCTCTTCTCCCCTGACCTCACAATCTTTTGTCTTCATCTCATCTCTGGCCTTTGCTTACCCATATTCCAATCAAAAACCCCTCTCACCTGTATCCACCTGTGACATACCTGGCTTTGTCTCACCCCTCCACCTCTCGTCCAGCTTTCTTCCCCCACTAGAATCAGACTGAAGAAGGGTCCCAACCTGAAACATTGCCTATCCACATACTCCAGGGTCACTGCCTGACCCTGTTGAGCTACTCCAGCACTTTACCTATCTTCGGACTATTGACAATGTCCATTTGGAGGTCTTAGTCTTCGAACCCCTCTTTCCCTCAGTTGACCAAAGCTCATGTGTGTAGCCAACGTGCACCAGACTGTGAGAAGACAATCTTTGGTATGCATATTTTACATCTCTGCTGAATGTACAGCGAGGCATTGATGAGTAGATTATCAAGCTGTTCCCTCATCTGCTGCACATTCTCTGGGTGTTGGCAACAGTGTTCACTCTTTCTGTCACCTCCTTTCACACAATGTGCTCCTCCTGTTCAAATACCAATGGGCTGATTCCTCTTCTGACCACTTTCTGCAGCAACGCCTTAGCTGCTGCATCTGGGAAGTGGGATTTTCTTCGTAGGTACTGCCTCATAAAACTTAACAGATCAGTTTCAGATTGCCTCTGCTCTGTGCTATTGCAATAGCATTTGCTGCACCAGAGTAGGAGGTTCCTCTTCCATGGCCAGCATGTCAGGTGATGGTAATTGCAACGGACACAGTAGATCATGGTGGGAACTGCCACTGACCGTAGCTCTGAGAGACATTCCACCTGACTGAGCACCAATACTATGAACTCATCATCTTATGGTCTGGAAATGATCAACGACATAAACATAATTTTCATAGAAGAAAAATGAATGGGCTTCATCTCCGAAAGTGCCTCGAGATTGGGTATAACTTGCTTCCAGTGGTTTTTGAGATGCCAATTAAATCCAATGGGGGAACCGCAAATTGGACCTCAAATGGGGCAGGAGGGTGGATAGTTTCAGAGACGGTGCGCTCCGTCCACCACTTACACACAACCTCCATGTGAGTCCAGTGTGTGATCTTAGGGTTCTCAATACCATCCTGTATCGTTGTCCTTCACTTTGATTGGTCATAAGGCAAGGGTTCCCAGACACTCATTGGTTTATTGTCACATGTACCAAAGTACAGTGATGTTCATTTTTGTATACAGTTCAGTTCAGGTATTACTACATAAGCACATTTTAGACACAGTACAAGTGTACAGCAGGAATAATACACTGAGACAGTGTACAGGGTCAACAGATTTGGCACAGTTTTCCTCTTACCTATAGATCTTAAGATCATAAATATGCCTTTTTTATTGTATTATTTAGACCACTGCATCTTTTGCATGTAATGTTTGAATATTACAAAAATTCAACAATTTGTATTCAGTAAATATGAGATATGTCATATTCTAATAGATGGTGCCAAAACATTGTAGTTTTGAAAATGGCGTCAAACAAACTTCCCGGTCATTGTAGGTGTAGAGTTCTTAACCTGGTCTTAACCTGCAACTGCCCTAGCCCTGTGCTTCTCCACAGCTGAATACGCGTGCTCAAGCTGGAGCTGCTCCCACCACACCAAACTGGTTGACACAGCCCTCAACGACACCTGCCACATTATCACGGGATGCATAAAGACAACGCCAGTCCCGTGCCTCTACGCCCTAGCTGGTATTGCCCCCCCTCCCCCATATCAGACGATCCATCGTCGCCCAAGACGAGCGGAGAGCACAGGAGATCGATACCAGGCACCCCCTGCACGGACACACAGCACCTCCACCCCGACTGAAATCTAGAGCCAGTTTCTTGCAGACAGTCCCACCTCTCCAGACAACCAAAGAAACAGCAAGGGCCAACATCTGGAAAGATGAATGGAACCAGCTCAACACACGAGCCCACGACTGGATGGAGAGAGGAATCACTCCGACTGAATGCCTCGCCAGCGGGGCACGACCTCCCATGGCCAACCTGGAAGACCCTCAGCAGATTACGAGTGGAGCAGGGGAGGTGCAAAGCACTTATGAAAGCATGGAACTACCAGGCAGAAGACACATGCAGCTGTGGAGCAGTACAGACAATGTCCCACCTACTGGAGTGTGACGACGCCCCCCAGTGCAGCCCCCAGGACCTGGCTGAACCGACCCGACCAGCTGTGACCTGCGCCAGATACTGGCAGAACGACATCTGAGATTGCAACGGACTCGAAGAAGAAGAAGAACCTGGTCTTGAAGGTCCATTGTCCTAGTGACGTTGCAGGGTCAGCCTGGTCAAGTGTAGCCATTGGTGTCCTCGACCACTGTTTCTCTGGTTTCTTCGCGCATCCAAAAGACAAGTTCGTTTGCAGGTTAATTGGCCTCGTAAATTGCCCCTAGTGTGGAGAGTGGGACGAGAAAGTGGCATTAAATCAAACCTTTATGAGCAGGTGATCAATGATCGCCATGGACTTAGTGGGCTGCAAAGCCTATTTCCATGCTGTATCTTTAAATTCTAAACACCATAAATGGGAGTGAACAATACTTCAGTGATACCTCATGAATACAATGAATTAATTACAAGAAATTACCCTGCCTTAAAGTTGACACACTTGTCCTTCCTTTTACCTATAGACCTAAAAATCGCAAAATTACATTTTATTGCATTTTTTTTCTGCTTCATCTTTTGCATGTAATATTTGAAACAGTCTATAACACAAATTCTACAATCTGCATTCAGTAAATATAAGATAAATCATATTCTAATAGATGGCAGGTTTCTTATTCTAATAATAATAATAATAATAATAATAATAATAATAATAATAATAATAATAATAATAATAATAGATTATGTCTGACTATTTTTAATACAAATTTCCTGGAAAGTTGGCACTTGGAATGAAAATATTAAGAAGCTCAAGAAAGGAGATAGTTTGCCACCAATTCTGGATCATTACCGTCGCCCCAAATTGTGCTGTTACTTTCTGCATCTTGATTGTACACTTCCCTTAATGCCACAGCAGTCATGACTCCCCACTCTCCACCTACTACCCCCCCCCCCCCCCCCCCACCACCACCCCTCCACCACCAATACTTGCAGCGAGTAAAAAATAGCTGGCAATAGCTCTGCTTATTTTCGAAATCATGCTGTTTTTTTATCCTGATTTATAAATCAGCTATATTTTAATTTGAAGTTTGTGGAATGCCTAATTCTCCATATGTGTCTCACGTAAGTATATTTCCAACTGGAGTAGACACGCAATCATTACAAGTAGGCCGCTTTAAACACGACACCAGAATCATCTATCTAGCATCCTCTTTGCTGTTGCCTAGAAACACTCATTTGCATCACGAACTACATAGCAACAGTGACATTTGTTTGCTTGGAACTAATCCAGTGTGATAACTGAAATAGCACACACAACATCCACAGATCAGGAGTGTATACATATACTCATGACAATAAAGTTTCCCTAATCTCTTTTCCACGACACTGCTGCAGGAATTCTATGAAGAACCACTATGAAGAATTCCCCGGCAATGAGGTTCTCAGCTTCTTCCATATAAAGATCACAATGCAAATCATGACATGGTCCTGAATGAAGTGAACTGAAGAAGACAGAAAAAGTCATGCTGGCTGATTAGACTTTCTCAGCCAGTTATTGAAAAGACGTGATTGAATTTGGAAGGACCATTTTATCCAAGCTGGTAACTCCCTTCCCTTGCCAGATAGTTGGAGCCGCTAGCATTCCATAATTGGACAACTTTCTGTTGCATCGCACTGTGGATAGTGCTTATGTGTCCTGAGGCATTATTGACGTGACACAGGATTCCTTTCAGACTGCCATGTCTGCTTCTGCCTGTTTCTGTGCAGTGATGTTCTTTTTTGGGGGGGATTTGTAAAAAGAGAATGCATCGCAGAGCAGATAGTGGGGAAATTACCTCCATGGTAATAATATAGAAGGTGCAGGATCAGTTCATTCCAAAGAGGAAGAAAGATTCAAAGGGGAGTAAGGGGCGACCGTGGCTGACAAGGGAAGTCAAGGACAGTATAACAATAAAAGAGAAGTATAACATAGTAAAGATGAGCAGGAAGCCAGTTGATTGGGAAACCTTTAAAGAGCAACAGAAGATAACTAAAAAGGCAATACGGGGAGAAATGATGAAGTACAAAAGTAAGCTAGCCAAGAATATAAAGGAGGATAGTAAAAGCTTCTTTGGGTATATCAAGCGGAAAAAAATTAGTTAAGACAAATGTGGGTCCCTTGAAGACAGAAACAAGTGAATTTGTTAGGGGGGACAAGGAAATGGTGGAGTTGAACAGGTACTTTGGATCTGTTTTCACTAAGGAAGACACAAACAATCTCCCAGATGTACTAGTGGTCAGAGGATCTAGGGTGATGGAGGAACTGAAGAAAATTCACATTAGGCAGGAAATGGTGTAGGGTAGACTGATGGGACTGAAGGCTGATAAATCCCCAATGCCTGATGGTCTGCATCCCAGGGTACTTAAGGAGGTGGCTCTAGAAATCATGGACACATTGGTGATCATTTTCCAATGTTCTATAGATTCAGGATCAGTTCCTGAGGAATGGAGGGTAGCTAATGTTATCCCACTATTTAAGAAAGGAGGGAGAGAGAAAACAGGGAATTATAGACCAGTTAGCCTGACATCATTGGCGGGGAAGATGCTGGAGTCAATTATAAAAGATGAAATAGCGGCACTTTTGGATAGCAAAGGATCGGTCCATCAGCATGGATTTACAAAGGGGAAATCATGCTTGACAAATTTCTGGAATTTTTTAAGGATGTAACTTGGAAATTGGACAAGGGAGAGCTAGTGGATGTAGTGTACCTGGACTTTCAGAAAGCCTTCGATAAGGTCCCATATATGGGATTAGTGGGCAAAATTAGAGCACAGTATTGGGGGAAGAGTACTGACATGGATAGAAAATTGGTTGGCAGACAGGAAACAAAGAGTAGGGATTAACGTGTCCCTTTCAGAATGGCAGACAGTGACAAGTGGGGCACCGCAAGGCTTAGTGCTGGGACCGCAACTATTTACAATATACATTCATGATTTAGATGAAGGGATTAAAAGTAACATTAGCAAATTTACAGATGACACAGACCTGGGTGGCAGTGTGAACTGTGAGAAGGATGCTATGAAGATTCAGGGTGACTTGGACAGATTGGGTGAGTGGGCAAAAGCATGGTAGATGCAGTTTAATGTGGATAAATGTGAGATTATCCACTTTGGTCATAAGAACAGAAAGGCAGATTATTATCTGAATGGTGTCAAGTTTGGAAAAGGGGAAGTACAACAAGATCTGGGTACATCAGTCACTGAAAGTAAGCACTGAAAGTAAGCATGCAGGTAAAGAAAGCTAATGCATGTTGGCCTTCATAACAAGTTGAGCATAGGAACAAAGAGGCCTGCAGTTGTACAGGGCCTAGGTGAGACCACACTTATAGTAGTGTGTACAGTTTTGGTCTCCAATTTTGAGGAAGGGCATTCTTGCTATTGATGGAGTGCAGAGTGATGGAGGTTCACGAGGTTAATTCCCGGGATGGCGGGACTGTCATATGTTGAAAGAATGGAACGACTGGGCTTGTATACATTTGAATTTAGAAGGATAAGAGGGGATCTTATTGAAACATATAAGATTGTTAAGGGGTTGGGCACGCTAGAGCTAGGAAATATGTTCCCGATGTTGGGGGAGTCCAGAACCAGGGACCACAGCTTAAGAATAAGGAATTAGAACGTAGATGAGGAAAAACGTTTTCACCCAGAGAGTTGTGAATTTGTGGAATTCTCTGCCTCAGATGACAGTGGAGGCCGATTCTCTGGATGCTTTCAAGAGAGAGCTGGATAGAGCTCTTAAAGATAGCGAAGTCAAGGGATATGGGGAGAATGCAGGAACGGGAAGTCAAAGGATATGGGGAGAATGCAGGAACGGGGCACTGATTGTAGATGATCAGCCATGATCACAGTGGATGGCAGGGGATGGCAGTGCTGGCTCAAAGGGCTGTATGGCCAGCTCCTGCACCTATTGTCAAGCTCAGGGGCTTGAAGCAGAGGCTTTAGATTTTCCAGTTGTTATGGCTAATTTATGAGATTCAATTCAACTTTATTATTAGGTGGTGACATGCCCTTAAATCTTTGACCGTTTTCACACCTAAAGGTCATTTATGAAGATGCCAGACCTGTTGAATTGGGATGAAGATTCGCAGTGTCTGAAATGTCTAGGGAATACAGAAGAACACCTTTATGTTTATGACATAAGCTTCTTCCATATGCTGGAAGGAGAAATCTTAACATTTATCAAATATTCAGGAGGAAGATCTAACATACATCTAACGTCCTGAAAATGTGTAAAACGGAGTTACGTATAAGAAGCGTCTTTGCATTTAAATCTTTCTTCATTCAGTCAATAAAATATCATTTTTACATTGCTGGAGTATTCTGTAATTTTACAGATGAGATGGTCACTTGGCCTCTTTATCCTTCAGACCCAAAAATTCTTAAAGTTGCCCTCATATCATCCATTTGTTTTTGCAAAGATCTCACTTCCAGGAAGTCTAACCTATATGTTTATTATTATTGATCCTGCACATATCTTAATACATATAGGACATTCGACCCATCAAGTCTACTCTGCCATTCAATCATGGCTGATCTATCTTTCCCTCTCAGCCCCTTTCTCCTGGCTCTCCTCGTAACCCCTGACACCCTGACTTATCAAGAATCTGTCAATCTCTGCCATGAAAATATCCACTGACTTGGCCTCGACACCCATCCGTGACGATGAATTCCACAGATTCACCACCCTCTGACTAAATAAATGTCTTCTCATCTCCTTTCTAAAGGCACGTCCATTTATTCAGAGGATAATTCTGAGGATATTCATAAGCTTAAGTTGCTGCTACAGATAACATAAATATGCATTTGGTGCATTTGATTACAGTATCTTTACCCCCTTTGAATACATCAATATTCTTATTCATGTTTGTAGCAGCAATACTGCTATATTAGTTTGAATTTATCTGGCTGGATATGTCAGCTGTTGGATCTCGAGATAAACCTTTTAAAAGCACTCCTTGCATTATGTAAAATAGACAAAAATTACATTGCATTTGTGTTACAAACTCAAACATGTCTTCTAGATTCTGGGCTCCACCTTGAAACATTAATACATCTAGTAAATGGAAACTTTCAGGAGGCGAGCCATATACATTACATAAGTGCCCCAGCAGAAGTTATAAATCTTTTATCTTCACCATTTCTATACTAGACAAGGTGGAGAATAGACTTGCATTTCCATGTGGAATACTGAATGATATCTTATTTTTATTTAGTTGCATGGAAATAAGAATAAATGTTGCTATTATATTCCGTGGGGATCTAATCTAATCTAATCTGTTTGGCGAGGGTTTGTAAAAGATGTAACTTCTGTTAATATACTCATAGTTTTCACTATGTGAGTCATGCATGGAATTTATATACTTGGCAACTTCCATGCAATTCGTTAAGGTACACTGGGCTAGAAATTGAACTGTAGTGATGTGCATTGGACAATCATGTTTTGTGCAAAGATCTGCACCCTTCAGCATAGTGTTGTGGATGGCCCTTAACATGGTCTTCAAGGTTTTACATGTGAAGAAAGATTGGTTCGACTGGGCCTTTATTCACTGGAATTTACATGGGAGGGGATCTTATAGAAACAAAAAAATTCTTAAGGGATTGGACATTCTAGATGCAGGAAAAATGCTCCCGATGTTGGGGGAGTCCACAACCAGGGGTCACAGTTTAAGAATAAGGTGTAGGCAATTTAGGACTGAGATGAGGAAAAATGTTTCTACCCAGATAGCTGTGAATCTGTGGAATTCTCTGCCACAGAAGGCATGGAGGCCAATTAACTGGATGTTTTCAAGAAAGAGTTAGATTTGGCTCTTAGGGCTAAAGGAATCAAGGGATATGGGGAAAACGTAGGAACAGGGTATTGATTTTGCATGATCAGCCATGATCATATTGAACTGGCTCGAAGGACAGAATGGCCTATTCCTGCACTATTTTTTTTCTATGTCTCACCCGAATTGGGCACAAAGGACTTCCTTTGTGACAATCAGATCCGGTTGGAGTATCAGGGTGCTGAGATAGGGTTGAGGGATGTGTGTGTGTGAATGGGGAGTGGTGGGATGGGGGGGGCGGAGGGGGGTGGTTAGGGGGGAGCATCACCAATTCAGTCAGACTCAGGTCTCATTTTGTGGTATCAAGGGAACTTTAAATTGATCTGTGGTTGGTGTGGAGCTGGAATTAAGAGATAGTAAAAATTACAGAACGATTGCACCATAATCCATGGCCACAGATGGAGTCAGGTTGGGCCACTTTAAGTTGGGCAAAAGAAAGAGAAAAGCAATGAATTAGGGGTAAGTGATTTCAAAACTCATGTCATACTTTTGTGATGTTACTTTACATGTGCAGGACCAAAATCTCAAAGAATCCGATTACGTCTTGTGACCTACTTGATTCACACCGCATTTATTAATTCAAGTATAATGATCAAGATGCATGACTAAATTTAGAGTCATAGAGTCTATGATTCTATGAGACAGATTCCTTTGCATAGCGAACCAAAAGGTTGACCAACACGTCCTTCATCTATCCAGTGTGGTTAGATTCTTCCACCACTGCCACATGGCAGTTTGGCACCTAAGTTATTCACAATCAAAAAACATCTTTTGCATATCAAAATCATGAACTTTGTATTCTCTCAACTCCTTCCTCGCTGTCTTCTTTTTTGATTGAAAGATTGGTTAATTGAAAGATACAGCATGGAAGCAGGCCCTTTGGCCCATTGGGTCCATGCTAACCATCGATCACCCATTCACACTAGTTCTACTTTGACAGGCAGATGGTTGGAGCAAAGGCCAGAAATTAAAATCTGGGTAAAGATCCTGACCCAATCAATCTGAAGAAGGATCCCGACCCAAAACCACACATATCCATTTCCTCCTGAGATGTTGCCTGACTCATTGAGTTACTCCAACACTTAGTGTTCCATGCAAGATTCCAGCACCTGCAGTTCCTTGTGTCTCCAACAAAGGTTCTCCACTGGACTAATGTATCTTTACAGTTTTTCCGCTCCATTCTTTGTAACTGTGCTTCCATATTATAACACTTCAGAATCTTAAGATCTAGTAACACATCATTTTTAACTGCCTTAACGTGTGAAACACAAGGCCGATTTTTCCGTTCTCTCACCCTAACTATAACTTGATACTCTCGCTAAGTACCTTTTAACCCGAAACTAACTGTTCCTGTGAAATTGGTTTTTTTTATTGAAAATCGGCCCAAAGATTTAGTCTCCCATTGGAAAACAAATCTAAATAATTCCTTGGTATTTGTAAGAGTGCCAAAAACTTATTATCAAAAGAATTGATGCCATTTATGTTAACTGCATTATTAGTGAGGAACTGGGAGATGTGGAATGCATGCCCAATGAAGATTACCTCACTAACTCGTTCATATCAATGAGGGTTTTGCTGCTGTTCCATGTACTTTGAAGTATTTGGGATTGCTGAAAAAATGTTCTGGAAAGTGATTTTCTTCCCCCTGCAGATTAAACATAAAATCTCAAGTGTCGATGGAACCAATGCTGAGACTGGCAGTGTAGCCAAGTCAAGTTTGAGGGTTCATTTCTCATAAGAAAAACTAAAACACAACATGCCAGAATAAACCAACGGGGTTCATAAGGTCATTAGATCATAAGCAATTGTAGAATTAGGCTATTCGGCCCATTATGTCTACTCCTCCATTCAATCATGGCTGATCTATCTCTCCCTCCAAACCCCATTCACCTGCCATCTCCCCACAACCTCCGATATCCATACTAATCAGGATCAGGCAGCATCTTGTCCTCCAGAGGTGCTGCCTGGCCTGTTGAGTCACTCCGGCACTTTAACCACAATAACCTGGCTCTCAACACCAACAAAACCAAGGAACTGATTGTGGACTTTGGAAGGGGTAGTATGGGGATCCATAGTCCCGTTTATATCAACATTTTGATGGTGGAGAGGGTCAAGAGCTTCAAATTCCTGGGCGTGCAAATCTCTTAAGATCTCTCCTGGTCCGAGAACACGGATGCAATTAGAAAGAAAGCACATCAGTGCCTCTACTTCCTGAGAAGATTACAGAGAGTCGGTATGTCAAGGAGGACTCTCTTGAACTTCTACAGGTGCACAGTAGAGAGCATGCTGACCGGTTGCATCGTGGCTTGGTTCGGCAACTTGTGTGCCCAGGAGCGTAAAAGATCGCAAAAAGTTGTAAACATTGCCCAGTCCATCATCGGCTCTGACCTCCCCACCATCAAGGGGAACTTCACAGTCATTGCCTCAAAAAGGTTGCCAGCATCATCAAAGACCCATACCATCCTGGCCACTCACTCATCTCCCTGCTGCCTTCAGGTAGATGGTACAGGAGCCTGAAATCTGCAACATACAGGTTCAGGAATAGCTACTTTCCCACAGCCATCAGGCTATTAAACTCAACAAACACAAATCTGATTGTTAAATAGCCCATTGCACTTTATCTTTTATTTATGTATATATATATATATATTCATTGGTATATGGTCACACTGATCTGTTCTGTTCTGTATTTATTTATGCTTACTATATTCTGTTGTGCTGAAGCAAAGCAAGAATTTCATTGTCCTATCTGGGACACATAAGTAAAATAAAGTATCCTTTATTGTCATTCAGACTTTTCAGTCTGAACAAAATTTCGTGCCAATAAACCTTTGTGACAATAAACTCTCTTGAATCTTGTTTTGATCAAGATTCCAGCATCTGCAGTTCTCTGTTTCTCCATCAGTAAATCCAAACTAGCAGATAACTCATGAGGGAAGTGACCTCAGGCCAGGCTAAGTAAGTGCATTCTATGTTATCCTGTATTGCGTTAGATATCAAATTTGACTAAGTGACTGCATTCGGTGTATCCTGCATCCTATTAGATATCAAACTTGCATGGTTAAATTTGGCAGATTGGTCAGTTTAAACTTTAAAATGAAAGAAATTCCAAGTGACTTCAGGCCTGTTTTAAAAAAAGTAAGAATTTTCCACTGTGGAGTCACATACAAAATATGACATTTACTGAACAACCTGAGTATTTTGCAGAGTCAAACATTACTCACACGTATAGTCAGGGCAATTACTGTATAGTTTGTTCTGCAAACAAATCTGGAGGTAATAATTACACTAAAAACTATAATATTAAAACTCAAATTCCATAATTACTCTCTAATTATGACTTTCTTTCAACATTGTTGTAACAGACATACTAACCAATGAGATGAAAATTCATGTGACAAAGAATATGTTGGGGTTTTTTTTTTAAACATCTAATTGCAAGGCAGTACTAAACTGACAGCTGCTTTTTAAATCTGACGTGTGCATATTTCTGTACTCCTCAATGGCTCCAGGCAGTGAACATTAATGTTCAAACTTTCAATTGCAAAACAGTTGCCCTTAAAGGACTTTTGGAGGGCTAGCTCCTTGGCTGGTGATGGAAGCAGGCTGGCTCTGTATCTCTGCCACGCTGCTTGTAGCTTGGCATACGGCTAACTTCCTGACAATAACCAATGTCTCCAAAATACACAGCGTCACAGGGAGCTTTGCACTCAGAGAAGCTTTGCTTTGCACTCAGAGACATTAGCCCAACAACTGACTTGTTACGAGAATGGTATGGAAAGATGGCTGGCTTGATAGAATTTAATTTCAATTTCAGGGGAAGAAGTTAGACATTCTGTAGTCAGAAGGTGGGGAATTTCAGAATTCATTGCCACAGAAGACTGTTGAGGACGTCAATGGATATTTTTAAGGCATAGATAGATTCTTGATTAGTACAGGTGTCAGGGGTTTTGAGGAGAAGCCAGGAGGATGGGGTTGAGAGGGAAAGAGAGATCAACCATGATTTAATGGCCGAGTAGACTTGATGGGCCGAATGGCCTAATTCTGTTCCTTATGAACTTATAAGCTTTGATGAGACAAAATAATTATAATTTTATGAGGGTTTTCTCAACTACCACAACTTAGCAAACTGCCGGGACAAATAGCCAACCTCAGTTCAGTTCCAATGTGGAGAACAGAATGTGAAACAGCTGGTGGCCGCAGGCTGCAATGGTCCGAAGAAGGGACTTGACCCAAAACATCAGTTTGAAGAAGGGCCTTGACCCGAAACGTCACCCATTCCTTCTCTCCAGAGATGCTGCCTGACCCGCTGAGCTACTCCAGCACTTTGTGTTTATCTTCAGTGACGTCTGATCATGTCCAATTGCACAGAATCTGTAATATTCAGGATGCAGCAGCACAATCCTGCAGTGCATTCTGTTCATTATTATTAAAAAGCTGCCATTCTATCGGGGAATTATGTGCAGCAAATAACCATTTTAATTGCGGCCCAACTTTATTTTCTCATCCAAATATATCCAGCACATCGAATCAAAGCAGCACATTTGCACATTTGCACACCAGGAAGCCAATCGGCCCATCATGTCCATGCCAACTCCTTACCAGAGCAACTCACTAGTTCCATCTCATAGCTCCTTCTCCACAGCCTGTAATCTTGTACCACTCTATATTATCTGAATGGTGGCCGATTAGGAAAAGAGGAGATGCAACGAGACCTGGATGTCATGGTACACCAGTCATTGAAAGTAGGCATGCAGGTGCAGCAAGCAGCGAAGAAAGCGAATGGTATGTTAGCATTCATAGCAAAAGGATTTGAGTATAGGAGCAGGGAGGTTCTATTGCAGTTGTACAGGGTCTTGGTGAGACCACACCTGGAGTATTGCATAATGTTTTGGTCGCCTAATCTGAGGAACGACATTCTTGCCATAGAGGGAGTACAGAGAAGGTTCACCAGACTGATTCCTGGTATATCAGGACTTTCATATGAAGAAAGACTGGATAGACTCGGCTTGTACACGCTAGAATTTAAAAGATTGAGGGGGGGATCTTATAGAAACTTACAAAATTCTTAAGGGGTTGGACAGGCTAGATGCAGGAAGATTGTTCCCAATGTTGGGGAAGTCCAGAACAAGGGGTCACAGTTTAAGGATAAGAGGGAAGTCTTTTAGGACCGAGATGAGAAAAACATTTTTCACACAGAGAGTGGTGAATCTCTGGAATTCTCTGCCACAGAAGGTAGTTGAGGCCAGTTCATTGGCTACATTGTATAGAAGGCAAGGCCACTTTAATCAGGCAAGGTAACTTTAATTAGGCAACACAGCTTTATCATTTCCAAACTATATTTTCAAACCACATTAAGGGCACTGACAGGTCAGTAAAACCACTCACAGTTTAGTAGACATGTGTTCAGTGTTATTCACAGCTCAGACTGAGAGACGTGACCCACTCGCTTGCAGAGACTGACTGAGGCACTCAACATTTCTGGGTGTTATAGTCCCTCCGAAGAGGCATGGCCTTCAGGAGAGAGAATCTCAACATATTTTAAACACTAATAACTCTTTTATTTTTCATCGATGGGAAACATTCTCTTGTCCTGCGAAGCGGAGGAGGACTCTGAGTAAGGGCCAAATATCACAGCCGTAAGTGGCAGCATTTTTTGTAAAATCAATATACAGAACACGAGGATGTGGTCAAGATCAGACTTTTAGTAATATAGATACCATGGAAACTGGCCCCTTCTGCCCAACTTGCCCACTCCAGCCAACATGTCCCACCTACACTAGTCCCACCTGCCTGCATTTGACCCAGATCCCTCTTAACCTGTCCCATCCATGTACCTCTCTAAATGTTACTTAACATTATCTTTTAACATTTTTCAATATTAAAAAAATATATAATACTTTAAAGCTAATTGAACATGTTTGGAATACTATGAGAAATGTTTAAGAATAGTTGCAAAGTCCAACAAGGGCATGGGCTGTATATGTGACCTAAGTCTGTTTGCGCAGGAAGCCTGCTCTGCCTCGTAGGGTGCAACATAACTATATGTGATCAGTGCATCTTAATAAGGGACAGTCAGCAAGCCATTGTTGGTGGCAGGTTATGAACTTGATTGGGTATTTTTGAGGCGGTGACTAAGGTGATCGATGATGATAGTGCGGTGGATGATGTCCACATGCATATTATTAAATTATTTGCAAAAGTCCCCGTCTATGACTCACCAAGCTGTAACCTCAGGCAGTTCGAATCATGTTGTTAGATAGATTGGCACAGCAGTTAGTGTTTCTGCCACACAGCCACAGCTTGACCAGAACCTCCAAAGCTGTCTTTGTGGAGCATGCATGTTCTCCTAGTGACCACTTAGCTTTTTAGTTTAGAGATAGAGCGCGGAAACAGGTCGTTCGGCCCATTGAGTCTGCACTGACCAGCAATGTCTGCACATTAACACTATCCTATACACACTAGGGACAATTTACATTTTATACCAAGCCAATTAAAAATACAAACCTGGACATTTTTGAAGTGTGGGAGGAAATTGAAGATCTCGGAGAAATCCCACGTGGTCACGGGGAGAATGTACAAACTCCGTACAGACAGCACCTGTGGTCAGGATCGAACCCAGGTTTTGGTGCTGCACCACCGTACCGCCTATACTTGGGAATCCTCTGTTTCCACAGTATAATATTCCATATTCCTCATTACCGCTACTGTAATTTGCCCCGTCCCCATATTATAGCTGCTTCCATGGCCCAGTGTATGAACTTCTATCTACCTCTTTGATATCCCTCGGACTATCCTTGACCAGACTCTGCTGGCTTTACCTTGCACTAAACGCTATTTCCTTATCATGTAGCTATTACGCTGCAAATGGATCGATTGTAATCGTGTGTTGTCTCTCTGCTGACTGGATAGCACGCAACAAAAAGCTTTTCACTGTACCTCGGTACATGTGACAATAAACTAAACTGAATTGCTTGCATGGAAGAGTGACAACAAGCATATCAAGAAAATCAATAATGATAATTACTTTTAAAAAACACCCAAAAGGTTGACTTAATAAAGCAGATCTTATTATTTAGTTTCACTCTGCTTTTCTTACCTCTCTCCAAAAATCCCATCAAACCAGTTGAGGGCACAGTATTTTCCGTTTGATTTCAGATTTCCAGCATTTGCAGCAGTTTTATTCTTTTCATGAAGTATTTTGCTTGTTCCCTTACTCAATTAATTGAAGAGTTCATCAGAATAAACTTTAGAACCAAAAGTTACTATAGGCAGAGATGATCGAAAAGATGTTAGCACATTCCACGTGCACATGTAACTCTGGCCCAAATTTTAGTTCAGTTTTAAGATACAGCACGGAAACAGGCCCTTTGGCCCACCAAGTCAACGCTGACCTGTTATCTCCATACACTTGTACTATTCTATACACTAGAGACAATTTACCATATTTACCGAAGCCAAACTTCTATGTCTTTGGAATGTGGGAGGAAACTGGAGCACCAGAGGAAACACACACAGTCATAGGGAGAACATACAAATGCCAAACCTGGGTCTCAGGCACTGTAAGGCAGCAACTCAATGGATATTTATAAGGGATAGATAGATAGATAGATAGATAGATAGATAGATAGATAGATAGATAGATAGATAGATAGATAGATAGATAGATAGATAGATAGATAGATAGATAGATAGATAGATAGATAGATAGATAGATATAGATAGATAGATAGATAGATAGATAGATAGATAGATAGATAGATAGATAGATAGATAGATAGATAGATAGATTAGTACAGGTGTCAGGGGTTATGGGGAAAAGACAGGAGAATGGGGTTAAGAGGGAAAGAAAGATCAGCCATGATTGAATGGTGGAATAGACATGATAGGCCGAATGAGTTCACTTATTAACTTGAACTCTACCACTGCGCTACTATGCTACCCTCCACGGTTGTTTACATTATCTATTTAATTATCCCCAGATTGCATGTACAACTATGCACAAATATGCAGAAAATTCCGAGCTCCTCAAGTTAATGAATGAAATTCAGATCTGATTAATTCATTCAATTATTTTAAGAACATAAGTGAAACAGGACGTTCTGCCCCCAAGCGTGTTAACTAATTTGGTAACTAATTAAGTGTCATAATGAAATAAAAACAATAATGGCATACAATGTCGCAGCACCACAACATGTTCCCTACATTGTCTGATTGCTGACAGCACCGACCTGTGTCTGATTTGTTTCCGTGCAGGAAGAAACTGTAGATGCTAGTTTAAAACCAAAGGTGGACACAAAAAGCTGGAGTAACTCAGTGGGATAGGCAGCCTCTCTGGATAGAAGGAATGGGTGACGTTTGAGGTCGAGACCCTTTGAGTATCCTTCTCTCCAGAGATGCTGCCTGTTCCCCTGAGTTACTCAAGCCTTTTGTGTCTATCTTCTGATTTATTTCCCTTCTCTGTACCGATGAGCTGGAGACACCGAGTTCTTACACAATCTCCCGTTCACACTAGTTATATATTATCCCACTTGCTCATCCACTCCCTAGTCACTGACGGCAATTTACAGAGGCCACTTAACAGAGCCACGTTCCCTCTTAACCCCACTTAATCGCACGTCTTTTAGGATGTGGAAGGAAACCGGAGCACCCGGAGGAAACTTATGCGGTCGCAGGGGAATGTGCACGCTTCACATAGACGGCACCCGTGGTCAGGATCGAACCCGTGATTCTGCCAGCTGCACCACTGTCCCTGGTAAAGTGTTCCAATATTTACATTGATTGCTGATAAATAAATGGCAAAAATTCCCCAAGTCTGTGACTTGAGAAGGATCCTGCAGGTGGTAGTGTTCCCATGTGTCTGCCATCATTATACTAAACCCATGACCTCCCTCCACCAAGGATGGAGTAGTAAAGATCTTGAGAGTATCAAAATTCATAATTTGTTGTATGTGCTAAACACAAAATGAATTCAGAGGAGCTGACCATCAGGACCAGAGTTTAATGCTTATAAATCACGCTAAATCTTGCATTTACAACAGAGGGCAATTCTTTTACAAACTAAGGAAATGTTCTAGGTGGATTCTGTCATTTTTCTAACCAATATTTTTCCTTCATATACCTTGACTTTTATTTATGCATTACTGATGTGAACAATAATTATTGCTTGAAGGCTTTTATTCTCCACAAATAGTTTGTCATGCAGCAAACTGTTCTGCAGGCTGCAACAATATGCAACGTTTGGGAGTCAGTCTCTGAGAACCTTTAAATAAACTACACACATACATTGCTCTTTGTCTCTCATATGTATTAGTCTGTGCACCTTGATTCAGGTGGAGAATTGAAGGTGCAGTATTGAATACAATGACGAAGATATCACCTGCAAAAAACTAATGAAAATAGAAAAGAAAAGTCTAGTAATTTGTGAAGTGAAAACAAGCCCAACACTGCAGTTCAGACCCAGACTAAAAATCATGATAATTTTGACAGCTTGAGGATTTAGTGCATTAATTTAGGATGCATAACTTTGTTGAAGTAAGGGGTAGGGGAGAAATACTGGGACTGAAGTTGCATGTAAACTGAAGAGGTTGGCTTGTTGGTAAAACCAAGATGAGTTATTTCTGGGACATTGACAAATTCACTTTGTTTAATATCAGATGAAATAACTGCAAGATGGAGGTCTCTCACTTTGGATTTCATAATCAGATCGGGAGAAATGATTAGCAATTGCTTATTTGTTCTAAAAAAAGGTTCATGGCATTAATTTTCAGCATGTTGCCCGATTGTACACTGCATGATAGGTTTTGTAGACTAACTGTTGAGCAGACAAGCTCAAGTTACATGTATGAATGAACTGCGGATGCTGGTTTATACTAGAGATAGGCACAAAATGTTGGAGTAACTCTGCTGGTCAGGCACCAATTCTGGAGAAAAGGAATAGGTGATGTTTCGGGTCGGAACCCTTCTTCAGACACTAATGCTCCAATTGGAATGAAAAATAGTTAATGCGTGGAAATGCAAGAAAGAATTTCAGCTGGTGTAGAAAGTCAGTGTACCAGCTAACTGCAAAGGTAATGGTGGGAACTTTAACATAGTGTCTGGGTCATCTGAGAATGAATGATAACATTTTAAGAAATAAATGTAGGAGTATGTCTGTTCCACCATGGTGTATGATCATGCCATATTTATCTTAATACATATATCTTTAACTAACCATATCTCGCGATATCCTTAAAATTCAAAAATCAGGATTCCCAGGAAACATTGTCAATGAGAACAATCCATCACAAATGTGTCAGTCCAATATTTTAATTGTGGAAAGCAAGGAAACGTGGCCTTTACATGCAAGAGTAAGCAAAGTAGAGCATTTAGGAGGATGTGCAATGTGGTGAATGCATTTGAACCAAAATATATACCAGAGGTATCTTTTAAAAAAAAAAAACAATTATATTAAAACTGAAATAAATATTAATGATCAAGTCATCCGTGAGGATATTGAGAAAGCTGCAGAATGTTTCATTTTTGAACTGGACACGAATGATCATTGTTTATAAAGTGCCATTAACAGGAAGAAAATTAAAGATGGGAACATATTCTGTCAAGACACTGAGGATGTTAAGGGCACAAGAAGTGTGGTTCCCAATAATTACGTAGTAAACAGCAATGCTTCCAATTAAAGTAGCAGATTATGAGAACAAACTATTCCTTCAGAAGAAATTAGCCAAGAGAATTGAGTTGGGAAAATGTGCTTGGCATGAAAATATTACAAACAGGTTTAAAATTCTGGAACATAATGATTATATGTTTATGGACTCATACAAGGATATTAAAGCATGCCAAGTCCATATACATATTATGCCAACTAAAAACACATATATGTTATAAGCCAAAATCTTTACAGTATGTACTGAAAGTATAGGTAGAAGAACAAAATGAAGCAATATTATTGCAAATGCAACAGACTGGTGACACCCATCAAGGCAGAAACGAATATTCAACTCTTTGGAGATTATCAAGTGAGATGAATGATAAATAATAACATCTGCCAAAGGGTTGTCTGCCACAGTAGCAAGAATAAAAGTATTTGCTAAATTGATCTGTCCCGAGTCTATGCCCAGCATAATGACAATGAAGAAATACAACATTACTTCACAATTAATGCCCACAAGCACAAAAGTGCAAAGAATTGCAGATGTTGCTGAGTCCATCACACAAACCAGGCTCCCCACCATTGATTCCATCTACACTTTACGCTGCCTTAGAAAAGCACCCAACATAATCAAAGACCTGCCCCACCCTGGTCATTCCTTTTTATTCCCATTCCTATCAGGCAAAAGATACAGAAGCTTAAAAGCACGCACCACCAGATTAATGTACAGCTTCTTCCCCCTGATATCTGATTTCTGAATGATTCTTACATACGGTAGGGTACTGTCTGATTCACCTCTACCCCATTGCGGGGATTGATCATTGTCTGTAGAACTGGTGCACTGCCATGATTGGAACTATATTCTGCATTCTATATCTTCTTCTTTGCTCTACCTATTGTACTTAAGTTTGACTTGATTATATTAATTGTCTAGTGGCATCCAATTTGATTGGATAGCATGCAAATAAACGCATTTCTCTCTACCTCAGTACATGTGACAATAATAAACTTAAACCTAGACCTACGCCAAAAATGGCGCCAAATATCCAGGGAACAATGAACAGGATACCGCAGAATGCACATGAGGGGAATTACGGCTTGTTTTTTGCCACACATAGTTTTCTGACAGAAGCCCTTTCAAGAAAGATGCCATAGTTTAGATCATTCCTGAAGATCAATGAAATAAAGCACCATTTCACTTCTCCAACCCACCCAGCTTCACTAGGGGATGTGGCAAGATCAGTTTTTGTGGTAAAAGAGGCATTGAAGAAAGATTGAGGAAGATCAAACAAACACCAACATAAGCATTGATTTTTCACATTTGTTCCAAGCCACAGAGCATTTTTTCAACTGGACCTGCTTCTGGTGGATATGATTATGAAGACCTGGGGTGGGGTTAAATTTCAATCAGTTTGAGTGGGAATTAAATGGTGAAGGAAAGGCTTTGCAAAGTCAGCAACAGTACAAGCCTGCACGGTGAAGAGGTGCAGACTTAGTGCATAGAGGATCCCTGGGTGGTCAGAGATAAGGAGATGGGATACCAAGGAAATAAAGGAGATGAATGGCTCCAGGGATTATTTTGTGAGGAATAATGAGAAATTCCAATAAATTCATAGAGATTTCAATCTTTGTTTGTGATAGTGAAGAAAACCATTCAGATTAAAGATCCAGGTTGTGTCTTGACCTAAGTGCTGTCTGTGTTTTGAGTTTATGCATTCCCCTTCTATGTGTGGGTTTCATCTGAGTGCTCTGATTTCCTCCTTCATCTGAAGAAAGGTCTCAACGCGAAACTTCACCCATTCCTTTTCTCCAGAGATGCTGCCCGTCCCTCTGAGTTACTCCAGATTTTTGTGTATGGCTTCAGATTGATTGGTTAATTGGCTATTGTAAATTGTTCATGATGTATTGGTGTGTTGATAGGAATGAGGAGAGAATATAAGTGGGATTAGACTAGGATAGTGTAAATGGGTGTCCGATGGTCATCTTGGACTCAATTGACTGAAGGGCTCATTAGCTTGTTGCGTGACTCCATGACTGTCCATAACGTTAAGGGCAACCTTATAATATCTGAGGAGAGACAAGGTGAAATTACATCAATTAGTCCAGGATGAATCTGTAAATTCAACCAAAGTAACACCGGGATCTTTGCAAAGATCACTCATAGCACAAAAGACAGTGACTTGGCTCAGTTTGCAAAGTTATAAGGTCATAAGGAACAGGAGTAGAATTAGGCCATTTGGTCCATCAAAACTACTCCGCCATTCACTCATTGCTGATCTTTCCCTCCCTCCTAACCCCATTCTCCTACCTTTTCCCCATAACCTCGGACACCTATACTAATCAAGAAGCTATCTATCTCTGCCTTAAAAATATCCACTGACTTGGCCTCCACAGCCTTCTGTGGCAAAGAATTCCACAGATTCAACACCCTCTGACCAAAGACATTTCTTCTCATCTCCTTCCTAAAAGAATGTCCTTTAATACTGAGGGTATGACCTCTAGTCCTAGACTCTCCCACTAGTGGAATCATCCTCTCCATATCAACTCTATCCAAGCCTTTTATTATTCTGTACGTGTCATATAGGTTTTGATATAAATTTTGTTGACATATTAATTTAGTTTAGCTTTTATTGTGGCAGAAATGAGGGGACGCCACAGTTAGCTTTGCATTATTAGCTGAACAAGTATTATTACTTTAAACGTGTTAGTTGTTTAAAGATTATTTCATCTTGTTCTCTCTGCTGCAGAAATCTGTACAAGAAGTTCCAGAGGCAATCTGTTCAGAACCTTTGTACATGTGCCTGGTTTGATCTTCTGTGTCTCATATGTATTTGTCTGTACACTTTGTAATGGACTCTTCATTAGAGCTTTGAAACTCACTGACCATATATACTTTACTAATTACAGGTTAACTAGTTATTCATCATCTACTCTTTATGGAGTATTGCTGTGTGAAAAATGAATGCCCCATTTGCAAAAGCCTTTGGAATTCACAATGATTTCAAATAATTCACCTCTTCCGAAATAAACCTAATTGCCCTTTACAAGAAGTCTCGGATATGATCTATTTTTAAACCTCAGGAAGACATCTGAGCTCTCTGGATAAATAATAGATATAAATTTCCATAACACAATACACAACATTGCAATAGCAACTGACCTGCTATTTATTCAAATGCATCAAATTTGCTTTCATGTGACTTACCAGAATATTCTGTGTATGAATCAAGCTTGAATGACAGAAGTACATTGAGTAAACATTACTGAATAATTGATGGTTTTGTTGAATTTGCTACTTACATTTAAAAGTCTTAGACATAGCTATGAAATATTAATAGACCACTCGACAGGCTTGAGAGTGACGGCAGGCTTCGAACTTGGGAATGTGGATAGAAAGACCATGTCCAAAGATAGGCAACCTTTGGTATTTGTATTAAATGTACAATCTCACTGTCCAGTCAAATGTACAGTCTCTCAGCTTCAAGGACGACTGTGTTCACTCTTATGCCGTGAACTGCAGATTACTGATGAAGCCAACTAAAGAATGGCTGTAAGTTGGGCAGGAGATGAGGAGATGTTTGAGGGACTGGCATATGTGTAGTTTAAGAGGTTATGTGCTCCCTCCACTGTTTATATTGAGTTTATCAAATGGGGGGCAACATTTCTAATGCCATCTCAAAGCTTTCATCTACACATTAAGAAGTGGGGATGGACCAGTGATTCTCAGGAGTTGGGGGGAATATTGATGCCAAGCTGGAAGAGAACATTCATTTTGAGAATGTTAAATGTAATGCCCATTTTCTTTTGTGCTTCATGGAACACGTCAATGATGACAGTCTTGGTATTGCTATTGTTCCTGGTTAATTAATGTCAAATGCATTAAGGTACAGTGATCAATTTTGTTTTGTGTGCTATCCCGGCAAATCATACCATGCATGAGTACATCAGCTAGTGTAAAAGTACAGAATATTGTGTTATAACTCTAAGGAACTTGCAAATTGAAAAAAATGCAAGGGCCACAACGAGATAGATTGGAAGATAAGGAATTCAGCTTAAGCATATGAAAGGCCCCTTTAAGAGTCTGATAGCAGGGATATTCTTGAATCTGGTGGTATGTGCCTTCAAGCTTATGTACCTTCTGCTCGACTTGTGAGTGAAGACCCTGGGAAAAAATCGAAACTCATTTATTTTTTAAAGAAATATTACAGTTGAGTGGGAAATCCATCAGCTGTTGCTCATAGATGCCACACCAGAACATCATGGTTTTCCAGGGACTTTGGCAAAAACAAATTTGAGGCTGGCACTCCAGCCGTCAGCAGTGCCATTACTAGGACAAGATGTCAAATCAAAGCCATTTTGGGAGGTGCACATAATTACACAGTTTTATTTTAGAAAAGAGCACTTAAATTCTCTCCAGTGTTCTGATCAATATTTAAAATCTTCCGAACATGTCTGGCTGGAACTTCAAAAAATTCATGTTAATAGGTGATAGGAGCAGAAATTGGCATCAGTCTACTCTGTCATTCAATCACGGCCAACTTACCTTTCCCTTTCAACCCCATTCTCCTGCCTTCTCCCCATAACCCCTGACACCCATACTTATCAAGAATCTATCTATCTCTGCGTTAAAAATATCCATTCAGTTGGCGCCCAGAACCTTCTGTGGCAATGAATTCCACAGATTTGCCACCCTCTGATTACATAAATTCCTCTTTATCTCCTTCTTAAAGGAATGTCCTTTAATTCTGAGGTAATGACCTCTGGCCACATCCTCTCCCCATCCACTCTATCCAGGCCTTTCACTATTTGGTAAGTTTGAATGGGGTCCCCCTCATCCTTCTCAACTCCAGTGAGTAGAGGCCCAGTGCCGTCAAATGCTCATCATATGTTAACCCACCTTGCCATTATAACTTCCCATAGTGAACACCCAGCACTGTCCCCGTTAGGGTCATGAAGTTTAGGAATCCCTCAGAAATGCTGACGTCTTGAACTACTACTTATTGTTCATTGGCGTTCTGAGCATCATTCTCCAACATCAGACTTTTCTTGCATCCCCAGCACCTCAGCATGAAAATACTGTAATTCCCCAGAACCTACATTAAAGCAGCTGACAACTAAACTTGCACCATGTTATATCTGGCACAGTAATAGAAACATAAAAACATAGAAAATAGGTGCAGGAGTAGGCCATTCAGCCCTTCGAGCCTGCACTGCCATTCAATTTGATCATGGCTGATCATCCAACTCAGTATCCTGTACCTGCCTTCTCTCCATACCCCTTGATCATTTTAGCCACAAGGGCCACATCTAACTCCCTCTTAAATATAGCCAATGAACTGGCCTCAACTACCTTCTTTGGCAGAGAGTTCCAGAGATCCACCACTCTCTGTGTGAATTTTTTTTTCTCATCTCCGTCCTAAAGGATTTCCCCTTGATCCCTAAACTGTGACCCCTTAGCCTGGACTTCCCCAACATCGGGAACAATCTTGCTGCATCTAGCCTGTCCAACCCCTTAAGAATTTTGTAAGTTTCCATAAGATCCCCCCTCAATCTTCTAAATTCTAGCGAGTACAAGCCGAGTCTATCCAGTCTTTCTTCATATGAAAGTCTTGACATCCCAGGAATCAGTCTGGTGAACCTTCTCTGTACTCCCTCTATGGCAAAAATGTCTTTCCTCAGATTTGGAGACCAAATTGTACGCAATACTCCAGGTGTGGTCTCACCAGCACCCTGTACAACTGCAGTAGAACCTCCCTGCTCCTATACTCAAATCCTTTTGCTATGAATGCTAACATACAATTTGCTTTCTAATAGGACAATGCATTCCATTAGAGAGAACTCACTGTGCAAAACAATGGAAAATCAAATTAATTAAGCTATTTTTAATTAAATTAATTAATTGGCTTTAATTGATTCATTGTTTTTCAATAGTATTGAATGTTTCTAAAGGCAAGGGATTTTAAGAAGTATTCAAAGTCCTCAGCAGATTAGACAAACCAATTAGCCCCTGGGGCTTGACAGAGTGCAGCAAAAAAATTGTTTTACCAACTATTTTGTAAGTTGTGAGGGGTTGGTTCTGCTCCCCTCTGTATCAGCATAACATTGTGCAAGACCAAAGACAGACACAAAAAGCTGGAGTAACTCAGCGGGTCAGACAGCATCTCTGGTGAAAAGGAATAGGTGATGTTTTGGGTCAAGACCCTTATTCAGTCTCGACCCAAAACATCACCTATTACTTTTCTCTAGAGATGCTGTGCATCAACTAGGATCCCCAGAATCCTAGTTAATTTTAATCCTTTAATCAACATCATGAAAACAAATTGCCTGGTAATTAACAATTTACATTGCTCAAGCTGGTCAGATTTCAAGAAGTCACTGACTGTAAAGTGTTTAGAACATACCTCTTGCTGTGTAAGGAGGTATGTAAATGCAGGTCTTCCTTTTTCATTAAAGACATCTTGAGGCATAAGAAGATTTTTAATACAAAAGTCAGTATTGACAGAATTGTGCCAAACATGCCTGGCCAGGATTGATTTGTCACTGTACATATTGTATTGAAGTAGATCCAGGATATTTGAATGCTAATTCAGCAAAATTATGGTAGCGTTCTTGCCAACCATCCCCTCTGGATAATCCTAGGATTTCAGTGGAGAGTGACTTTCCACCATGTGTTAGACTGCCAATATTTTACGTGACAGCAATAGAACATGATGAGCCTTCAATTCAAGAAAGCGAAGGACTGCTTGCACCGATTACCGTGGCCAAACACAACCTCCACAACCGAAGAAAATCATGGCTGGCAATGGAAATAGGGAGACAACTTCATCTATAAGTTGCAAGAAATAAAGGAGAGCAGCTGGAAAAACTCAATGGAAGAGGCAGCATTTGTGGAGGGAAATTGTGGAGGCTTTCGAAATTTCAGGTCGAGATCCTTCAACTGGACTGAAAGAAGAGAGGAGAAACAGCCTGGTTAGAGGTAGAGGGAGAAGTGGGGCAAGAACAAGCAGGTGGATGCTAGTGAGTGGCGGCAGCACGGTGGCGCAGTGGTAGAATTGCTGCCTTACAGCGCCAGGGACCCAGGTTCGAACCTGACTACGGACGCTGTCTGTATGTAGTTTGTAAGTTCTCCCCGTGACCGTGGGGATTTTCTCCGGGTGCTCCAGTTTCCTCCCACATTCCAAAGACATACAGGTTTGTAGGTTAATTGGCTTGGTACACAGTAAGTGTAAATTGTCCCTAGTGTGCGTAGGGTACTGTTAATGTGCAAGGATCGTTGGTCGGTGCAGACTCGGTGGGCGAAGGGCCAGTTTTCACGCTGTATCTCTAAACTAAACTAAATTAAACTAAAAAGGTGTGGGTGTCAGGTAGGGGAGGGAAGGGTGGAGATAGCAACAGAGGCCGGGAGGTGATAAGAGAAGATCCAGATGCTGCAGATTTCTGGAACCTGATGGGAAAGGAAGGTGGAGATGGAACCGAATGAGCAGTGGTGACAGAAGGGAACCACGGAGAGAACGGAGCAAAGAGGATCCAATAGGAAGAGTGTGTGGAGTGGGGAGGAGGGGTGGGGGATGGGAAGAAGATACAGGGTAACAGGAGGCGAGTAGTTAAGGTGGGATGTGAAAGAGAGCCAGTGTAGATAGAAGGACAGAGAATAGAGAGAATAGAATAGAGGAGGCATTTGTTACTGTACCTGAAATTGGTGAATTCAATGTGCATGCCATCATAGACTGCGCACTCCAGGTTCCAGCATCTGCAGTCTCTTGTGCCTTAATCAATCTGTATTTTGCATTTTATTTTTTAATATTTACATTCAGAAGAAAATAGAGAACATCATGTACTTTCATAAAATTCTTGGGAGCTGAACAGTTTTAGGTCTGAATTAACAAATCAAATGCAAGGCTCAGTAGAAAGTCTCTTAATTGAAGTTGTACATTAAGTGTTTTCTTTACTTTTGCCCTCAAATTGAATGTTGTACTAAATGATCTCGTCACTTACCTAACTACAAAATAGAAACAAACAGTTGAGGAAAATCAGAATCATTACCTTGGATTCTATAATCTTGACTAAATCATTCAAGTGATTAGCAAGAACAAAGGTTGATATTGTTAATATCAATCCTTCGCTTTCAAGCATTGTTAAAGTACCTGATATGGAAAAATAAATAAAGAATATTATCGACTTTCCAGTATCAACTCGGGCTCCAGGCTCTTTATTCACGAGTGACAAGAGATAAGTTTAAAGCTAATATATTTCCATGCAAGATTAATGCTTAGCACAGTGAGCCAGTTACCAAAGGAAGGCGTAAATGTGTGGGGCAGAATCTGCTGGTAACTTCCCAGTTCTTTGTGTGTTTAGTGCTGGAATACTTGTGAACAATTTGAGCACAGAACAAAAAGTTTGCACCGGCCAGCCATCCACGCTAATTAACAATATCCTACACACACTAGTGACAATTTTACATTTATACCAAGCTATTTAACCTACAAACAGGTACGTCTTTGGAGTGTGGGAGAAAACCAATGTCCTCGGAGAACACCCATGCGGTCATGGGGAGAATGTCCAAACTGCATACAGACAGCACCCGTAGTCAGGATCAAACCCGGGTCTCTGGCGCCGTAAGCAGCAACTCTAACACTGTGTCACTGTGCCATTTCTCATGCTAGAAACTAGCAGTGATGTTGAGTAAATTCTGCTAGGCTGGAGCTTCTATTTCAAAAAACCTCAATTGTTTCTGATATAAACAAGCGACAAATATTGGCAATGGTGTCTGTCAAAAAGTGAAGTGGACAATATGACAGCGACACTTTGGGAACCTGAGGAGATATTTGTCCACAGCTGATTCCTACTTATCAAAAGATCCCATAAAAAACGCCATCGTCTTTTTTCAGGACTGTAATCCAAATATCGGCCAAACAAATTGTAAGAGAAAAATTGTGTAGTTTAGCATCAAACAGAATTCTGCGAAGACCACACAGATTGTCAAAAATGATATTTCTTCAAAACCCATTAAATTCTGCTTTGTAGGTCCTGAAACACTGGATTGACAGCCATGAAAAATATTAAGTATTCTTCACAGTCATGTTTCCTTGTTCAACAATCTGTTGCAGATTTGACACATATAGATATTAGGTTAGCATGATAAGGAGTTAGATATTTAATACTGAAGAAAATGTGATGTGTCTGACGTATCCTGATCAGACCTTCTGAACAGAGCTTTAACTATTTCTACATTTAAAATAACACTATTTGTCAGCTGACTGGTAAATTCATCTTATTTGGCCTGTGATTTGTTTAGATGTCAAGTGAAAAGTTAACCATAATATGGAAGAATATCGCTATGTGCTAAGAGTAATGAAATCTTAGTATATTTTACTAAGAACTGGTTAATAATTATATCATGCATGAACTCACAAAATGTTCCCAGACTTTAATAATTAAAAACACACAAAAAGATAACCAGGATCCAATGCTCTGGGTCAGGAAGTAAAGATAGCTCTAAAGATGACTTCTACAACTAGTTTTCCTCCAACTTGTTTTCTACTAAGGTCAATGATCATTATCACCCAGAAATAAGTTTGATTTCGACCTCTGCTGCCAACTTGCAACATTCACTAATCACGCAATAAGAGATTAGATAAAAACAAAGCAAACAATATGATTCCTCTTGTCTCTTTAACATGCAGTAGGATGCAATGTTTTCCATTTTCTACAAGTTTGCAGTGGTGCAAGAGACAACAGATGCTGTAAACTGGAGCAAATGCAAATTGATGGATGTTCTCAGCTGGCCATGCAGCAGCGGTGGAGGCCAAAGGAGAGTCAACGTTTTGGATCAAGACTGCACTGATGCATTAGTCTTGAAACATCCTGATGCATTGGTCTTTATCTGAAACTTCGACTATCTCCTTGCCTTCACAAATGTTGCCTGATCCTCTGAGTTTCTCCAGCAATTTGTTTTTCTTCCAATCATTCATAAACGCTTTTCATTTCGAAGCCAGACACAAAAAGCTGGGGCAACTCAACGGGTCAGGCATCTCTGGAGAAAAGGAATAGGTGACGTTTCGGGTCGAGAACCTTCTTCAGACTGATAGTCAGGGGTACGTGAAACAAGAGCTATAGGACAAATTAATGGAGGTTATGTAAAAAGCAATGATAATCAAGGAAAGATGGAGCCCACAAAGTTCCATTGTTGGCTGTGGGATAGATGATAATGAGATATACAGACACTGAAACTCAACAGGACAACAGTGAAACTAGTACAATGACTAGGGTGGGGAAGGGACGGAGAGAGAGGGGATGCAATGTTTACTTGAAGTTAGAGAAATCAATATTCTTACTCTATGCTATTCATTTCATTGGTCCATCTTGACAAATGTGATCTTCTCAATGTGAAGTTTGCTTTAACTAGTACCAACAATGAAAGGGAGAAGTGTCTTTGGTTGCTGCTGTTAAATAGGTGCTGATAGCCAGTTGCTGATTGATGCCCATGGAAATGGATGTGTAGAGATGTGTAATGCCAGTAGCCTCACACCTGTTTAGCCCCAGTGACTTGTTTAGCTCCGCTTACAACCACAGACCAATGGTGAAGGGTAGGTTCGATTTCAACACCCAGATTTCCAGACAATACACCTTTTGTGAAGGGACATTTGAGGTTCAGAAACTCATTTTGGTTTTATGGGCAATGTGTAAAATGCAATAATGCGTATATTACACACGCAGCCTTCTAAATCTAATTTCATTAATTTTTATGAAAAGTTGGTTAATGAATGTCATTCCTGAAAATGTTTTACTCCGGATATTAAAAATGACAAACAAGAGGATAATTTTTTTATCCTATGCTATCTTTCTATTCATTTAACACGAGGAAATTGGTCAGAGCATTTGAAACCACCACCGTAGTCCAAACACAGATTATGACACACAAGTATTAGAAAAATAATGTATCTTCAATTTATGAATTTAGCATTCCAGGAAAGTAAACTGGTTAAACATTCAATAAATGTTTGTTCAAAAAATTAAGCTTGGGTTCTGCACGTTTTATTACATTTGGTAATAAGATCCGAAGAGAGTCTTTGAAAATAGGACAACATGAAACAAAGAGCAGCTATTCATGATGAGTGCTTATTATTTTCATGAGTTCTCTTTCATCTTAACCTGTCCCCTCTGAACATGATATGCAGGTGCACAGGCACAACTGGCAACAGAACCTGTCTGGTGGAAAAACACTCAAGCACATAAACAGAACATCAGGGAAAATAATCCCAATATTGTTGTGATCAGAAGGAGGCCTTGGATAGATGTGATTATAGCAGCTGAAACTGTGACATACTGGACATTTACCAGAAATAACACACCATAGGGGGGAGAGTGAGAGCACAAAGTGCTAGATCAACTCAGCAGGTCAGGTAGCATCTCTGGAGAACATCGATAGGTGACGTTTCAGGTATGACTCTTCTTCGGACTTATTTTGGGGGGGGAGGTAGAAAGACTCTCTCTCTCACTCTCACTCTCACTCTCACTCTCGCTCTCGCTCTCTCTCTCTCCCCCTCTCTCTCCCCCTTTTTTTTCTTTTCAAAAACTTTAATCGACACAAACATACGATACAACACATCAAATAATAAACAAAAATTACACTAGATCAAGTATCATTATAATACAACAGTGCATTAGTTGTTTACAATACTCTCAATCCCACGCGGTGACCAGCGCCCACGGAAGGCCACCAGAGTCCCCGTGAACATTGCATGTTCGCTCTCCATGGACACACGTGCACGGACGTAGGCCCGAAAGAGGGGCAGGCAGCCAACTACTCTCTCCCCCTCTCTCCCCCTCTCTCCCCCTTGCTCCCTCTTCCAATCAACCTGAAGAAGGATACCAACCCAAAATGTCACCTATAGAGATGCTGCCTGACTTACTGAGTTACTCAAGCACCTCGTGTCCTTTTGTGTAAACCAGTATCTGCGGTTCCTTGTCTCTACGTAGGAGAGAGAGAGAGCAAGTACGCAGAGCAGTATTTTGGGCAACATAACTTGCATGCTCACAATGGCCTGATTTCCTTTTCAATAACAATTTAAACAAATGTGAAACAAATATTTACCATATATATTTCAAGCAAAATAATGTCATTATTGAACATATTTTCAATTAAACCAGAAATATTAAGCAAAGATCTTATTGCATTTATTTCTGTTACTACTAATTGAAGACCAGATGAAATGCTCAGCATTTCACTCCACCAATGCTGTGTGGAAGAATCTGCATTAGATATCTGGCAAACCAAGAACAAAATATATTCTAAACATACATGTGTAGGAAGGAACTGCAGATGCTGGTTTACATTGAAACATATTCCAAACATACTTGTCTGTCAACAAAGGATTTGATTCAGATGTAGGAATGACCAGCAGTTGTGTCAGAAAAGTGGGGCTTTAAAATAGGTTTTTGTTTTAACAATACCGTTATTACAGTGGTGCATTTCCTCCAACTCAGGACTGAATTTATAAATCAGAACAATTGGCAAGTTGCCACCCTTAGATTTGTGCACATCCCAGTTGGGCCTATGACAGTCAACCCTCGTTCCTCCCAACTTTCACAAGTTCACAAGTTATAGGAGTAGAATTAGGCCATTCGGCCCATCAAGTCCACTCCACCATTCAATCATGGCTGATTTCTGCCTCCTAATCCCATTTTCCTGCCTTCTCCCCATAACCCTTGACACCCGTTCTAATCAAGAATTTGTCTATCTCTGCCTTAAAAATATGCACTGGCTTGGCATCCACAGCCCTCCGTGGCAATGAGTTCCACAGATGATCTACCCACTGACTAAAAAAGTTCCTCCTCACCTCTTTTAATTCTGAGGCTATGAGCTCTGGTTCTGGACTTTCCCACCAGTGGAAACATCCTTTGCGCATCCACTCTATTTACCCCTTTCATTATTCGGGAAGTTTCAATGAGGTCCCCCCTCAAAGTTTGTCCTCGTTGTTGATGTGTGGAATATCCACTCAGTAACACCTGAGCCCCGGGCACTCTGAAGCCCTGTGAGTAGGACATTATTACAGCCTCACGACTATGATGGGCTACAACTCTCCTTAGGCTTAAATTGACACAACTTTGAAATCTTCAAAGGCACGCTAATAAAGAAAACATAATTGTATAATTAACTTTGTAAATAATTAAGCACTTAGTCTAGCTACATCCAAGGTCCCTAACCAACATAATGGCAGTCAGGATTCAAACAGCCTCAGATATATTTTTTTCCCAATTTTATAATGGCCAAATATCTTGATCTAGGGATGATTAGTTGGATTTTCAGTCTGGTTTTGAAAAAGAGTACTATTGGGCATTGATATTGGTACTGATTTATTATTGGTCTGTATAATGAGATACGGTGAAAAGATTTGTTTGAGTGCTATCTAGTCAAATAATATAATTCATGAATACAATCAAACCATTCACAAATACAATGAGAAAAATACCACGGCGCAGAATATGATGTTACAGTATAATTGCAATACAGTTACAGAGAAAATGTAGATATTTTAAAAAAGTGCAAGATCTGCAATGTAATTAGTTAGAAGATTTGGGCTACACCCTAACTTGTGGGAGGACAACAGCAGGGAAGAAATTATTGCTATAACTGGTAATACATGTTTTCAAGCTTATTTATCTTCGGTCTGATGGGAGAAGAGGGAATGACTGATGTGAAAATGGTCCTTCATTATTATGGCTGCTTTCCCGAGACAGTGCAAAGTATAAATAGAGTCGATGGGGAAGAGGCTAGTATGTGTATATGTATTGGACTTGGCTACATCCACAACTCTCTACAATTCCATGCTGTCTATTCATATAATTCTCAGCAGGAGATTTTCTCCATACAAAAGCTCCAGAATTATAACTGGGTCATGGCTTTTCAAGAAACTCATTCACCTCAGTGAGTGGATGTGGAGAAGTTGTTTCCATTAGCGGAAGAGTCTAGAACCAGAGTTCATAGCCTCAGAATTAAAGTACATTTCTTTAGGAAGGAGATTACTGTGAATTTCTTTAGTCAGAGGGTGGTGAATGTGTAAAAAGCTGTGCAGGCCAAATCAATGGATAATATTAAGGCAGAGATAGTTAGATCCCTAATTAGTATGGGTGTCAGGGGTATGGGGAGAAGACAGAAGAATGGGGATAGGAGGGTGAGATAGATCATCCATGATTGAATGGCGGAGTAGACCTGATGAACTGAATAGCCTAAATCTGCTCCTATGAAACTCATTGGAAGGATGATGGTGTTCAAAGTTCTGTCCACATGCCAGGATCAGCCCTTTTAAGCGTGGCCTCAATTCCTGGTAAACATGCTAACTGGCCCTCCAGGTCCGCGGCACGTCACACTAGAGTTGGATCCACAGCCACTTAATATACTTACAGTAATTGATGGGTTTTCTACTGGCTTTCCATCACTTGAAATCTATGTTGGATACTCATGACCTCCACTCACAGTGGGCAAATAGTAATTACGTGAGTCAATGCAAAATAAACATTGGTACAAAAGTGAAACAGTGTTAATCAGGATTCTCCTGTTACTAACTGTAATTAATAAGGACCAGGAAATCTATTTAGCAATTCAAAATCAAAAATCATGTTCTGTGTGATGTTTGAATAATCTTTCTTTACTGGCTGAATGAAAATGAACTTGCATTACATCAAATGACTTAAAATTCTTTAAAATTGCTTATTTTGTACATTAATTCGGATTTTAGAATAGTCTTTGGATATTAATGTTTAATTTACTTTATATGCAAAGATAATCTAAGAATGCTTGTCCAACATTTTCATGCATATATTAAACTGACAGATTTTTAAAACTTAAAGCTTGCTTTTTTTAAATTTGATATTTTACTGCATGATTTTAATAATAATTATTGCGATCTATTTAAAATTCAGGATTATCCCTTTGTGCTACCATGCATTGTTTATGAGACCCATATTGTCTTTCCGCACAGCTCACAAAACCAAAAACACAGAACCAGCCACATGACAAGACATTCCATCACCAAGACATCCTCCTTGACATTGGTCTTAAAAACAACCAGTTCCACAGATGATCTACCCTCTGACTAAAGAAGTTCTTCCTCACCTCCTTTAATTCTGAGGCTATGACCTCTTGTTCTGGACTCTCCCACCAGTGGAAACATCATTTCAACATCCACTCTATCCTCCTTTTCATTATTCTGGAAGTTTCAATGAGGTCCCCCCTCAACTTTTGTTAAAGCTAAAAGAAATAAGGACTTATATGACTTTCAACTACCAAGAAAAGCAAGTTCAAAGCTCCATCCTCACTTCTTAATAAGAATGAGCCTGTGTATTTTTAATGAAATAATTATTAGTTGAACCTCCGTCTGGACCTGGAATGTTAACTCAATGATAAAGGCCAACCGGGTATTTCACACTTGCAACATTATTGTCTTTAAGTCATTGAATAAAGGAGTGCACTGTTCTCAAGTAACGCCGTGCATTTACATACACCCTTTCTCATTCTTAGGATGCCCTAAGGTATCTAAAGCTATTTTTGGAAGACTACAACTTAGCAAAGTCCCAAAAGGACCAATGTGGCCAACCTGATTTAGTGATATTAGCCATTTAATGCTTTGGTTTGTGTGCATCCAAAAGGCAATAAACTCTTACTTGACAGGTAGCGGCATAGATGTATCCTAAAGAAAAGTGCAATAGGCATTATGTAGTGTGTCAGTGATCGTTTTGACCATGCCCAGACCACCATGTCCAGTTGCAACTGAGAGGCAAGACATTGAGAACTTCACAAACTGAAATACAATAGGACATACGTTAGATTACAAGAAATAGAAAGCTAGTTAGACGATAAACACAAAATGCTGGAGTAACTCAGCGGGGACAGGCAGCATCTCTGGAGAGAAGGAATTGGTGAGGTTTCGGGTCAAGACCCGTCTTCAGACATGATTAAGGCCTGGGGCTGGAACAGATAGTGATTGGTGGCAGGAATTCAACAACTTATGGAGGATTTCAAGGAGGTTCAGAAAGATTGGGATCTTCATCAGGGAATTTGGGGTCTGGGCCATTGGTTTTGAAGTGGGGTTCGAAGGGATTTTGGACAATTGTATGGTACATGAGATCAATCAGTGAGGGATGTAGACTTGATCAAATAAAAGGGATGATAGGGACAAAGTAGAGAGGGTAATTGACCAGACTTAAATAATTTGGGTGCCCAGCGAGAGCAGCATTGGTAAAACCTTGTCGTTCATTGATCCTTGGAACGGGATTCTTGGAGCAACGCACAAAATCTCCCCAGCAATTCATCTGAAAGACCACCATTTGGTGCTTTAGTCGTTGAAATCATGCAAGATACACAACTTAATAAGGCCTGTCATTTCTGCAGAACAAGTAGGTGAACAGTCATGCTGCTATTAGAATGTTGCAATATTGCAGACGTCATCTTAGAGAACTTTATACTGGGGTCATGTTTCCGGTGCTATTTCCACACCAAATCACATATTTATCAAGAAACCCAGAAATGAAGGCAAAATTACTCTGTTCAGTTTTACCATTTTCAATTGAATTATTATTTCCAACTTTATAAGAAGGGATTTCAAGCCATCTCTCTTGGTATTAGATACTTACTTCTGCCCAGGTACATTTGCACAAATTCTGTGCTGAAGTTTACCCCGGTGCTTATAGTGGTCTTGCTTTCAAAGTGAATGTTAAACTCTGGTCCCATCTGCTTTTCGGTTGGATGTAAATTATCATTAAGTATTATTTTGAAGGGAAATGCTGGCATTTTCCCAAGCTCTGGTCAACAATTATCCCTCAGGTAACATCACTGAAACAGATTATCTACTTATTCTCACCTTTGTTGTTTGTGGAAATTTCCTCTGTGTATATTGGTTGCTACACTTCCAAATACTGACTAAACTTCAAAAGTGATCCATTGGCTGTAAGCCAAGTTAGGGTTTGCATAAAAGTAAACTTTATTTCTCTAAATTGTCTCTGAAATAGCACTTGAACATTGTGTTAAATATGAAGATCCAGATTGGAAATTTAGATCTGTATTTCTACGAAGTTCTGGACAAGTGATTACTTTTGTGATCACATCACATATGAGTTACTACAAGAATATTAAAAAAAATAGAAAACTAAACTATGCAGACCTTTAAGTCCACACAGTGATTTAATGAAATCACAACTGATCTTTTACTTCAATGCTACTTATCTGCACTAACCCTGTAACACTTTATTCCTTTTGCATTCAAAAGATGTATTGATCTTTACTTGATTTACTCAGAACTGATGCTTCACAGCCCAACTGGAAAGAGAATTCCAAAAGATTCGCTACGCAGGATGGAAAATATTCTTCTCATCTCAGTCCTATATGTGCAAACAAAATAAATTTTGACTTATTATCCAGTGAGGGAATAACGTTTATCCCAATTGACAACATGTAAAATATATACTATAGTTTATGCAGCGGAATGAACGGGTTCCAATTGCAAACTAATCAATGTGGAACCCAGTCAAACGTCATTCTCTTTCAAGCCCTTAGCTCCGATGCAAAACTCAGTTCACATTCACTCATGTTGTGGACTTGGTCCAAGCACAGTATGTAAGTATTAGACTAATCAGTATGTACTGATTAGTACGGGTATCAGGGGCTATGGGGAGAAGGCAGGGGCTAGGGGAGAGAGATAGGCAGGATTGAATGGGGTTAGGATGAGCCGATTGGTATACATAGATCAACCATGCATGATATATTTGGTCAATCTAGTATTAATTTGATGGGCTAAGAGTTCGGCGATTGGTATACAGTAATTCCATCGTTGTGTCCTATAACACTTCACCCACCTTTGCCTGTAATGAATTAGACCACACACCGCGACGCCCTGTCAAAGCATAATATATTTTCGTTGTCATTATACTAACCACAATGACATTAAATTGAATCATTTCATTTCATCCATTAAAGTGTCAGTTTTAATCTGCACGTGATATCACACGAAAAATTCAAACTACTTTTACAAAAATATACTGTAAACCTTGACCTAAATACAAATTTTGGAAAGCAGCCACATTTTATAAGAACTTGTTTAGGGCTACAATATTTGCGAGTTATTTTCTTGCTTGTGCTACGTGAAAGGTTCTGCATAAATTTGCCATTGTCAATGCCAGCAACAACACTGATATCTGCTCGAAGATAGACACAAAATGCTGGAGTTACTAAGCCGGACAGGCAGCATCTCTGAAGAGAAGGAATGGGTGACGTTTCGGGTCGAGACCCATTCCTTCTCTCCAGAGATGCTGCTTGTCCCGCTGAGTTACTCCAACATTTTGTGTCTGTCTTCGATTAAAACCGGCATCTGCAGTTCTTTCCTACACTTGATATCTGCACGTGTCTTTACAACTGCATTTTTAATTTAAAGGCAATATGTGCATATGCTGGAAATCAGAAAAACATCTGAAATACACAGCAGGTCAAGGAACATCAGCAGAGCAAAAAATTGAGTAATCATTTTAACTCATTAACCAATTATATCATCCACAAGAAATGTTAATTCTGTTTCTTCCTCCACTGATGCTGCTTGAATTACTAACTGTCCCAGCATTTGAAATGTGAACCCAAAGTGAATTCTTACATCATTTTGGCAAATTAGAAGTGCTGAAAAGTGAATAATTAAAAATGTATTGTGGGAAGACACAAAATGCTGGAGTAACTCAGCAGGTCAAGCAGCATCTCTGGAGAGAAGTAATGGGTGATGTTTTGGGTCAAAACCCTTTTTCAGACTGAAGGGTCTCGACCCGAAACGTCACCCATTCCTTCTCTCCAGAGATGCTGCCTGTCACTCTGAGTTACTCCAGCTTTTTGTGTCTATCTACGGTTTAAACCAGCATCTGCTGTTCCTTCTTAAACATGGATAGGTGATGCTTCACCGAAAGATGACCCAGGCATCCTGGATCAAGAGGTGACGCTGATGTACCCAGAAAAGTGTAATTTACCATGTGAATCAATAATGAATTAAATCACCTAAATTACAAATGGAAAGGATATAATCAAGGAATTCCTCAAGCAGGAAGTCCTGGACTAGTTTGGACAATAAGTGAGATGACTTCCTCAGCCCAGGGTCAGTGAGGACAAAGCAGAGGTACAGACACACCCCCTATCACACAGCCTTCATTGCCAAGTGTAACTCCCCTCAGTCGCCAATTCTCAATGTCACCTAAGGAAGTATAGGAAGGAACTGCGGATGCTGGTTTATACCGAGGATAGACCAACATTCTGGAGTAACTCAGCGAGTCAGGCAGCATCTCCAGAGAAAATAAATTGGTAACATTTCGGGTCGAGACCCATCTTCAGACAGAAGAAAGATCTCGACTCGAATCATCACCATTCCTTTTCTCTAGACATGTTGACAACTGCAGGAATTGCCAAGCAACATCATTAACTGGTATAAAATGTTTTAAAAAGAGATAGAAAGTGTTAATGAAATTCGCTTCAAAGACCCCACATCCACCTCTCCTCCTACTCAAAAAGATTGACTTTTGCAAATTACTGAAATAAAAAAAAAACAGTATTACATTTCTGCAATTTTGCCATTCAATCTGCAACTCAGTGGCAGTTCTTTGAAGTTCATGCATTTTAAGTTGGGGCTGCTCATTGCTCTTTTAAAGTTGTAGTGTAAAGACTATTAAACATTCCAACGGTGACGTCTCAATCCCTTCAAAATTAGAGCAGGTTGTTTCTATGTATTATCAACCATGCTTGAGATATAGCCTGCAACGATCAACTTTGCTGATAGAAATGTCTCTATGAATGATAAATATTTGTACATTAACAGGAAAATATTCGGGTTAGAGAGCTGAGGTGAATGAAGGTGTGAAAATACTATTAATCTGGCGTCAATTTCTAAGCACGGCCTGAGGGAACATGGTGCAAATCCTCTAAGAGTATTGCTGTGCACAACTTTAGGCTGTGCACGCCATACGCAAGAAGAAGATGGATCTCGCTCTTCATCTCTTTGTTGTATATGTGAACTTGTTGATTGCAACATAGCCACTGAGGTTATCTATATGAGATTAAATCCTCACCTTCAAAACTGTTGAAGTGGTCTGAGATCTCTGAGAAATGTATCAATTTGGTAATTTAAAAAAATCAAAGCGTTAATGAAAAGCAGAATTAAAAAAACACACCATTGCTTAGCATTTTGTTTTAGTCATAATGGTTGGAGTTAAGTGGGCCAAGGCACTTTCTGGAATGCAAACACTTTTGACCTGTTTGTGCAGGTTCAAAGTCCAATTGAAAATACATTTTGCCTGGTTATAGTTCTCCCTTTATTACACAGTCTCAATCTCTTCACAAATCATTAAAACAACTCTGGGGATTGTATGTATTCATTCACAGATTGTGAGCATTGCTGGAATTAATTGTTCATCCTTAGTTGCTCTTGAAATGCCTCTGCCATTTTACTTTTCTTCAATGCGGCAGAAACTTTCTGATCTCTTTACTCTGTGGGAATGGGTTTAGTTTGCCAGTCTGTACTAAAAGCTTATACAAGAAAGCTTCATTTACTGCATTGCTCTAGCTACAAGTTAGAATAGTATATGAACTGGAAGGTTAGAGGCACTGGGGCTCCCCTGATGCGTCAAGGTCACCGACGTCTCAGGTTTGGGAGGTTAGTTGGTGAGTTGCTGCAGTTTGCTTTGTAGCTGGCACACATTGAGCTGAGCCACTGTCTACCACTGGTGAAAACAGTAAGTGCTCAGGCTGATTTATGGAGTACTAAACCTAGTGGGTTGCTGTATCCTGGAGGTTTTCGAGCTTACTTATTGCTGGTGAAAGATCCATCACGCTCCCGACTCATGGCAGTAGAATGGCTTTGGGGAATCAGGAAGTCATTTTCTAAAACATATCCAAGCCTCTCAGCTTATGTAACATTACAGTTTGTTCAGATACATTTCTTATCTACCATGACGATATGATACGATACGACACAATCGAACTTTATTTATCCCAGGAGGGAAATTGTATTGTATTGTATATCTTTATTGTCATTTCCTGAGTATTCACATACCCAGAGGAAACAAAAAAAACGTTGCTCAACCAGTGTCCATTCAGTGTGCATTAAAAATAAATAGAAATAAAAATACATATATCATGAACAAATTTAACACTCTACTAAACATTCAACAGGCGTTCCGATCGGCAGCGGCACGACAGTGGCTCTGCTGCAGTGTGTCCAGGTTGGTGGTTGGTGCGCGATACTTTGGCAGGGGGCAAAGTCCGTTTAGCAGTCTTATAGCCTGTGGGAAGAAGCTGAGGAGCATCCTGCTGGTTTTGCAGCTAATGCTCCTGTACCTCTTCCCAGATGGCAGGATGGAGAATATGTGATGCGATGGGTGGTAGGGGTCTTTGATGATGGAGATGGCTCTGCTGATAAATCTCTTCCTGTATATGTCCAGCAGGAAAGGGAGTGGAGCACCAATAATCCTGCTGGCGGTCTTCACAATCCTGTCTAGTTGGTGCCGTTCGTATGTCTTGCAGCTCCCGAACCAGGAAGTGATCTGCCAACAGTCATAAAAACACAAGATACTTGAAACATGAAATTAAAGCACAGTGTAAAGAATTGGGGATGTGCAAAGGTTTGGGGTGGGGGAGGGGGGGAAGAGTCAGTCTAACCCATGACCGAAGGGGAGGAGTTGTACAGTTTGATAGCCACAGGGAAAAGGGATCTCCTGTGGCACTCTGTGCTGCACCTTGGTGGAACCAGTCTGTTGCTGAAGGTACTCCTCAGGTTGACCAGTGTGTCATGGACCCCCAGATTATTGGAGGTGGAAGTTATAACAATGATAATGCAGAGGGCATGGGATTACTCTATTTGCTATGGTGCCATATGGAGGAGTGTGGTGTGTTCAGTTTTGGCCACCTTGAAATAGGAAACATGCTATGAAGCTGGAAAGAGGGCAAAGAAGATTTACGAGGATGTTGCCAGGACTCGAGGGCCTGAGCCATAGGGAGAGGTTGGGCAGGCTAGGATAATTTTATTATTTGCAGCACAGGAACTTGAGGGGTAATCTTATAGAGGTGCAGATGATCACGTAGAAAAAATGGGGAGAATGCAGAGGGTCTTTTGCCCAGCATACAGGAATCAAGGTGAGAGAGGAAATATTTAATTAGAACCTAAGGGTAAAGTTCTCCACATGATGATGGTGGGTACATGGAACAAGCTGCCAGAAGAATTTGTTGAGGTAGGTACAATACCATTTAAAAGACACCTGGATAGTCTTAAGAAGGGTCTCGACCCGAAACGTCGCCTATTCCTTCGCTCCATAGATGCTGCTTCACCCGCTGAGTTTTTCCAGCATTTTTGTCTACCGTGAACAGGTACATAGATAGGAAAGGTTCAGTGATATGTGCCAAACACAGGCAAATGACACTAGCTTAGATGGGGCATCTTGGTTGCCATGGGCGAGTTGTGCTGAAGAGCCTATTTGTATGCTGTATGACTCGATGAATGTAGCCCAGATTTAGTGGCATGTTAGTGGCACATTGCTTCATTTTCTGAGGAGGTGCAAATAGAATAGAATTTTAAATCACCAACGCATATCCCCACTTCTGATGTTTTAATGGAAGGAAGCCATTGATGGCTGTGCCTCGGGCATTGTCAAGGTATTCCCAGTGATCTTTGTAGACTGCAATTATTGATGAAAGCAACATCAAGAGTCTATTTTCCAAGCCAGAAACAGTGCTGTCCTTGACTTGCATTGAAGTTAATTTCACTCAGTCTCCTTAAAGTCACACTCGGTGAATGGTGTCATGATAATAAAAGCAAGAGTGCTCTGATCACACCCTTTCCCCTTAGTTCTTTCATCCATGGACTAACATGGTTGAGCTATTTTTAAAAGAATAACATAAAGTGCTGGAGTAACTCAGCAGGTCTGTAATATCCATGGAGAAAATGGATAGGTGATATTTTGGGTCAGGACTTTTCTACATCACCAATCCATATTCTCCTGGGATACTGTTTGACCTGCTGAGTTACTCCCCCACTTTGCGCCTTTTTGTGTAAAGTTGTATCTGCAGTTCCTTGTTACTGCAATTAACCTTCTGTTTTGTTTTGAGGAACTGCAGACGATAGTTTAAACTGAAGATGGACACATAAAGCTGGAGTAACTCAGCAGGTTAGACAGCATCCCTGGAGAAAAGGAATAGGTGACGGATCATGTCAAAACCCCTCTTCACTCAGACTTTGGTGTCGACCCAAAATATCACCTATTCCTTCCCTCCAGAGATGCTGCCTGACCCGCTGAGTTACTGCTCCTTTTTGTGTCTATCTTCTGTTTTGTGGCTTTGCTTCACTAGACCAGTTGGAATGCAACAAACATCAGAGCAAAAGAGTCTTGAATATTACATTTTAGATATCATCGGTTCTCATGCCTTGTTCTATTTTTTAGATATCCTGTGGGATTAACAAAATTGAGACTGCTTTCTACAACTGTGAAAACTTTAGGGGAAACTATAACTACACTCTAAAACTCTATAACTCTATTACTCTATAACGCTATAACTATATAACTCCAAAAACCTATAACTGTATAACTTTATATATCTCTATAGCTATATGGAGTTGGATACAGCATTCAGCATGGAAACAGGACCTTCAACCCAGCTCATCCATGCCGACCAAGATGTCTATCTGAGTCATATTTGCCTATGTTTGGTCCATATCCTTCTCAACCTTTCCTATCCATGTACCTATTTAAATGTATTTTATACAATGCAATTGTTTTTCACCTCTACAGCTTTCTCTACAACTTACAAGAATATAGAAGCAAATATGGATTTATAGACATGGCTTATACCCACAACCAGAGAACAGAGTGCAGACGTTAGACATCAAGGTCCCTGAAGCAATTTGGATAGATCATTTAGATTCACTGGGACAATGTTTAGAAGGGAAGATTGTGACTACAAGCCTGTTATTTTTGGCCACCACTGGTGCTAATTTAATTCTCATGTGTAAATGCATTTGTGGCAGGAGTTGCGCCAAACACTAGAACTGTAAGGTCATCAGCCATGTGCACCCGTCCAGCCATTGCCAGTAGGAAGTGTGAAGACGAGGCAGATGGTAACATCAATCAGCACGCATTGGTGATTTGATACTAATGCTCCCATTTTAGACATCAAAGTACCATATAATGCCCTCTCTTAACCCTGCACAGCTGAACACATGCTCAGAAGCAGGACCTTTGATCAGCATTAGGTGCAGGCATCGTTAATTATATAATAAGGTTAGCTACTGTTCCTGGCTATTGTTATAATCCCTCGAGTGTGTGGCGATTCCTAATGTGCTACTGTACGTGTTGCAGGTATTTGCAGAGCATGGTAAAGAGAGGAGCTAAAGGTGGTACAGGGTACGGCTAACTAGAACAAGTATACTGCAGTATATCTGGAGGTTGTGACTGTCGTGGCTGAACAAGTAGAGGTGTGCTTAAGCTGTGAAATATGAGTGTAGGTTTTACAACAATTCAGGGTGTGACATGAGATACAAATGTTGACTGATAGAGACAGCAGGGATGTGTAGTGAGCTGGGGTCCATTGAGTAGTGCCTAAGGTTGATGGTGCTGTTTATGGGTGGTAGTTTTGAAGAAGCATCCTCTGAACTTAACCCAGCAATTGATGACATTGAGCTACTTACAACACTGCATCCAATGTCCTTAAAGATTGCATTCCAATTCATTGGTCTGATGGTCCTGATCTCCATGACAGGCACTAAGTTTTAAATGCAGCACATGAAGATTGCACATTCCAACACCATGCCATTATTTTCCTCGAAGACAGACACAAAATGCTGGAGTAAGTCAGTGGGACAGGCAGCATCTCTGGAGAGAAGGAATGGGTGACTTTTCGAGTCAAGACCCTTCTTCAGACTGAAAGTCGCGGAAAAGAGAAATGAGAAATATGGACAATGATGTAGAGAGATATAGAACAAAAGAATGAAAGATAGACTAAAAAATAACAATTATAAAGGAAACAGCCCATTGTTAGCTGTAGCTAGGTGGAAACGAAAGCTGATGTGACGAGTGGGGGAGGGATTGAGAGAGAAAGAATGCAGGGGTTACTTGAAGTTAGAGAAATCAATTCAAACTCATGGGTTGTGATAGACACAAAATGCTGGCGTTAAAAATTACCCATTCCTTCTCTTCAGAGATGCTGCCTGTCCCGCTGAGTTACTCCAGCATTTTGTATCTACTGTTTAAACCAGCATCTGCAGTTCCTTCCTACACATTATTTTCCTTGGTCAGTATAACTCCCACCACACCTACTATTTTAATACTGCGGGCTTATTTTTTGTACTTTTTACACTGGCCTCTTATGATTTCAATTCCTGACGGAGGCAATCTCAATGTATTGTTGCAAGCAGGCAATATGAAGTTAGAGTGATGCTCGATTTAAAAGCAACTGGTGAAGGCAATCCCTCTATCACTTTTCTAGGGCTATGTAATTTAACCAGCTGTGGATAGTTGAAGAGATATGAGACACTGGGAGTAGGTTGACTGATGTTATGAAGATTACATGGAAATTTAGCAGATATTTAAATTTTTTTAAAGTAATAATGTTGATGATTGGAACATGGCTAGCCTCCTCTGATTAGAACTTTAGCATTGCAAGATCATCAGCTTACATCATCTTCAAACAAGTATTCCTGGAACAAAGAGAAGGTTTCATTCCCTGATGAATCACTGCTCCAACAGGGCCTTTTGCAAAGTAATCTTGTGACATGGGAAGACGAGAACAAACACAGCCCATGAACCAGCTACAAACAACTTTGATAATTGTGGAAGCTTCTGAGGATTTTAAATGTGTTTGAATATTAAAAGCACTCACGCACCATAATCAATGTCAAGTTTGTGTTCTGTCTCTGGATTTCACATGAAACTCAATATTGAAGCATTGCTTTGAAGCTCAGCCAGCAGGTTTATGAACTAGTACAAGACTCCTACTTTTTGTTACATCTATGAGGGCATTCGGCAGCTTGGACCTGCAGGCATTTCCGAGAATGTGTTGGCCATTGCAAATCTTAGGAATTGATTTTGTTTCGAGGTTTATAAGGGGGGTTAGAGAGCTGCTGCCTCACAGCGCCAGAGACCCAGGTCCGATCCCAACCTCTGGTGCTGTCTATGTGGAGTTTGCACGTTCTCCCTGTGATAGCGTGGATTTTGTCCGATTGCTCCACTATCCTCTCACATCACAGAGATGCGCTGTTTTTTCGGTGGGCTAGGTAAAAACGAGTTACAGACAACAAAACTCACCAGAACAATTTTGAAACTATTACAATGACTAGGGTGGGGGAGAGACGGGGAGAAAGGGGTTGCATGGGCTGTGGTAGCGAGTCTGGGTTAAAACCGGGGTCGTTGAGCCGGAGAACAGAAGGAATCACAGAGGAGGTGCAGCTATCAATGGGGCATAATTGATATTGATGTTCAAAATCAACTTTCAACCTGTTGTTCCGTATTTCCTTGTTAAATTTGAATCTCAAAGAACGGTGTGTCAATCCAATCAATATAACTAACATGTGTAAACCCTGTAGACTGCTTCTCTCCTGAACTCAAGTGTCTGAATACCATCAGCAACAAACACATTTTAAAGCAAAAAAAGTCAAATAAAACTAAACAGCCATTTTACAATGCCATTGTTTAATGTGGGTTAACTGAAATTTGAATACCACGTTTTTTTGGAAATTTATAAATACCTCAATTATTTTGATAGACATGTTTAAAGAGCAGATAGAAAATTGTAAAACATACAGCACAAAGCCACAATGCAAATTTTGGATTAATACGTGATGTATCAATTCAAGTAACTATATAATTCAACACACAGGGAAAATGAGTCAATTTAAACTCGTTGAAATTTTGCGTCATTAACAGCTTCAGTTGGCTAAATTGACACTGCAAATCAGCAACTATCAGATAAAGTGCAACACTCTATTACCATTTGTCAGACTGAATTAATAATGAGCTGTTTAATGGTAAAATCACATGTTTTATTTTACAGAGCTGCTGCTAGAATAAATTAATACATTAAATAAACCATTTCAATTGAGTGGATGAACAATTTATTACAGATGCATGATGCACCAGCTAAGCTAAATCAAACATTCCAATCGTAGTAATCGATTTTAACTCTTGTGAAGAAAGAGAGAGAGAGAGAGAACGAGTGAAAGAGAGAGCGAGGGAGCGAGAGAGAGCAAGAACTGTGATTTTGGGCCTCAATTAAATGCCACTGGTTGTAGTATTGTCCAGAAGAAACAGGTGGTTGTTGGCAGAGAAAAATGAAAAAGGCAGATGGCAGAATGCCTTTATAGTGTGTAATAGTCTCAACTGCACCTGCCTTTGGATGCCAATGATTCATATTAACATTCTGACTTTACTTCCATGAACTCAGTCAGGTTTAGTTGCACGCTCCGCCAACATTATGGGGACAATGACTCAATCCCATTTAATAAACAAAAGATGTCAGCTCTCTGAAGTCTCATCAATTGATCTTCTGCAGCATCTATCAGGTGCTGACTCTGTGGATTTTTTTAATACAATTGATTTATTTACCAATCATTAATCTCATTCATATTTCATTAACCTACCTCTTCTGCAAATGTGCATATCACTTTTTCGAAAACAGCTGATACCAATTTTTTTTCAAGGTTATGTCATCTGTTTGGTGTCATCAATCACGTTGTGGTTGTTGCTTAACTAATTGTCAATCAAGCAAAAAAGAAGTTGTTAAAAGAGGGGGAAATTATTTTACTGATGATATGATTTTCAATTTAAATTCCCTTTGACTAAATATCCATTAAACATGAGAAACTCTTTAAAGCCATGCAGGATTCCATACTTGTGGCCAATTACAAATCCGGCTTGATCTTTAAGTTCCCCGATGATACCGCTGTTGTTAGCTTGATCAATAACAACAATGAGAAAAAGTACATGAAAGAAATCCGGAACCTTGTATCATGTTGTCAGAACAACACAGCAAAAGAGTTGGTTGTTGATCAAAGGAAACAAGAGGGTGAACACAATCCTGACAACATCAAGATAGACACAAAATGCTGGAGTAACTCAGTAGGACAGGCTGTGGGAGAGACACAATATGCTGGAATAACTCAGTCGAGAAAGGTCTCGATACAAAACGTCACCCATTCCTTCTCTCCAGAGATGCTGCCTGTCGCACTGAGTTACTCCAACATAATACTTTTCCTGACAAAATAAATTGTGTACCTCTAGAGATAGAAGCATTAAGCTGCTGACTGTCATTAATAGTAACAGCAACGTAACCTGTCACTTTACAATGATGCATTGATCAACCAAACACATCGGTGTATTTATTCTCTTAGGTATCAGAGAAGATTCCGTACATCCACAAGGATTCTCCCAAACTTCTATAGGTGTGCTAAAGGTATCTTGATATGATGTATCTGATACGGTAACTGCTTTGCTCTTGAGCACCTAAACCTGCAAAGAGTGGTTAACCAACCAAGTCCATCACAGAGATTCTCTAGAGATGCTGCCTGACCCGTTGAGTAACACCAGCATTTTGTGTCTACCTTTGGTACAAACCAGCATCAGCGTTATTTTTATAACATCCAGTCCAACAACGGCTCGTCACTTCCTTCCATTCAGCCCATCTTCACAATACATTGCATCAGGAAGGATGGCAACACGCCTTTGCCTGTACCTTCTCAGAAGTTCAAAGAAGTTTGGCATGTAACCGAGTACTCTGACAAACGTCTACAGATGCACTGTAGAAAGTATCCTGATTGGTTGCATCAGGGTCTGTTACAGCAGTTCCAAAGCACAGGAATGCAAGAGGTTGCAGAGAATGGTGAACTCGGTCAAGTCTATCAGGGGCACAGCTTACTCCACCATTGAAAACATTCACAAGGTTTGATATGAGTAAACAAAATCTATGAAGGACCCCCACAATCTACGCCGCTCCCTCCGCCCACCTCTACTGTTGGGTAGGAGGTACTGAATCCTGAAGCACACAATACCAGGTTCAGAAACATCTACATCCCTGCGATAGTTAGGTTCTTGATCCGATCCGCACAATTCCAGAGTCATAGAGCTCTACGGCACGGAGACTGGCCGACCAAGTTGGCATACTGAGTAGTTTTGCATTGCATTGCATTGCAATGGCCTGCAATTGACCCATGGCCCTCTAAATCCTTCCTATCCATATATCTGCCAAAATATGATTTTATATGTTGTGATTCCTATGGCAGCTCATTCCAGATATGGACTGCCCGCTGAATGAGAATGTTGTCCCTGAGGTCCCTCTTAAACCTCTCCTGTCTCACCTTAAACCTATGCCATCTAGTTGTATAATCCTGTACTCTGAGGAAAAATACCATGAACATTCCCTTTATCTAGGCCTCTCTTCTAGACTCAACAAGGTCACTCCTCAGCCTCCTATACTTCATCCATGCATTTATCACTCCAAAACCTGGCAACCCCAGTTCTAATCATCCAATTTCCAACTCTGTAGATGACAGTTTCTTAAAACTCTTTCTTATTCAACACTGACTGTCATCAAGGTGAGAACAGAAAATACATTTTTATTCAAATACAGGAGGAATACAGGAACTTGACCAGTTCCCTTTGTGCCTGGAGTGAAGCGAACTGTCTCATCCTGAACACAACTAAGGCTAAAGAGATGGTGGTTAACTTTGGCAGGTCCAAGCTCCCCCATCAGCCGGTCAACGCTGCTGGGGCTGACATTGAGGTGGTGCAGACATATAAATACCTTGGAGTGCACCTTGATAACAAACTGGACTGGTCTGTCAACTCTGACTCCCTCTACAAAAAAGGCCAGAGCACACTCTATTTCCTCAGAAGGCTCAAATCCTTCAATGTGTGTAGTGATATGCTGCACATGTTTTACAACACTGTGGTTGCAAGTGTTATTTTCTATGCTGTTGTCTGCTGGGGCAACAGCATTAGTGAAAAAAACAACAAGAAGCTGGTCAAACTGGTTAAACGAGCTAGCTCAGTGCTGGAGGGGAGAGTAGACTCTGGGATGGATGTGCTTGAGAGGCATATGAGGCACAAGGTGCAGGTCATCCTGAAAAACCCCGGGCATCCCCTCCATGTAATTCTGGAGAGTCAAAAGAGCACTCGGAACAACAATCGGCTCCTCTCCCTGCCCTGTAGAACGGAGCGGTTCAGGAGATCCTTCACCCCTGCAGCCATTAGATTTTATAATTCGGACCGCTAGGCTGTAGGGGGATGCATTTTTGCAATTTTTAATTTTTAATTGTTAATTATTGGTCTTTTTAAGTATTTATTGCTCTCAGGTCGTGTCCACAGTGTATTCTATGTATTTTCTGTCTGCGTTCGTTTTGAATCTGTGGGTTTGTTGGTTGGGGGCTTCTGGACATCTGAATTTCCCTGAGGGGATCAATAAAGTATTTATAAAATATAAAAATCCATAATCTCCATTTTTAAATATCATAAAAATGACAGAAAGTACAATTGTAAATTCCACTTCTTGTTAAGTGGAAAAAAATAATATTTTCCTCAGCGAGAGACTGAAATTCCTGACTTCTGAATTCTAACGTTACAATGGTGAAAAAAAAAAAAAAAATTTTAAAACCTCTCTGTTAAATTGCAACCATGTCGTGGTCGGGGAGCTTGTGTGTCTCAGTGACCCCTAGAGCTATGCCAGCGGGAGATTCATCTCCTGTTAGGGTCTCCCATGCTGGACAGGTCGAAGGGTAGAGGCGAGAAGAAGAACAACTGGTCTCCAGGTTGGAGGTTGAGCACAGGGCTAACAACCCTGTCTTGTAAAACAAATATGTTACAGAAACAGCAACTGAATGAATCAATGCTACTGAGGCCAGGCCCTTAAGTAAGTAAGTAAATAGTGAAAAAGACTGGCTTGTTCAATATATTATTCAGTCTATCAGTCCAGTCTTAATCCGAGAGATAGGAATAAAATCGAGTAAAATTAAATTATTATGTATGAATTCTGTATTGAATTAATTTTGACCTATTTTAATTGCAACATTCATTTGTTTAAAATAAATGGGTCATTGCCTCTGTTGGCTTTGCAAAGCAATATCACACATAGGTAGAGTTTTTCTTTGTCGATATCAATGAGTGCAAATTCATCCAGCAGTCTTTTGTCACTTTTTTTACTTCTACCCACATGGTTGATAACTGGCCCAATTCACTGTTCAATAGCCAATCAAAGTTAGTAAAGAATATAGATGTCATAGGAATTAGAATTATGAAATTACACCTTTCTTTTGGTTTGTATTGCAACTCATGAAGCTTAACATGAAGATGTACAAGTTTGTTTCAACTATTTATTTCAAAGTATAAATTAGTAAGTAGCTGTCACCGATTTCCAGGCATTCATCGAACCCACTCAGCCCACTTCTATGGTCCTGCTGAAGAGGCAGTCTGAACGTAACTTTGGAGGCAATATATTGAATAATCAGTCAGCAATTAATCAATGGCGGCCATTAAATCTTCAGTCCTTTTTTAGCTGCTTAAACTACATTTTTAAATATTCAGAACATAAATCAATCTTATGACCATTTAACACTCTTGAGACCTTTACAGTTATATATTCATACCAAAGCAATTAACCTACAAACCTGTACATCTTTGGAGTGTGGGAGAAAACCGAAAATCTCAGAGGAAACCCACACAGGTCACGGAGAGAACGTACAAACACTGTACAGACAAGCACCTGTAGTCAGGATCGAACCCGGAACTGGTGCTGTAAAGCAGTAGCTCTACTGCTGCACCACTGTGCCCCTTAAAATAATTTAATTTTAAAAATATTTAGTTCCAGGTATATCTCAGAATTGAACTTGATTTGTAAATAAATGCAGTTCCTCAATTCATTTCTCACATTTGAATTAGGTCTTTGCAATTCATATAAATATTTTACAAAGATGAAAATGAATTTTGGACCAATCTCGTGAGTCCTAAGACCAATTTAGTGAGGAAAGTCCCGGGGAACACAAAGGGAGTGCAGATGACGCTGTCTGTTTCTGTTTCTTGTCTCTGTATGTCAGCAGGAGGAAGTCGGGTCACAGTAACACTTGCCCAGATCACTCAGTGACTCACAAACTAAACTCAAGCACAACTTTCAGTTTAAATCAATGCAATGTCATTTCAAACAATTTTATCTTAAAATCTCTCATACTTGAGAAATTAAATTATTACAAATTCATTGGGGAAAAAAAGAACTTGACTTTACATTATAGCATAGCTCTTGTCAGAGAGATCATTTATTTTGTATGGTGGCCTTCAATGGAATTTCATTAATTCAATGAAGATTTTGCCATTTTGCAAAAACAGAACAATCTGCACTCAGCAAGGCTCCACAGTACTGCTTCGAGAGTTGCCCGCGTACAACCACTGACAAGCTGGTAAAAAGATGTGTCTTTTCTCCATTGAGCATGAACAGCCATCACACATGCTTGCACTGTATGAGCAATGATTCATGATTAGACTCAGGCAACCTTTGAAAACCTGCCTCTTAGGAGCTTCTATATGAATGTGTTGGGTTACATTCCATTTAGAATGAGCATCAGTAAGGACAAGAAGAGTGTCATTGCCTTTGTTACAAACTTTGATGTGGACTCTTTCAAATCACCACCCTACCTGTTTATGTTCTCATTCTACACTTTTGACAACCTGCACATCTAAACACTAAATCTATTGATAGATGACCAGAATGTAAACCTTCGGGTAATGACGTTTATAAACGTAGAAGTGTACAGCACTGGAAGAGGCCTTCGGCCCACGATGTCCATGCCGAACGTGAGGTCAAGCTAAACTATACTCTTCTGCCTGGACATGATCCATATCCCTTCATATACTTGTGCCCATCTAAAAGCCTCTTAACTGCCACTATTTGCCTTCACCACCACCCGAGAAGGATGCATGTTCCAGGGACCAATCAGTGTATAAAAAAAGTCACGCACATCTCCTTTAAACTTGGTCTATCTCAACTGAAAGCTATGGCCTCTAGTCCTTGGCCATTCCACGCTGGGAAAAAGATTATAACTATCTTTGATAAACTTCTATCGGTCTCCCCTCAACCTTTGACGTTCCAGAGAAAACAATCCAAGTTTGCCCAACCTCTCCTTATAGGTAATACCTTCTAATCCAGTCAGCGTTCTGGTAAACCTCTTCTGCACCCTCTCCAAAGCCTCCTTATCCTTACTGTAATGAGGCAACCAGACTGCATGCAAAACTCCAAATGTAGCCTTACCCAAATCTATAATTATACTGCATGAATTCCTGACTTGCATACTCAATGCCCCAACCAATGAAGGCAAGAATACCATATGCCTTCTTTACCACTATCTACTGTACATGTTGCCACTTTCAGAAGGCTAGAGACCTGGACCTTAAAATCCCTCTGCATATCAATGCTGTTAAGGGTCTTGCCATTAACTGCATACCATCCCCTTACATTTAACCTCCCAAAGTGCAACACTTTGCATTTGCTCCAGCTACCATTCCTCCAACTATTTTCGCAGCTCCACCAATGATGGTGTTGTCTACAAACTTACTATACAACCCACCTACATTTACACATTGACTTCTCCAATTTCAGGTAGTCCCTGCATTCTCCTTCTTTCCCCTCCCCTTCCCAGCTCTCCCACAGCCCACTGTCTTCTTCCTGCTCCCCCTCCACATCCCCACATCAGTCTGAAAAAGGGTCTCGACCCGAAACGTCACCTATTTCCTTCGCTCCATAGATGCTGCCTCACCCGATGTGTTTCTCCAGCATTTTTGTCTACCTTCGATTTTCCAGCATCTGCAGTTCCTTCTTATACATTTACACCCATGTTATTTATATATCTCACAAATAACAGAGGTCCTGGCACAGATATCTGTGTAACTCCACTGGCCACAGAATAACACCTTTTGAACATAACTATCTGTTTATGAATAAGCCCGTTTTGAATCGAACAACCAAGTCACCATGGATCCAATGCAATTTAACTTTCTAAATCAGTCTACCATGAGAGAGTTTATCAAATTCCTTCCTAAAATCCATGTAGACAACATCCATTGTGCTGCTCGCATTGATCACTCAGTCACCCCCTCAAAAAGCAAAATCAAGTTAATTAGATATGACCTCTATTGGACAAAACCTTGCTGATTGTCCCTACTTAGCCTACACTTTTACAAGCACATCACATTTGGAATGTGAACTTTGTCTTCCATGGTAATAATGGTGATGTAAACATTTTCCTGGTTATGTTCACGGTGGTCCATATCAAATTGTCCATTGTCAAGTGGAAAATGTCCTGTGGTGATCCATTACCACGTTATAACTCTACGAGTACTGGCTTGTGCATGTTCGTGGCAAGAAAGTGTTGACGCTATCGGTCTCCATTTAATTCAGCATACACACAAGAAATTCTAACTTTGTGAAAAGTTTGACTCTTGCTCATTCTGCACTGTCAGTATGGGAACTGCTCATTATTGACAGTCTGATTGAGGGTCAATTTATCATCATAATTTAGTCTATCCATCTTGTTTGCCTTGGGCACTATCATAATTGGAGTTGCCCATTGATTTAGAGTCATTTGGCTGTACTCCACTCTTCTCAAGCTTGTCGAATTCTTCGTCAACTTGACTTGTAAGTGAATATGGCCAAGAGTCAAGAGACTACTCATTTATCCTTATTATCCTTGATGAGATATGTGCCCTGTGTTCTTCATTGGAACACGGCACAGTGGGGCTGCATTAGAATTACTGCCTTGCAGCGCCAAAGACCCGTGTTCAATATTGACTAGGTGTGCTGTCTGTAGGAAATTTGTCCATTCTCCCCGTAACCTGCGTGAGGTTTATCTCGGAAGCTCCAGCTTCCTCCCACACTCCAAAGACGCACAGGTGTGCCCGTTATTTGGCTTAGTATAAAATGTAAATTGTCCCTAGTGTGTGTAGGATAGTGTTAATGTGTGGGGATCGCGGACCGGCACGGACTCAGTGGGCCAAAGGGCCTGTTTCCACATTGTACCTCTAAACAAAACTAAACTAAACAATGCATAACTACCCATATTTATGCAACAGCATTTGCAAATGTTGTTGCAGAGGATCTGAATGGGCACTAATGCTTCCTTAGCAAATCTGCATGCATCTCACTTTAGTATCCTTAGCCAATCTTCACACAGAAATGGGGCTCATTCTCGAAAGTCGACAATGACTGTTGGCAATTTTAATCATTGGCTATTGTAACACATGATGCATTATATTTGACCTTGTACTTTTGGCACTTCAAAGATAAATAAACACAATTTACTGGAAAATCTCAGCAAGCCAAATAGTATCAACTGCTGCAATGTTTGTGTGGAATTCTCTGTTTCGTATTTCAGATTTCCAGTATCTACAGTTTTTATTTTTACCATTGGTACTTCAGAGTATGTCCTGGAAGTAAATATACTTTTTAACCAGATGAAGACACCCAAATTTCCTTTTGTAGGTATCAATGCTCATACTAAAATAATCTATTTGCCTCTTCTGAACGTTTGTTTATCTTTATCACAATCTTATAGATTTACAATCGTGATATCATGCATACGAATATGCCAGCCATTGATTGTTACAAGTGTGCATGCGTACACACACACACACACACACACATGCTTTATTTATATATTCACATACAGATATTACACATCCTCAGCATCACAGATGAATAGGTAATCTGTTTCAGTAGCTTTGGGGGCAAAAAATAATGTGGGCAAAATACTACAAATGTTTAGTTGAGCAAAGCTACTTAGCCTGTGGTCTGACATTTCATATGTAGAGCAGTATCCTTAGCTTTGAACTTGTCCAGCATTGGTAATTTGACTTAGAAGGGAATCTTTGTAGCTACAGACCCATCTCTCTGAGCTTATAGGTGACGCCAGCTTATGTGTCAAGAAATCACTTTGAATTGAGCCACGTTCCCTTGAAGATACAGAAAAAGATGAAGTCTGCGGGTGAATATTATATTTAGCTAACCGGAACAACATGGGAGGCAATATAGGTAGAAGAAATTGCAGATGCTGGGTTACAAAAAAGAACAAAGTGCTGGAGTAACTCAGCGGGTCAGGCAGCATCTCTGGAGAACATGTTTTGGGCCGGGACACTTCTCCAGGCTGGGAGGCAATACTTACTCTCATGTGCTGGTTCTATCTCGACCCAAGTCAAAGTCAAAGTAAACTTTATTGTCAATTCAAATAATGCAACAAGTAGTTACACAGAGGATTGAAATTGCGTTTCCCCATACTCCAAATGTGCAAGTAATATTTATAACACAGACAGACTATATACCAATAAAGATAGACAATGGACATATACATTATATAAAATATTCACAGTGTGCCAGAGTGTAGTAAAATTTTAAGGTATGTTATTAACGTGCAATAATAAAGGTGCAATATAGAAAAGTGCAAATAGCATACTGCAGACATTGAGTTAAAGTTATTTTAACAGTCAGTTGGTCTTTGTTTGTGTAATGTTCATGGAATTTTCTTGAGTGTGTTGAGTAGTCTGATGGCCTGAGAGAAAAAGCTGTTTTTGAATCTGGTGGTTTTGCTCCGCTTGCTGCGGTAGCGCTTGCCGGATGGTAGGAGGGTGAACAGTTTGTGTGCTGGGTGGGTGGTGTCTTTGATGATATTGGTTGCTCTCATGCAACAGAGAGATGGGTATAAGTCCTGGATTGCAGGTTGGGGTGATCTTGTGATCTTCTCCGCTGTCCTCACCACTCTCTGTAGGGCCTTCTGGTCAGCAGCAGAGCAACTGCCATACCAGACTGAGAGACCGTTGGTAAGAATGCTCTCAATGGCACCCCTGTAAAAAGTGGTGAGGGCAGAAGGGGGGAGGTCGGCTCTCCTCATCCGTCGAAGGAAGTGGAGGGGTTGCTGTGCTTTCTTGACTAGGGAGATGGTGTTGGTGGACCATGTCTGATCATCTGTGATGTGCACTCCCAGGAACTTAGTGCTTTTCACAGACTCCACTGTACTGCCATTGATGGTGAGTGGGGTGTGTGCTGTCTGTTTCTTCCTGAAGTCCACAGTTATTTCTTTTGTTTTATTGACATTGAGTTGAAGGTTATTGATGTCCCACCAGTTGATGAGTTGTTGTACCTCCTCTCTGTAGGCTGAATCGTCATCGTGGCTGATGAGACCCACCACTGTTGTGTCATCTGCGAACTTGATGATGTGGTTCAAATTATGTTTGGCACAACAGTCATGTGTCATCAGCGTGAACAACAGAGGGCTCAGCACACATCCCTGTGGGACCCCGGTGTTCATGATGGTGGTCTCTGATGAGTTTTTGCCAACTCTTACTGTCTGTGGTCTGTCGGTGAGGAAGTCCAGTAACCAGTTGCATAGTGGGGTGCTGATGCCTATTTCGCCGAGTTTATTCACCATGTGTTGGGGGATGACTGTGTTGAAGGCGGAGCTGAAGTCGATGAACAGCATCCGCACGTAACTGTTATTGTTTTCCAGATGAGCCAGGCATAGGTGGAGTGCTGTTGCTATGGCATCATCAGTGGACAGTATGCAAACTGGAATGGATCAAGTGTAGAGGGGAGACTGGATGTTATGTGGGCCTTGACCAACCTTTCAAAGCACTTCATCATGATGGACGTGAGTGCTATGGGCCGGTAGTCGTTCAGTGTTGAGGCTGGGGGGATTTCTTGGGTAACGGTATGATGGTGGTGGCTTTGAAGCATGCTGGTATGATGGCTTGGCTCAGAGAGGTGTTGTAGATGTCAGTGAGAACATCTGTGAGTTGGTCAGCACAGTCTCTGAGCACACGCCCCGGTATGTTGTCAGGACCTGCAGCTTTTCTGGGGTTCACCTTGAGTAGGGTCCTCCGCACATCAGCTGGGTCCAGATGAAGTGTTTCATGGTCTGGGCAGGGAGGGGCTTTTGTTGGTGTGATGGTTGTCCTCCTCAAACCGGTTGAAGAAGGTGTTAAGTGTGTTGAGGAAGTGTGTGTTGTCCTCGCACGGTGGGGGTGTTGGCCTGGAGCCGGTGACAGACTGGATGCCTTGCCACAGGCGCTTGGGGTCCTTAGTGTCTGTGAAGTGTGCTTGAATTCTCTGTCCATAGACACGCTTGGCTGTTCTCACGCCCCGGTTCAAGTTGGCCCTAGCAGTACTAAGGGCGTCTTTGGCCCCGGACTTGAAAGCAGCATTCTGTGCTCTCAGGTGCTCACGTACCGTCCTGGTGAACCAGGATTTGTTGTTGGCCCTCGTGGTGAAGTTTTTGATGAGCAAAACATGACCAATTATTTTTCTCCAGAGATGCTGCCTGACCCGTTGAGTTACTCCAGCTTTTTGTGTCTATCGCCAGTGGGATACTGCTCACTGGGACTGGTGCAACAATTTGTGTACAAAACAGTTCAACAGGGGACATCAAAGCTGATATCAGCTTAATCAGTAGTATGCAAAATTCCACAACACAGTGACTGTGGCTGTTGCCACCAGTCCTTTCCCATATTGCTCCAACAGATATAAATGAAGACACCACTGTGCTCCACGAGTACATTCAGATCATTGTACATTGCAACTGTTAAACATACTAGGAATGACATTTGCACTGCCCAGCTGGCCTGAATTCCACAAACCAGTCTGGAGTCAAGCAGAGATACTTCTATGGCTAAAAAGATGTCCATGATCAGTGCTATGTAATGGAGATGTTCAGCAATGTGCTGAACCAGCAGTCAATGGAGTACCCTTGCAGGAATTACCCAGCTTCTAACTGGGACAGAGGGCTTTGAGCTGCACTCAATCACATGGCAGGTGATACTATTTTCTCTGCAAATGGAAAGAGGAAGAAATGTCCTGCTGTGAATGAGAATCAGATAACCAACTAATGTCCATTGGCTGCTCACACAGATGCAGGTTCATTGAAAATTTACAACCCAAGAAGAGGTATTCATCCCATCATTTCAGTTGCAGCCAACAATGAGATTCCCATATTTATCCCATTTTCCTGCATTATGCCCATAGCCCTGCAGGGCTCAATTATTCAAGTGCACACTTAAGTCGTTTTTAAGAAAGAAGTGAAGGTTTCTGGTTCACCATCCTTAAGTCAATAAGTTTAGAATGAATAAGTGTCCAGACCCGAAACGTCGCCTATCCATTCCCTCCACAGATGCCGCCTGACCCACTGAAATCCTCCAGCACTTTGTGTTTGGCTTTTATTATTCATAGCCATCTAATCTTTCAATCAATTACTTTAAATCTATGTTTTCTGAATTTTGACTACAGAGTTTGGCTACAGAGTTTAGTTTAGTTTAGTTTTAATTTAGTCATACAGTATGGAAACAGACTCTTCGGACCACTGAGCCCAAGCCGACCAGCGAGCACCCATACATTAGATCTATCCTACATACTAGGAACAATTTTATTTTTTACAAAAGCCATTAACCAGCACTTCTTTAGAATGTGGGAGGAAACCGAAGCACCTGAACAAAACCCATGCAGTCACAGGGAGAATATACAAACTCCGTACAGACAGCACCCATATTCAGCATCGAACCCTGGTCTCTGGAGCTGTAAGGCAGCAAATCTACTACTGTGCTACCCCTACCAAGGGACATATGTAAAATAAGTTAATCTGTCCAGGCCTCTCGTAATTTTTATACACATTAATTAAATCTCCTCTTAGCCTCCAGTTCCCAGTCTATATCATTATTCCTTTTAGTTGATATTTTCTGTTCTTTATAACATCCTCATAAATCTCTTCTGCAGCCACTGCAGAGCAATTATGTCTCTCATGTAATTATGACTAGATCTGTACACGTTACTCAAACTGTGTCTAAATAGTATTGTGCTGCTTTTCATGCTACTTCTGCAACAAAAATTGCATTGCTAAATTCAGCATTCTTTTTGGTAGCTCCAAGTGTGTTTAGAATTCTGAGCCTAGAAAGGGGGAGTTTTTGATTTGAAAATGTGTCAGTTGTAACATTTGGATAACATTTCTTCCCTTCCCTCCCGTACTACCCCCTCCCCGGGCACTTTCCGTTGCAGCCGCAAGAAATGCAACACCTGTCCCTTCACCTCCACCCTCGACTCCATTCAAGGTCCCAAGCAGTCGTTCCAGGTGCGACAAAGGCTCACCTGTATCTCCTCCAACCTCATCTACTGCATCCGCTGCTCTAGATGTCAGCTGATTTACATCGGGGAGACTAAGCGGCGGTTGGGCGATCGTTTCGCCGAACACCTCCGCTCAGTCCGCAATAACCTACCTGAACTACCGGTGGCTCAGCACTTCAACTCCCCCTCCCATTCCCAATCCGACCTCTCTGTCCTGGGTCTCCTCCATTGCCAGAGTGAGCAACACCGGAAATTGGAGGAACAGCACCTCATATTCCGCCTGGGCAGCTTGCATCCTGATGGCATGAATGTTGAATTCTCCCAATTTTGCTAGCCTTTGCTGTCTCCTCCCCTTCCTTAACCCTCGAGCTGTCTCCTCCCATCCCCATGCCCTCGGGATCCTCCTCCTCCCCTTTTTCCTTCCTTCTCCCCTCCCACCCCCCATCAGTCTGAAGAAGGGTTTCGGCCCGAAACGTCGCCTATTTTCTTTGCTCCATAGATGCTGCAGCACCCGCTGAGTTTCTCCAGCAATTTTGTGTAACATTTGGATAGCTGCTTTTCAAATGCAACGCAAATAACAAGGCAAAAAGAGACATAAATGCAAGAACCTGGGCTTAACAACTAATACTTAATATGATTCTTTCACACAGTAAATAGATAAAGGACATTTTCAGGTTACCATGGATCATCTGTGCCAGGATATAGACAGTCCTAGTTGTAACAAGGGAATTGCAGATGCTGGTTTACACAAACGGACACAAAGTGCTGGTGTAACTCAACGGGTCTCCAGCACTTTGTGTCCCTTTGTGTGAGCCAGCATCTACAGTTCCTTGCTGCTACTAATGTCTTTATACTGGCACAGGTCTTAAGAACTCACCTATTTATGTTCTCCAAAGATGCTGCCTGACGCATTGAGTTATGGGGCTGTCCCACTGTACGAGCTAATTCAAGAGTTTTCCCGAGTTTCCCCTGATTCGAACTCAGTGAATTACGGTAATAGCCGCTCGTAGGTACTCGGGGCTCTCGTGGACATTTTACAACATGTTGAAAAATCTTCAGGAGTCTTCCCGAGCATACCGCATTTCCCATTAGCGTTACGAGCCGCTAAGAGACATCCCGAGCTCCGTCGTACCCGCTCCATACATTCTACGTGCTTACCACGACTTTGATTGTTTTTTAAACTCGGGAGAGCTCTTGAATTAGCTCGTTCAGTGGGACAGCCCCATTACTCCAGAAGTTTGTGTCCTTATTTTTTATATAGATCAAGGAACATTTCCCAGCTACACTAAATTAAAGGCCTCCAATCTAGTTTGCTAAAAAAAAAACGATTTTGTTGCAGTTCAGAAGAACTCCAATGCCTGCATTTGAAAAATACTGCACATTCATTGCAGATGCTCAACTAAGATTTTAAATGCCAGAAGTCCGATTTATTTTTAAACACATTTTATATCTGGAATGAGGAAGCAGCTGTTCTTGACAAAGTAACTGTGCTGTTGCTGTGAAATTCTGCCACCATCACCTGTTCAGCTGTTACCAGAACATCTCAGCCTAGAATCTCAACAACATAGCATGGTTTATGTCATGTTAAAATATTTTGTTTTAGAGTACAATTGAGAGCTGAAAACAATCTAGAGCTTAAAACATGCATTCTATGCATTCAGGCTTTGGACTGTTCATTTCACAATCACAATCACAATAATACTTTATTAACCAAGTACGTTTAGCAACATACGAGGAATTTCATTTACCAAGTCAGTCATACAAATAAAAAGCAACAGAACACACAAAACACATTTTTAATATAAACATCCACCACAGTGATTCCTCCACATTCCTCACTGTGATGGGTCAAAAAAAAAGTCCAATCTCTTCCCTTGTTTGCTCTCCCGCGGTCGGCGGCCTCGAGCCCTCCGTTGACGAGACGATCTTGACCATCAGTGTATAATCTTTAAAGACACTAAACATGCAGTGATGTCCGTTACAGTTACAGTTTCAGTTTAGTTTATTGTCACGTGTACCAAGGTACAGTGAAAGGCTTTTGTTGCATGCTAACCATTCAGCAGAAAGACAATACATGAGTACATTCGAGCCATTTACAGTGTATAGATGCACGATAAAGGAATAACGTTTAGTGCAAGGTAAAGCCAATAAAGTCCAATCAAGGGTAGTCCGAGGGTCACCAATGAGGTAGATAGTAGTTCAGCACTGCTCTCCGGTTGTGGTAGGTTGATTCAGTTGCCTGATAACAGCTGGGCAGAAATTGTCCCTGAATTATTATTCACCATTTACGTATTTAATGCAACATTTCCACATTGAATGGCAGGTGAGCAAGTTAGTGGCATTAAAGGCTCATAGAGTGGAATGAATATTGATTTCTCTAACTTCAAGTTCCTTCTCTCTCCATCCTTCCCCCACCCAAATCGCACCAGTTTCTCATGTTCAGCCAACAAATGGCTAACAATGGCCTGTATCCTTTATCATTGTTACTTTTTTTGCATATCTTTAATTCATTGTTCTTTATCTCTCTACATCATTGTCTCTGTCTCTCAATTCCCTTTCCCCTGACCAGTCTGAAGAAGGGTCGCGACACGAAACGTCACTCATTCCTTCTCTACAGAGATGCTTCCTGTCCCACTGAGTTATTCCAGCATTTTGTGTCTATCTTTAGAGGCTCTAAGGGCAGGCTTGTTAATGTATGTAATAGAGTGATAATTTTCACCCATATCTTTCTTGGGGAGTCCATTTTAGACGACACCAACCGAGTCAGTTGAGCTGTGTGGCTGGAATAAAGGTCTGATTGGGTTTTTTTTAGGCTGAGGCCAGGAAGAGGCCTTGAGCATCTATATTATCCACCTTCACACCTGCATTCTCCAAGTGATCTGTCTTGGAAGTCAACCATCTCACTATTTATAGCAGTGCTTGCAATTGCAAGCCACCGTTTCAAGTCATCCATTCACAAGAGTTCAAGTTCAAGAGAGTTCAAGAGAGTTTATTGTCATGTGTCCCAGATAGGACAATGAAATTCTTGCTTTGCTTTAACACACCAGAACATAGTAGACACAAATACAGAACAGATCAGTGTGTCCATATAGCATTGTATAAATATATACACACATGAATAAATAAACTGATAAAGTGCAAATAAACAGAAAATGGGCTATTAATGTTCAGAATTTTGTCCAAGCCGTGTTTAATAGCCTGATGGCTGTAGGGAAGTAGCTATTTCTGAACCTGGTATTTGCAGTCTTCAGGCTCCTGTACCTTCTACCTGAAGGTAGTGGTGAGATGAGTGTATGGCCCGGATGGTGTGGGTCCTTGATACTGACAGCCTTTTTGAGGCAGCGACTGTGATAGATTCCCTCGATGGACGGGAGGTCACAGACAATTATGGACTGGGCAGTGTTTACAACTTTCTGTAGTCTTTTCCGCTCCAGGGCGCTCAAGTTTCTGAACCAAGCCATGATGCAACCAGTCAGCATGCTCTCTACTGTGCACCTGTAGAAGTTAGAGAGAGTCCTCCTTGACATACTGACTCTCCGTAATCTTCTCAGGAAGTAGAGGCCTTGATGTGCTTTCTTTATGATTGCATCAGTCTTCTCGGACCAGGAAAGATTTTCAGAGATAAGCACGCCCAGGACTTTGAAGCTCTTGATCCTTTCCACCATCAACCCGTTGATATAAATGGGACTGTGGGTCCCCATCCTCCCCCTTCCAAAGTCCACAATCAGTTCCTAATCACAAAGAGACTAGTTTGCGGTTCACATGTTCCTTCTGAAATTGCTCATGGACAAGATGCACAACCTTGCTAAAGATACTAAGCAGCTTCCATGAATGGCATTTCCCGCAGTACTGGAATAATCAGGAACAATTTCCATTTGCATTTTAGAGTAATTTTTTGTTTAATCTAACCGTACTTTTCTCTTTGGTTAAATCTCATTGCTAAGAAGGGCAAGTCATTGCAAGACTGGAAAACTTGATGTACAAAACAAAGTGTCAGAGTAACTCAGCGGATCAGGTAGCATCTCCAAATGTGTCTCTGGACGTGGATAGTGACATTTCAGGAGAACAGCAGCAATCACAGCAGTGAGAAAGGGTCTCACAAGACTCCCATTGGAGAGAGGAGAACTTCTTCAAAGTAGGCACACCTTGTATCTACATTTTGCTACTACTGACAATATTTCTCAAGGAACTGCAGATGCTGGCATCTTAAGTAGAGCAGAAAGTGCTGGAATAACTCAGCATCTGAATTCTCTGAGTGCTGGAGTATGTCAAAAGTCTGAAGAAGGTTCCCAATCTGAAACGTTACCTCGTTATTCGTGTTCTCCAAAGATGCTGCCTGACCCGCTGAGTTACTCCAGAACTTTATGTTCCATGCAAGTTTCCAGCATCTGCTGTTCCTTGTGTCTATTGAAAACCTGGCATGCCAGTTGCTGCTAGATTAATAAAATGGTAGTCTTTGGATGTGTTTTAATTAACAATTTAATAGGTAGAATCAAAGATTGAAAACTAATTTTCGTTCGAGACATGAATGTCACTGGCAGCTCAGGAGATGTTTCATGCTGAGATCCATCACAGTGAAGGTGAATAAACGCTGTCAGATGTTGCACCTTGTCACTCTTGAGCTACAGATAGAGAATGCTGGTTTCACAGTCTTAGGAAGGGTCTTGACCCGAAACGTCACCCATTCCTTCTCTCCAGGGATGCTGCCTGTCCACATAGTTACTCCAGTATTTTTGTGTCTATTTTCGATTAAAACCAGCATCTGCAGTTCTTTCCTACATGCTGGTTTCACATTGTTTGCCTCAGCTATTTCAGGAATACATGTTGCACCTTGTGTCTTATCACCAACCTACCCTCCCCCTCATACTCACCCAACAACCATGCACCTTTGCCTCAAGCCATTAACGAGAGTCGATAGCTAAAAACTAGTAACAGTGAAACCTTTTAAAATTCATGGTGTCTTTGGTGCTCTTTATACTGTTCCATTTCATAACTTGGAACATATTTCCAAGTTCATGAAACCATTCTGTGTAACATAATCCCGAAACTCAGTAGTAGCTTCTAAAATTTAAACCACCCCTTTAAAATGTTAGTTTGTAGAGATGTAAACATATTTTGGCATTCAGTTACCCTGGTTACCACATAATCATTGTTTGTGTCAACGTGCTACTATGTTATTTTGTGCAGATAAGGATGTAATGCCATAATTGTTATTTTAGAATTTCAAGCAAAAGGGAGGAAGAATTCCTCAGAATACAATATTTGGCAACATTGTAAATTTGTGAACATTTCTCCATTTTCTCTAGAGAAATTGTAAAATACGATTTAAAACATACAATCCGACTTCTGCTTAACATTTCAAAACAAGGAATCGCTGCTGTTGGCACATGTACTAACTAAAGCACTTTGGGATACATCATATTATAAATATACCACATTGCCTGGGTTGCTGGATTAATAGTATGATAGAAAATAATCAAATTTGGTGACTCTAAATGTTAACATTGGGATCTGCAGTAATAAAAAAAATAGAAATTCAAATATTCAAAGAGATACAGGTGTGAAAACGCACACCTCCAAAAATTCAGAGACAGTTTCTTCCCAGCTGTTATCAGGCAAAGGAACCATCCTGTCAACAACTAGATTGGTCCTGAGCAGTAGCGTTGGAGACCCTTCAACTGTCTTTAATCGGACATTAGTGGACTTTATCTTGCACTAAACGTTATTCCCTTTATCGTGTATCTGTACACTATGGACAGCTTGACTGTAACCATGTATAGTCTTTCAGCTGACTGGTTAGCACGCAACAAAAGCAATTCACTGTACCTCGGTACACATGCCAATAAACTAAACCAACACATATTACAGGTGTAAATGTTATAATTTAATTGCTAATGGCCATGATGTATATGCAAGGGATTCAGGCATTGAAAAGCCATGATGAAATATGACAAATATTTTAAATCATCACACAATAGTATACATGTCAAAGTGAGTACCAAAGTATTAGACAATATTTGAATTACAGCAACATATGGGGAGGTGGGGGAAGAGAAAAACCAAGATCAAGATTAAATCTCTGGGTATAGCTTTAAGGTGAAAGGGGCAAAGTTTAAAAGAGATGAATGGGACAATTTGTTCTTTTTTACACTGAGGTGGTGGGTCCCTAGAATGCTCTGCCATGGGTGGTGGTAGAGGCAGATACAATAGTGGTGTTTAAGATGACGGTTTTTAGATAGGGCCACGGGTATGCAGGGTATGGATCAAGTGTGGATAGATGAGATTAGTTTATCCTGGCATTGTGAACTGAAGCTGTACTTCTATCGATGTTTTATCTTCTAAGCGTTCAAATCATGAATGAATTCACCGGTCTAAGTCTTTAATATCGAGACTAATGACCTGATGGGATTCTACACCATTCCACTGAGGTATTCCCTGTCTCAACCAGTAACAATCGCACCTGGCATAGGATCTGAAAATTGATTCATGTCAATGGGGAACACCAGGCTACAGAGGATAGAGGAGGAGAGACAATTCAATGAAAGTATGATTTTGCTTTAATATTTTAATAAACTTTCATTGTTTTAAATCTTTGTAGTTTTTTACTTTTAATCATTTGGTTTAACTTTTATAGTTGTAAATGACAGGAACTTATGAAAACTTTAAAATTGTTTCATAGCTTTGACATAAGGCAAAGTTCAATCCTAACCATTCCCTTTGTGAAAGGTGACCAGACATTTCCCAGGGATTTGTGCCTTAAGACTGTTCTGAAGAAGGGTCTCGACCCATAAACGTCACCTACTCCTTTTTTACGGAGATGCTGCCTGACCCGCTGAGTTACTCCAGCTTTTTTGTGTCTATCTTCGGTTTAAACCAGCATCTGCAGTTCCTTCCTACACTGTTCCGACCATGAATGGCTCCACCATTGAGGTCTCACTATTCCTTGCCAATTGCCTCTGGGACAATGGAGAGAGAGAAAAATCAGCCACGATTGAATTGCAGAGTAGACTTGATGGGCTGAATGGCCTAATTCTACTCCTATTCCTTATGGCCTGATGGGACATAAATGCCACAAGAGTTACCACCGTACGCCTCTCCCTGCTAAATGGTGACGTGGGGAGATCATTGATGGTGATCTTTGGTGGTGAGCCAGATCCTGGAAGATCCGGCTCAGTGTATCAGGCCATTTACAGGTTAATGTTAGGAAATTAAACTAATGATTCGGTAATGCCCTTCAAGAAAGGTTTTGCATCTCCTTATCATTGTGCTGTTTACTCTGTAAACTTTCATATTTCCAGGAATTAGCACCCTGGTGTATATGCCAATATACTAATCTAATCAAATCATGCTCATTTACAATACGTAGATGACTTCTAACTCTTCTGAACTGCGAAAGAACAATAAATACTGCCTTGCCAATATTTTTATGAATAATCGAAAATATCAGAATATATTTATCTACGGTCTAGCATACATCCAACTTTTGTTATCCATTCTTTGTTAGACATGTAAAACAAACCCATATAAATTAAAAAGCTTATACATTATATATCATCTGTCAATGTTTGCATAGCTGCTCACCAGTTGAATATAATTGTAATGTTTAGATTATAACATAACCAGTCTATTAACAATATAGAAAACAGTCTATAAAACTACAGGGTTATTAATTTTATTAAGGTGGCATAGCTGTAGAGCTGCTGCCTCATAGCGTCAGAGACCCGTACCCAATCCTGACCTCTGGTTCTGTGTAGAGTTTGCATGTGCTCAGTATCCACATGGGTTTCCTCCAGTTGTAGGTTAATTGGCCTTTATTAATTGCAGGGAGTGGAGAGAAGGCTGAACAACATAGAGCTAGTGTGAATGGATTAATAGTCGGCATGGACTCGGTGGACCATAGGGCCCATTTCCATGCTGTATCTCTAAACTAGTCCACAGATACAATAGATAATGTAACCCATCTGTTTACTGTTCGCATTAGAAAATAATTATCCATCTTCCTCAAATAAAACGTTTATAGAAATGAAGATTGTTGCCCATAATTGAGTTCTATGATACTCAATAATACATGTGAATGACTCAGGATGGCTCTTCATCCCTACCTAATCTGACAACAACATCTCAATGCTATCAAAGCTCACAATACCTTCTTTTCTCTAACTGTTGAGATCCAGATATCTGTGCATGCAGTCAGCCTCTCAAAACACAGCTTGAGCTCCAAGTAGGAACAAATAGTTGCATAAACACACTTTATAGTTTGGGATGGGATGATATCCATGACTTGGGTGCTCATAAGGCAGTGATGATCTGCACACTGAGTCCTTGGGATTGCCATTGAAGATAGAGCAGAGGACCGAAAGAAACCTTAGACATTCTTTAAATGCCTGCCTTCATGCTTAATCAGTTCTAATCTCATTTAGAGCACGGAGAAAGCCACCGACAGTATTTACATGGTCATTTAACAACTGCAGAGTACACCTCATTACTATAATCCAATACAAATATCTCCAGGCAATGTGACCTGTTTGTACCATTCATATCTGGTCACCTTGACCTTGACATGAATAAACCCCTCCTTCCATGTCAACCTCTGTCTGAACAGGCTCAAATATTTGTTATTTCTTTAAATTAGATAGCTCATCATGCATGTTGTATTATTTGGCAATGTTGGCAATGCCAGTTGTTAGGAATTAAACCAATCATCAAGCATTGTACCAGCATTAAAAGAGTAATTTACTAGCCAACGATATGAACGATGAATTCTCCGATTTTAGGCAACTACTACATAAACTTTCCCCCTTCCCTTCTACACCCCCCTCCCCCCCCCCTTTCCATCCCCCCCCCCCCCCCCCCCCCCCCCCCCCCCCCCCCCCTCCCCCCTCTGTGCCCCACCCCAAAAATTAACTAATTTAAAGTTTAGAATCTAATAAGATTTTTCAATAATAAATGTGGTGGGGGTTGTTTATGTTTCACTGTCTTTACGACATACATAACTATAATTAAGGAAAGAATTTGCAGCTATTACAATAACATTTCTCCATAAAGCCTATTGACCCCCACACACTCAATAAAACATCCAATTACATGACAAATTGTAATTTATGGAAATCATTGATGTTCATTGTAATTTCTTTTTCAGCCCAATCAGTTACGTTGATTAACAGTGAAGGAGGAATCCTATTTCAAAACATAAATGCTCATGGGCAGCCAAGTGACTGAATGTGCGTTTGTAGTAAACGTTGGGCGGGGAGTCCTGCTGTCTGTTAAGATTCATATCTTGTCATTCTTAAGCTGCAATGTTTGGATGACTTCTTTGATACAATTCCAAAGGGAATTTGTGTAATCGACCTCCACCTCAAAGGGAAAATTAGTATCAGTGACAAGAACTGTTCTTCTTCACTCTTTGCACTATAAGTTTCACAATGTTCTGATGCAATTGCAGTGGTGGGGTTATTTAATGATTACTGTGCATGTTTGCACTGTATATTGAGAATCATAATAAAACTAGGCAGCTGATTTCACTGGTCAAGGGCTTTTGATACTTCAGGTTACATTGTCAAAGAAAAGACAAGGGGCCATTCGTGTTGTTCGAATCATATTTGCATAGTTACTCAATTATTCATTGTTTTTATGTATGTACTTGATTTTGTAAAGACTCCAAATTAATCTGGCTTCATTGATAAGACCATTCTAATCTAATTGTCATCTCCCTTTATAGAGCCTCAACTTTCTTTTATATGTTTGGAATGGCACTTGATTTATCCATTTTTAATTTGTGTTATTTTCAGATCATTTAATACTTCATGGTGTATCTGGGTAATCAGACCATCTGTTACATTTATGGGTCTTTTCATTATTATGAATAATTATTAATAAATAAATATATTTTCACATCAGATCAATTACATTGAGTCTTGATTAGATTATTGTAATTTTTTTCCAATTACATTTATTTATTGAATTATCGCCATAATTTCTATTCGAGAAGACAACCGGTAACATATTAAAAAAATGTATGCTAGGAGTAAAAAAAATGTTTGCAATCAAACACTCATGACGTCCATTCTTTCAAAATTCTAATAAAGACAGGGATTATCAAGTTTTGATTCGAGCACCCACTTACACATCAAGTAATTGTTTTTGGGCTGTAGTATAAGTTCAGAGAGGAAAATTCAACAACATAACCAAGAAGAATAATGGAGAATTTGACACTTCCTTCGTTTGGACTGCAGACACAATGACCTAGTGATCCATGAGGGAGCTAACCAGGCACTCCTGGATTGGAAACTCCAGCATACCTCAAAGATTAAAGATATAGATTAACAGACAGCTGATGCCAGAAGGCACAGAGGAATCTGTGAAATGAAGAGCAAGTGGAAGATTGAAGAAAGGCAAGAAACTCACTGATAACCATCACAAGGTGCAGATTCTTCATCACTGGCAAGACCAGTCATGGTGCAAACATCCAAAGTCCCAGACCATGAAGAGACAAGAATGGACAAGAACATATTAAGAACAGAAAGGCAGTCAGTGGAAGGAACACCTCAAGTAACTCCTTAATCAAAGCTTTGCCGTTAATATGAACATGCTTGACTTTCCAAAGCAAATTGTCCAATGTGGACTCAGTGCCACTCCTGACTGATAAGTTGTGGGAAAAGAGCATATGTGGATCTTTTCTGTAACATTTTATTATTATTCATGTATAATTTTGAATATTGTAAACTAATGCCTGGACTATTGACTTGGAATAATGAATGGTGCATTTTCCAACTTGTAACTATGATCTTAGTTTGCACAGTTTAGGGACTTAGCAGCAGAGGTAGTCCTGCTATGTTGCATACCAAATCTTGTTGTACCTCTGTGCAATGACAATAAGATATATTATTATTATTATTATTATTATTATTATTATTATTATTATTATTAAAACATAGAGTATCGTAGACAGGAACACCTTCTGAAATCTCTTCATCCCCCTGATACAGATGAACACGGCTATGTCCTCACTTGCACATAATGCAGTTGTTATACAACTTCACTCTCTTTCACCCAATTATACCTAATACTTTATACAATAACCTTAATGATGGCAGCTGTAGCAGATAGAGGGACAGTATAGGTGCTGGTAACTGGGCTGTGGACTCACCTCCCAAACACAGAGGCATTCAGGAGGTTCCAAGGTTGACCACAGAGTGTGGAGGCTGAGTCCTGGAAATGAGATGAGGAATGGCACTTTCACTACTTGGACATGTATGAATCGATGGCAGCTGCCAGGGGCTCAATTGGTTCAGATGCCGCTGGAGTCTCCAAAAAGGCAGAGCAGATGTGGCCAGCAATGACAAACCAGTGGTGGAGGAAATCAACAACATTGCCTGGCCAGACCGATCCCAGCAACACTGAAGCAATGCCTCCACTCAGACAACCGAGCTTGATGACCAATTTAAGACTCTACATTTTTAACCGTTGTGAACTTGAAGATGGTGTTGGAAACATGGTGACTCTTGTGTACTGCCTCAGTGTCATTTACTATTCTTACGCTCTTGTACTTAAGTAAGATTGTATCACTCTATAGTAGATATTTTTACTAAAATGTATATGCAAAAACAGGAATTTCACTCTGCCTGGGTACATGTGACAGCAAACCACAATTGAAGCTATGGGCAAATCTTCCAGTATCTTTTGTACCTTAATCTGTATTTCCTTGCCTTCCTTACCCTCTCCACTGCATTTCCTCACACTTCTGAAGACTGTTACTTCTCTGAAATCGAGGTGTCAGCCATTAATTATTCTTGTTCTTGTGATGGTTTTAACATCAATATTAAGGTCAATTCCCAACTCCAAAATCTGAAGTTGCTGGGAATCTGAAATAAGACGGGAAAGGCTGTAAATACAGACGACCGAGGCAGCACTACTGCCTAATCTACTAATATAGTTTCCATTTTTTTCTTCATTAGTTAATAACATTGGATTTGGTTATCCAATATGATTTGACTGTTAGTCTTTAAGCTGATAAGATTTTTTTGCAAAAACATCTATATTCAAAGATCCAAGAAAAGATGAGAATATGATTTTTTTATATAAAAAAAAATATTATTATTAAGTTTCAGGGGAAATGTTTGTCTTTATTAGTTCAATCATGAAAGCAGTGCTGGCAAATATTAAGATGACCTGAAGGATATTTTCTATTCCCACAACATATAACGTTCTGTTCCCATGAAAATTAATGTATTTGGATAACCTAGCTGTCTTTTGGTTGAGGAATTCCAGTACGAATCATATTACTCTTCAACGTACAGAACAAGGCAGTTGTCGCAAATTATGTATTCTCTGTTATTGGGCAAAGCTGATAGTAAAGAGTGCAGGTACAGTGGCAAAGATGGTGCATTGTGCATCTTGGAGAAGAGAAAGAGGTGTACATAATGAACCAAAATACCATAGATTTAGGCAAAAATATGATTGAAAAATATAAATATTAAACATTAAAACTGATTCCGTTGAGGACGATTAGCCATTTTGTTTTCAACTTTCACAAAACAATGTCATTCTGTTACAGCACATAGCTGTTTCTTAAATTAAGCCACATCATAAAATGTTAATAACCTTTGAATCTGATTTTTTGCAGATCTTGTTCACTTACAGCGCAAAAAATAATAATTCCTTGGTGGCTGTTCTTTACCGTATGTCTTTTGTCCTGGTTCTATCCGATTACCTTTTCTACTTTGTTATACGAGCACACTTCCATAATGTAACCGTTGAATTTTTTAAAGAAGGAAATGGCTTCCATAATCTGTAATCCAGGAGACATGTATCAGCAACTACTGTCTGAAATGATCCAAGAACTCCCATTCAGGGTATCTGTTTGGGTGGCACATTGGCTTAGTGGTAGTGTTGTTGCCTTACAGCGCCAGAGACCTGGATTCGATCCTGACTACGGATGTTGTCTGTATGCTGCCAGATGACTGTCTGTGGATAGGTCCATCTAACACCAGCACGTCACACCTCCTCTGTGAAGTAGGCCTAGCCTTTGGCTCTTTTCCACGCTCTTCATTCTGCAAGAGGCCCAGGCTAAATATGTCACATTTTATCAGATGTGCAATAGCAACAACATTGTCAAAATGCTGTTGCACAAATGTTCTGAAAACCCGACTCCAAAGATCTCCACTGCTATTAGCACCCCCAACAAATCTGCCAATAATTAATAGTCACACAATGTAATTAATGGTCCCTTTAAACAGCACAGCTGCAAGTTAAGCCCCTGCTGTTCAAACCTGACTTCTTGTGCATGGTCACACTGCCATGTAATTGCAGACACTGGTATCCTACTTGGTGATAATGTGTAGAGCACTGATCTGTTAAAGCTTTGTATTAAAACATGCTAAAACTTTCCAGTTTATCAGCTTCTACGAACCGGGGCCACAGTCTAAGAATACGGGGGGGGGGGGGCATTTAAAACTGAGATGAGACCAATCTTTGTCACCCAGAGAATTGTGAATTTGCGGCAATCTCTGCCACAGAAGGCAGTGGAGGTCAATTCACTGGATTAATTTAAAAGAGAGTTAGATAGAGCTCTTGGGGGTAGCAGAATCAAGGGGTATGGAAGAAGGCAGGCACGGGTTACTGATTGTAGCAATGTTACAACATTTTGAGATTTAAAAAATCAAGTCTGCAATTTATCCCATCAGATAAAGCATAAAAATAAGTTTAATTTGACACCTAATTCACTTTCATATCTTCAATATTAAAAAGGTTATGGCCATTTTAATACTCGGAAATTAGCATCTTGTTCCCTATTGATTTCCCATTGACAACACAAAAGTTGTGATCAAGGACAGTCAAATGGCCATAACTTTATTAAAAATTAAGAGAACTGAAAGAAATTTTCAGATTATAAATTGAAGCATTCTGAAACAAATATTAAACAATCTTACTTGGATGACCTGAAATCAAAGCATATAATTAGTTAGTTACCCAATTGTAGCTAATTCCAAAATTCAATTACTAGATCTAAACATCTATCCATTTCTTAAGAAAATATTAACATTTTTAAATAGCCTAAGTATCCAAAGAACATTCACACAAGAATTCACAATGAAACATGATTTTTAAAACTCATTGACATTAATTTATAGGCCAAATGGAAGGAATTTTGTGTTCAATTGCTGTAAATTAATGGCCATTTAAATCAGCTTGCGAGTGGGTTTTTCTGGAACGTGATGGTTTGGAACGTTGCCATTGCGGTTGATTTGAAGCCCATATGCGGCATGAAAGATACTGCAGGTTTGAATGGGCCCCCAAGTCACGTATTCGCAACTTAAAATTTTGAATAAAGGGATCTTAAGAAACACTTTTTAATGTAAAAATAAACAACCTACCTTGCCTTGTCCCCTACATAAGATCCGCCCCGTTGTCGGCGTTCGCGGCTTTAGAGGATGATTTTTAATCTACTATAACAATTAAATAACCCAATTTAGTTTAAAAATAGCTGCAGCGAACGAATGTCTCAGCGATTTTTCATCAGCAACTAAGCAGGATGAACAACCTCGATTTCTATCACCTAGAGAAAATTGCGTTTTAAACCCGCCCCCATCTCAAAGGCGCCCAAGTCGCGCATACATGCAGCGACAGAACTGCAGCGCCGCTGAAGGTAAGTTTTGCAACATACCTACTGCTTGTGGATGATCAGCCATGATCACAATGAATAGCGGTGCTGGCTCGAAGAGCCGAATGGCCTCCTCCTGCACCTGCATATGATAAAATACAATAAAACTTTACTCACCCCCGGAAATTGGTCTGCCAACAGTCACAAGATACACAAAATCTTGAAATTAAAAGAGCAAACAAAAAGAAAAAGACAAATGACTATTGGCTAGCTGCCGTGTGCACAGCGCCTTCACCGGAACAAATGAATGAACAAACACTACCAGTGAGGCCCCACTGCCGCCACTGAAGCCCTACAGCCGCCACAGAGGCCCACTGCCGCCGCCGCAGAGGCCCCACTGTCGCCGAGGCACCCGCTGCTGCCACCGAGGCTCCCATCGCCGCCTACTCTGAGGCTCCTTCGGCCCAGACAGACCTCACCACCCAGCTCACCGCAGTCCCCTGGGAGGACTGTGGGGTGAGTCAGGTTCACAGGGGCAAGTTGCGGTTGTTGGTCGTTGTTCCGGTCATCGGCGGCGCAGTTGTTCGGCGGGTGGATCAGGTCCGCGCTGCTCCCCGGGACACTCCCGCCGTGTGCACGGCTCACCAGGACACCTGAATGCATGCAGATCGCTTATCTAATATATTCAAGTTACTGGGTCAAGAAAAGTGCATTATATTGGTTCATTCCTCTGTTGGTGAGGATTGAAATTCAGGTATTCTAGGAATAATACAGCAGGTGCAGGATCAGTTCATTCCTAGGAGGAAGAAAGATTCCAAGGGGAGGAAGGGGCGACCATGGCTGACAAGGGACGTCAGGGACAGTATAAAAGTTAAAGCGAAGAAGTACAACGTAGCAAAGATGAGCGGGAAGCAAGAGGATTGGGTAATGTTTAAAGTACAACAGAAGATAACTAAAAAGACAATACGGGGAGAAAAGATGAGGTACGAAGGTAAGCTAGTCAAGAATATACATGAGAATAGTAAAAGCTTCTTTACCTCATTGTACTTCCCCTATGAAAACAAACTTGACTTGAAATGATAAGTAGCGAGGGAAATTTCCACTCTAACCCAGAACAGAGGATGGTAGTTAATTCTAATGCAGAGAAATTTGAGATATTTGATACTTTTATACAAAAGGGTAAGTAATGTATAACATAGCACTGCTGCAATCATAACCGTTGTATAGAATCAATTATGAAGCTGGAAATGGGACCTCTGCTCACACAATGCCCACAAGCACAATGCCCATTGAGTGTGCAGGGGTGATATCAATCTTTATGTAACACAAATTGAGATCCCCCTGTGATAATGATAAACATTGATACCTCACCCAGCACAGGATACTTTCCAAAGAAAGCCAAGTGCTTATTAGATCAGCTTTGATAGTGATTGCGGGTGTCGGGGGTTATGGGGTGACGGCAGGAGAATGGGGCTGAGAGCGAAAGATAGATCAGCTCTGATTGAATGGCAGAGTAGACTTGAAGGGCCAAATGGCCTAATTCTGCTCCAATCACTTATGAATTTAGATTATTACATTCTGTATTCTCCGTGGCCGAATACTAACGATAATAGACAATAGACCATAGGTGCAGGAGTAGGCCATTCAGCCCTTCGAGCCCAAGGTTTTTGTGCGGTTCCTGGAGGTTCCCGGAGGTTTTTGTCAGTCTCCCTACCTGCTGCCACTACCTGCAACCTCCGGCAACCAGCTTCAACCAGCATCGCAACCGGCTTCGACTAAAAAATTACCGATTTTTAAAACGGCAACCTATTTTTAGTCGCGGCTGGCTTTGAATTTTTTGAAATAATCGCCGGAACATAGAAGAAGCGGAAACCACTTTCGACCATTAGATAGACTGACAAAAACCTCCGGGAACCGCATGGAAACCTTGGGTGGGGCGCAAAGTCTCCAGAGGTTTCCGTTCAGGTTTCCTAAGTGGGACAGGGGCATAACTCACCATGATTGTGCACGTGGCTGTAAACTCCACTTGACTTAATTTGAATATTTTTAGATTCTTTGGAATGGCTGTTGGTGCAGATATATCTTATGTCAGTTGTGTTTTTATATCGGTTACTGATACCAATCCCTTCTTTTTTATTTTCCAGCAGGATGACAAAGCCAATTAATTTGTATGTGCATGTTTTCAATGTGTTCTGGATGAAGAGCAGGCCCAAACAAATAAGATATCTTATCGTGCACCAGCATGATAGGAAATTTGGCACTCATCACCTTCTATTACTGGAAGGATTGATAACTTTGATAGCTACACCAAGCAACAATCATTTGAGTGCAATATAATTATATGATGGCTTTCCAGGAGGTATCATAAATTCCCATGCCAGGTAAGTCCCATTTTGTAGTGGATAATTACTCTGTTTGTGAGGAATTTATAGAACATGGCATGTTATAGCCCAAGAACAGGCCCCCAATGTCTGTGCTAAACAATGATGTCAAGACCATCACTTTTATCTATCTCCACATAACTGATATGCCTCCATTCCCTGCATATCCATAATTTAGCAAAGGACAAAGTCAGAACATGGTGAAATGTGGACTACAACTTCAGGATTTATACATTTGCAGTGAAATCCCAAAGTTCCTGGTGGTTAAGCAAAGATTGAAAGCATTAGGCGGTCAGCGTTTTCTACGGTGACCTCTGTGATGCCACATTTGGGACGATGCTGCCACACATCATTTGTGCTATTTTTCAGCTTCACTTTTCTATCTTATCACAAAACATATGGAGCATAGGTGCAGTGGAACCAGACTGATCGTGATGCTGTACATCTTCAGATTGACCTCCAGCGATCGAAACTCAATTGATCTAATCATATAACCCAGCACCTCATTTGCTTCTTTTATTGCCACTTTACATATTTAGACATTGCAAATGACAAAGCTCATATAAAGGCCAACTTGAGGCAGTAAAATTAATCAGTAATGTCATCATCTAAAATCCAAATTGGACCAGGACTCAGTGTATTATTATTAATAATGTTTTGTAAATCAGGAGCATTTTAAAGTTATTATTTAAGCAGGTTTCATTGCCTTAATATAAGTCTTTCACAAGTTTTATTACATTTATTGTTTATGGTAATTTATTCAGCCACTTTATCCCTTTGAAAAAAAAGTCTACTTAAATATTGGGCCAGAAATTAATGAACGAGTGTTCTCTGAGATATTGAGATAGCTGTCTTACTGCAGTCTTCGCCAATTTTTGCCCGTATTTTGCAGAAATGTGTGCTGTTTACAGCATTAATAGAGCATCTAAGACCTTGTTGACAAAACCATTCATGTATACCTTTCATTAATAAGATTTAAGGATTCACAAATAAAGAATCAAGGACAGAAGTGAGTTAGAATATGAGGACTCATCATTAAATCAGGCATGGAAGGAGGACATAGAAAAGTTTAAATTTGTACTTTAAATTTTAGTCAGAGGGTGGTGAATCTGAGGAAGTCTATGGAGACCGTCAATGGATATTTTTAAGGCAGAGGTAGATAGATTATTGATTAATATGGGTGTCAGGCATTATGGGGAGAAGGCAAAGGTTAGGAGAGAGAGATAGATCAACCATGATTGATTGGCAGAGTAGACATGATGGGCCTTTTGGCCCAATTCTGCAATTATCACTTATAACCTTATGATCTTATAATTTACATTTAGCAATCTCACAACACAAAAAAACAGGTTCACTCCTAACCATTGATGTTGTCAATACGGAGTTTGCACAATTTCCTCTAGGTGTCTGGTTTCTTCCCAGGTCCCAAAAATGTGGGGTTAGTACATTAATTAGCCATTGTATATTGCTCCTAGGCTGAGGATGAGCAGTAGCATCTGAGGAGAGATTATGTAAATATTGGGAATATAGAATGTGATGAGTGAATGAATGGGCATTTGATGGTCAATGCCTCCTCGATTGGCCAAAAGGCCTGATCCTGTGCTGCATCTCTCAATGAAAATTAAAAGTAAACTAAGACAAAGGCCAGAGATTAAAATATATTGTGTGAGATCAGGATGGAAGATGCATGAAATGTGAAGCCAGAGGAAGGAATGCAGGTGGAAGGGGTGTTGGGGAAGGGGTAAGGGAAAGGGAGAATTGGGTGCACATCCAGGTGGGGTGCTGGGAAGAGAGGGGGAATAGGGAGGGGGAGAGGGGGTGAAGGGCCATGTGTGTTTGTAGATTAGTTACCTAAAATTGGAGAATTCAATATCAGATGGTTGGGTTGTAAGCTACCCTAGACACTCAAGGAAATGCTAAACATATCATCTGGGTGAAGGATAAATGCTCAATGGTTCAATGCTGCTTTTATTGTCACATGTACAAAGTGCAAACGGTGAAATTATTTTCTTACAAACAAACCAGTAGAGTATTGCCATGCCCAAGCACAGCCTCCATCAGCACATGAACAGAAATAGTCCACTCAACCCGCCTGCAAAAGGTGCCATGTTTTGCCGCTATTTTCAAAGTCCAGTCCACGCTTTAGTTATGAGCATTGCCCATTCCAGGCAAGCCCCAGGCTGTTGCTTCCCTCCAGGAGTCACCTTCCTTAGAGTCTGAGACTCACTCTGACCAGAGTGAGTCCCACCGCAAATTGGAGGAGCAGCATCCCATATTTCACTTGGGCAGTTTACACCCCAGCGGTATGAACATTGACTTCTCCAATTTCAGGTAGTCCTTGCTTTCTCGCTCCTTCCCCTCCCCAGCTCTCCCACAGCCTACTGTCTCCGCCTCCTCCTTTCTTCTTCCCGCCTCCCCCTCCCCACCTGCCCCACCGCCCCCACCCCCGCATCAGTCTGAAGAAGGGTCTCAACCCGAAACGTGACCTATTCCTTCGCTCCATTAATGCTACCTCACCCGCTGAGTTTCTCCAGCATTTTTGTCCACCTTCAATTTTTCCAACATCTGCAGTTCTTTCTTAATCAGCTTCTACTGAAGTGGTGATGGCCATTGGCTCGCTAGAAGGTCATCCACCCTTTGACAGGTCTTGATTTTGGTCCTCCTGGGAAACCAGGTGGGGGAGATGGTTTAGGCGCCGACTATCAGACTATGGAGCAGGTATTGTAGCACGGGATTACATGGTACCCGTGGAGGGGGGGATCTCCTCCCGACCTATATTTCACTGTGGATGTCTTTATGTTGCATGTTGTAACATTCTGATCAAGGATCACATTATACCTATAACATTAACTTAGCTCTGCACTTGCTGTATGGATTTAGCTGACAGTGCATCGTAAGCATCTTGGCTTTTTTTTATTTTAGATTTAAGAATATGTACTAAGGTACACCAAACAGTTTAGTAACATTGGAACAAGAGTCCCTTGACTTTATTATCTCAGATTTGGAATGAGGAAAATAATATGACTCGTCAGTCTGCTGTTAAAATATTCTGAACATCTTTGTGCTTTTAGGCTCATTATGTATGCAATGTGGTAAAACACATTTAAATGAAAACATTTAGACTGTAATAGCTCCAGATCTGTTATTTATGTATTTGGTCTTGGGACTAATTACATCTCTTGGCCTGCATGAATCAGCAGAATTCAAACAACCAGGAAGAAAACAAGTCCTGGATATCACTGGATAATAGGTGGTGCAGCTGAAAACATTTTAAAGTGAGTTGTATAAATAGGATACTCAATGATTCGTGATGAGTACCTTAATAATTCACTGTGATGTTCAACATTTGTGGACCATATGGCTGTCTTTTTTTTTTTGAGGAATGAATTGGAGCTGTCACTGGTTGAGGATTCTGGATGTATAAAATTGTTTAAAATATTAATAATCATTTATAGTAAGATCTAGTAGAAGGTACTGTGGGGTGTTGCTAATACAAAACATAATTATACTAAATCATCCCTGTGCTAGAAAATTAATGAAATTTAGCACATTTGGTGGAAACTGAGGTTAATGCTTCATGAGCAATGAATACTGACTAATCTCTTTTATGGTAACTGGAGTGAACCTGGCAGTTTAAAGGCACTGATCGAAAATGCTTGTGACAAGCATTAGTCACATCCAGCCCAGCAAATCTCTGACACAGTGCTGCTGTGTTAGATTACGTTCTTTTACAGGAATTGTTCTCAGGAAGCTGCAATTTAATCATCAGAAATAGTGGAGCCTGTTCATGCATGTCAGTAAATATTAGTTTTTCCCTCCTACAAGTATTCCATAATGTTACAAGCTGGTTAGCAGCAACATTCACTGGGATGTCATCAAACCTTTGGATGATTTGGTTTTGTAATTATTGTGTAACAACAGGGGCTGTTAGCTGCTAAAGTAGGAAGATAGTTCTATATTTTACTGTGGATGTCTTTATGTTGCTATGTTGTCACATTCTCCTGTACACTTCCTTTGATGAAGGGTAAGAAACAAAAATACCCTTAAATGACTCAAAGGTTAATGGGCCCTAATGTGTAGGATGCGAGTGGGATAACATAGAATTAGTGAATAACTGCATATAGGTAAATGGCAGAACAGAGTGGCTTACTTGAAATAAGTTTAAATTTAGCACAATTAATCCAAAAACATCTATGAGTGATATAGGCTGTATTCCTAAAACATATCATCTCAACAAGGAAATGCTTTCTCTTTTGTATCATGAACAACACACTTCTAATAAATCAGATTGGGACATATCAAAAGACACAAGGATGGGAAAACGGATCTTCTTGTGCCTAAGCAAATTGTTGGGACCGAGGAAATATCTGAGGTAGGGTGAGGAATGGTCAACTGGATTAATGAGAGCAATTATGCTTCTTTGTCTGCATTGTGTGTTAAGTGGGGCTGTGGGACATGGCTCACGGAGAAAGTGAAACCAAGCCAATGGCACACCAACATTGGATTTGGCCAAGATTGATACAGAGAATGTCCTAAAGTTGGAGAATTAGATACTTAGTCCAGAAGGCCTTGACGTACCTGGACTGAGATGCGGCGTTATTCTTCAAACTTTCAATGGACTTTGCTGTAATAGTAGAGGAGAACACAGATAGGTCAGAAGAGTGTTCAAGAAGGAACTGCAGATGCTGGAAGATCGAAGGTACACAAAAATGCTGGAGAAACTCAGCGGGTGCAGCAGCAACTATGGAGCGAAGGAAATAGGCGACGTTTCGGGCCAAAACCCTTCTTCAGACTGATGGGGGGTGGGGGGGAGAAGGAAGGAAAAAGGGAGGAGGAGGAGCCCGAGGGCGGGGGGATGGGAGGAAACAGCTCGAAGGTTAAGGAAGGGGAGGAGACAGCAAGGGCTAGCAAAACTGGGAGAATTCAACATTCATGCCATCTATACGCAAGCAACCCAGGCGGAATATGAGATGCTGTTCCTCCAATTTCCAGTGTTGCTCACTCTGGCAATGGAGGAGACCCAGGTCAGAAGAGCAGTGGGATGGAAAATTAAAGCAGCAAGCAACAGGACTCTCAGGGTTGATCCTGAACACCAGTGCCCCATGAAGTGTTCACCCATTCTGTTATTTTTTAAATATTTTACTGGAGACTGCATAGTGAGTCAAATGCCATGGAACGCATTTGAAAAAATACAAAGAAACCACTGCTTCACCTGGAAAATCAGTTTGAGTGCGTAGATGGTGTGAAGGGACAAGTAAGGGTGGTGCAGCGGTAGAGCTGCTGCCTCACACTGTCAGAGACCCGGGTTCCATCCTGACTACGGGTGCTGTGTGTAGAGAGTTTGTACGTCCTCCCTGGGACCACGTGGGCTTTCTCCAGATGCTCCGGTTTCCTCCCACATTCCAAAGACGTGCAGGTTTGTAGGTTAATTGACCCAAGTGTGTAGGATGCGAAAGTTGGACAACATAGAACTAGTGTACGGTGATCAATGGTCGGCGTGGCCTGTTTCCGTGCTGTATCCCTAAACTAAGCTAAAAGGACAGGGAATACATTTCCTGTAGTTTTTCCATTCAGGAACTTCAGGTGACCAACCAAGATTAAGGATTACTGTATTTTTGTTGGGATAGTAAAGGAAAATCTAAATCACTTCAAATATAAATAGATTTCAGAGTATTATTTCAGCTCTAAAAAGAACATCACATGACTTGCAAGCTTTAGTTTGTCAGTCGATCTCTTTATTCTAAATCACATTAACATTCTAAGAAAAGTTATAATTTCCATCAGTCCTGTGTGACAGAAAATAATTATCTGGAAAGCTGCATCTGACATTAAGAAGACAAAGGGCTTAATTTTCTTATTATGACATTTACTTCTTGTCATTGAGCCCCTAGATTTAAAAGTAACTGGACAAGTACGGTATGCTTTACTAGTTGTGTGTTCCACGTCTAGCACCAAACATAAAATATCAGCTATTAAAAAATATGTTGTTTTTGGCTCTGACAGTTATAGGCAGAATATTTTAAGATTAAACAAATGCTTGGATAATTATTCTTGCGTGTCTCAGTTCATAGGGCAATACATATTTTGTATAGTAAACACTGTGGATACTTGAGTTATTAAACAAAATTTTGTTGCAGTAAACTGCGTAGTAAATAATACTCCATGAAGTTGCACTAAATGGTTTATTTTACTTTTTATGCACTCATTGTGCATTAAATTAATATAATTCTAATCCCTGTTTTTGGACCATGGCAGGTTGGGTCAGGTTTATTTTATTTGCATTCTTTGGAGCTATGTGTGTGTCATAACTGACGCAACACTGAAGTGACTGTCAGAACACACCTGAGATAATATTGTTGAACCCACTTGTTAAATTGTTAATCATGCAATTAATGACGTTAAGCCTTCAGATACCTCAATGTGGACTGCGTGAGTCTGGTGCTTTTTGTTGCAATAGTCCAGGTAAAAGAATGGAAAGTTGATTTAACACTTGCAATTGTTAACAGCTACTTCAAGCAAGCTTCATTAATTTTCTTACTTCATGTAACAGTGTTACGTCCATCCGTTAGCAGTAATAAAACATATTCCATGTTTCATTAACTATTTAATTTTATTGAAAGTGAAGGTAAAATGGCTCCAAATACATAGTACATCACTGTCATTGATTAAAAAAAAAATGTGAACATGTTAAGATTCAGAACTATATTAGAAAATTCAGAATATTCAGTTTAGTTTATAGACACAGTGTGGAAGCAGGCTTTTCCACCCACCGAGTCCGCACCGACCAATAACCACCCATACACTAGTTCTATCCTACACACTAGGGACAATTTACAGAAGCCAATGAACCTACAAACCTTTGGAGTGTGGGAGGAAACTGGAGTACCTGCAGGAAACCCACGTGGTCACAGGAAGAGCGTACAAACTCTGTACAGACTGCACCCAAGGTCAGGATCAGACCCAGGTCTCTGGTGCTGTAAGGCAGCAACTCTACTGGCCCAATATTAAACCAAGATCTATCTTTTCCACTGTTGGTAGCACTCCCAGCCATTAATTTCATATGGGTTATCATTAACTAAAATACACATATGAAATAGCTGATGGAACAAGGTAATCTTTGGCCTGGATTTTACAGTTGTGTAGTTCAATGTTGAAATCCTGACCTCAGTGGAAATGGTTCATTGCATCATCACAGGCTGCATAGTTTGCAAGCTTTTTCAATGGACCAAGAAAAATTCAATTAACAAGTACCTCCGGGACTAATGGTCTACTTTATTGTAAGATATCTTGAAAATGTTATGTTTTAGAACACTTAATATTAATTAGTTTTGGAAACACCATGACCAATTTACTGTATATACACTGAAATTCCCTCACATACATCCTTATCAACACACGGAATTGTTCCCTGCTTTAATATGTGCACTGACTATAAGAAGGTGTGTAGACACAAAGAACTGCAGATGCTGGTTTACACACAAAATGTTGGAGTAACTCAATAGGTCAGATAGCCATAGATTGAATGTTCATGATTGAGAATGATTAATTCTCCTCATTTGTGAATTAGCAGTGTGAGTGATACTTCTCTTAATAACTGTACTAACTTCAATATTGTGTAAAGTTAACTTTAATCAATTTCACTTGGCTTACAGTGAAAAGGATTGTTTGAAGCAACCTACAGACAGTTCAGAGATCAGGAAAACTGGAGGGAAGAATGTTTCTTGTGGCAATCTTCATTGTTGCTCTCTCTTTCACAGTTGCTGATTCATTCCAGATTTTAAACAAGACTGCAATGATAACAAAGCTGGCCAAGCATGACAGCATGACAAAGCAAATGTCATCTCAGATGCAGCCTTAACTGTCCCACATACAATTCACCGTTTGCAGTTTGGAGGTGTTGACTAAGGTAGATTCTTGGTCAGTGCCCCAAATAATTCCCTATTCCGTTTAAGATATTATTCCAAAAGGCAACCAGTAATATGTTAATAACTGTACTAAATTCAATATTGTGTAAAGTTAACTTTAATCAATTTCACTTGGCTTACAGTCACTTAAATTCACATCTAGAGAATAACAGATAATTCTATTTAATTACATAGAAACATAGAAAATATGTGCAGGAATAGGCCATTCGGCCCTTTGAGCCAACATTCAATGTGATCATGGCTGATCTTCCACAATCAGTACCCCGTTCTTGCCTTCTCCCCATATCCCTTGATTCTGCTATCCCTAAGAGCTCCATCTAACTCTCTTTTCATGCATCCAGCGAGTCGGCCTCCACTGCCTTCTGAGGCAGAGAATTCCACAAATTCACAACTCTCTGGTTAAAAAGGTTTCTGGGATATCAGGACTGTCTTATGAAGAAAGACTCTGTTCTAAATGGCCTACCCCATATTCTTAAACTGTGGCCCCAGGGGAAGTGGCCCCAGGTTCTGGACTCCCCCAACATCAGGAACATGTTTCCTGCAACTAGCGTGTCCAATCCCTTAATAATTTTACATGTTTCTATAAGATGCCCTCTCATCCTTCTAAATTCCAATGCATACAAGTTCCATTCTTTCGTCATGTCGAAAACCTACGCTGCACACCCTCAAAAGCAAGAATGACATTCCTCAATTTGGAAACCAGAATTGCACACAATACTTCAGGTGTGGTCTCATCAGTGTACTACTGCAGAAGGACCTCTTTGCTGCTATACTCAATTCCTCTCATTATGAGGGCCAACATGCCATTAGCTTTCTTCACTGCTAGCTTTCAGTGACTGATGTACAAGGACACCCAGGTCTCATTGTACTTCCCCTTTTCCTAACCTGACACCATTCAGATAATTCCCGTTCTTGCCACCAAAGTGAATAACATCACATTTATCCACATAAAACTGCATCTGCCATGCATCCGCCCACTCACCCAACCTGTCCAAGTCACCCTGCATCCTCTTAGCATCCTCTTCATAGTTCTCACTGCCACACAGCTTTGTGTCATCTGCAAATCTGCTAATGTTACTTGTAATTCCTTTATCTAAATCATTAATGCATATTATAAATAGCTACGGTCCCAGCCCTGAGTCTTGCAGCACCCCACTCACTAGTCACTGCCTGCCATTCTGAAAGGGACCCATTAACTGGTCTATAGTTCCACATTTACTCTCTCCCTCCTTTCTTAAATAGTGGAATAACATTAGGTAGCCGCCAATCCACAGGAACTGATCCAGAACCTATAGAACATTGGAAAATGATCACCAATGCATCCACAATTTCTAGAGCCACCTCCTTGAGTACCCTAGGATGCAGACTATCAGGCCCTGGGGATTTATCAGCCTTCAGTCCCATCAGTATACCCAATACCATTTCCTGACTAATGTGAACTTCTTTCAGTTCCTCCGTCACCCTAGATCCTCTGTCCCCTAGTACATCTGGGAGATTGTTTGTGTCTTCCTTAGTGAAGACAGAACCAAAGTACATGCACAACTCATCTGCCATTTCCTTGTTCCCCATAATAAATTCAACTGTTTATTATGGGGACATCTTCAAGGGACCCACATTTGTCTTAACTTATCTTTTCCATTTCACATACCTAAAGAAGCTTTTACTATCCACCTTTATATTCTTGGCTAGCTTAAAAAGCTTACAGATTTGCAGATCTTTAAAACGTTCCATCATCTTATGTTAACTATATCTTTTCATTTTTCCTTTGTTTTGACAGTTCCCTTATCAAGAATCCGGGAATTAATTGCACAGCACTATTACTCCCAGAATTGCCTTGCTCCCTGGTAGGGGGTCTTTCCAGTCAGTATTGGCCAGCTCCTCCCCCATGCTACTCTAAGAATCCATCTCGGAGGGATACAAACTACATATTATGGTCACTCCATTTCTTTGGGTTCCCTTAGTTCCAACCTGATTGCCTTCTCCTTGGTAGGCTCTAGTATAAGCTGCTCTAAGAATCCATCTCGGAGGGACTCTACAACTCCATTTCTTGGGGTCCAGTTCCAACCTGATATTCAGTCTACCTGCATATTGAAATCTTCCATAACCACAATAGCATTACCTTTGTTACATGCCAATATTAATTCCTGATGCAACTTGCACCCTATCTCCAGGCTACTGTTTGGGGTCTGTAGATAACTCCCATTGGGGTCTTTTTGCCCTTACAATTTATCAGTTCTATCCACAATGACTCTACATCTTCTGATTCTATGTCACCCCTCGGAAAGGACTGAATTTCATTCCTTACCAACAGAGCTACCCCAACCTCTCGGCCCACCTGTCTGTCTTTTCGATAGGACGTATACCCCTGAATATTCAGTTCCTAGCTCGGATCCTCTTGCAGCCACGTGTCTGTAATTCCCACAACATCATACCTACCAGTCTTTTACTGAGCCCCAAGCTTTATTTTTTATACTTTATTTCTTATACTTCGCGCATTCATATGCAACACTTTTAATTTGGTGTTCACATCCTCTCTCACACCAGTTCCCATTTCACCTGGCCTTACTCTCTATAATAACTTGATCCTAAAATCTGCTTGACCTGGATTGACCTGCTGTTAGTTGTGGACAAACTACACTCTTAACACAACCAATAAAGCCATAATTAAAGCCGGAAACGGTGCAGAGAAGATTTATGAGCATGTTGCCAGGACTCGAGAGCCTGAGGTATCTTGAGAGGTTGAGTAGGACAGGACTCTATTCCTTGCAGCGCAGAAGGATTAGCAGTGATAGAGAGGTGTACAAAATCATGAGAGGAATAGATCAAGTAGATACACAGAATCTCTTGGCCAGAGTATGATAATTGAGAACCAGAGAACATATGTTTAAATTAAGGGGGGAAAGTTTAATAGCAATCTGAAGGGCAACTTTTTTCATGCAATATGTGGTAGATGGACTGTATGGAGCGAGCTGCCGGAGGAGGTAAATGAGGCAGGTTCTATTGCAACGTTTAAGAAACGTTTAGGGAGATACATGGATAGGACAGGCTTAGAGGGATATGTGGTGGGACTAGTGTAGATGGGACATGTTGGCCGGTGTGGGCAAGTTGAGCTGAAGGGCCTGTTTCCACGCTGTATCACTCTATGACTCTATATTGCTGACACCTCAGGATCAGTAACTGCAGAAAAGAATGACATTCTGGTAACATTTGCTTAGCAAGATTTCAGGTTTGGTACACAGATTCCTTGAAAGAATCAGTTGTTCCTCTTATTTGGGTGTTTCTGTAAATACAGCGTTCAGTAGTGAAACTGAAGGTTTCCAAATTTCCAGGTTGTTTTCCTGTTTTTTTATGTAAGATTCCCATTGTTTCACATCCTGTATTTTAAGTAGTATAGATCACGGTGTATAGCCAAAATAATGAGATGAAGCAAGAATAAATAAATCTGTTTTTACAAAGAAAAATATCAGATATGTCCGTGTGTTTTCATGCCTGTTTTTGAGATTTTTCAAGCAGGATCAAATCCTTAGGCTAATTTATACCAGAAAGACTACATTAATGTTTCAATTAAATAACTCCATATGAGCCAAATTCTGATTATGCTTATAATTTTTATCATTAATCACTGGATTAGATGGTTTTCTGATGCCCCAAGTTTTTGCAGCGGAATGTGAGCAGCAGTATCCATTTGGTCACGTGTGAAATGTCTGAGTTAAAAGCAGAGTAACCATTTTTATATTTATTGTTTCTTTTTTTATTGTTTATATTGTGTTTAAGCTTTACATTGAAATGCTTAATAATGAATAGAACTTAAAATCATGAAATAAAAATCTAGTTTGCTCACTTATTTTAGCAAGGGTTCACCACCCTCTGGCTGAAGAAAATCCTCATCTCCTTCCGAAAAAAACGGCCTTTAATTCTGAGGCTATGGCCTCTTGTCTTAGACTCTCCCACTAGTGGAAACATCCTCTTCACATCCACGCCTTTCACTATTCTGTATGTTTCAATGAGGTCCCCACTCATTGTTCTAAACTCCAGCGAGTACAGTGCCATCAAACGCACAAGCCATCAAACTGTCCTTGGATGTACCTTGAAAGTATGAAAAAGAATATGTTTAAATTACATAAAAACATAAAAAGAATAAAATCAGGAGTGGACCGGATATTCCCAAGCCTCTTGTGTCATTCAATAAGATCATTGATAATTTGATTCTTGCCACCTACTACACTTTCCTTTCTGATCCTTATTCCCCTGTAGTGTAAAAAATCCATCCAAATCAGCCGTGACTATACTTAATTAATGTAATTAAACTGGCTTGTGGGATGTTACCTGGCAATAAGTAAAATCCATGCATTTACTTTCTTTTTAATAAATAGTTTCTCCGTAAGCCACCATGTTATAATTTATTGGGGCCATAAGTAAAGGATGAAAGACGGTAGCGAGCAAAAAAAAGTAACCACGTGACTCACTTTTACAGAGCGGTGAAGAGATGTGCTCAATTCAGTAAAGGGCCTGTCCCACTTGGCCATCATTTATGTGACAGGCGGGTAGTGACTGACAGGCGACAGTCGTGCGCGTCATCATGCATCCGCAAAGCCGTCTGGAGTGCCTGACGACATTTGAATGCCCAGTTTATAATATTTACCCTGATTATGATATTTATGGGGATTTTCGAAAATGTTCCAGTTTCTTGAGTGGTGCTAGCAATTAGAAAAACTGCAGATGTAATGCCCCTATTCAAAAAAAGAGGTGAATGAAAAGTAGCAAGCTGCAGACCAAATTAATCTGTGGGAAGGAACTACAGATACTGGTTTAAATTGAAGATGGACACAAAATGCAGGAGTAGCTCAGCGGGACCGGCAGCATCTCTGGAGAGAAGGAATGGATGATGTTTCAATCTGAAGAAGGGTCTCCACCCGAAACGTCACCCATTCGATCCGAAACGTCACCCTATCCAACTTGGCCGTCATTTACGCGACAACCCAGTGTCGCGCGAAGATTTCGTACAGGGCGAAATCCTGGCGCGCTGCGCCATACCGCACGCAACTCCACACGCCTCCACACCACTCCATGCGCCCGTCCCGCGCTACCCACGCGCTACCCATATGCTACCAGGTCGCGTAAATGCCGCGCAAATGACGGCCAAGTGGGACAGGCTCCTAAGGTTAAGTTTGGCTGAACTGAGGTTTGCAGGGATACGCGAGATTGGTTTCCTAATGTCCCCAGACAGATACTTATTTCTTAACCAACTGGAAATGATATTAATTCCGGAAGGTATAACATCCAACCATACATTTCTCCTGATAATCTGGACTGGTTATTTGATCAGATGCAAGTGATATATAATCGTTAGGTGTAAGGAAACATTGCCTGGGAATTTTTAACCACGTAGACTCGCTGCCTCAGAGGGAGATATCAAATGGGCTGTGTCAATTAAGTATCATTTAAATTACTGAAGTGTATAACTGCGAAAATATAAGGTGGCAAGTTGATTGAGAAGTATGGTATAATTAACTGAATCAAAGTTGCTGAAATCTTGAATTATACTTTCTGCCAGAAATCCACCATTAACTTGACAGAATGCAAATCAAAACTTCAATGCTTTTTATATGGTTCAATAATGAGATGTAAATGTGAACAAGGACCACAAGCACACCAAGAAACTCCATTGTTTTTTCGGAACTAGTTTTGACAGAGTACATTTTTACGTGCCTGTGTGTAAACCTTGCACCCGAACAGGTAGGCCCAAATGATACAGCATTGCGAGGGTCATTATAAATAGGAGTCATAGATTCATAGATACAGCAAAGAAACCGTCCGTTCAGCCCAACTCGTCCACGCTGACCAAGAGCCCCCCCCCCCCCCCCCCATCAAAACTAGTCCCATTTACCTGCATTTGCTTCATAGAAAACATAGAAACATGGAAAATAAGTGCGGGAGGAGGCTATTCGGCCCTTCGAGCCAGCACGGCCATTCATTGCGATCATGGCTGATTGTCTCTAATCAATAACCCATGCTTGCCTTCTCCCCATATCCCTTGATTCCACTAGCCCCTAGAGCTCTATCTAACTCTCTCTTAAATCCATCTAGTGATTTGGCCTCCACTGCCCTCTGTGGCAGGGAATTCCACAAATTCACAACTGTCTGGGTGAAAAAGCCTCCCCTTTATTCTAAGTGTGGCCCCTGGTTCTGGACTCGCCCAACATTGGGAACATTTTTCCTGCATCTAGCTTGTCCTTTTATAGTTGTATATGTTTCTATAAGATCCCCCCTTCGTATCCCTCTCAATCGTTCCTGTCAATGTACCTGTGCAAATGTCTTTTAATTGTTGTTATTGAACCTGCCTCAACTACTTCTACTGCCAGCTTGTTCCATATACCTACCAAAGTGACAAAATTGCTCCTCAGGTTCCTCTTAAATCTTTCCACTCTCACCTTAAACCTATACCCTCTCATTCTTGACCATCAACCCTGGGAAAAGACTATGCACATTCACCCAATCTATTTCTCTCATGATTTAATATACCTCTATAAGATTGTCCCACAGCCTCCTGCACTCCAAGGAATAAAGTCCTAGCCTGCCCAACCTCTCCCAATAGCTGAGGCCCTCGGATCGTGCCAACATTCTTGTAAATCTTCTCTGCACGCTTTCCAGCTGCATGGCATCTTTCCTGTGGCAGGGCGACCAAAACTGAACATTGTACTGCAAATGAGGTCTCATCAAGGTATTGTACAACTCTGGGCCCAGTCTGCCCAATCTCTCCAGCTATGATAACCATCATCCCAAAGGCAATCTGGTGAACATTCAATTTACTCAGAAAATGTACTTCTCGCAATAGGAAGACCAGATCTATGCACAACTTTCCCGATGCAAGGTGAACAGGGCCTTATATAATTAGAAATATAATTGTCCTTGAATACTCGAATTCTATTCCTATCACTTATGGCCTTATGATTGTCACACTGTCCACATACATGTGGGTAGCATGCATTCAATAAAAAAATTATGCCACCATGCTAATTGTGTGGCAACAAACCAATGATACACAAAGAAAACATACAGTATTTGACAACCTCCAAACTTCAGAGGAACCTCTGTCCTTCTCGACATTAAGATTTGTGCCAGTGCGTTGTCTGCTGCACAACCTCGTCATCAGGAGGGCCAAGCACTTACACCAGAAATAGTCTGCAACTGAGGAGCAAAGGATAAGTTGTAGAGGGAACACAAAGATAGAAAGAGAGGGAAGATGAAGGAGATGAGGGGAGGAAATGTGAATACATTTTATTTGTCATTGGATGAAATGAAGAACTTATTCAAGTCACTGTGTTGTTTAATCTTGTAACCTTGCTCAGCATGGGAGAGGGAAGTATGTCAGTACACAGTGTGCATTCTGCTTGTTCATGCCGTGAGTTGTAGTCAAAACTTGTTGCAGTGTCTTACTCCATATGAATGCTTGATATAAACCCAACTAATAGAGATAGACTGGCAGGTTACACAAAAAAGCTGGAGAAACTCACTGATAGACTGGCGGTGGCTGAGTGATACGTGTTAGATAAATGAAGGAGATTCTGAGTAGTGAAGCACATGGTTAGACGTTGTGTTTCATGGTGCTTTCACTGATTATCATTCGTGTGAAGTTATTAACCACCTGTTTCCAGGCAATAACCTCTAGATTATTTTTCCCCATTATTTTTCTGAATACACATTCAGGACCGGGATTGGGGCGGCATGGTGGCACAGTGGTAGTGATGTTGACTTTCAGCGCCAGAGACCAGGGTTCGATCCTGACCACGGGTGCCGTTTGTACGCAGTTTGTAAATTCTCCCCGTGACGTGTGTGGATTTTCTCCTCCCACACTCCAAAAACTTACAGGTTTGTAGGTTAATTGGCTTTGGTAAAATTGTAAATTTTCCATTGTGTGTTGGATAGTGTTAGTATATGGGGTGATTGCTGGCCGATGGATCAAAGGGCCTGTTTTCGCTCTTCATCTCTAAAGTCTAAAGTATAAACGATAAATGGTTTATTGCAGATACAGGACTCTTCTCTTTCCTTCCATCTCATGCAATAATGTCTCCAATGGAGGGTCCAAAACTCCAGCACATGCTCTCTCCACTTTGGTACCCACACTTAACTACATCCCAGGTTCAGTCATAGAAAGTCTGCCTCACTAGTCCATCACAAACACCTCCCTGTAATGTTGTGATGTTTGCCACTCATAATATCACCCCCCACCCCACCCCCACTCCCCTTCTACCTTAGCTGAACAATAAGAAACATGGTAAGCACTGGTTAGACGACTTATAATTAGTAGTTAGTCGGAAACTGGCAGGCTGCCAGGAATAGCTGTATATTGAACTGATGTAGTTTAATCATCTATCACAATCCTTGCAGCCAGAGCATGAGGCTATCGAGTGGTGGTGCCGTTGTGTTTGGCTGCCCAGCCTGCAGCTGTTCGGCCTTTCACCTTTTTTTTATTTTTAGTGTTAAAAAGTTTTGTTGGAGGTCTTCTAGTTCTTTTATATGGGAGGTGGGGGGGGGAACTTTTTTTCAGTCCCTACCTGGTCAGAGATGCGTCTTCACTCCGAGCCGCTTCTTCGCCCCCTTCTCGAGTGCGATCTTCTGACGCCAGAGCTCCATCATTCCGGTGAGAGGGCCTGAAACATCGGGCTGACGCAGCGGCGACTGCGGAGGCCTCAATAGGCCCGACCACGGGTGAACAAGAGGAAGAGGACTGAACTTTTATTGCCTTCCCTCACAGTGAGAAACATTGTGGGGGGATGTTTTTATGTTTAATGTTAAGTTCTGTAATGTTGTGTTTATTTTATTGGTGTGCTGCAATGGCATCTCAAATTTCACTACACCAATTGGTGTATCTGACAATAAATGTCCTTTGTCCTTTGTCCTATTAGACCTGGTTCACATGGTGTTTTATAGCGACTCACAATAATGAAGGAATGCTTAGAACATGATGGAATCTACGCAGAATAGATATTACGTTAAAATAACAATTATATATTCAATATAATGGCCGACAAATGGACGACAAATGGCGCAATGTTGTGTTATTTTTCGGCTGGCTGACCGGCATCTCAAATTTTCGAACACCGCTTGGTGTATCTGACAATAAATGTCGTTTGTCCTTTGTCCAAGACACCTGGTTCACATGGCCTGTGTGAGAATGCGACTGTAATAATGTGAAGCACTTTGGGGTCAATACAAGTTGACTAAAAATGTGCTATATAAATAACAATTATATATTCAATATAATATCAGAGTTTTTTTCTCCAAACAAGGATGGTGGGACAACTCCATCCTTGAGATTTTGACAATAAGTTGTTCAGAAAACAAATACAAAAACTACAGTTACTAATAGTGGACATTTATTTGCAATATCAATATCAGATTTTGTAACAGAACGGAAGATCGTTAAAAGACTTTGCTTCTTCAAGAATTATTCTTTGGGAAGGTTTTTACTTAATTTTATTTTTAAGTTATTCTATTTCAATGGAGATGTTAATGTTCAGAGTGAGCCTTTCCTGGAGGATCAAGCAGAACAGACTGTAATGATTTGTGCAAATTTGCAACAAGCCACCTGAGGAGAGGACATTACATTGGAATGTCACATGCATTGGCCGAGATTGGAAATGTTTTACCTCAGGCTAAAATATGTCGTGTCATGTACATATTTAGTGCTTATGAGCATTTTTCTAGAAAACACCTCCAAGTAGTCTAGAAAATCAGATTTCTTTTTCGAGTGCATTTGTCAGTATCTTTTGATATATTTCTTTCGCATTTTAGATTATTCCAATTTTTACCTTCAATCATTTTCCATATGAATCCAACCTTTCATGCAAGCAGGTCTTACAGTGTAGGAAGGAACTGCAGATGCAGGTTGACACTGAAGATAGACACAAAATGCTGGGGTAACTCAGCGGGGCAGGCAGCATCTCTGGAGAGAGGGAATGGGTGATGTTTCGGGTCTGACGAAGGGTCTCGATCCGAAACGTCACCCATTCCTTCTATCCAGAGATGCTGCCTGTCCCCCGCTGAGTTACTCCAGCATTTTGTGTCTATCTTCCAGGTATTACAGTTCCTTGTTATTCCCCAATTCAGGATAAACTTGAATAGGGGGATAAAGAGGCACTGTAATACCTGAAAAGCATTAGCTTTTTGCACGTTCTCGGCTTTTATCAGGTGGTATTTTTTATAAATCGATTCCTGTCGGATGCTCCTGTCACGGGCTGGAATATCTGTAGTCCATCTCTCATTGTCACTAAACACATGGCTAGCCTGTCCCCGCTATAGAGTCAGCCACATGACTGTGCACCCGGGTCACACACTGGACAATTTGACAGATTTCATTCCATGCAAAAGTATTAACGTCCTAATCCCATCAGTATACCGGATAGATTTTTTATGACAATCTTTGTTCATTCCATATGTGCCTCATTACTTGAAGTTAATTGCCTATGACTTCATGCCTGCACATCAATGGGGCAAGACTGTTAGCTCATTAAATTAACCACAATGCCATTGTACCGCCAAAGGTGCTTGGTTTCTAGCCATAATTCCAATACTGTACCTAAATCCCTCTGGGTCTTGGTTTCTCAACCTCCATAACATAATGGAAGTATTTAGGTAAAATGACCTATTTTTGTTAACTGCACAAGCCTTTCTACTCACAAATGTCTGAACTTCATTGCTGAAATTATACCATTCCAGGGTTTGAGTAGAATTTCTTATTAATTCTCATAAGGCTTATTTAAACCCACAGAATAATAGGAGATCTTAGAATGCTACACATGAAGTTTGGTTTAGTTAAGAGATAACGCATGGAACCAGGCCCTTCGGCTCACCAAATCTGTACCGACCAGCTCTGTACTGACCAGCGATCCCCACACACAGGCACTTTCCTATACACACTGGGGAACAATTTACAATTTTACCAAGCCATTCAACCGACAAACCTGTATGTCTTTGGGGTGTGGGAGGTAACCAGTGCACCCGGAGAAAACCCATGCAGGTCACGGGGAGAACGTACAGACACCATATAACAGCACCCATAGTGAGGGTCGAACTTGGTTCTCTGGTGTTGTAAGGTAGCAACTCTACCGCTATGCCCCCGTGCTGCAGCAAAAAGTTAAAAGCAAAAATTGGGGTTAATGGTCAATTGAGAATTTTTAGGCTAATGTTCAATGTATATTTACCCAAATCCTTGAAAATAAAATTAAGAATATGCGGCAGATAACGTTCAATGATGTGACTTGTTTAACATGTGATCCCCTGCAGTTTTAACAATCTCATAGCTTACGTTGATATTGCGTAAAATAAATAATGTCCAAAACTCATGTGATGTGAATCGGCAATTAAATGGCAGAACTAAAGTAAATTAAACTGCAGTAATTCCTTCAGTGCATTGGACTATGTGATATCCATGGGACTAAGCCAAATAAAAGATTAACCAGGTTAATACTTCATATAAAAGAGCTGACGTGTGTCTTTCTGCTTCCTTTTTATCAAGAAGTATAAACTAAGTAAAATAAATACTGTACATTCTATACATTTAACCCTAATTTCTAAATCCATTCATATCCTCTTTGACCTGAAGTTACTCAGAATCCTTGTGACATTTATTTTTAAATGATCCAAATATGTTTTCCATGCTGAAAGGACTGTGGATAATAAGCTATTTATCTTGCATAACTTTTCCATTGTGTCATTTTACCTCCCTGATTTCTCCTTTTTCATTCAATGCAAAGTTTTATTCTGATTCTGATTCCCTGCTTCTAGTTTCAAATATGTAGATAAAACATAAATGTGATTTAAAAAGCCTGGCTCATTTATCCCTTCTTCGTAGTTCATTGATCTAAGAGCAGCTATATATCACTTCCCAATCCATTTATAATTTTCACATGTAAGTTGTCACAGTGCTACAATTAAAACTAGTGTTTAAGTTTTATTAACAAATAGCTTATAACTATTAGTTATATTTCCACAGCCATATTTTCCTGAATCTGCTTGTGCAGTCTTGGTTCTGTTTATTATTGTTATAAACCATTTCAAAATCTAGGAAGCTACTACACCACAAATAATTTTACTTTACCTCAATATTTTCCTATCATCTTCCCACAATTTTAGTTTGGTTTAATTTACTTTAGAGAAAAAATGCGGAAACAGGCCCTACGTCAACCAGCGATCATCGCACATTAAAACTATCCTACACACACTTGGGACAATTTTACATTTATACGAGGCCAATTAACCTACATACCTGTACATCTTAGGCGTGTGGGAGGAAACTGAAGATCTCTGAGAAAACCCACGCAGGTCACGGGAGAACCAACAAACTTCGTACAAGCACCCGTAGTCGGGATCGAACCCGGATCTCTGGCGCTGTAAGGCAGCAATTCTACTGCTGCACCACCGAGCCGCCCAGAATTTTCAAATTGCTGCTTTTTTTTAGTTTTACCTTGTTCCATGATGATCCAGCCATCAATTTATATTGTTCAAGTGGCAAAATGTTCCTTTTGATATCTGATAGGTTTATAGATTCTTTATTAGAGTCTAGATGTCTGATGCTTCTGAGAGAGAACTCACTTGCATTGCTAATAAATGGTCTATTCACCTTCACCTGCTTCTTGCACCTTGTTGGTTTTATCGAGGCTATCTTTCATTCATTTTTCATTCAGCAAATGTAAAAGACTGCTATTTGAAATGTGAATATCCTGGATTCCTTAAAACTAAGATGCTCCTAACTGTCTCCCACAAGATAATGAAATGAAAAAGTTATTGGAGGGCGCCAGACAGGTCAGTGAGCATTTGTGTAACTAATGGAACAATGGAGGGATAGTTTTAAATATCGACTCTAACTTTGGCTCCTTGGATGCTGCTCGACCTGCCAAATTCCTCCAGTTGTTCCTCTTTGCTTGTATTGCTCCAGATTCCAGCATCTGCAGTCCCTTGTGTCTCCAGAGAATGAAATGGGATTTGGTCCCATTTCAAAATAGATTCAAAATAGTTTCTAGAGAATTAGAAAGTGATGAACTTAAACTTCAAAAGATATGCTTAGAGACAATAAATCAGTAAATTGAGTTTAGTTTAGTTTAGAGAGATACAGTGCAGAAACAGGCCGTTCGGCCAACCGTGTCTGCACCAACAAGCGATCCCGCACAGTAACACTAACCTTCACACACTAGGGATAATTTACACATACATCATGCCAATTAACCAACCAACCTGTACATGGTTTATTGGTTTCTTGGTCCTCCAAAATATTCCAAATGGAATTTAAACTGGAGGTGGAGTGTGGGAGGAAAATCGAAGATCTTGGAGAAAATCCATGTGGTCACAGGAAGAACGTTCAAACTCCATACTGACAGTATCCGTAGTCGAGATCGAACCCTGGTCTCCGGCGCTGCAAGCGCTGTAAGGCAGCAACTCTACCGCTGTGCCACCGTGCCGCCGTAAGCGTATGGAAAGTTACATGAACTGAAATACAATGACAGAAAATCTGGTGGAAAAAGAATTAATGATAAATATCAAACAGGGATTTGATAAATTATTGAGCAGAACAGTTTTTTTAGAATCTATGAGTGAAAACCTTTATGCCCCTGTCCCACTTAGGAAACCTGAACAGAAACCTCTGGAGACTTTGCGCCCCAACCAAGGTTTCCGTGCGGTTCCCGGAGGTTGCAGGTGGTTGCCGGTGGTTGCAGGTAGTGGAAGCAGGTAGAGAGACTGACAAAAACCTCCGGGAACCTATGGGAACCTCCGGGAACCGCACGGAAACCTTGGGTGGGGCGCAAATTCTCCAGAGGTTTCGGTTCAGGTTTCCTAAGTGGGACAGGGGCATTATTTCACAGAGCTGAGTCAGGTATTTTGGGCCAATCGCCAGACCCAATTGTCCATGAGTTTATAACGCTGTAATGATAAAACCAGGTTTCGATTCCGATCAATGACGAAGAAAGGGCACTTCAACCATATAGGATTAAAAATGAAACATTTATTATAATAAATGATTAAAAAGCAATAACATAATGTGTCTCACGCGCTTCAACTGCACTTATAGAGCTCCTGATGAGGGCTTGGGCTGGAGAGCTTGAGGGTCCTGGCATTATTCTGGATCACGACCTGAAGACAAGTTCAGTGAGATCACGTGCAGCATGCATTCATATACTCAATAAGCCTGTGCTTTTTCCATATCTACAAACAATGGTCAACTGTGTTTTAAAACTAGCTATCCTCCCAAAGATTGAAAGCCAAACTTGGCTGTCCCTAGGAAGAAAAATTTGCATTTTCTTGCTGCTATATGTCCTTGTGGCTACATGATATAAGGACTAGATCTTCCAAGTGAGCAAATTATTTTTATAAACACATAATTGAATTTGTGATTGAGCCTGTTCATTCAACATAGGGGCTGTTGCCAGACAACAGTTTAGCTGAAAAGCTTGTTTAGCCCTTACATTTTCAAAAGCTGGCAAACAGTTTGAGGAGCTCAAAGTAGCAAAACTTGGGGTAAGTCATACCTTGTTGGAAAACACTTTGTTTCATGAAAAAGAGCTGGTAGTTAACTAAGTTGCTGTCATTTATCAGACATATTTTTAAAAATTCTCTATAGCAGCCATCGCTGCACATTTGGCACAACTTGTTGCCTTGCCTAAGCAGCGGTTGGGTTGTGCTTTAATCACTAGTTTTAGAGTTGATATTGTTGCCACTGTGATGAATTGGTGGACAGAGAAAGTGCAACAGCAATTACTTACATTTCAGAATGCTTTCAGCAATGTTTCAATCAATGATCAATGGCTAAGTTAAGGAGTCAAATAGAGAAGACAAAAATACGACATTGATAGAAAGCTAGCACAAAAACAGAAGACTAAATGCAATATCTTTAGGTCAAATGCGTTAGATATTCAAGGACCGATCTTCATCTGCTTGCAATTGTTTTTTTTTTTACTTTCTTCAATGTGATCTTTAAGATGGTATCAAAATTTTCCCATTGTGTAAACAAAAACACACAAAAGGAAAAATGAAACAGGATTTGAGTGATACTTTTAGGTGACTGGGCCAAAAATCAATGAATGTGATCCATTATGAATGCAAGTTAAATAAAAACAAATGGGAGAACATGTGAAATAAGTATGAGCTGTGCAACAAAAATGGATTTCTTGCTTCAGTCCCAATGTTTAGAGTAAAATGAAGATAAATATATACTTGACAAATTATATTGTTGATGAATTACAATCCCAGGAAAGATATTTGTCCCTTTGAGCTGTTGATATTGGAAATGTAGGTTAAATAACTAAAAGAAAAAAATAGCTTTTACTTAGTTTCTTTAAAAAAATCCCAATTTTCTGTACAATTAATGAAATGATGGTAAGCTGTAGTTACAGTTGTAATGCAAGGAACACAACCCATTAATATGCACTCAAAAAACATCCATTGTGAAAATAATCAATAATCTGTGTTATTGATAATGGTTAAATCCTGTTTCATTTTCCTTATTATTTATACCCTGGTTTTTACATAATGAGCAAATTTGGAGACAATCATACTAAAGGTCACATTCAAGAGTACAAATATTGTCCAGCCCCTGAAGAAATGCTCAGGCAGTTGAGTTTATTGTTTTAATAACAGTGACATTTCCAGATGATTTTGCTGATGTTGAAGATTAGAAAAATGTATCCATACAAATTGATCGCAAATGATGAATAATAATCACTCCCAGAGACCCAAATTAAAAGTTAGCTGGAGTGAGGTGAATCTTACCTCGAATACCTTGGCTCAATAATTATAATTGGTGAGTATGCTACTTAGGAAGAACATTAAAGTGTAGACTGGATGGACTGAAGGGACAAGTAGAAGTGCTTATTTTGGTCTGAGGTTTTTGCAAGAAAGTCCAATATTGTAAACGTGTATAGTCCTTTCGTTGACTGGATAGCACGCAACAAAAACATTTTCACTCCACCTCGGTACACTTGACAATGATAAATTAAACTAAACTAAACTAAACTGAAGATATAAACACATGGATCCTGCCCTAAAACGTTGCCTATCCATGTTCCATGTTCTTGTTTGCTCAAATGTGCATTCCGATTCAGAAATACTGATGCCTTTAGCTTCTTCTCTAGTGTATGAAGTACTGATAACATTGTCGTTTAACTTCAAAAATACTATTTTAATAACATCACATAGAGACAGCATTACGTAAGCTGTTGTAGGCTCTGAGTCCTAGATCATCAAACTGAGAGCTGCGAGTCACACACCCCCAGATGGTATAGTGGAAACCTGAACTGGAATACGGATCAGGTGAACAACAGCAAAGCCAGACATGGATCAAATCAGCAATAGTGATTGATCTACATCGAGTACCCCTTTAAGAACAAATTCATATTTCAGTATCCATCAACAGTGTTTATTAACTCATCCATACTAAAACACCAAAACATGATGTGGTGCCAATTGTACATATTGATGCAATTCCCCATTATTTAGTTTGTGTTTTTCAGATAAAGCATTACAAATTAATATGTACAATTGATCCAGTATCTGAGATATTCATTAAAGGCCCATACACCATTGCATGTTGCGCTATACACTTTCAATCACAAAGATCTATGAATTCAATATTTAAAGGATTATCTTTTTAGAAAGGTTGAAAACAAGGACTCACATGTATACCCATGGACACAAATGACTGAAGTTGAGAGATCATTTTCAAAGAGTAATAGATTTTTTTTGTTTTTGATTTTTAGGGAAAAGATCAAAATCTTCAATACAAAGTAATAAGAAACTTTAAAAAAAACCCACAAAGTTGCTGGAGTAACTCAGAGAGTCAGGCAACATCTCTGGAGAACATGGATAGGCAATGTTCCAGCTCAGGATCATTGTGTCTATGTCTTAACTAAGAACAAAGTTGTCTTTCTATTTGTGAACGTTTATTTTTTTTATATCAGAAAATCGTTAGTTGGTGTTACATTTTAATTTCTTTGAAATAGCAGCTGAACTTGCCTGAAACATTGGACAAGTCCTTTGATCTGCTGGCTTGTGTCTCAGCCAGATCATCCTTTGACTGTGTTACCTCAGTGAAAGCCAACAGATTGGACTGGGACATCTGCCTGCTGAGCCTGCCCCAGTTTATAAAACATCCACGTGGAATGAACTTGTGTCACTTGCTTAATACAGACAGAGAACAGCCGCAAAAACCCAGTCTGTACATTTTCCTTCTCTTTTCCATCAATTTAGCTGTGGCTTAAGGAAGAGCTTTGAAGGAAAATGATACAAACTAGCCTATTTATTTAGATTTATTTAGCTGGTAACTCAATACTATCTTCACTCGACGTGACCTGGGCAGTTCAAAGTCCTGTGCCTGCAAAGTTGGTTCAAATTAACAGTTTCAAAGGTTTCAAAGGTCTTTTATTGACACATGTCCCAATTAAGGTACAGTGATATGTGAATTACCATACAATCATACAGAATTTTTTTTTAAATATTTTTGGTTACCACAGAATCTTCTGCCCTTGGTGGTCTCAGAGACTAACATATGTGGGGGAATCGAGAACCAGAGGACATGTTTACGGTGAAAGGGGAAAGATTTTATAGGAAATCGAGGGGTAACTTTTCCGCGCAAAGAGTGGTGGGAGTATGGAACAAGCTGCTGCAGAAGGTAGTTGAGGCAGGGACTATTGCAACATTTAAGAAACAATCAGACAAGTACATGGATAGGACAGATTTAGAGGGATTTGGGCCTCACATGGGCAAGTAGGATTAGTATAGATGGGACATCTTGGTCTGGGTGGGCAAGTTTGGCCGAAGGGCCTAAACCCACTCTAGCCTCTATTCTTGGTCAATAACAAAGTATAAAGGATCCAGCTAGTCTTGTTTTGTGCTTTACTGCAAACACCTAGAGGCTGGGTTGGATATGGACAATTTTCAAATTATTTAGACTCTGCTCTACCTCAACTGGCTGATCCAGTCTTGGCCTCCATGCCATTTTCCCACTCACTCCCACTACGTACGACTCCCTTACAATTCAATTGTCTGTCAATCTTCATCCTGAATATATTCAATGAGTCTTCCGCCAGGTGCCCAAACTCTCTGGTGCCCAAATTCCAAGAATATATCATATGGAGTATTTGGCAACCATTGTGTAAAAAGGAACTGTGGATGCTGGTTTACACCAAAGATAGACACAAAATACTGGAGTAACTCAGTGGGTCAGGCAGCATCCCTGGAAAAAAGGAATAAGTGACTGAAGAAGGGTCTCGACCCGAAACATCACCTATTCCTTTTTTCAAGATATTTTGGCAACCATTCACTGGTATCCATGTCCCAGTATTTGCTAACCAGACCGTACATGAGTACAATAGGTGGTGAAAAACAGAATGTAACCAGAGTGCAGAATACAGTGTTCCAGCTACAGAGAAAATGCAAAGGCCGCAATAAGGTAGATAGGAATATTTTGGTATGCATCTTTAGCATTTGAAAAGACAGTTCAAGAGTCTGATAACAACAAGGGAGACGCTGTTCTTGAATATGCGTTCATGCTTTTGTATTTTTTGCACAACTGGAAAGAGGAGAAGAGAAAATGACTGGGAAGTAATTAGTTTTAGATAAAGGTAGCTGCTTCCCCGAGACAGTGCGAAGTGTAAATGGAATCAATGTGGGGTGGGAGGAGTGGATGTTGGTTTGCTTTATTATAGATTTCACTGTGTCCACAACTCTCCGTAGTTTCTTGCAGTCTTGGACAGAACAGTTGCCAGATTAAGTGTTCAAGAAGGAACTGCAGATGCTGATTAAGTTGTGCTGCATTTTGATAGAAGGCTTTCTATGGTGCAGCTGCAGAAGTTGATAAGTGCTGTTGGAGACAGGGGCAGCACGGTGGCGCAGCAGTAGAGTTGCTGCCTTACAACGCCAGAGGCCCAGGTTCGATCCTGACTACAGGTGCTGCCTTGTACGTTCTCCGTGTGACCTCTACGTGGGTTTTCTTTGGGATTTCTGGTGTCCTCCCACACTCCATAGATGCACAGGTTTGTAGGTTAATTGGCTTGGTATAATTGTAAATTGGCCCTAGTGTGTGCAGGATAACGTTACTGTGCGGGGTTCCCTGGTCGGTGTGGACTCGGTGGGCTGAAGGGCCTGTTTCTGTGCTGTATCTCTAAAACTAAACTAAAACTAAACTAAACATATCCAATTTCCTAAGCTTTCCAAGGAAGGGCGTTGCTTGCTTTTGAATATCAAATTGTTTTTGATATTTCCACCTCTGAACTTGAAGTTCACTGCCATCTCCGCTTCAGCACCATTGATGCAGACTGGGGCGTGTATTCCACCCCACTTCCTTAAATAGTTTCTGCATCAATAGGATTTGTGTCAATTGCCATTTTGAAACACACTGCCTGCAGCCCACAATAGATGCTGGAGAGTTGATTTTTGTAGCTGTATTTTGTGCAGAGGGAATTTTGATTCTCCTCATAATTTGTGTCATGTTCAAAAATACTTAATTCAAACTGCCTGCCCCCCAAAAAAAAATAACCTTCCATTTGACAATAGCAGGTATTTTTCCAGTTACTACTGAAGCCAGAGGAAATAATAAGTTGCAGTAAATATTCCTAACATTACCTCAGTGATTCATTTTGAGAAATTCTTAAATGCAAAGCCATAATCAAAAAGATTTTGTGGTGGGTTATCTGGTTTTACAGGGCACTGAAGGCCGAAAGCACAAGATACAGCCCGTGGACCCTGCTTAATAGTTTATCAGGATTAGAAAGCAACGTCTGAGGTTTCAACAAGAATGGGACAGCTTGGGTATCGACCTGAGAATGTTAAGTTGCAGAAACATCTCACAAAGTTGATGTACAGTTGAACTGATGGTCTATGAACAGCTTGTCAAGTTGAGGTTGATAGTAATGTCGTGAGTTTCAAGCTGATTGGCACACACAGGTATTAGAAGGGGAAATAATGTGTCTCAGCATAGAACTTTGTTCTTGCAATGAATGTTCTTGCAAAGAATAGGTGTGGTTTGCTCAGGCCAAATAGCTTTCTTCTTGTGATACTGCAGTTTTGTGATTCATCGAGGGATAGAGTAGATTTAGATTAATTTAGTTTATTACCACATGCACCAAAGCCAGTGAAAATCTTTTGTTGCATACTAACCTGTCAGTGGAAAGACAATACAACCCAGCCACCCAGTGTACAGATACTTGATCAAGGGATTTTGCACTGTCGAAGTGACCTTATGATCAAAGGAAGCCATTAGAAGATGATGGATCACAGAATGACATTGCATAGGTGGTTGAAGTGGTAAAATAAATCTGAGTTGAATTAATTAAATAACTGTTAATTAAAGATATGAGTATGTTGCACAGCAATTATAAATGTATAGTTACATTTTATCACAATTTAAACATGAATTTTTTAAAATATTATTAAATTGAACACAAATTGCTCTAAATTGTCTGAATGTTCATCTGTGTGAAGAAATTAGCTCTCAACTGATTCACAGTGTCTTTTTTTCCTGATCTTTTATCTGGGAAAATGAAATCAGATAAGAAGTTTAAAGAAATCTTCAGATCATTAATTTTTTGCACAGCTTCTGTCAGAGCCTGGTGTGACTTTCATCAACCAAATCTGTTCCATTCTATTTTTACACTAGGTTTGAACTGACCTACTTCGTGAAGTTGAACAATGAATATTTCTAGATTATGCTTTTGCCTTCTGATTCTAGATTGTGTCTATTTCTGATAGTGGAGACCATGTTCTAATTACCCAAGCATGCCTTTTTATATCACATTGGGGAATGCCTCTGTCTTCAAACCTTATTGAATCAGACGCAATTACAGTGAATGCCTAAAAAAGAACTGCAGATGCTGGTTTATACCGAAGATGGACACAAAGTGCGGGAGTACCTCAGCGGGACAGGCAGCAACACTGGAGAAAAAGGATGGGTGATATTTTGGGTCAGGATCCTTCTTCAGACCAATGAAAGTCAGTCTGAAGAGGGGTCCTGACCCGAAATGTCACCCATCCTTTTTCTCCAGAGATGCTGCCTGATCCACTGTGTTAATCCAGCACTTTGTGTTTATTTGCAGTGAATGTTTGCTGGGTAAGATATAGGCTAACCCAGCTGGGTCTGCTGGGTAAGATATAGCCTGCATCCAAGTTGGCACATAACAATGAAGGGTTGCTAATGTTCCTTGTCTGAGGAATACAGCCAGCAGAGCCACTGCTTCAGTGCTCCCGAGGCCAGACTTCAATCCCAATCTCCAGAACTGCCAGTCTGAGTTTGCACATTCACTGTGACTGAATGGGTTTCCCCTGGGTCCTCTGTTTTCTTCCCACATCCCAGCGACATGGAGCTTGTTAGGTTATTTGGCCACTGTAAAAATAGCCCCTAGTTTGTAGATGAATGGAAGAATTTACGGGGTTAATGAGTACCTGGGGACACATTTAGTGGGTGAATAGGATTGTTCACTAGAGCTGGAATAGAATTGAAGGTGAAATGGCCTCCTTCTATTGTTACAGAGGTCAATTAACCTACATGACCGATTGGTGAGGCTACAGCTAATGTATCGTGTGCAGGTCTGGTCACCATGCCATAAGAAGAATGTAATTTCACTGGAGGAAGTGCAGAAGGGATTCATTTGAAAAGTTGTTGAGGAAATGGAATGTTTCATCTGCAAGGAAGGACTGATACATTGGGTTTCATATCAAATTCGTTCATATCAAATTCAACTGTAACTTTCACATTGCTCCAGTCCATTCTTATTAAATGGGTTACTGTAAACAGCAAAGAAAGGAATTTGCTTCAAGCACTTATAATGTTTCTACTGTCATATTACTAATACTAACCTCCCCTTTCAGTTACAATACAAGCTATACATGTTACAATACAAATAATACATGTTGCCAATAATTTTCAGATGCAGAATAGAACTTCATTGTTTGTTGCAATTATAAACATAATGGCTTAAATCTACCCTCAAGGCATCAAACCTCACTGGTTGTATATCCAACTTAATGTAGCTCAAATTATTCAATTTTTGCTCATTTTAAGTTTCGCTTAGAGATACAACGTGGAAATAGGCCCTTCGGCCCACCGAGTCCACAACGACCAGCAATACCTATACATTAACACTATCCTATAAGCATACATCAGGGACAATTTTACAATTTACACTTATTACCAGCCAATTAACCTACAAGCCTGTACATCTTTGGAGTGTGAGAGGAATCTGAAGATCTCTGAGAAAACCCAAGTGGTCACGGGGAGAACGTACAAACTCCGTACTGACAACACCCATAGTCGGGATTGAACCTGGGTCTCGGGTGCTGCAAGCACGGTAAGGCAGCAACTCTACTGCTGCGCCACCGTGCTATTTGTTATTGTTATACCTTGTTATTTTCACAAATTTATGCACGTCATTAGTGGATAGCATCCTGAACCAACCTATGCATTAAAACAATATAAAATTCGTCTTGTCCTTACTTATAATGTTGATTAGTTGGTTCAAGTTTAACTTCAACATTATTCCATGTTTTAGATATACTATTTATTTTATTGATATCTTCAAACAGCTGCTTCTACATCTTTCTATGTCCTCGAGAGTAAACAGTTTATTTATTTCAGTTTTAATTACAGAGCTGAGAGTAACACAACAGGTCCACCAGTGACCCTGTGATTAAATAATACACAAAGAGGATTAGTTGGAATATGCAAAAAAAAAGTCAAATAACCAAAATTATGAAGTCTGAAGAAGGGTCTCGATCCGAAACGTCACCCATTCATTCTCTCCAGAGATGCTGCCGGGCCCACTGAGTTACTCCAGCATTTTGTGTCCACCAAATGAATTACGAAATTCGATTGCGATCAAACTCTGAAAAATCAGGTTTACTGTCATATACAGTTTCAAAAAAATGCATTATTACATTTCAAAGTTAAAACTCCACATTTAATTAACCTTTGAACCAAAGTCTTTATCCAAGGAAGGAAAATGCATTCAAATAAATAGTTCTCATTGACATAGACAGATTCTGAAATTAGAAATGAGACATATTATCACCATCATAGCAAATGTTGGCTTCATTCTATATATAAATGTCTAATTTTTTCTAATATAAAAATCATTTATTTTATCATAGTGTATGCTGTGAGTTTAGGTAAGAACATCACTAAATGCAAGTGATCTTCAAACCTTTCATTCTATATTCAGCAAGTAAGGTCACTTTGTTCTAGATTTTACTTCGGAGTCACGTGAGTGACTACGTGAAGAACCCCGCCAGGACGCAAGCGTGTCAACGAGTCACAGCAGGGGGAGCGACGTTCCCCTTAGCGGCAAACTATTTGGAGGCAACGTATCAAAACAGGTAAAAGAACTTGACGAAGAGGGTAAAACCCTGGGGCTCATTAAAGCAACGTCTAAAAACTATTTCGGCCAGAAACAGCACCTCTACGCACCACCAGTCGGCCAAGACAAACTGGTGAAAGCTCCAAGGCCAGGAACACTCAACATCGGTCTTTTTTAGGCCATGGCCCAGACCGGCCTTCCTGGGGAATGTGCTAACCCTCAACACCGACCCAACTACAGATCCAGACACCGGCGCCTCAACGTCCACGGAGTATGCGGGAAAAAAGTAACAAACCTACCAATAGTAACCATGGAGGTAGGTGGGTCTGGTTCCTTACGAGTTTGGTGGGAGATTACAATTCTATCTGGGTGCATGGAATAAATTAACTACTGACACTTATATTTTCAGATGTATAGAGTTATACCATAGAATTTATACAAAAACATAACCCTCCAGTTCAGCATGTACCGAACCGAATGTTCGTGCTTACAGGCAAAGAAAAATCAAAAGCGCATGCTGAACTGCAGTGGCCTTATAAAAAAGGAGTAATGGAGGAAACCCAACACGAATCACAGGAATTCGTGTCCAAAATCTTAATCATAAACAAGATGGTGGTTGCCGCATCATCATAGATTTGACTAATTTGAATACTTTCATACATTATATTCATTACTAGATGGAAACCTTTTTTAATGCTATGCAATTGATTTCCTAAGGTTACTACATGGCAAGCATCAATTTAAAAGATGCTTACTATACAGTACCATTAGAGGTGACCACAGATGTTATTTAACACAATGGATCATCTGAGGTTCACCCTTAACTCAGTTCACATGTCAGTGACTTTGTTAGGTTACAGCCTTAATGGAGGCTTGCAGCAAAATCATTGACATCACAAAACCATCCATCAGACTGGTAGCACGAATAATTGGCATAATAGTAGCTGCGTTTCCAGCCACACAAATCGGACCTTTACATTATAAAATATTACAGAGGGCTAAAATACGAGCACTCAAAAATTATGGTGGTCATTTTGACAGACCAATGAAGCTACCAACAGAGGCCATAATGGAACTAAAATGGTGGAAAGATAACATTAGGCATTGTTCCAATCCAAACATTATCAGCAACCCGTCTATGGTACTACAAACTGATGCCAGTGCACTTGGTTGGGGTGCTACCAATTCCATCTCCAGCTGTGGGGGGGATGGAATGCACAGGAGGCATCATTATTACAAACACTGGGCATAACCTACCTGGGAATGTTAAGTGCATTCCATGGCCTTAAGTCATATTGTTCTGGGTTATATCACCAGCATGTTAGACTACAAATTGACAACACCACCGTGGTAGCATATATCAACCATATGGGTGGAAACGCATCAACACCATGTGACAATCTGGCCAACACAATTTGGCAATAGTGTATCCAGAGAGATATTTGGATATCAGCTACTTACTTACCAGGTAAACTAAATTTAATGGCAGACAACAAGTCATGCAAATTCAATGAAAACACTGAATGGATGTTGGATAAAAATGTATTTGCTGAAATTACAGCACGGTATGGAACACCAGATATCGACCTATTCGCATCCAGGCTCACACCAGTTATCGAATTATGTTCATGGGAACCAGAACCTGGGGCAGCGGCAACAGATGCATTTTCGCTGCATTGGGGGATATTGTTTATTTATGCATTCCCTCCTTTCTGCCTCATCAGCCTACTCAACCATGGGTCCCGGTGATACTCGACATGGTATTAGAACCATGCATCACCATCCATCATAGACTTAATTTACTGGTTCATCCCGCAACAAGGAGAAGTTACCCATGTCATAATTATATAAACCTATTAATTTGTAGAATTTGAAAGCACCTCTACTACATCTGGGACTGACGGACCGAACAGTGGATATTATTTCAGTGGCCCACAGACCGTCCACCCAAAAAACATTACTTGGTGTCATCAAGAAATGGGAAAAGTACTGTCACAACAATAACATCACCCACAGATCTATGAACATCCCATCTGTTCTGGAATCCCTGGCAAGCCTCCATTACGATGAGAGGCTCAGTCATAATGCCATCAACTGCGCCAGAAGTGCTCTGTCAACATACCTATGGCAAGGAACAGAGCGGCATTCTGTTGGGACACACCCTGGTAACCAAACTCATGAGGGGCATTTTTAATGTTAATCCCCCAAGAACCAGGTACTCCCAAATACGAGATGTGAGCATTGTACTGACCATGTTAAGAAACTGGTCTCCAGCTACAGCTCTGTCCCTACAGAAACTGACTATGAAAACAGTCATGCTGATGGCCTTGGTTACTGCACAAAGAGGCCAGTCACTACAGAAACTAAGGCTGGACAACATGATTATTTCATCTGGAAATTCAACTTTTCACATCAATGAATTAGGCAAACAGAACAGACAGGGGTCAGCAGGCCTAAAAACAGAATTCAGGGCCTACCCGACAGATGATCATCTCTGTATTGGAACACACTATTATATATGGAGTATACTAAGATCATCAGAGGCAAAGAAATGTCACTTTTAATCAGCTACAAACAGCCACTCAAAAAAGTGACAGCCCAGACCATCTCTAGATGGCTAAAACAGGTCCTAATAAAGGCTGGAGCAGACACTAGCATTTTTTAAATCTCACTCCACCAGGGCTGCAGCTACATCGGCAGCTATGAAGTTGGATGTTCCTATGGACCAAATCCTCAAGGCAGCAGGATGGTTAACGGAGAAAACTTTCCAACGATTTCATAACAAACCAGTCATTGAACCTGGAACAATTGCAGAAACAATTTTAAGATCTGTAATATAATTTTACCCTATAAATAGGGGCTATAATTTTGTGTTAATATATTTATCGTTGGGTTTTCAATATCGCATTGATGTCTAATGATGTTAACACTATTCTCCCCATAATCAAGGCAGATGTGATGCATGGACTCGTTTCCACGGCATGAAATCACAGAGCTTTAAAAGCTTCACGTAGTCACTCACGTGACTCCGAAGTAAAATAGTAAGATTAAACGAGAACTTACCAGTTTGAAGTTTGATCGTTATTTTATGAGGAGTAATGTTGAGGGATTACGTGCCCTCCGCTCCCACCCTTGATCATATACTCAACTGGTATCTCTTCTCTAATCTTACTATGTTTAGTCATTACAGTTATCTGTGATTTCACACCGCTGCTTTGAAGAATGACACGCATGCGTCCTGGCGGGGTTCTTCACGTAATCCCTCAAAGTTACGCCTCATAAAATAATGATCAAACTTCAAACTGGTGAGTTCTCGTTTAATCTTACTATTCTTTTATATCCTCCTTCTTTCAACTCTCACTAGGGATAATGGGAATATTTATCTTAGAGGGTCTGTGGACTTTATTTGTTAAAGTGGGTGTCACTATTACAATGGTAAGTACACTTCAGAAGAAATTAATTTGTAGTTAAGTACCTTTCGAGCATCCTGAAGTAGTGAAAAGTGCAATCTCATTAGACCATAGAACAGCACGGTGCAAGAACAAACCCTTCAGCCACCGTATCTGCATTGACCATGATGACATTCTGAAATAATCCCATCTACATGCAAATGGTTTATTTTCCTCTATTCCCTGCCTGATCATGTGTCTGTCTAAATGTCTCTTAAACATCACCATCACCATCACATTTGCTTTGCCACCTCCCATGGTAGCATATTCCAGGCACCTATCACCCATCGTGGAAAATAAATTGCCCTACACATCTTCGTAAAGATTTATTTCACTCACCGAAATCTATGTGCTTTGGTATTTGACATTTTACCAATCTCCTGTATTTGTGCATTATACTTTTGACCATTTCCAACATTATAATTTCTATTCCGTAAGCTTTTATTATTTACGTTCTCATCTTCTATGTCAATTTGGACTTTTTACTCCAGTTAATACTTACCATAAGAATCAACCCCCCTTTCTTTTCCCCATGAATCAACAACCACTCCTTCTGCCATTCATGGTTACTTCCTCCAGTTCTCAGTCTAAACTCTTCCATCTCCTTTCCTCCTATTAATTTCACAGTTAAAACCCATCTCGGTGGGCGGCTCAACTTTCGTCAGCAGCGGCCTCTGCAGTCCGTCTGTATTTTTATTTTACTTAACTTATTTTTTTAACTTTAAAATCTTTCCCCTGCACGGGAGACCCGACCTTTTCTTGTCGGGTCTCCGTTGTCGTTGGGGCTGCAACGTGGAGCGGCCTCCAACAGGAATGACCTGGGGCTCCAGTTGCGGAGCTGTGGTCCTACTCACCATCGCGGAGCTGGCCGAGTCAGGAGCGGGTGAAGCTGTGGTGGAGCGCTGCTGCGACCCGACCCCCGGAGATTCGGAGGCTACAACCGCGGGTCTGGCGGACAGCAACACCGGAAGCCTGCGGGTCCCTGATGGGAGACCGCTCTTTGGGGCCAAGGCCCGGTGTGTTGACCTTGCAAGAGCACCCGGGAGTGGGTACTTACCATCGCCCTGCGGGCTTGGATGGCCGCGGGACTTTGCGAGCGCCCGCCGGGGCTCTAATACCAAGACCCGGTGCGCGACCTTGCATCACCCGGCATGGCTTTAATGGCCGCGGGACAATCACCATCGGGGGGGGGCTTTGAAGTTTGACTCTGACATCGGGGGGAGATACGGGGGGGGGGGGGGGGGGGGAGTTTTTTTTTGCCTTCCATCACAACGATGTGATGGATGTATGTGTAAATTGTTGTGTTTCGGGTCTTTTTTCGTTTTGTAATGTATGGCTGCAGAAACGACATTTCGTTTGGACCTCAACGGGGTCCAAATGACAAATAAATTGTATTGTATTGTATTGTATTGTATTGTGTATTGTATTCCTTGTAATATCTTTCATTGATTTGAAGATAGACACAAAATGCTGGAGTAACACAAGCGGCATCTCTGGAGAGAAGGAATGGGTGACGTTTCGAGTCGAGACCCTTCTTCAGACTTTCATTAACCTGCCTGTATTTCTTTCTGTAAAGTAATGGGGTATTTCTCTCTATTAAAGGGCTGTATTAGAATCATGGTAATAGTTAATAAACTGTTTACAGCTACAAATAGGCTTATTGAAATTATAGCATTTTTTTATATCAGGCAATTTATTATTTTTGCTCTCTGGAAAATTGTTCTTTAATAATTGTTCAGCTATGTTAATAACATTGAGCTATGTTCTAAGATTATGCAAAAGATTCAGAGCTGCATGAGTTAGAACAGAAAAATCCACATAAAACTGGTAATAATAGCATAGAATTGACTACCATGCTTATCATATATTCCCACTTTGTACAATGTTAGAACAAAACCGTCGTCCAACCTTTCTATATTTTATCTTTATCATTTACTTCATATAATTAGCCTTTACAATGTTTATGTCCTTGCCTCTTTTATGCATATCAAAATGTTTGTGACCATTTTGTTAGTAGATGCAGTTCGACAATGTATGGGAGTCCCTTAAAATATTATCCATTGGTAAATTGTATCCTGTTCTCAGTATGAAATCATATTTAACGGGAAAACCATATTAAGGAATTTTGTTACGGTGTAAGGAAAATAGCTGCAACCCCAAACGGGAGGGAATCAAAGACAATCTATTCGAGGAACTCAGCAGGTCAGGCAACATCTACGGAGAGAATCACAAAGTTGATGGAGGTGAGAACAGCTAACCAAGACCTGGCCAGCACAAGATATTTAGGAACAAGGCATCAAACGATTGAAGGATGTGAAGGCAGAGAAATACTTCAGAGTTAAATGAAGACATGAGCACCATTCAACAGGGTAAAAATACATTGAGTGTATAAAAGCAGGAATCCTGGATGTTAGAACTGAAAGGTTTTCAGATGGTAGAAAAATAAAAGGCATTCTTTTTGGTTTAGATTTAGCTTTAGGTTTATTATTGTCATATGTACCGAACGACAGTGAAAAGCTGTGTTTTGCATGCTTTCCAATCTAATCAAGCCAAACTTAAGTATAATGGGTCGAGCACGATACCTGAGATTGAATATGGTTTGCAGCATTGTGGTGTAGCAATTCCAGAGACCAAGTCCAATGTGTGCAATGAGGGAGAAGACAATCAGACTGTACCCTGGTTTATGGAAGGACTGTTCAGAAGCATGATAACAGAGGGGCAGAAGCAGTTCCTGAGTCTGGTGTTGTGAGCTTTCAAGCTTCTCTACTTCCTGCCCAACAGGAGTGGGGAGAAGAAGGAATGATCAGGGTGGGAAAGGCCTTTTATGATGTTGGCTGACTTCCCAAGGCAGCTTGAAGTGTAGATGGAGTCAATGGTGGGGAGATGGCTCTTCTGAGAAAATTTGCATCTTAGGAATCTGAAACATTCTAGATTTGAGTAAAAATATTTTTGTTACATCAAATGTATCTATACCTAGCAGCAGTACAGATTCCTTTGGCAAAATGATTAATTCTGACAGTTATCTTCAGCCAAAAGTAACAGATCAACCATCACCCCTGCACAGAACTTAAAACATAGAACAGTACAACAAAGGTACAGTCCCTTTGGCCCCCAATATCTGTGCCGAACCCGATACTAAGATAAACTCATCTCATCTACCTGTTCATGATCCATATCCCTCAATTCCCTGTTTATCCATGTGTCTATCTAAAAGCCTCTTAAATGCCACTATCATATCTGCCTCCACCACCACCCCAGGCAGCACTAACCAGGCACCCACCACAAAAAGTCAGTGTTAAAAAACATCCCCTTTAAACTTTTCCTGCTCACCTTAAGATGCAAATGTGACATATTTTCAGAAGGATTATTCTGCTGTGCCAGTGGTCACATTCCAGATGCTCTGAGCATCTCAGTCTTCCACTGGATTAATAAATAGCAACATGGCCAGACAAACACATTTCCCTAAAATGTATGACGAGGCAGTTTTTAGATTAAAAATAGACATCTACTGAGTGAGATGTGGATGATTTACCCAGCAGTTAATTACCAAAATACCAAAATCCTCAGCTGATAGAAGGGTGTGTTTCTGGCATTCGCAGTTTTTCTTTTCAGCCGACCAAACTCAAATATTTCTTCAAACATGTGCCATTTTTTCTGGAGAAATGAGTCTGAAGAAGGGTTGCGCACCAAAGTGTCACCTATCCATATTCTCCCAACCCATTGGGTAAATATTCCAGCAGTTTCCACGTAAATCAAGGCCAATTCATTCACTCTGCAGATGTGCTGCATTCCTTTTATTCTACGAAAAGAGGTATGTTGGTGATTCTCTCGCTGTTGCCTGAGATCTTGTCTGGGCAAGATGTTTTTACAGTGGTCTGACTAAAAAATATTTCATACCATTCCGTCACTCTGCTGCTCAGCATTCCATTCACTGTAGGGGGGGGGGGGGTTCCATTGACTGCAAATGTACATCCAAAATCTGGATATTTACACCATACACTGTGTGTAACATCAATTTAAGGGCAGTGTGTCATGTAACAGACATTATTTGATAGATAAAACATATTCTGATTCATCTCAGCAGGTGCACTCGTGATAAATGCTGGAGCTCGACCTGTTGTGTTCACAGAGTCATCCAGGCTCTTCAGCCCAACACCTCCTTCCCTCCCCTCCCACCTCCCCCACCAGATGTATCACGCACTTACACATCAGGGGCAATCGACAATGGCCAATTAATCTACAAATCAGCATGTCCTCGAGAAGTGGGTGGAAACTAGAGCACTTGGAGGAAACTCATGCAGCCACAGGGGGAATGTGCAGACTCCACCAAGTATTGAACCTGGGTAGCTGGAGATGTGAGGCAACAGGAATAGTAACAACTTGGGGTTAATCTGTGTATCTCAATCAAAATGTTGCCCTACATAAGAGGATATTGAAGAGATGATGAAAGGTTAGTTCACAAAATAAGGCAATAAGGAATATCAAGGAGATAAAAGAACTTTCCATGCATTCCATTGCTTCCAAATCAAAAAAATATTCTGCAGTAATTTATGGTAAGTTGTAATTATTTCTACAGGGCTCGGAAAACCGGAAGGACCCAGCATGGATTGCCAGGACTTTCATCAAAGGAGGCTTTTAATCTCTGGAAGAAAATTAATTTCAAATGCAATGTATTGATGCTTCTCCCGATATTCAAGAGAAATCATTGACACCAAACAAATTTAATTCATCTCAGACATTAATTGAATGATACAGCATTGAAACAGGCCCCTTCGGCCCACCGAGTCCATGCCGACCATTGATCACCCTAGTTCTTTGTTATTCCACTTTCGTATCCACTTCCCACACATTCACACACTCAGGGCAATCTACAGAGGCCGATGAACCTACACACTCGCATTTCTTTAGGATGTGAGAGGAAACTGGAGCGCCTGGTGAAATCCTCCATCTACAGGGAAGATGTGCAAACACCACGCAGACAACACCCAAGGTCAGTATCAGACCTGGATCTCCTGTGCTGTGAGGCAGCAGCTCTATCAGCAACACCACAGTGCCACCCTTAATGTTCAAGAAAATGCTCGACTGGGCTGGAAAATACAAGAAATGCCAAGACAGATATAAGTCCTGAGTTCACTCGGGTAAATATCATCTGCACAAAACATTTTTCTCTCTCATAAAGCCCATCAGAGGAGCAGCACTGCTGAGGAATCCATCCATTGACTCTGCACTTGGGTAGACAGAGTGCAGGAACGTTATATCTTGCAAGCCACCCACGCATGTAAAGTCAGGACCCCCACGTACCAGTTAGCAGAGATAGTGGATCCGCAAACGGAAAATCTGCACCTGCTTGAAGGCAAATGGTTGTATATTTAACTACTAAATAGTGCATGGAATAATGCATAATGCATGAAATTCCACTACTCGAAAAAATTAGACTCTTCTCAGCAGCAACACAAAACTCAAAAGAATTTCATTACTTTGTGCTGATTATTTATTTATTTTATGTTCTGGAATAAAGACCAGTGTTGATGCCACTATTTAGTACCTATCAAAACTTGCCTTTCAGACGATAGTGGTGGACTGCTTTCTGCCTCCTTGCAGTCCATATGAGGGAGGTACTCTCACTATGCCGCTGAGGGGGGTTCTTCTTCTACTTGTGTATGGTGTTCACAGCCTAAAGTTGTAGGCTTGTTCTATTTGATCTTATTTGATAGTGCAAGCCCGGTTGATGCAGTCGTCGAAACTGGGTGGACCATGTGAAGGTTGCAATTTTCCACCCCAAGGGGGGAGTTGAAAGATATTAACCCAGCAAAAATGAAGGACTAGCAATACATTTCCAAGACAAGATGCGACTTGGATGGACAAGTGCAACAGATAATGTTTGAGTCTGTACTCTAAGCTGCACTGAGAAATTGTGGCATGGATATACTGTCCTTTTGACCTACTGATCTGTAGAGCCATCCGCTCAGGTGAATTTTAAATATCCCATGGGACATTTTGCAGAGCACTGGAGAATAGTCATCCCAGCCAACATTTCAAATACAAATGAATAGTAAAATTAAACGAGAACTTACCGGTTTGAAGTTTGATTGTTATTTTATGAGGAGTAACGTTGAGGGATTACGTCAAGAACCCCGCCAGGACGCATGCATGTCATTCTTCAAAGCAGCGGTGTGAAATCACAGATAACTATAATGACTAAACATAGTAAGATTAGAGAAGAGATACCAGTTGAGTATATGATCAAGGATGGGAGCGGAGGGCACGTAATCCCTCAACGTTACTCCTCATGAAATAACGATCAAACTTCAAACTGGTAAGTTCTCGTTTAATCTTACTATTTTACTTTGGAGTCACATGAGTGACTACGTGAAGATTTTAAAGCTCTGTGATTTCATGCTGTGGAAACGAGTCCATGCATCACATCTGCCTTGATAACTGTGGGAGGAATTGTGTCAACATAATTTGGACATGAATTCGACATTGAAATTCATTAAATTTATTAACACAAAATTATAACCCCTATTTATGGGGTAAATTAAATTACAGAACTTAAAATTGTTTCTGCAAACGTTCCAGTTTTCATGACTGGTTTATTGTAAAACAGTTGGAATGTTTTTTCCCCTGACCATCCTGCTGCCTTGAGGATTTGGTCCATTGGTACATCCAACTGTATTGTTGCCGATGTAGCTGCAGCCCTGGTGGAATGAGATTTAAAAATATTAGTATCCACCCCAGCCTGAGTTAGCACCTGTTTTAGCCATCTTGTGATGGTCTGGACCGTCACTCTTTTGTGTGGTTGCTTATGGCTGACCACTGTGCCTTCTCATTGCCTCTGATGATTTTCGTTTTCTCCATGTATAATGACAGATGTCTTACTATACAGAGACGGTCATCTGTTGGGTATGACCTAAATTCTATGTTGAGGCCTGCTGATCCCTGTCTGTTCTGCTTTACTAATTCATAAATATGAAAAGTGATATTTTCAGATGTAGCAGTCATGTTCTCCAGTCTTAATTTATGTAATTACTGTACCCTTTGTGCCGTGACTAATGCTATTAGCATGACTGTTTTTAATGTCAGTCTTTGTAGAGACAGAGCTGTTGCTGGAGACCAATTCCTGAGCATCTTCAGGACAATACTTACATCCCATATTTGGGAGTACCTGGTTCTTGTTCCGGTGGGCGGCGCGACTCTGGTCAGCAGCGGCCTCTGCAGTCTGTCCGCGTTTTATTATTTTCTGTCTATGTTTTTATGTAGTTTTTGTTATTTTTTGTTGGGGTGTGTGTGTGGGGGTGGGGTGGGAGGGGGGGGGGGACTTTTTAAATCTCTCCCTGCGCGGGAGACCCGACCTTTTCTCGTCGGGTTTCCGTTATCGTTGGGGCTGCAACGAGGAGCGGCCTCCAACAGGAAGAGACCGGGGACTCTGGTGCCGACGACTCGCCGTCGCCGTCGCGGGGCTGGCCGAGTCCGGAGCGGGTGGAGCAGTGGAGGAGCGCTGCTGCTGCTGCTGCTGCGGCCCGACCGGAGAGTCGGAGGCTGCAACTGCGGGTCTGCGGACGGCGGCGCCGGGAGCCCGCGGGTCCCTGGAGGGAGACCGCTTTTCAGGGCTCTCGCAACGGCGACTTCCCCCGCCCGAGTTGCGGGGTCGAAGAGCTCCTGGAGCGGGGCCTACATCACTGCCCCGCGCGGCTTGGAATGGCCGCGGGACTCTGCGAGCGCACGCCGGGGGCTCTAACATCAAGAACCCGGTGTGCGACCTCGCACCACCCGGCGTGGCTTTAATGGCCGCGGGACAATCGCCATCGCCAGCCGGGGGCTTTGACTTTGACTCTGACATCGGGGGGGGGGAGAGTGCAGTGGAGAGATAAGTTTATTTGGCCTTCCATCACAGCAATGTGATGGATGTTTATGTAAATTATGTTGTGTCTTGGGTCTATGTGTCTGTAATGTATGGCTGCAGAAACGGCATTTCGTTTGGACCTCAAGGGGTCCAAATGACAATTAAATGTATCTTGTATCTTGTATCTTGTATCTTGTATCTTGGGGGGATTGGTATTAAAAATTCCCCTCATAAGTTTTGTTACCAGTGGGTGAGTCCCAACAGAGTAATGCTCTGTTCCTTGCCATAGGTAAGTTGATAGGGCACTTCTGGCGCAGTTGATGGCACTATAAGTGGAGATATGAACGGGATGTTCATATCTCTGTAGGTGATGTTGTTTTTGTGGCAGTACATCTCCCACTTCCTGATATAGACCAGATACTGTTTTTTGGTGGACTGTCTTTGGGCCGCCGAGATCATGTTCACTGTTCGGTCCGTCAGTCCCAGTTGTAGTAGTGGTGTTTTTAAACTCTACAAATTAGTAAATTCAAATGTTTATGGCATGGGTGGCTATCCCTTGTTACGGGATGAAGCAATAAATCTGGTCTATGTGGGATGGTGATACATGGTTCCAATACCATGTTTAGTACCACTGGGAACCATGGTTGAGTAGGCCAATCGGGTACTACCAAAATACCAGACGCAGATCTTGCTGTATTTTCCTTAATACCCGACTGATGAGGCAGAAAGGAGGGAATGCGTAAATAAACAATTTCCCCCAATGCAGCGAAAATGCATCTGTGGCCACTGCCCCGGGGTCTGGTTCCCATGAAACATAATTTGATAACTGGTGATTAAGTCTGGATGCAAATAGATCGATATCTGGTGTTCCATATTGTGCTGTAATATCAGCAAATACTTTTTCATTCAACATCCATTCGGTGTTTTCATTAAATTTGCGTGACCTGGTGTCAGCCACTAAATTTAGTCTTCCTGGTAGGTAAGTAGCTGATATCCAAAAATCTCTCTGGATACACCCTTGCCAAATTGTATTAGCCAGATTGTCACATGATGTCGATTTGTTTCCACCCATGTGGTTGATGTATGCTACCACGGTGGTATTGTCTATCTGTAGTCTAACATGCTGGTGATATGACCCAGTACAATATGACTTTAGGCCATGGAATGCACCCAATATTTCTAGGTAGTTTATGCCCAGTGTGAGTAATAATGATGCCTCCTGAGCAGTCCATCTACCTCCACAGCTGGTGATGGAATTGGTGGCACCCCACCCAAGTGCACTGGCATCAGTTTGTAGTACCATAGAAGGGTTACTGACAATGATTGGATTGGAACAAAGCCAGATGTTATCTATCCACCATTTTAGTTCCATTTTAGCTTTGATTGGTAGCTTCATAGGTCTGTCAAAGTGACCTGCATTGATTTTGAGTGCTTGTATTTTTGCTAATGTAAGTTTTGGTAATGTAAAGGTCCAAATTGTGTGGCTGGAAAAGCAGCCACCATTTTGCCAATTACTTTTGCTACCAATCTGATGGATGGTTTGCTGATGTCAATGAGGTTATTGTAAGCCTCTATTAATTCTGTTGCCTTTCCCTTAGGCAGAGTCACCGACATGTTTATAATTTGTTTGGTTGTTTTGTTGTTTGTCTTTTGCACAAAAGTCCGCGAGCATTGCCACTTTCATTTCACTGCACATCTCGTACGTGTATGTGACAAATAAACTTGACTTGACTTGACTTGACTTGAACAGAGTCAATGGTGAACCACAAATAGTCCATAGTAGTGGAAGGCGTCAATTTAGACTTAACTGGATGGATAATAAACCCCCGTTTTTCAAATAACTGTTTTGTGGCTGTTACAGTTTGTTTGGCCAATTCCAAAGTTTTGCCCACAATAAGTATGTCATCTAGATATGCCATGACCATGTGTTTTCGTTTCCGTAGAAACGCTAGGACTGGTTTCAAAATTTTTGTGAACAGCGTGGGGGCTGATAATAAACCATTTGGTAGTGCTTTATACTTCCAAAGCTGTCCCATCCAGTTGAATTTTAAGTAACATCTGTGGTCACCTCGTATAGGCACTGAATAGTAAGCATCTTTTAAATTGATGCTGGCCATGAAATAACCTTTGGAAATTAATTGTTTAGCAGTAACAAAGGTTTCCATTTTGAAATGAATATATTGTACAAATGTATTCAATTTGGTCAGATGTATGATGATGCGACAACCACCATTTTTTTTATTTTTGGTAAATATATTGGACACGAATTCTAGTGGTACGTGTTGGGTTTTTTCAATTACACCTTTTGCGTAAAACCGCTCCAGTTCAGCTTGTGCCTCTGATTTTTCTTTACCAGAAAGTACGAACATTCGGTTCAGTATATGTTGAACTGGAGGGCTGTACTTGTGTATAAATTCTATCGTATATCCCTGGATACTGCTTAAAATGTAGTTTGTAGTTTGACATCCATACTTCTGACTCCTATTCCAATATGTTTCCATATACAGGTATTTACTACTGGAACATCCAGGGATATGCAGTTGCCCAGTGCCAGGTGTCTTGATGTGCTGTCCAGTACAGCCTGTTCTTGTAACTGATTGAGAGACATATAGTCTATACTGGCAGATAGCTTTTGCTCCAGGTTTTGGCCAGTCTGGTCTGGTTGTATAAAGTTGGACCATGTCCAGTAGGTTTTCTCGTTCCTGCACCCCCTGCACACTTGACTTTTCTTCTGTGGACCCCTCTTCCAGGTCAGCCCAGAACTGACCCGCAGTGCTCCCCTCTGATGAGGTAGAAGCACTGTGCAGCCCTTCAAGAGGTCCTGCTGTGAGTTTGCCATAGAACCCACTGTGACCCGACTCCATCTCCCGGAGCCTGTCACATTGGAGCAAATGCTCCACACACCGCTCCATCCGGTTCCAGTGCTCACGATCGCTGGTCGCCCGCGGTTGTTCAAAGTCGGACTCCTCTGAGTCCACAACCTTGTTTGTTTTTTGTCTAGCCTTACCGCCCGGCCGCGTGGATCTGGCCGGTGCGGAGGCGACATCGGGCACAGCTGATCCCACTATCGGTGATCTAGGTGCCGCTGGCTGCTGCTGGCTGCCCGCTACTCCGCGGTCCTCCCTCACCAGCTTTGTCGCAGTCCTCGTCTTCTTCGATTTGTCCATGTTCCCCACCTGTAAGTTGGTATAGGGAACAAAAAAGACCACAGTGTAACTCTTACCTGCGGGTTCCGGCTTTTAAACTGCCGCTGCGGGAGAAAGTCGTTCCACCGCGCCTGACATTTCGTAATGCGTGTAGCGATATGACACGCATGCGTCCTGGCGGGGTTTTTCACGTAGTCACTCACGTGACTAAGTAAAAATTGATTGTTAATTTTATCACTGGTTTTAAGCCAGGGCTGTATGCTGACTGCCTAGAGTCAACATACATAACAATCATTACTTCAAAGTCAGCCATTGTGTCAGGTTTTAAAATAATTCTAAAACATGGAAATCAAAAATAAATTTCTTGAATGCTCTGATTTATTACATTGCATTGCATTAAAAATTGGTTGCCTTAGAATTACTATGAAAATGAAAACTGTGTGAAGTCAAATAAACTATTTGATACACTGAGAAATTCTTCAAATATCATTCTGTTTACATGTTGTCATCTTAGGCTGTCTGCAGGGTGTTATTTTAATGACAGGAATTGGCAGTTCAGTCCAGACTTTGGTGACATGAAGAATTTTTAGTTTTACTACTCAGACAATAATAACAATATTTTGCAGAAAGGCGTGCAATATCATTCTTCACTTTACTCCCATAATAATTCAGCTAATTACCTTTGACAAGCCAAACAATAATATGTATGTTTTACAAGCTCCATCAGTTTTTCACTTGCTGCATTTTGTTTATTATATCTATATCATTATAAAACCCTGATCTTGGATGTTTATATCGTCCGTGTGTCAACTGTGTTTGATTGTATTTCACATCTCCTCGAAAACCCGACGCGATAACGGTGACATTTTTACATATTCCGATAGAGATTTACCTCATGATTTCAACAATCCCCTCATCTGAAAATATGATTCATTATTTCCCGAGTTTTTTAGTAAAATTGTTCACCAATCTGAGATTTTTTTTAAATCTAACATGCTGAGGCGAGCTGGATGACATCACAATGTCTCTGCTCCTCGCGGCAAGCTGCGCAGAATTTTCAACGCGCTGCCTGCTGGGCACTGTTTTCCAGGAGTGACGTCACCACCCTCCCCCTCCCTCCTCCCCCCCCCCCCACCCCCCGCTTCTTCAAAAGACGCAGAAAGAACGAGCAAGTGGGCTCTGTTCTGCAGATCCCGACGGCTTCCAAGACTTTCCGAACGCTTCCGAGACACAGGCTAGCCTCGGCACGGCTTTCCCGAGAGCTGCCGAGAGCTTTAACTAGAGTCAGGCCCTGTACAAGGGCTCACTCTCTCTCTCTCTCTCTCACCGGGCTCTCTCCGCATTTTGCAGCACCCTTTGCTCGCCCGGCTCCCCTCCTCCTCTCCCCCCCTCTTCACCTCTCCCCCCTCCTCTTCTCCCCCCCTCCTCTCTCTCTCCCCCTCCTCTCTACCCCCCCCTCTATCCCCCTCCTCTCTCCCTTCTACTCTCGCTCCCCCCTCCCTCCCACCCTCCCCCCCTGCCCCTCTCCCCCTCCCACTCCACGTCCCTCCCCCTCCTTTTCCGTCCTCTCCCCCCTCCCCCCCTCCCCCCCTCCCCCCTCGCCCCCCCCCCCCCCCCACCCTCCCCCCCCCCACCCCCTCTGCCCCCCCTCCCTCCCCTTCTCACCCCCCTCCACCCCTTCAACCCCCCTCCCCCCTCCCTGTGTATGAGGGGGGTGGTTAGTGTGTGTGACGCTGCAGCCCCCCCCCCGCAACCGCTCGTTGAGGGGACGGGACCCAACGGGTCCCCCTTCGTCTAGTAACAATTACTATTTTAACTTATAGTTTCTCATTTTATCTTGGTTGCACAGAGATATGAGACCTGCTTCACAGCCAAACTTCCAGCAGTGACAATTAGTTATCATAAGAATTTGAGGTAGAATCAAGGACTCTATTTCATTACCAGCCATCCATGCAAAGAAGTGCTGACTATTCTGCCAGTCACACATTAACTGCTAAACATCTATGAAAAAGTAGAACTTATCTTTATACCAAAGATAGATACAAGGTGCTTGAGTAACTCAGCGGGTCAGGTAGTATCTCTGTTGTAGCATCATATTGCTGAAGAAGTGTCCCGACCCGAAACGTCACCCATCATTTTTCTCCAGAGATGCTGCCTGACCCGCTGAGTTACTCCAGCACGTTGTGTCAATGAAAAGCGTTTGTTTTACTGGAATGAATGGATTGTTTAAATATTATTCTGATGCATGTTTCTGGTGTTATTTTATGATATACTTTGTAATAAAACAATGTTTCAAATGTATTCTTAAACAATATCTTTTACAGTATGATTTTGAGTTTCATGCTATATCCTACGATATATGTATTTTCGTTTATAGAAGCCTAAGACTGAATATATTGTCTACTTTTGGCCTACACTAACTCTAAGGAATATTAATGCTATACCACTGTAACATTCATAGAAATCAGGTTCAATTTCAATTTCAATTCAGCTAAAACAGGACCTTGATTCGCCATTCATTTAATCACAAAAGAAGATTAACTGATATTCACTGATGTCTGATCAAAAATGGAAAAATTGGAAAAGTGCACATGTTATATGAGGTAGTATATGTATATGTGTTATTGTGTCATAAACATTCTCGAGTCAAGATAATATTGGAAAAGATCTTGAAATTTAATTCCATCATTTTATTATTACTGCTTTCCTTTATATTGTCTTGCAATATACTCCAAATATATACTGTATGTTAATCCAGTAAACATTATCTGAAATATTTAGAAATAAGTATAAATAATATTTCAGGCAGGGATATGCACAGGACATTAAACATGCAGTTTACTGACAGTTCTCCTGTCTTTCATAGGATGAACATCAGCCCATGCAACACCATAACTACATTTTATATATTTTTGAATGATTATCGTCGTGTTGCTGTGGCCTAGCTGCTACCCCAATCCCCTTCATGGCAATGAAGGCCAGGGAGTAGATGTTGGCTATGTGGACTTTGGTAAGGTTTTGGACAATGTTCTGCAGATGATTAGATGAACTAGCCAATTGGATACCAAATTGTCTTGATACTAGGAGTAAAAGGGTTATTGTGGAGGGTTGTTGTTCAAATTGGAGATCTGTGACGAGCGGTGGACTGCACTAATCGGGGCTGTGCCCCTATTGGTCATCATCTATAGTATCAATTTGGATTAGAATGTAGCTGGCATGGTTAATAAGTATGCAGATTACATCCACTTCAGTGATATCGTGAACTGTGAAGAAGGTTATCTAAGATTACAACTGAATCTAGATGAACTGAGGAAATGGTTTAAGGAATGGGATATGGTCTAGAATGAGATAACAAAGGAAACTGTAAACGGATTACAACATCAATATGTAAAATACATTTATACACACATGGACAGGAAAAGATTTGTGGGAAATGGGCCAAATGCACGCAAATGTGACCAGCTCAGGTCTCGTCTAGGTCAGAATATTGACACAAAATGCTGGAGTAACTCAGCGGTACAGGCAGCATCTCTGGAGAGAAGGAATGAGTGACGTTTTGGGTCAAGACCCTTCTTCAGCCTTCCTACTCATCTTGATCAGCATAGACGTGTTAGAGTCAAAGGGTCTGTTTCTGTGCTGTATAACTGCTTGACTCCCTTTATGTCACTATCTTGTGCACAGCTATAGTTCAAATTGAATTTCTAAAATGCACTGTTTTTTTTATTTTGATTTTGAGATGGTTCATTACGTTGAACTATTGGCTTACTGTTTGGAACTACGTGGTAAAAATGTTAATGCCACACTCATAAAGTTGATTCAAGAAGAAATAATTTGTCTGGAGTCTTATCAATGCAAATTAAATCACAACTGGTTTGTTTCAGTGATTGATATGGTTAAATCTATTAGGGTCCTTGTTTAAATATATTCTGTTTTGAAGAAACACACATGCCGGCCTATTCAATATCTCTAATTTGACCATTAGGTTTTTGCTACCTTTGACCTTTACAAATTATTTTGACATGACACTGTCTGTAATCAGCAAGATGTTGGCCTGTTGGGACTAATTGGAATAAATAATCAGATTTGTAGATCATCCATCACATTGTCTGATATCTTTATTCCCAACACATCTTTCTCAACAGCTGTTGGGATGCAAGACATTGAATGTTTGCAGAAGCATTCAGATTTGCTGACACAAACCACAAGAGAATTGGTTGGTTTGTGTCAGTTGGTTTAATGCATTTAACAACAGTGTATGTTAAAACGATACCAACTAAAGTTCGGAGGTTGCAAAGAATTGCATACCTTATGGACATTTATTTGATCTTAGTAGGGATTTATCTTGGATCTTGGGGAGGAGGCAGGGGGGGAAGGATTTTTCCAATGCAAAATTTGCTGTTTTGTGTGGCTTGAGGCAAAGGATAATTTGTTGCTTTATAACCAGTTAATCTTCTTTAGACTTTAGAAGTTAGGCGGAAACAGTCTCTTTGGCCCACCGAGTCCATGCTGACCAGCTATCACCCCGTTCACTGACACTATCGTACACACTAGGGACAATGTATAATTTTACCAGTCAATTAACCTACAAACCTGTATGGCTTTGGAGTGTGGAAGGAAATCGTAGCACCCGGTGAAAACCCACGTGGTCACGGCGGAAACAGGATCAAACCAGGGCATCTTGTGCTTTAAGGCAGCAGCTCTACTGCTGCGACACTGTACTGTCCTTGTAGAAATGATTTTGCCTTTGGATTAATTGCTTTTCCCACCATTTGCACTTTTTTTGTTAGATTTCTGTCTGTGAATTTTTATTGAAGTTCGTGATTTCTTTTCCTGTATGTGCACTTCAAAAGGAAGGATTGAAGTAAAAAAATGCAGGGAATGTTCAACCACTAATTGCAAGGTCACTGCAGAGAGGCATAACCAAAGAACTTTGTTGGTTCAAAATAAAGATAAGCAAAATCAAGCAGTCCACCATTAATTACCACTCTATGAACATTAAATACATAATGTTGTGAGAATATTGCCCTGCACGTTTTTGTTGATTGCTGTCACCTTTAGCATAAATATCAAACATTTAATAATTTATTCAATTGCTTGCAAGTATTATTTTCAGAACGATAAAAGGAAACATATTTAACATAAAGATGCTGGTCAAATATTTTACACATTCGTTTTATCTTAAGAACTGCTTTCATTCATAATTGAGTATTTCCAGGTATCCAGATTTGTCAAATATAGAGCAAAATGGTTCATTATTAATTCAACTTTTAATACTTTGAATGCTTGCTTTGAGAATGCAACAGTATCAATCACTACATTCAAGGGGAGTATGAGAACAAACATTAATTTAAGTTTCCTATAGGGCCTGTCCCAATTAGGCGACTTCTTTTGCGAGTGCAGGCGACTGTCATAGTCTTGTTGAATCACCGTAAAAGTGAATGTATCAAACGCATCCTACGACTATGTAGAAGACATCCTACGACTATGTAGGACAAGCTACGACTATCTACGACTTTATCGCCGATTCACTCATGACAATTGGCGACCCAATAGTGGGGACTGAAGATGACCACTTTCGACTGAAGACGATTACATCCACGATCACAGAAAGAAAGCTACGACAAGCTATGACTGGCTAATGACTATAGTCATAAGATCACCTAAAAAAATGATGTTAGATTTTTTAAACATGTTCTTTTAAATTCAGTGTACTGCTTGTTTTAGTGTTAGTTTTATCGAGATGTATAACAATATAATCCTTTTAAATGCAGTGCATTTGAAGTGCTTGTGTCTGTTTTCTTCATCAAAATAAATGTGAAAAGTCAAACTTTAAATACAGTGCATTCCTTCCCTGCGTTTGTGTTTGTTTCAATAATATAAATATATGAGAAATGAAATATGAGATATGTGATGACATGAGGGACTACTATGAAAAAGAATGATATTCATACATCAATTTGAGGTTTAAGAAGTCAGAGATTTCCATTATTAGTAATAAAGCATACAGAGGTCTTATAAACAAACAAATGTTGAGAAAAGCCTGGTGGGTGGTGTTGCGGGTTGTGCCCTGCCCCTGCGCTGAATCCTTCTCCTCGGTGCCATGTCTCACACCGTCTGATTCACTGAAATAAAAATTGCGCAATGACCGCTCACTGGAATGACAGCACATCACGTGCTGCTGTTTACATACCTTTTTTTTCGCAATGAGAGACTGCCTACTACTACCTACAACTACCTACGATTACCTACGACCCCACTACGACTAGACCTACAACTACAAAAGTGTTGATTTTCTCCATGGCGACCAATTTTTGGTCGCAGATAAGTTTTCAACATGTCGAACATTTTTCGGCTACCTTACTGAGGCCGCGATTGGTTCCCATGCAACCATGTGGCGAACTTGTGGCGAGCGCACAGTCTCCTAAACTTGGCAAAGAAGTCGCCTAAGTTTGATTCCCATGAAATGCCAAAATCCCATCCATTACTTCTCCTAGTAAGGCTCATTCTCTCCAGCCAGGCTTGACTGATCTTGTCCAGAATGGTAATAGCACCTCGATAATTAACCTCAGAGCTAGCGAGGAACAAATTAGCCTGTTCACCATCTGGTGAACCATGCTGGGAAATAATTGTAGCAGAAATTTGATAAGGTCACAATTGATTTTAGCTTTGATATCCTCATATTCAAATAACAGGCTCATATTTTCCAACTTGACATACTTTGTCACTTGGAAAAGATATTGAAGGTCTGGAGGAACCTCTGAGTTTGTTCACTGCTTTTGAAATTGGTACTGATTTATTATTGGTCACATGTACTAAGAGGCAGTGAAATACAGAAATATAATCAAATCTCACTCAAGAACAATAAGTAACGTAAAAAAGGAAAAGGAACAGAGTATAGAATATAGTGCAGACACAAAATGCTAGAGTAAGTCAGCGGGACAGGCAGCATCTCTGGAGAGAAGGAATGGGTGAAGTTTTGGGTCGAGACCCATCTTAGAATATACTGTAACAGCTACCGAGAAAATGCAGATTTTTTGTTGAAAGTCAAGAACTGTAATGGGCAGATTTGAAAATCAGGACTATATTCTTAGTTTAAGAGAGATGCATTCAATAGTCCAAAAACAGCAGGGAAGAAGCTGTTCTTGAATCAGGTGGTACGTGCTTCAAATCTTTGCATCTACTGCCTGATGGGAGAGGGGAGAAGAGGGAATGACTGGGGTCATAGATCAAAGTTTGAGATTCAGGAATCCTCTATACGATCCATTGTTATATTGTTGCTACATGCCTTACTACATACATTAAGTAGTGATGTTGCAATAGTATTTTGTTTATTTAAATAAAATTCATAGTATTTTCAAAAAGAAAAGGCTTTCAAAAGGCTTGGTATTCTTGACAATCAAACATTTGAAAGTGAATCACCCATCTTGACAATAGACAATGGTAGACAAAAATGCTGGAGAAACTCAGCGGGTGCAGCAGCATCTATGGAGCGAAGGAAATAGGCATCGGTTCGGGCCGAAACCCTTCTCCATCCCTCCGTTGACAATAGACAATGGCTGTTTAAGAGTTTAGACACAAGCATGATGAGCTAATGGACATTTATCAGGAAATGGTGAAGATGAAAAATGAAGTAAGAGGGCCAATGGTATCGACAAAGTCTATTTCTCCTGGATTGGAGCAATGTTCAGGACAAAGAGGTTGAATAGGCTTGAAATTTGTTGTTTGGAGCACAGTAGGCCGAGGGGTGATCTTATAGAAGTGTATATGATCATGTAGAGAATAGAGAGGGGGAATGCATAGTCTTTTACTCAGAATAGGTGAATCAAGAACCAGAGGACATAGGTTTCTCCCATTCAGCTTAAACATATGTCCACTGGTTCTTGATTCAACAGGGGCAACTTTTTCACACGGAACGAGGTGCTTGCGGAGGTAATTGAGACAGGTACCATACCAACATTTATAAGACATTTGGACAGGTACATAGGCAGGAAAGGTCTAGAGGGATATGGGCCACACATAAACAGGTAGGAATGGTATCGATAGGGCCCTGGTCGAGCCTGCACCGCCATTTGTGCCACATGATGATCATGGCTGATCATCCAAGCTCCAGTATCCCGTACCTGTTACTTCTGAGATCCATACCCTCTGATCCCCTTGGCCACAAGGGCCACATCTAAAGTCTGCAATTTATCCCATCAGATAAAGCTCCCTCTTAAAGCAATAAAAAAAGTTATGGCCAATGAATACTCGGCCTCAGCATCTTGTTCCCTCTGATTTTCTATGGCACAGACAAAAAAGCTTCCAGTCAAATTCACCACTCTCTGTGTGAAAATGAAATTTTCAGTCCTCATCTCGCATTCTGAAAGGAAATATAAAATAATCCCTTGGATCCTTAAGCTGTTAGTTACCCCTTGTCCTGGATTTCCCCAATTACTAGGGAACAATCTTCCTGCATCTAGCCTTTCTTAATAAATGATTAACATTTTGTAAGTTTCCAAATAAGATCACAAATAATTCACTCTCACATCTTTTAAATTCTTTAGAGTAATTATAGGCCAAATGGCAGGAATTTAGTCTTCATCCAAAGTCAATTTCGGCTCATAGTGGGTTCCTGTGATCCCGGGTTTAAAACGTTCACATTGCGCTGGATTTGAACCTCAAGTGCCCAGCAAAATCCCTCTATGGCCCAAATAATGTCCTTCTATCAGATTTATGGGTTAGACCAAATTTACTGTAAAAATAAGGTAATACTCCAGGTGTGGTCTCACCAAGACCCTATACAACTGCAGTAGAACCTCCCTGCTCCTATATACTCAAATCCTCTTGCTATGAAAACCAACATGGAGGATTTTAACTAACATTCGCTTTTATTTACTGCCTGCTGCACCCCCTGCAAAATCACCACACGGGGTACCAGCCACGATTCAGGTAGGTTTTGTAACATACCTAATATAGGGAGATTATTATGATTGTTGGAAATCATTTACTTCAACCACAAGACATTGCTACATTTTCACCAGACCAAGTACCAAGTTGGTTCTAACAATGATCTTAAATGCATCATAATATCAGCAAATAAAATGTTCACGGAAGATTGAACTGCATTCAGTACAATTGGCAATGTTTCCTACAATTGACTTCATGCCTGTCTACAGCAGAAAATCAGAGATGTTTGGCAAGCAATTTTTTTGAGCACCAAATGATTCATTCATAACCTCCTCTGCACATTTCAACTCCAAAGAAGCATTTCTGCAAACCAAAACAGTGATCTGCCAAACACATGCCCAAATATACGGTAAACAGTCCAAGGCAGTAGGGGTAGCAGTTGGTTATCCGATTGTCGTTATAACATAAGGTATTATCATTTTATATGTAGTAGAAACAAACAAGCCCCCTAGAAATCGTGGATGCTTAGTGTCATTTTTCAAACTTGGATTCAGGACCAGCCTGTCATTCCCCACTTTTTAATCCAGAGAGAAAACAGAGAATATATATTAGCCTGAAATAGCTGGTGGGGAAGATCCCAGTCAATAATAAAAGATGAAATAGCGGTACCCCGTATAGATAGTCAGCTGCCTGCCATTGCATGAAAAGGGGAAATCCCGTTTACTCCTACCGGAATTTGCTTCCTGTTTTGCCAGCCAGAAAGCATGAAATCCACATCAATACTGAACCCCCCAATGCCATGTGCTTTAGGAGACAGGTACCATACCAACATTTATAAGACATTTGGACAGGTACATAGGCAGGAAAGGTCTAGAGGGATATGGGCCACACATAAACAGGTAGGAATGGTATGGATAGGGCACCTGGTCAACATGGGCAAGATGGGCTGAAGATCCTATATCTGTGTCACATGACTGTATGACTAACTCACACATGGCCCCAGCTTTGGCCAGAACAACCATATAGGGAGATTATTATGATTGTTGGAAATCACTTACTTCAACCACAAGACATTGCTACATTTTCACCAGACCAAGTACCAAGTTGGTTCTAACAATTATCTTAAATGCATCATAATATCAGCAAATAAAATGGGATTGGGGGGTCCTTGGAAGATTGAAAGTAAGCATTCAGTACAATTGGCAGTGTTGAGGAACAAATTGTTGGCTTCATGGATTTGAGTATAGGAGCAAAGAGGTGCTCCTGCAGTACAGCAGTGAAAATACAGAGATGTTGTGGGTCAAGCAATTTTGCTAATAATTTGCAGCATTAAATTATTCATCATATGTTGATAGATTTAGCCTCTGCACCTCTGGAATTTCAACTTGCAAGAGAAGCAGCTTATGCAATACCAAAACAGTCATCTTGAACTGAACTTTCTGTATCACATGCAATATTCTGTTGATACGGTAAAATTTGATTGTCCTATGGGCACATAGGGGTACTTGAGGACAGGACTTGACGCTGTTCCAGGAATATTGGGAGAGTCCAGAACTAGGGGTCATTGTTTAACCTTTACGTTATTCTGCACAATAAAAATGCCATATTGTACTAGTGAACGATACCACTTTAATATGAACCTCCCTTTTTCCTGAACCAATACTAAGCTAGCTTTGCACCCAATCAATCCCCTCTTCTGGGGGACTCAAAATTGTTTTGGTGCTCTGAAATATTTTGTGTTTAAATGCAATGCCAAATAGGTTCTCCTGAAAAATCACTAATCACTTGTGCGAAAATAGGTTAGGAAGCTTTGAGCTCTTTCTTAATATCCTTATTGTTCAGAAGGAATGGCAACATGACTGTCTTATCTGCATTGAACTGGGAGATGAAGAAGCGCTGAAGATGTAATAGAGTTAACTACATTCTGAGGACACCTGGTGATTTGCAGTAAATGCCACAATTGCTCATTTCTAAAGAACAAATTAAAAATAAAACCAAACAGCAACATTTGGAAGCAAGACTACATAAATATGACAAATGGTGATTCTGGTGTTCACCGTGCACTCAACAAATTACATTGCAATCTGTTTTATATGGTGGCAATCAGAATTAAATTCTGGAGGCAATTTTCAGCAGTCCCTTGCAGGACATGCACATTCAAAATGCACGAAATAATCCAACTTCTTCCCTAAGTCTGTGAACTTATCTAAAATATGCCACTATGTTTAATCCATGGCATTCCACATCTTCCATGAGTTCATAGTCACAGAATAATAGCATGGAACAACCCTTTTTCTCCATTATATCCATGTTCACCATGTAATAGGAAACAAGATATTGTCAAGCTTGAAAGGATTCAGAGAAGATTTACGAGGATGTTGCCATGACTGAGGGTGTGAGCTATAGGGAGAGGTTGATAGGCTGGGTCTCTATTCCTTGGAGCACAGGAGGATGAGGGGTGATCTTATAGAGGTGTGTAAAATCATGAGGGGAATAGATCGGGTAGATGCACAGATCTCTTGCCCAGAGTAGGGGAATCGAGGACCAGAAGAAATTGATTCAAGGTGAATGGGAAAATATTTAATAGGAATCTGAGGAATAACTTTTTCACACAAAGGGTGATGGGTGCATGGAGCAAGCTGCCAGAGGAGGTAATTGAGTGGGACTATCCCAACATTTAAGAAACAGTTAGACAGGTACATGGATAGGACAGGGTTGGAGGAATATGGGCCAAATGTGGGCAGGTGGGGCTAGAGTAGATGGGACATGTTGGTCGGTGTGAGCAAGTTAGGCCGAAGGGCCTGGTTCCACGCTGTATTTTAGTGCTAGTTTATGAGAAGGGTTCACCAACGGGTTGAGTTGCGATCAATGTCGCGGACGGAGGCAGAGAGAGAGAGAGGTGTGTTGCTGTAAAACGGACTCCGCACCTACCAAGACAAGTATTGTTTTTGTCCTCTCTTGTCAATAAAACTGATTTGTAACTAAACAGACGAGTAACTAAACCGCCTTTTTCTGTTCTACTAGTTAGATCCTTGAACCTGTTCCCTTGTAACTCCGGTGTGGGCAAGTTGGGCCGAAGGTCATGTTTCCACACAGTATCACTCTATGACTCTATGACTAACCATTAACAAATGGCTGAGGCAGTGCCTCCGCGGAAGCTGCATCTGCAAAGATTATACGTAAGGGAGAAATTGAATGCTAAAACCTTGTTTTATCTTCCAAGCAATTTCATATTAAGGTCATCAGCAACTAGGGTCAAAATTGCATGCTAACATCAGACTCTCATACTGCAATCATATTACCACAACTTCATTTTAGCAGCTATTATCCACCTAGAACCCAAGGAAGGTTTAGTTTAGTTTAATTTAGCTTAGAGATACAGCACTAAAACAGGCCCTTCGGCCCACCAAATCTGCGCCGACCAGCGATCCCCACACATTAACACTATCCTGCGCAAACGAGGGACAATTTTTGCATTTATTAAGCCAATTAACCTCCAAACCTGTGCGTCTTTAGAGTGTGGGAGGAAACTGAAGATCTCAGAGAAAACCCACCCAGGTCACTGGGAGAATGTATAAACTCCGTCCTGACAGCACCCGTGGTCGGGATCGAACCCGGGTCTCCGACGCTGCAAGTGCTGTAAGGCAGCAACTCTACCGCTGCACCACCTTGTCACCTTTTAATTCATGTTTCTCAAACAAACCATATAACCATATAACCATATAACAATTACAGCACGGAAACAGGCCATCTCGGCCCTACAAGTCCATGCCGAACAACTTTTTTTTTTCCCTTAGTCCCACCTGCCTGCACTCAACCATAACCCTCCATTCGCTTCTCATCCACATGCCTATCAAATTTATTTTTAAATGATACCAATGAACCTGCCTCCACCACTTCCACTGGAAGCTCATTCCACACCGCTACCACTCTCTGAGTAAAGAAGTTCCCCCTAAACTTCTGTCCCTTAATTTTGAAGTCATGTCCTCTTGTTTGAATCTTCCCTATTCGCAAAGCAAAAGCTTGTCCACACAACTTGTCTACCTCTCATCATTTTAAAGACCCCTATCAAGTCCCCCCTTAACCTTCTGCGCTCCAGAGAATAAAGACCTAACTTATTCAACCTATCTCTGTAACTTAGTTGTTGAAACCCAGGCAACAAAGAAAAAGGATAGTCCATAATCTGCAGAGACTTTCAGCAATCTGAATGGGAAGTGGCAGACTTCATAAACAACTTGCTAATACCAGCTTTGTTACGTGTAGTACCAGCTTTGTTACGTGTAACTTGGCTGCCACATTCAAAATACAAACAGTCATAACCCCATTCAGAGATTGCTAAAAGATTGCTTTGTAACTCTTAAAATTAACTTCACACCAACAATGTGGAACACGTTCATCACATAACAGTTGAAAATAGATCAGATGCCAAACTTTGAACTGTTGAAAATGGATGATTGCATAAAATCAAATGTCTTGATTGCTTAACGACGAATGTGAAAATCTGGAAGAAGGCCTCATGTATTTTGCAAGAGTATTACACAACACCAATTTACAGTCACTATAGATGGGAGTGAAGTTATGTCAATGTGTAATAAATATCTCTTGTCTTGTTACATCAGGGATGTCAAAACAGGAATGTGATATTGAGGCTCTATAAGGTCGAATTTGGAATATATTACGAGCAATTTTGGGCACCATCTCTGAGAAAGGATGTGCTGGCTCTGGAGAGGGTCCAGAGGAGTTTTACAAGAATGATCCCAGGAATTAGTAGGTTAACCTATGATGAGCGTTTGTTGGCACTGGGCCTGTACTCGCTGGAGTTTAAAAGAATGAGGAGGGATCTCGTTGAAACATACAGAATAGTGCATGGCTTGGATAGAGTGGATGTGGAGAGGATGTTTCCACTAGTGGGAGAGTCTAGGACTTGAGGTAATAGCCTCAGGATTAAAGGAAGCTCTTTTAGGAAGATGAAGAGAAATTTCTTTAGTCAGAGGGTGATGAATCTGTGGAATTCTTTCTCACAGAAGGCTGTGGAGGCCAAGTCAACATATGAGGAATTTGATTTGCCATACAGTCATACCAATAAAAAGCAACAAAACACACAAAACACATTTTAACATGAACATCTGCCACAGTGACTCCCCCACATTCCTCACTGTGATGGAAGGCATCTTCTTCCCTTCTTTGTTCTCCCTTTGTAATGCTATGGAATTGCAGCAAGGTTCATCCCATGGCGGGAGCCTACTTGATACTGCCAGGAGACTCCAAGCCCATCTATAGAGTGCTTGAGTAATAAGTCGGCAAACATAACTAAAGTGCCAAGTCTGAATTAGTTCACATTTCCAAATTTGTGTCCTCCCTGCACCCTTCTGTGCTTGAATTGTTAACGGTGGCACAGCGGTGGAGTTTCTTTTAGTGGCAGGACCCGGGTTCGAGCCCGACTACAGGTGCTCTGTACAGAGTTTGTACGTTTACCCCATGACCATGTGGGTTTTATCCGAGATCTTCAGTTTCCTCCCACACTCCAAAGACGTACAGGTTTGTAGGTTAATTGGCTTGGAATAAGTGTAAATTGTCCCTAGTGTGTGGGATACTGTTAGTTTGGGCTGAAGTGCCTGTTTCTGTGCTGTACCTCTAAACTAAACTAATTTGTGCTTTCATCACATTGGTTCTTACTGACCAATTGAGCGAATTTAGCATTTTCCACATCTGACATTGAATTAGGATTTTAACATCTGCATTTTTTATTTCCTATTGGTAGATAATCTGCAAAAACCAATAGAAGTGTTGAATGTTGTATCCAAGTGGCAAGACATTATCTATTTAAGAACGCCCACCTCAGAAATGCAGCCATTAAATTTTAATTCACCATCTCAATCACAGGTATGGTGTGGAAGCTGACAGTATGCTGACTTTTGAAACCAGGTCTTCCATTCACTCACACAAAGGATGAGTGAAGGTGCGATGGTGGCTGTGGTGGTGATGATGGGGGGAAACAGTTAGACAGGTACATGGACAGGACAGGTTTGGAAGGATATGGACCAAACGTGGACAGGTGGGAGTATTGTAGCTGGGACATGTTGGCTGGTGTGGGCATATTAGGCCGATGGGCCTGTTTTCACACTGTATCACTCTATGACTCTATCAAGATGGATATTCATAAAACCCAGTAGGTTTCTCAAAGTCCTTGCACAATTCAACCCATCCCCTTTTCTTTGCTGTTCCATTTGGAAATTCAATGGACACATTGCAATTAAATGCCAACATTTGCAGTAGTGAGATTAAAGTAAAAGTTAAATCAGTTTTAAATCTTTTTAAGACTTCTTAAATTTATTCCTTGTTTTATATCTAAACTAATTTTCCAATGAGAGTTTTTTTTGGCTTTACATTTAAAAGATCTTACAAAACAAAACAAAGAGAGCAATTATTACCCTTTATACATCATAGCCTTGAATTAGTCAAAAGTAACTTGAAAGATTTAAAAGCTGCAATAATTTAAAAAAGGTATCTGGTATCATGTTGTAGAAACTATCGTATCTGTTGCACTGAAAGTGAATTTTTGAAAACTACAAAAGAAAGTGTTTAAAAAGGCTACAGTACTTCAAAGGATAATTTTAGTAGATTTGATAGTTGATAGTTATGAAGTACAGACTCAATGTCAAGGAAAGTTTTCTCTTTAAACCTTCAGGCACTTTGGGTGCTCCTTTGATGTAGCCTATAGGGCTGCACTTAGCTGCTTCTGATAAATAAGCATAGTACATTTTTCATCCTAGATTGTCAGCAAATTCTTGTCCAAAGGGACTGAATTTGTTTAATTTTACCTCAGTAGCAGCATATGTGGAAGTCATGTGTGAACAGAGATGTTGTAATTGAGTGAAATTATTCCTTAAACATTCAATCATCTCTTTTGCTCAATTTCCCATGAATTGGTGGAGGTTTTTAAATCTCCACTTTGGCCCCTGGCTTGTAAATATAATGAAAATAATACTGACCAGTTTCTTGGACAAGATACGAATGGGAAAGTTAGTTTCTGAAATAGTTTTTATTAATTATGATTGTTTTGTTAAAATCACCAACCTAATAGATAAAAGCGCAAAAACTGATATATGTTGTGTCTTGGTTTTCCTGTCAATGAAACCCAATATCATTTATGTTCCTTTATCACTAAATGTACACCACTTGAGGCCAAAAATTAGCACTATCAATATCAGCAAGCAGATGTTAGGCACATTCATAAAATATTACCCGACAGAGAGGGGGAGTGAGTGTTAACTAGCTGGCTGGCCATAGAGCCATAGAGTGATACAGCGTGGAAGCTGGCCCTTCAGCCCAAGTTGTCCACACCGGACAACATGTCCCAGCTACACTAGTCCCACCAGCCTGCATTTGGTCCATATTCCTCCAACCATGTACCTGTCTAACTGTTTCTTAAATGTAAGGATAGTCCAAGCCTCAACTACCTTATCTGGCAGCTTATTACATACACCCACCTCCCTTTGTGTGAAAAGGTTACCTCTCAGATTCCTATTAAATCGTTTCCCTTTTCACCTTAAACCTGTGTCCTCTGGTCCTCAATTCGCCTACTCTGGGCAGGACATTCTATGTATCTACCCACTATTTTTTTCATGATCGTATACACCTCTATAGGATCATCCCTCATCCTCCTGCGCTCCAAGGAATAGAATCCCAGCTTACTCAACCTCTCCCGATATCTCAGACACTCTAGTCCTGGCAACATATTCATAAATCTGGCCGGTGAAGGGAGGGTTGTGGTTGGATTAGATGGTGATTGTGGCTATCTGGGACGGTGGATGAGGGAGGAAGACAACACTGATGCAGTCGCTATTTACACACCAAGGATCAAACCAGACCAAGTTCAAGTCCAGATGACCCAAAATGCCAACTGTTCATTTTCCTCCACACATACTGACTGACCTGCTGAGTTTCTCTTTTTTATTGCAACAAATCAAGTTAGTTTGTTTTCTCTTCCTAAACAGAAAGTAGAAATCTAATTGAAAATGTTTGAAGATAGGTGGTAATTATTTTGAAGTCAGCTATTTGATTCCAGTGTTTTGGTCGCAGTGGCCTTTGACCTCAGAATGCCAACTGATATTCCCCTTCTTGCCCTTTAATGCTCACCACAGTTGAACATGTCTTAACCAGAGTGACAGTTGCTTGGTGATATTACCACCCTTTAGAATATAAAACAGTACAACACAAGAATGGACCATAATGTCTGTGGCGAACATTATGCTAAGACTAACTCTAACCTGCCTGCCACCTCCATGTGTAGGAAGGAACTATAGATGCTGGTTTCCACAGAAGATAGACACAAAATGATGGAGTAACTCAGCGGGACAGGCAGCAACCCTGGAGAGAAGGAATGGGTGATGTTTCGGGTCAAGACCCTTATTCAGACTAAGTCAGGGGAGAGGGAGTCTAGAGATATGGAGGGGTAAGGTGTGAAAACAAAAGATCAAAGCAGACGCTTATAAGGACATGTTGAATGCTTTATTTATAGCTGAGGATAAGGTGACAACGAGGTATTAAATTGATCAAAATGGCAATGAAACTAGTCGAAGAACTAGGGTGGCGGAGGGATGGAGGGAGAGGGAAAGCAAGGGTTACTTGAAGTTAGAGAAATCAATATTCATACCACTGGGTTGTAAGCTGCCCAAGTGAAATATGAGGTGCTATTCCTCCAATTTGCATTGTGCCTCACTCTGACTGCACAATCCATATCTGGTATGGAACTTGGTGCAACACCAGATGGACCTGGGTGACACAGGGCCGTCATGGTACAGTTGCCGCCTTACAGGAGTCAGAGACCCGGGTTCGATTCTGACTACGGGCGCTGACTGTACATAGTTTGTAAGTTCCCACTGCGACAGCCCGCATTGGGCCTGTTTCTACACTGTATCTCTAAACTACCACAGAAACTAAATTCCTCCATAACCTTCTTTTCTTCCAGCAGCTTAACCTGCTTTTGGTGCTCTCTGTTCGTTCTCCAAGTCCTGGTATTTTTCAAATGGAACACATGCAGTTATATCCAGGAGCAACTGGCTTGTGCTTGCATCTCCATCCACACCACTCCATGTGGACTTCAAAGAACTCTTGAAAGCACACCAAAAACTGTGCCAATTGCCAGCAAAATCCATAAATAATAAGCCTGCAAACTGTTGATATCTATATACTTTTAAAACTGTGTGTGTGTGTGTGTGTGTGTGTGTGTGTGTGTGTGTGTGCGTGTGTGCGTGTGTGCGTGTGTGCGTGTGCGTGCGTGCGTGTGTGTGTGTGTGTGTGTGTGTGTGTGTGTGTCATTTTGCCTTTGAAACGTATCTCCTCGAAAACCAGATGCAAAAACACGGTGATTTTTTACAATTTCGGTAGTGATTTAACATGATTTCATAACTGCACTCCTCTCTAAATTCGGTCAATTTATTTTGAATAAAGTTGTTCACAAAACTCACTTTTTAAAATATAATCGCCACTTGCCAGTGGCTGACGTCACAATGCCCCCATGCCCACCAATCCAGGCCCACCTGCCTCCTGGCCCCGCCCCCCGCCGCTGTGGATTAAAGGCGCAGAAAGATCGAGAAAGTCCTGCAGAATAAAGATTCTACAGCTCTGTTCCGCTATAGGATCTTTGTTCTGCAGCGGCGCCTCACGTGCTGAATCATCTCCTCACTGTCGGCGCAGCTCGTGAAGCCCCGCACGCCTGCGCGCTCATTCCAGCATCCAGCCCCCCCCCCGACCCCCCCCCCCGTCCCCACATTGCCCCGTCCCCCACCCCCCTGCCTTCCTCTGGCCCCAACTCCCTTCCCTGCCGGGTGTTCACCATCCCCCCCCCCCCGACCTCCCCCTCTTCCACACCGAACGGTCTGTCCTCAGCAGAGGTCTTACCTTTGTCCCCCTCCATTCCCATCTCAATGAGTTCCGCGCCCACCATGACCTGGAGCGCTTCTACCGTCGCCTTCGCCTCACAGCGCACTTCCAAGGGAAAGAGTCCTCGCCCCCCCAATGATGACCCTTTTTCCCGTCTCCAACGCACCCCCTCCTCGTGGAACCCCCCTCGTAACGTCCCGGCTCTGGAACTCTTTATCCAGAACTGCCGCCTCGACGTCAACCACCTCAACTTCTCCCTGTCTCACTCCAAACTCTCCCCCTCTGAACGCACTGCCATTGAATCACTCTGCAAAAACCCAGATTGGGTCATCAAACCAGCCGACAAGGGAGTTGCCGTGGTAGTCTGGTGCGCCGTTCTCTACAAAGCTGAGGCCATGCGCCAACTCTCGGACACCTCCTCCTACTTACCCCTGGACCATGACCCCACTGGCGAACACCAGGCCACCATATCTAGCACCATCACCGACTTCATCAATTCCCACGCCCTGCCCGACCAAGTTTCCAACCTCATCGTTCCCCAGACCCGCACAGCCCGTTTTTACCTTCTCCCCAAAATCCACAAACCCGGCTCTCCCGGCAGACCCATTGTCTCTGCCTGTTCGTGCCCCACCTAACTCATCTCCACATACCTTGACTCCATACTATCCCCCTTGGTCAAATCCCTTCCCACCTATGATCTAGACACCTCAGACACTCTCCGCCACGTCCACGCATTCCACTCTCTAGGCCCCCACCCCCTCATCTTCACCATGGATGTCCAGTCACTCTACACCTCCATCCCCCACCAGGATGGCCTCAAAGCCCTCCGGTTCTTCCTCGACCAGAGGAGCAACCTATACCCAGCCACTGACACTCTCCTCCGCCTAGCGGAGTTGGTCCTCACCCTCAACAACTTTACATTTGACTCCTCCCATTTCCTCCAAACACAAGGCGTAGCTATGGGCACACGCATGGGCCCCAGCTACGCCTGCCTCTTTGTCGGGTACGTTGAACAATCCTTGTTCAATACGTACCAGGGCCCCATCCCCGACCTCTACCTCCGTTACATTGATGACTGCTTTGGGGCCACCTCCTGCACCTACACACAACTGACTGACTTCATCCACTTCACCACCAACTTCCATCCGGCACTCCAATACACCTGGACCATTTCCGACACTTCCCTACCATTCCTTGACCTCACCATCTCCATCGCAGGGGACAGACTTCTGACCGACATACACTACAAACCAACTGACTCACATGGCTATCTGGATTACACGTCTTCCCACCCTGCCCCCTGTAAAGACTCCATCCCCTACTCCCAATTCCTCCGCCTACGCCGCATCTGTTCCCAGGATGAGATATTCCATACCAGGGCATCGGAAATGTCCTCGTTCTTCAGGGAACAGGGATTCCCCTCCGCCACCATAGATGAGGCTCGCACCAGGGTCTCATCCATACCCCGCAACACTGCTCTCTCTCCCCATCCCCGCACTCGCAACAAGGGCAGAGTCCCCCTGGTCGTCACCTTTCACCCCACCAGCCGGCAAATACAACACATAATCCTCCGCCATTTCCGCCACCTCCAACGTGACCCCACCACTCGCCACATCTTCCCATCTCCCCCCATGTCTGCCTTCCGCAAAGACTGCTCCCTCCGCAAATCCCTTGTCAATTCTTCCCTTCCCTCCCGTACCACCCCCTCCCCGGGCACTTTCCGTTGCAACCGCAAGAAATGCAACACCTGTCCCTTCATCTCCCCCCTCGACTCCATTCAAGGTCCCAAGCAGTCGTTCCAGGTGCGACAAAGGTTCACCTGTATCTCCTCCAACCTCATCTACTGTATCCGCTGCTCTAGATGTCAGCTGATTTACATCGGGGAGACCAAGCGGAGGTTGGGCGATCGTTTCGCCGAACACCTCCGCTCAGTCCGCAATAACCTACCTGAACTCCCGGTGGCTCAGCACTTCAACTCCCCCTCCCATTTTCAATCCGACCTCTCTGTCCTGGGTCTCCTCCATTGCCAGAGTGAGCAACACTGGAAATTGGAGTAACAGCACCTCATATTCCGCCTGGGCAGCTTGCATCCTGATGGCATGAACGTTGAATTCTCCCAATTTTGCTAGCCCTTGCTGTCTCCTCCCCTTCCTTAACCCTGCCCTCCCCCACCCTCCCCTCCCCTAAACCCCCTTCCCTCCTCCACACCTTCCCCTCCACCCATCCCCTACCCCCTTCCCTCAACCCCCTCCCCTACCCCCTTCCCTCCACCTCCCTCCCTTCCCCCCCCACCTCTCCCCTCCCTTCCCACCCCCCCCCCCACCCTTCCCCCCCCTCTAAGCCCCCCCTTTTCCCGCCTCTCTCTCCTCCCCATCTCTTGCTCCCCTCCTCACCCACCTCTCTCTCCTCCCCCTCCCTTTCCTCCTCCCCTCCACACCCCCTCTCCCTCTGTCTCTTGCCCTTCTGTCTGTCTCTCCCCATTCTTGCTCTGCCCTCACTCTCTAACCCCCCTCCCCTCCCTCTCTAGACGCGCCTGCGAGTTGGGGGCTATGCGTCAGTGGATAGGGCGGTTATGGGGTAAAAGGAGCAAATTAATAATATTAATATAATATCAAGTGGGATAGTTAGTGTGTGTGTGTGTGTGTGTGTGTGTGTGTGTGTGTGTGTGTGTGTGTGGTGTGTGTGTGTGTGTGTGTGTGTGTGTGTGTGCGTGTGTGTGGGTGGTGTGTGTGTGTGTGTGTGTGTGTGTCTGTGGTTAGTGTATGTGACGCCGCATTCCCCTTTAAATCGTGCAAACGCGCGTTGGGGCTACCCAAGGGGTTTAGTCTAGTTTACTTTAAAGATACTAAGCAGCTATAGAGGTTTAGTTTACAGATACAGCATGGAAACAGACCCTTCGGCCCATTAAGTCCGATCAGAGATCCCCACACATTAACACAATCCTACACCCACTAGGGACAATTTTTATATTTATCAAGCCAATTAACCTACAAACATGTACGTCTTTGGCGTGTTCTCCTGCTGAATTTATTCAGCTGTGCAAGGTTAATGGAGTATATTAAGTATGCGCTCAATTAAAATTCTGAGTGATGGTTTGAGGTATCTACTCAGCATCCTTCTAGTAGGCATTAGCTGCACACGGGCTTATGAATGCAAGAACATTAGGACAGGTGCGTGTCACTATAAACGCATGTGCTTGCGTCCAAGGCAACTTGAAATCAACTCGCTACCTAATTCTTCTATCACGTGTGTGTGTTGTGGAATTTTAATTTCAATTATTCTTGGGAGTCTTGTTAAACGCACACAGATAATACATGAACACGCTAATATTTGCTTGATTGTGGGAGTGGGGTTGAGGGAGGTGGGGCCCGTTCCTTTGCTATATTTACACCCCGTTCTCATTCCTGAGACAAACCCACGTCACAAGGTCAAATGTAGCAGTCGGCGTTTTTGACTTTCCTGTCCGCAGATTGAAATGTTTGACCTCCACCAGTGATCCACTCGTATTCTGCTAGTAACTCACAGACTTATTGCACCGGAACAAAAGGGGGAAATCATTTAATCTCTCGTTCCACTTGAGTCTTTTTTAACTTGGAACCCGTCCTTCAACTTTTCATTGACCTCGGCCTTAAAGATGATAACAAGACATTTCATATCAAGCGGCTCTTTTGAAAGGTTAGGCAAACACCTCGGGTTCCAAGGCTCTGTGATGTCTGGAAGCAAGGTCATTCATTATATGCTTTTTTTTACAGCTTTCACCACATTTTGGAAAATTGCCCTTTATCTCTCTGTCTTGTGCGCTTGTACCTTTTGAGTAAACAAGCTTTGTCAAAACTCCTGTTGAAGTTAGTTGATGTGTTGACATGTGATTAGGATAGAATAACAACTGATAGCGACACATGAAGCTATCATAAAAATGGAGTCAACCAGTAAAACTGCAAAACCGTAAAATTAACAAGGCAAAGTCACATACCACATTTTACAATGTTAATATGCAACAACCTGCTACTTATCAATAGATCTTCTACTTAAAATCTAACTACAAGTGCCCTGCATTCCACCTCTCTCTATTCCTCCCCCATCCAACTCGCACCAACTTCTCATTTTCATCCATCAAACAGCCTGTTTCCTTTATCGTTGTTACTTTTTTGCATCTTTCATTCATTGTTCTTTATCTCTCTACATCTTTCATTTCCCTTTCCCGTGACTTTCAGTCTGAAGAAGGGTCTCAACCCAAAACGTCGCCCATTCCTTCTCTCCAGAAATGTTGTATTCCAGTGAGTTACTCCAGTTTTTTTGTGTCTATCATCGGTTTAAACCAGCATCTGCAATTCCTTTCTACCACATTAATTATATATGTACATTGACAATTCCACTGACACTTTGTCCCTAACTCTGATTCATCACATCCATCCAGTAAAAATGTTGTTTGAAGTGGATTTTAGTCCTTGCCTGATTACAGCTATTAGCTTCTTTAGAGGTCATTGCATACCTTTGTCATCAGATGCTATGACGGTGGTTGGTATTTGTTCCCTGAAATATGTTGGATCATGGAAATGTCAACAAACAGAAGCTTTTTTTACCTGGAGCAGTAAAATTACTGAGTTACTAAAATCGCAAAACAATTGAACTTTCTTCTGTAATTGTGAACAGGATTTTTTAGGAAACTACCAGCTCTGTTGCAGATGTCTGTTCTTAGATAATGTGTGGGAACGAACTGCAGGTGCAGGTTTACAGAAACAGACACAAAGTGCTGGGGTAACACAGCAAGTCAAGCAGCATCTCAGAAGAACATGGTTAGATGATGTTTTGAGTCAGGATCCCTCTTGAGACTCTTCTTCAGTCTGAAGGAGGGTCCCGACTCGAAACATCATCTATCCAAGCTTTCCATAGTGCCTGCCTGACCCGTTGAGTTACTACAGCCTTTTGTGTCTTTTTTATATCCTGTCCTTTTGACAACCTTTCTCGCTATCCACAACTCCAGGAATGCTTGTGTTGTCTGCAAACATACTAGTCAGGCCACCAACATTTTCATTCAAATCATTTATATGGATATATGTTACAATCAAAAGCGGTCCCAGCATTGACCCTTGTGGAACAGCACTGCTCAAAGACTTTCACTTAGTGAAGGAAATCTGCTGTCCTCACGTGCTCTGTAATGTTTATGAGACTCCAGTTTCAGAGCAATGTGGTCGACTCTTAAATGGCCCTAACAAGCAAATCAGTTCACGGGCACTGAGTGTGGGTAATAAATCCTGGCCTTGTTGATGATGGCCACATGTTGTGAGATATGAATAAAATGACAACTCTGTTGTAGAGTGTTTTGGTTAGACTATTGCTGGCTGTGCAAGGAACGAAGCTGAACAAGGCTGTCCCATGCGGATATAACATTCGGGGGAATTTTGCAGAGATTTTTCTTCCATAACTTTACTGGAACGGAAACAGCTCCCCATTCTTGTCGTTTTTCCAAGATTGCTGAGCTTCTGTGGAATTTAAAATGGACAAAAAAGAGAGCTTTGGGAAAATCCCTATTTTTTTCCTCGTCTAAATTCACCAACTTTAGTTAATTCAGTCATTATGTATTGTTTTCTCACGAATTAAAAATATGCTTTGAAATTGTAAAAATCATAACCTGGTACAATATTACACCTGAACATACAGTAAGTTTAATCTGTTTGTCATGTTGCCCTAAATGTAAAGTTAAATAACTGAAATAATTGCTTTAAATTATACAGAACCATTTACTAATTTTGGTACACTAGTCATGTTTTTAGTGAATTAAATAATTATTTTCCATGTTGAAAATATCTTAACAGAGGCTTGCTGGTGCCCTCGCTATAAAAGAAACCACCTTCATTTGAACCAGCTACCCTGGAAGGCTGCAAACATAATTAGTATAGTCACCATACTCATTAATGTAGCTTGGGAACACAGTCAGTTTCATGGAATAGGCTGCCTTTCAGATTTTCAAACAAGTGTGAAAATCCACATAAACTCCCTATGTTCACTGGACGTAACTTCAGAGAGAAAGTATTTGATCTTTTAGCTTGGTTTACTCAGTAACAAGGGAACTATTCCGGGAAAAACCTAAGCAAATTAGCAGGAATGTAGCGCACTTTGGTCACTTTTGCAATAAGGCTGCCTCATTTGTAGAACTTCAAACATTAAAGTCAGAAGCTTGACATGATATGCTGGATTGATATTTGTTACCATTCTGTCTGGACTGAGGTGCTGGAGGCAGAGCATTTTCCCATTGAGTTCAAGCTGATGCTTCTTTGAAAGGGAGATTTTCTTTTTGTTTAAACAGAGTCTGACTATGAAGAGTTCTATTTTTATGTTACTAACAGGCTCAAATCATTACTCCTTGATCATTGCTAATTAACCAATTATAGTCACATTAACATATTGGTTCCAGGGAAATCCCCTGAGTAAGATTGATCTTCCGTCTTTCAAAATTTCCAATCCTGAACACCTTTTTGTAGCTTTCAAAATATTCATTTTCTTTTGTGTAAAACCTGCAAAAAATAATTATTTTCTGCAAATGCCTAATGCAAAATAATATTTTCAGCCTCTGGAGAGTTCACACTTTATACGATTATCTGTTAAGGTTTAAAATGACTATTTTTTTTAGTAACACAGTTAACAAAACCATGCCAGAGTGAACACCTGGAGTCCTGGACCAATCTGACAAGCAAAAAAATGGCAAGATTCTACCTTAGCTGCAAAATTGTTTAAAACTTGGACTATGTCAAAAAGTGGTCACAAGGGAAAAAAATAATGCTGCTTGTCTTATCAGAAAGTAGTTGTAGACTAGCAAGGCTGATTGGCATCTTCATTGGTAAATGGCTTGTAATTTGAGTGAAAGTTTAATGACAGGCTAAATTTTCTTAAGAAAGGTACGTTTGGGTGGCACGGTGGCACAGTGGTAAAGTTGCTGCCTTACAGCGATTACAGCTCCAGAGACCCAGGTTAGATCCTACGGGTGCTAACTGTATGCAGTTTGTACGTTCTCCCCGTGACCGCGTGAGTTGTCTCCGAGATCTTCCGTTTCCTCCCACTCTCCAAAGACGTACAGGTTTGTAGGTTAATTGGCTTTGGTAAATGTAAAAACGTTACATTCATGCCGTTTACAGTGTATAGATAGATCCATGATAAGGGAATAATATTTAATGCAAGGTAAAGCCAGTAAAGTCCGATCAAAGATAGTCTGATACTCACCAGTGAGGTAGATAGTAGTTTAGGACTGCTCTCTAGTTGTGGTAATATGATAACAGTTGGGAACAAACTGTCCCAGAATCTGGAGGTGTGCATTTTCACACTTCAGAAGGATGGATAGTTACTCTTTCTGTCCAGCACCAATCATTTGGCCTGCAATTATAAATTGTAGGTGGCAAGAACACCAATGCAAGCTCGCAGGGTCCTCCTTAAATAGATCAATTCCTCTGATCCGCTCTTTCAACTGGAGGCCAAGTAAACTCTACCGATAGATGAGACTCAAGTTGGGAATCTTTCCTTTAAAAATGTAACCTTTCTACGTTCAGGGCAAACAGAAGCTGGATTGCTTCTTCACAGTTCAAAAGGACATTGATCTCCACTTGTCCCACACCCGAGTGATCACCATTAACCCGTGGAATGGTGTGTGCTCGCCTTGAAAGGGAATGTGCTCGGTGAAAGTGGTGGGATAATACAAGTGTCATCCAGGGAGTTAGGATTGCAGGGAGGAGAGGAAGAGGGGAGATGTGGTTATTGCAGAGCTCACTCTGGAAGCAGCAGAAACAATGGAATATCAAATGTGGACTGCTTCCTGCTGTCGACATTTTCACTGCCCTCCTCACCCTCGCCCAACCTACCCAGCTGTGATTCCTACAGGGTTCATCCAAGAGTAGAGGTCTACATGAGTAAAATGAAGTTGGTTAAAATCAGGCTGGGCAAGCATATAGCTCATCCTGTTTCCTTGTGATCCAAGATCACAACTTGACTGAATATTGGATACCTGTAAAGCAACATGCTTACAAGCAGTTTTCATTTTTATTTCTGGTTCAATTTGTGCGCTGGGAGCAGTTTGGGTTATTAGTGTTTGACAAGGTCGGGCATTTACATTTTTTTTTAAAGTAATTGGTGAGTGTGTCAACTTCTGGTTTTAACAATAGTTTTTTTTTTAATGTTTTTACTACTGTGAGAATTACCTGCACATCCAAATTCTGCCTAGTTTGATGCCAACACAGTTTATAACCATTGTTTTCAATGGCTGTATAAAGGGCCTGTCTCTCTTGGCAATTTTTTTTGGCGGCTGCCGGCATCATATCAAGTTCGCCAAAAGATTTTGAACATTTCAAAATCTAACGGCGATAAAAAAATGTTGCGACACTTGAAAAAACACAGTGCGCCATACGTCATAACCCCGCATTACGCCGCATTTTTTCGGTGCCCTGAAACGTCAGTCAATGATCGCCGAAACAAGTGGGACAGGCCCTTAAGAGCCAGCAAAAACAATAACACACTCATAACATACCGAATATAGCTCATTATTTCTGCACCATTTCCTCTAGTCAATAGTTTTACCAGTATTAAAGGAATTATAATTATTATAGGGCACCAATGAAGAGGTGCAAGAGAAAACAAGGAGGGCAGCAGTTCGTTTGGACAGATTTGCAGAATACCATTTTACGACATAATTTGGTGATTTTAATCTTGACGTGACCAACAACTCTCACATCAGCTTGAAGCCTTTTGCTTGTGGAATTGCTATTTGCACCTCATCAAAACACAGTGGGATTCCCACTAGAAATTCCCCTTGATTGCCTCTTGCAGAAAGCGGAGAAGAAGCAGCCAAGACGACACAAGGCTCATGAGACTGCACTGCAGGCGAAAGGCTTCATCTTGCCAGTTCCTGTTAAAGTCAAGACCGCCCTTAACCACTGTGCTGTCGGCAATTCCATGCTGCCACTGGGGAGAAATGCAGCATTAGGAAATACAGCTGTAAACAGATGTATTAACTAAGGCATGGGTGCACTGAGCGAGTGCGCCAATAATTTCATTCTTTCCACACAGAAAAACACTATAACTCTGTGGAGAGATAGAGTTCCACATGGCCTAGGAAATCATTAGTTATACTCTGAATTCTGGAATCTGAAGATGAGTCTCGACCCGATATGTCACCCATTCCTTCTCTCCAAAGTTGCTGCCAGTCCCGCAGAGTTACTCTAGTATTTTGTGATCTTTGGTTTGAACCAGCAGTTCCTTCCTACACATTATTTATACTCATGTGGCCACATGCTCCTTTGTTCAAACTCCATGCCTACCTTCACAGTCAGCAGCATACCACATTGTGAACAGAGATTTGAATGTACATCTTGGGAGTTACCATTATAGTTTTATTTTAGTGAAGTCAACCATGACACATTATCTTATCGCTGGCTCTCGGGCGATGAAGACTATCCCGTGTGTCTTGACTTGTGATAAAGTGTGCTTTCCTAAATGAGCACTTCTTTGATGTGGTGCATTCTCCCACCACTGAGGACGGCACAACTGCGCTAGAAGACTGCTTCTAGACACCGATTTATTTTAGATCAAATACCCATCCTCTCCACTCACAAAGCTAGAGCCTTGCATGTTCAGTGTAAAAATGGAACATTAAATATTTTATTTGTTCAACAGTAATTTTACAAAGGCCAGCTTTGAGCATAGTTTTAGAAGGCATGTTTTCTTTTCAATTAACATTGCAACAATAATCTAGAAATGTCATGGTCAGCACAATTTCATCCTTTTGTTCCTCAAACTGAAAGTCATGGAAAAGGGGCAGGGGATTCCGTCTCTTCATCCCTCCCCCACCCAAGTCGCACCAGCTTCTCGTTCTCACCCAACCAACAGCTAATAATGGCCTGTTTTCTTTATCATAGTTACTTTTTTGCATATCTTTCACTCATTTGTTCTATATCTCTCTACATCATCGCCTATATCACTCGTTTCCCTTTCCTGTGACTTTCAGTCTAAAGGGCCTCGACCCGAAATGTCGTCACTTATTCCTTCTCTGCAGAGATGCTACCTGGTCCGCTGAGTTATTCCAGCATTTTGTGTCTATCTTTGGCCAAATTATCTCTTTCCACGCCATTATTGTTCTGTAATTTTGTGATTCCCTGAACAGAATAAATTAGTAAATATAAAGATATAGTTAATTGCTATAAGAAAAGGCAGGTGTCAAAAAAATAAAGTTTATTTTCCCCTTGCCTTCTGTGCTCATTAGAACCTTGATATTCTCAAAAAATACAACTATTGAGCAGGTGTATATGCATGTGCATGTATGCGTGTGATTGTATGCATGTGCATATACGTGTGTGTGTGTGTGTGTGTGTGCGTGTGTGTGTGTGTGTGTGTGTGTGTATATACGCGTGTGCTCACGAGTGTGAATGCATTTGTGTGTGAGTGTGACTCTGTGTGTATTAACTGTTGCAGGTTTCTCCAGTTTTCAAATAGTTTCTGTTAAGTATTGAAATTATAAAAAAAAGAAGGTTGAGGCTGGACCAGTGTTGAAAATCCATTCACCATTTGTTCTGATGTGTGACTGACTCACTGTAGTCAATTTACCTGAATTTGGAGCGGAGTCTAACGTACAGATTTCATAGCACATTCGACAATATTAACCAGATGTGAGGTTTTTGAGTATTTATAGCTGCAAACAAATTAGTGTTGCATATATTCCGGACTATGAGCACTTCAGAAATTAAGAGGAGTTCAACATTAATTCCAACTTTACTGCTTGCTTTTTCCTCTTGAATGGTGTGGACAGTCAATGTGATTTCCATGAAAAGCAACACTCCTGTCATAGTTCATTTTCAGTATAATGCATTATTCTCCTCTTTTTGTGATTTTACCTCTTACACACGATGGTGTTTAATTTTTCTTCTGCTATTCATCCTCTTATTCAATTATCTGTCAATTTACATTCTAAACCCGCTCCCTGACACAATTGGCAAGTGTGTGGGTGCCAAGAGCTATTATTTTATGGAGAACAGCAGGTGGCTCGGAGTATATTATGGAGCGGTGTCATCCATCAGATTCAGATGGCATTATAAATCACGAAAGCCGTGCGCAAATGGTTCACACAGTGTAGCAAAAGCCTAAGAGTGTATCACAGCTATGAAAGCGCTCACAGATATCTTTAATAAGCTTTCAATGTTTTCTTTTTTTGGATTTTTTCCTATTCAAGACTTATTGCAAGAGATTCTTTCACAACCACTGCCAGTTCCTTTACACCATCCTTACTACAACTGTCAAATCTGCCACATTACCGTGACAGGCTGAATTCTGTTTTTTTGCAAAAGCCTGGCACCGGATGAAAGAGTTCAGCAAAAATCAAAGAGTGTTGTGTTTACAAGTATCGTGTTTGGGTTGAATTTTTTCTGCAAAGTTAATAAGCAAGCACATGTAAACCAAATCCTAATTTTAGAAAAGGTACTAATTCAAATTGCTTCTGTTGTCAGAACAAATACCTCCCCTTAGTGTATTCAATGGGGAAAAGTACATTTTCTTCTATATTGTCCTGACAGCATAATTGTAAATTCAGTAAGGTGCTTGGCACATATGACATTTCCATTTTCCATTCTATGCACACTTACACTATGGATTCCTCTCCGGTATCAATAGGATTACGATTTCCAAAATTTATTTTCTTTTAGTTCTCTTTTTAGCATCAGAAAAGTATATTTTGTAGACCTAAATTTGAAGCTAGCTTGTTATGGTAATTGGAAAGCATGCTAATGTATCATAGCTATTGGCCCATTGCACCACATGGCATACATGAGGCTGTCACCTGGCTGTACATTTGATAATCTGTTTGAAAACTACCCTGTTTTTCATTACAATGTCTGGAAACCTAGGTAGTTTCTGTAATGCAGTGACATTCAATGCAACAGGTTCTTGCCCAGACAATGAAAACAAGGGGTTGAATTATGCTGGTTAATGAAAATTATTCTAAAGTGAATCCTCAATGTTTACCCATTTTAATGGAAAAAGCTCCCGGGCTGTTGCAAATGCACAGTCAATTTGACTCACAGTCCTTGACACACAGACAGTTTTGGAACACCTATAGCATCAAGTTTCACGGCGACAGAGTGGTGCAGTGGTAGAGTTGCTGCCTTACAGTGCCAGAGTCCCGGGTTTGATCCTGACTATAGGTGCTGTCTGTATGGAGTTTGTACGTTCTCCTTGTGACTGCATGGGTTTTCCCCGCTGTTACGATTTTCCCTCACACTACAAAGACGTGCAGGTTTGTAGGTTACTTGGCTTCAGTAAAATTGTAAATGGTCCCAAGTGTGTAGGATGGTGCTAGTGCATGAAGTAATTGCTGGTGAGCCGAAGGGCCTGTTTTTCACGATGTATCTCTAAAAGACACCATTGATTTCAAAGGGCAAATATCGAGCGGGCATGAGGAGGCTTTTTTTTTCCAGTTATTTAATTTTAATGTTTCAATTATTTATAGCCTGTTATGTTCTTAAACTTTCATTTTGAAAATAAATATATAATATTTAAAAACATTACTTGTTTTATTCTTGATAGTTATCAAATGGCTGAATACCCCAAGACACATAAAATTATTCAAATACCAAACACTAATTTTGCAGTGAGGAAAGCTAGAGCTGGAGCGTTGCTAGCTGTCAAAGCATTCAGGGATATTCTGTGGGTGGACAGCTGGAGGCAACACCGCAATCCAGGATGCTTCAAGTATCTAGACCAGATAAGTAGGAGTGCTAGAAGGCCAAACGCAGCAATTCCTAAAAGGGGGACTGGGTCAGCAAGATCTGATCCAAACATTTATCCAATCGTTCCTTTAACAATCATCTGGCATTTACAAATGCACATCCAAACCTAGAAGATGTTCTCCAGAGATGCTGCCTGACCTGCTGCTTTTTCCAGAACTTTGTGTCTTCTTTTGTAAACCAGCATCCGCAGTTCCTTGTTTCTAGAAATGTTGTAGTCAGGTTAAAAGACTGATTCTAAAAACCAACGTGATGTTGAAATAGATCCTAATACATTCTCCCACTGCACCAGATAACAACTGCTACTGCAGTTATACTCAATATTTAAAAAAAAATCCCCTAATTCAGTTTGAATTTAATTAGTTCCCACTATGACATTTTACATATGTAGAATACTAAACCTGCCATAAAACGATAAAAATGATAGCTATCCAATATTTAATACAGCATTGAAATTTCACACATTGAAGAAAGAGATTTACATTGCAGCGTAGTTAATACTTCTCACAGTTGTTCTCAGTTATCAGCTGGGGTTACTTAAAGAATTGTACAATAATATAAAGGACAGCATTAGAAATGTTTGATTGTTTTTTATAGGACTACATGAAGGATTTACTTTTTAAACTGACCAAGAATCAACTCACAAAAGCATGCTAATTCCAAGTTCATCCTCGCCTTTAACCCAGTGGAATTCCTCTTCCAACATGTGCATCGATATTTGATTGTATTGGTGAGAGGGTGACCCCTTCTGGACCCCTCTTTTCTGGGATAAAGACTGTGACAATTCCCCATATCCATGCCCCTCATGATTTCTGTATGCTCTCATGAATAGTTTAGTGAAGCTAATGTCATTGGACTCAACTGTAGCTATAGGTTTAATCAGGGTTATGTAGGCCTGGGGAAGCTCCAAAGCTATAGAGAAGAAAAGGGCAACTTTGAAAGGCGACATTAGTTGAACGATTTTTGAAACCTACTTTAGGATGAGCAGGAGTAACTCTCTCTGGTCTCCAGTCCAAAGTGAACTTTGGCCCCTGGATCCGTGCACCTCAGAGTGGCCTCACCCCAACAGAAGTCAAAAATTGTCATTGGAGAAGAAAATAAAGCAATCAAAAAAACTGTAAAATCTCTGCTGGCATCTATGCGGGTGAAATATTTCTTTTCTTTTCTTTTCACGTTCCCCCTTTTCATGAAGGGTTCTGGTCCTGATATGTTGACTTTGTTTCTCCTCCCCACAGATGCTGTCTAACCTGCTGAGTGAAGGGTCTAGACGTGAAACGGCTTCTACTCGCTAGAATTTAGAAGATTGAGGGGGGATCTTATAGAAACTTACAAAATTCTTAAGGGGTTGGACAGTCTAGATGCAGGAAGATTGTTCCTGATATTGGGGAAGTCCAGAACAAGGGGTCACAGTTTAAGGATAAGGGGGAAGTTTTTTAGGACCGAGATGAGACAAACATTTTTTACACAGAGAGTGGTGATCCTGTGGAATTCTCTGCCACAGAAGGTAGTTGAGGCCTGTTCATTGGCTATTTTTAAGAGGGGGTTAGATGTGGCCCTTGTGGCTAAAGGGATCAGGGGGTATGTAGTGAAGGCAGGTACAGGATACTGAGTTGGATGATCAGCCATGATCATATTGAATGGCGGTGCAGGCTCGAAGGGCCGAATGGCCTACTCCTGCACCTATTTTCTATGTTTCTATGAAACGTCACCTATTCCTTTTCTCCATAGATGCTGCCTGAGCCACTGAGTTACTCCAGCATCAGTTTTTTTCTCAGTCAGGCTGACTTAATTTGAGCAAACATTGTTCAGGAGCAACCATCCAAATGGTTCACCCCATTTCCTCACCTCACCATACTGGCCCTGTGAACATTACGGTCAGTGATTCTATATGTATATAAACAATTATGTTATTACAGTTTCCTTGTGGAAATATTGTTAACCTAAATAATGTGAAGTTCACCCCACCTCTCTGCTACAATTGCCCAGAGCCTGCATTTCACTATTTGAGCCACTTGCGTCTTTCTTGCCTATGTGAGTTGCTTGAAATTTAGTTTTGTTTAGAGATACTGCACGGAAACAGGCCCTTCCGCCCACCGAGTCCGCACCGACCAGCAATCCCCACACATTAACACAATCCTACACACACTATGGACACTTTACACTTGTACCTACAAACCCGTACGTCTGGAATGTGGGAGGAAACCGAAGATCTCGGAGAAAGCCCATGCTGGTCACGGTGAGAACGTACAAACTCCGTACAGAGAGCACCCGTAGTCAGGATCGAACCCCGGTGCTATAAGGCAGCAACTCTTCTGCTGCACCACTGTGCCACCCATGCCATGACCTGGTTACCTGAAAATGATGTAAAAATGCGAAGAGTTCTGGTTTCTTTTCAGCAAAAGTTTCTTCTGGTCAATAGGAGAGGGCAGCAAGTTCAAAACTGACTGCATTATTTGATGCAGTTACAGACATTAATAGCTCCTCTAGTAAAACTGGTTCCATTTTTCATTTTAGCAATGCCTTAATTATAACCTGTGCTATGACAGTTGCATAGTAACCGTACCACGTGACATGGAGAATATGAATGTGAATGTGAAGCAAAACCAAAGTATTTTGCTTCAAGTGTTTTAATCGTTGCCAACCCCCTTGGGACTTAAGAGAACTCGCTGCGCCTTCATTTCTCTGTGTTCCATGCTGGCTGATACAGTCAATGTGGGACCCTCTGATTCTGCCACATGTGGGCAACACGAAACCGCTTGATATGGCGGGTGGATGGGCAGTACGGGAAGTTGTTTGCTTCTACCCTTTCCACTGGACTTTCTCTTGCCCCCGGCATAGGTATTTGAGATTTCCAATGCCCTTCCGAGTGGTCAGGTCGGGGGGAGTTCTCCCCGCCAGGGGTACCATGTAATCCCGTGCTACCTGCTCCATGGTCGGATAGTCGACGACTAAACCGACTCCCCACCTGGTTTGCCAGGTGAGGATGGGGTTGTGGACCCCCAGCAAGACCAAAAACAAGACCATTCAAAGAGCAGATGAGTTTCTAGCGAACTAACGGCCATCCACACCAGTAGAAGAGTGAAGATATTCCCGTCGGAAACCAGCACTACTGTGTCGCTAATGTTTTCAACGATGATGAAATGAATGAATGTACTTCTGGATGCTGCTACTCCATTTTGATCAACCACTGGCTAAGGATTCCTATGCGATTGCGAACAATGTCATATTTCTTTGGGGAGCCTTTAAAGCTTTCTTCAAGCCTGGTAATCTCCCTCTGTGATGTAGTTCCGAATAGAGTACCTGCTCCAAGAATTTAATGTGATGGAACCAAACAGTGTGCCCTGCCTACCTGGGGGAGGGGCTAGAGAGACAGAGGCAGGTTGAGTGTAATTTGAGCCTTGATGAAGGAATTGTTACAAGGGAGAGGACTCTGACATTGGTTTGCTTATGCCGTCTTGCATCCTTCAGAGACCTTCTATTCCATCACCCCCAATCTCACTCTTGTACCTCCAACGTCACCTGATCCATTACTGCTAATGGACATGAAAAAGATATCATTGGGTGTCAGCTCTCCATTGCATCCTACATTCCATGTCATAGAAGCAAGCAGAAGGGCTGAAAATATTACGACCAAGTAGACCAGGAGCCCAGTATTGCTTTTGAGATTTTGATCTTCAAACTCTCCCGATGCTCGTTTTATTACAATGTAATTTCCCAGCATTTACAAGGTTCCAAAAGAGATAATACCGGGGGATTGTGACCAAAGCAGAAACTATTGCTTAATATACTCGTAAATAAATGCTTCCTCTAGTATTACGTAGCTCACACAAGGGTTGTTCATAAAGCCTGTGTTATTTATTTTTAGGCCTTACGTTTTGTTTGTTGTTAACTGATAAAGTTTAGGAAAAACACTCCTGCTTGTCTACTTGGTAACATTTCTTTTCACCTATAAAACTTCATGCCTGCAATAAATGTCATCTGTGCAGAATTTATATTTGACAGCATGATGGTTTTGACCTGGTAGACAGTTGTAAATTTTAATAAGTTAACATGACTTTGAATGTTTCACTGTCACTGTCATCCCCTCTCACTCCATCCCTCCCCCATTCTCATCACTGTACTAGTTTCACTGCCGTGCTGTTGAGTTTCACTCGTTATCACCTAGCACACAGACAACAATGGACCATTGTGGGCTCCACCGTTCCATGATCATCTTTTTGATTTTTGCATAGCTTTCATTCATATGTCCTATGTACCTTCTATGCCTCCCACTTTCCCTATTCCCCTGATTCTCAGACTAAAGAAGAATTTTACCCCAACACGTTACCAATCCCTTTTCTCCAGAGATGCTGCCTGACCCGCTGAGTTACTCTTTGAATGTACACATGTTGCTCATTTCAACTCATCACTCATTTCAACTATTGCATTTTATAGCAGCTGGAACTTGCTTCACCCTTGGAAGCATTGTACTTTGCTTAATACTAATAATGAAATAAAATCCCCTCTTGAATGAACTTAAAATAAGAACTAAAAAATCCAAGCCCCTAAATTTTTTATAGAACAGGAGGAATGAGATTTAATCTCCAGGTACATGGGTTGCTGTGACTCACTATCACATCCTGCAATAGAATTTAACCCTTTTACTGGTGAACAGCGGCCACCATCTCTATGACTCATCCCAGGATGAGGCGTTAAAAAATCCCAGGATGAGGCGTTAAAAATCCACTATAAACCTACTGACTCCCATGGTTATCTGGACTACACTTCTTCCCACCCTGCTTCCTGTAAGGACTCCATCCCCTACTCCCAATTCCTCCGTCTACGCCGCATCTGCTCCCAGGATGAAGCGTTCCACATCAGGGCATCTGAAATGTCCTCATTCTTCAGGGAACGGGGTTCCCCTCCTCCACCATAGATGAGGCTCGCACCAGGGTCTCTTCCATACCCCGCAACACTGCTCTCTCTCTGCCCATCCCCGCACTCGCAACAAGGGCAGAGTGCCCCTAGTCCTCACCTTTCACCCCACCAGCCATCACATACAACAAGTAATCCTCCGTCAGTTTCGCCACCTCCAACGTGACCCCACCACTCGCCACGTCTTCCCATCTCCCCCCATGTCTGCCTTCCGCAAAGACTGCTCCCTCTGTAACTCCCTTGTCAATTCTTCCCTTCCCTCCCGTACCACCCCCTCCCCGGGCACTTTCCGTTGCAACCGCAAGAGATGCAACACCTGTCCCTTTAACTCCCCCCTCGACTCCATTCAAGGACCCAAGCAGTCGTTCCAGGTGCGACAGAGGTTCACCTGTATCTCCTCCAACCTCATCTATTGGATCCGCTGCTCTAGATGTCAGCTGATCTACATCAGTGAGACTAAGCAGAGGCTGGGCGATCGTTTCGCCGAACACCTCCGCTCGGTCCGCAAGAACCTACCTGACCTCCCGGTGGCTCAACACTTCAACTCCCCCTCCCATTCCCCGTCCGACCTCTCTGTCCTGGGTCTCCTCTATGGCCAGAGTGAGCAACACCGGAAATTGGAGGAACAGCACCTCATATTCTGCTTGGGGAGTCTGCATCCTGCGGGCATGAACATTGAATTCTCCCAATTTTGTTAGCCCGTGCTGTCTCCTCCCCTTCCTCAGCCCCCGGGCTGTCAGCCCTCTCGGGCTCTTCCTCCTCCTTTTTCCTTTCTTCTCCCCGCCACCCCCCATCGGTCGGAAGAAGGGTTTTGGCCCGAAACGTTGCCTATTTCCTTCGCTTCATAGATGCTGCTGCACCCGCTGAGTTTCACCAGCATTTTTGTGTACCTTCGATTTTCCAGCATCTGCAGTTCCTTCTTAAACAAAAATCTCTATGAAGCATGTCCCTTGATTTCGATATGGCATCCTTGTGAACAATTGGACAGCAGCAGACTTGCTACTGCTTCCCTGATTGGTGAAATAACTGCAGCTAAATATATGCCTTTTATTATTATTTAGTGTAAGACCTTATCAAAGTCAACACTGGCCTAGAGCCAAATCCAAGGGAGTTGTGAAACATGTTCGTTCATTTGATTTTTTGGGAACTGCAATGCAGCTGCCAACCCTTCAGATTTTGACACAAGTCTTCTGCTGTGGATGATTTGTATCCTAAGTGTTGCCCTTAGCAACTTGGGAGAAAAATAGAGTGCTTGCACCTGAGAGGATGGAGAATTGTGCAAGGGTGTGGCGTGGGAATGTGGCTGGGTGGTTTCAATACAGATGATATGGGAATTGGGACTTGCAATGAGGCAGATGAGTTCATATTGATAGAGGAGTTTCAGTTTCTTAGCCTAGGGTGCCTGCAAATTGAAGGCAAGGTGAGCCATCTCCTTGCTGTGGCTTGAATAAAGATTAATTGTTGCTTGTTTCCATTTGATTCCATATTTTAACGGACACCTTCAAAGAAAATTTGTGATTTTGATGCAGTGACATCTGCAAATTAATTGAGACGTTGTGGTAAACCATTTTGGTTGTCTGTATGATGTAACTATGCCTTCACTACACTGTTGCTGTGGAGGATAACTAATGTCAATGCTATCGTAAAATGGAAACTAAAATTAACTTGAATCAAAAGCAGCGCTCTACACTAATACAGTTTCAGGAAAGAATTTCATCGGTGACCTTTCCCAACACGGCAAACCTGAAAGTGGCATACAAATACAAGTATTATTGTATTGACAATGACGACCGCAGTGAGAATAATCTAGAGTTTAAAAGTCGGCTTCACAATATCATGATTAAATGTACCTTGCGTCACAAACTATTTCCCATTGAACTTGAAGATGAATAGCCGCACAGAAATTATCTCTTTCCCCAACAAAGAGCATGCATCAATAAAACCTCACGGCCACACCAGCCATGGGAGACTTTGCCATGGTTAGATTCATCACCTAGATCAATTAAGTCAAGATTCCAATAATAAATCATTTCCATAGTTCACCAGTTTCAGAACCTGCAAAAAATCAAATATTTTGAGAATGCATCAAACTATCCAATATTATTGAAAAAGTTACAGCCCTAGAATTATCGTATTGTTGTCTTAATTTTCTTCATTGAGAACATTTGCACTCAATTGGAACAAATATCTCTAGTTGAGAATATAAACGTTATTACTCTATAGATGTTTTTTTTTAAACAATTGGGGATTAAATATGGCCTAAGATTTTTACCAACATAACAATCAATACCCGTGCTGCATGCCATTCTCACATTACATAGATACAACTATTTGCATGCATTTTTCCCAATGCAATTGATGATGCCACTACCAATTTGGGGAAATTCTAAAACCAATGGAATGCTAACAATCTAAGGTAACAATAGAAGATGTTGAAAATACTCTCAGCATGTTGGACAACGTCTGGAGAAAGAAACAGATTGAATGTTTCGAGCTGATAATCTTCATACAGAACTGACAAACCTATATGATTTTAAGGTTGGTCAATCTGTAATTTTAACCCTATTTCTCTCGAGAAATGGTGAATTCCAAGCTTTACCTGCCCTTTCTTTGAGTAAAACAAGAAATTTAACCACAAACTGAAATCATTGACAGGTAAATGACTCACTTTGGATGTACGAGTAATGTAACTCCTAATTGTACAAAATAGCACAAATGCTTTAAGCATTAAAGCTACATGTGGTCTATGTGTTGTTTCATAGAATCATGGAGTCCTGCAGCATGAATCCAGGCCTTTAGATTATATTGGAAACATGTAACAAATCAAAGAAATAACATTCATTTATATAATGCCTTTCATAAGGATGGGACATTCCATAACTTTATAATCAAACAAATACACTTTGAAGCAGGCATGAGGCAACCAATTCTCCCATGCCAACATCCCCTATGGAATGATATGATAATGACCGGATAATTTGTTTTTGTGATATTGAGGGATTAAGCATTTGCCAGGACACCAAAGATGAATCTATGGCTCCTATTCAAAACTGTATCAGGGATTCTGTTCTTTGTTCAACTGAGCAGATTCACCTTGGTATAATATTTCATTCAAAAGTGTGGCATTCATCAGTACTGCATTAGAATGTCATCTTAGATTTATGCGCTAATGTCACTGTGGGACTTGAAACAAAATCTTTCTGATTAAGAAGTACAAGTGTTAGCAACAAAGCCACAGCTACCACTTATGCGATCTCTTCCTCCTTGTAACATAGACTTCCTGCATGAACTGAACTATTTTGAGAAGCTCTTAAAAAGGTTACAAAGATGAATTAAGAGCAAGAGCAGGTCATCCATCCTCTCGAGCTTACTCCATCATTTAATGCAGTTGTTGCTGATCTGATCGTAACCTGAACTCCAGAATTTGGTTTACCTATGTTCATCTTTCACCCTCTTGCTAATTAAATATCTTTCTACCTTGTTTCTTTCTACGTTACATCTTATATGCTTGCACTTCTTCATCCAGATAGAACTGGGAAACAAGCCCCTAAATCCATTGAGTTGGAGCCAATCATCAGGTGTCCATTTATACTTGGATAGAGTGGATGTGGAAAGGATGTTTCAACTAGTGGGAGAGACTAGGACTAGAGGTCATAGCCTCAGAATAAAAGGACGTTCTTTTAGAAAGATGAGGAGAAATTTATTTAGGCAGAGGGTGGTGAATCTGTGGAATGCTTTGCCACAGAAGGCTGTGGAGGCCAAGTCAGTGGATATTTTTAAGGCAGAGATAGATAGATTGGCACAAGTGTCAGAGGTTATGGGGTGAAGGCAGGAGAATGGGATTAGGAGGAAGAGATAGATCAGCCATGATTGAATGGCAGAGTAGACTTGGTGGGCCGAATGGCCTAATTCTACTCCTATCCCTTATGACCTTATATTAATCCCTTTTTTAATTCTCCCGACTCTTCCATTAACTTCCCCCTGATACTACCTTTCACTGACACACCAAGGGCAAGTTACAGTGGCCAATTAACCGACCAACTTGCATGTCTTTGGCTTATGGGAGGGAATCAAAGCACCTAATTAAGTCAAGAGAGTTTTATTCTCCTATGACCCAAATGGAACAATGTAGTTCTTACTTGCAGCAGCACAACACACATGGTCACAGAGGGAAACATGCAAACTACATACAAACAGAGCAAGAGGTCAGGATTGAATCTGGGTTGTTGCATTTGTGAGGCAGCAGCTCTTGCTGTCCCTAGATTAGGAGCCTACATCTATGAGCCATCTTTCACCATCATGAGGGAGTAATTTCTAAAGATTCACAAACTGAGAGAAATAATTTTGTGTTGGTATTAATATATTTTTGTCATGATGTACTTAGTTGCAATGAAAATCTTTGTTTGTGTATTATCCAGTAAAATTTAAATTATTTGTCTCATCTCTGTCTTAAATGAGTATCCCATTATTCTGAAACAGTGACCCTAGTTCTGGATTCTCCCTCGTACAGACTGTCAAGATCTCTCAAGCACTTGTATCTTTCAATCAGCTCACCTTTCAGCCTTCAAAATCATGTGTGCATAATCCTAGCCTGTCCAACCTTTCTTCACAAGACACCCCAGCATTTCCAAGCATCCGGCTAATAAGTCTTTAAGTAATTTTTAACACATTATCACCCTTTCTTAAAAAAGGAGTAAATACTGTACACAGTACTCCAGCTTTCATTTCACTGATACCTCTTAAAACTAGAAGATAACCTCCCTTACTTTGTATTCAGTTTTCTTGGTGACAAATGCAAACATTCTGTTAATTTTCCTAACTAGCTGCAGTATCTTCCTAATAGCAAATCATGCCCTTGAACATTCAAAGAGCTCTGCATATTCTTCATTTGAATAGCATACTTAATCTCTTAAGATTTTCGACCCTGGGTTCGACACTTGCTGTGCACTGATTTTTACAATAGTTTTGAGAGATATAGCATGGAAACCGGCCCTACAGCCCACCGAGTCCTCACCAACCATCGATCACCTGTTCATACTAGTTCAAAGTCATCCCACTTTCTTATCCATGCCCTACACACTAGGGGAAATTTACAGACCCCAATTAACCTACAAACCCTTTGGGATGTGAGAGGAAACCGGAAGCCCCATGCAATCATCTGGAGAAGGAGCAAACTCCACACAGGCAGCAACCGAGGTCAGGATCGAACATGGGTCTGTGGCGCTGTGAGGCAGCAGCTCTCCCAGCTGCATCACTGTGCCACTGTAGAGTGTTGACAAGCCTCCAGAGCTATGAAAAGGACAAATAGGAATTCAAATATAAATTCAACTGGAACCACAGACAATGAAGTGCGTGGTGCTATTCATTATAAGGAGAGTGGAATTTCATCTGAATTTTGTGCCACTTGTATCATGTACTGGCAGTCATATAGCTTTCACATAGCTCAGATCATACCTCTAGGAACACCTCCAATCAGAGCTCAAAGGAATACTATTCAATGCCATGGATCTGAATAACCGAGACACTGTTATCCATAATTCAGATACATACTGATCTGGCTTACCTGGATTAAGACTGGCTCCAACAAAATACCATGCACCACCGACAGGATGTTAGATTCTGTATTTCATCTACATATTGATAAAGGCTGCACTTCAAACAATTCATGTTATGCAAAGTATTTTGGGAAATCTTGAGAGATGCGACAGGTCTTACCTTGGGAATAATTTGAACATTTTTTAGCAGGCAATGAACAGATGATAGCAACTCCACTGCCTATTTAAATGCCGAGGCTGACTTAATTGAAATAAAGAAAACACGGGCAATAAAACAGGAAGCCTTTTTTCTCAATCACCCATTTCACATCTAGTGATAAAAGTTAAGATCATCCCCGCTTCTCTATTTGCCACATTAATAAGAAATTAAATCTTGCAGTGATGTTAGGTGCTTTCACCAAACTGGGAAGACCCAGAGTGTTCTGCAGGCATTCTAGTCCCCTTGACATTGAAGTCCCTGCTTTAACGTAGATGGGCAGTGAACATTCTACAGCACTTTGATGTAACAATTACATGGTCCATTAGTGCCACAATGATTTAATAATAAGTGCAACAATGAGCTAATAATAAACGCTACAATTATTTAATTAATTTAATTTCATTAAAGGTCCCACGCAGCATCAATATTCATTGTTAAGTTAATTTTGCACACAATACATCATATAGCTATTGAAACTGTGTGTGTGTGTGTGTGTGTGTGGGTGTGTGTGTGTGTGTGTGTGTGTGTGTGTGTGTGTGTGTGTGTGTGTGTGTGTGTGTGTGTGGGAGGGATAGTGTGTGTGTGGGGGGTGTGGTGTGTGTGTGTGTGTGTGACATTTTGCCTTTGAAACGTATTTCCTAGAAAACCAGACGCAAAAAAAAAAGTAAGTGTGTGTGACGCCACATGCCGCCCCCCTCCCCCCCCCCCCCCCCCCCCCCCCCCCCCCCCCCCCCCCCGCAACCGCATGTTGGGTCTGCATTTGGTCGAGTATCAATTAAAAATAAGATTATGAAGAGCCTTTTTATTTGTTTTTATTCGGCTCTGTTCGATTGTTCTGTGCAAATCCATGCAGCTCCTGGTGCTGACACGTTAATCAAATGGATTGCTGTAAGTTTATACAGTTCGGTTCAAAGTGAAGATTTATCAAGCCTACGCATCATTATAAATACCCACTTCCACTCCTCAACATATTATCCATCTACATCTCCACCTCAGCCTGCATCCTCTATATTTTTGATACATATGTTTGGCTCTTCCAGATTAATGCTTTCTCAAGCATACCCTCCACAAACTTGAATTCATCCAAAACTTTGCTAGCTGTAATTTGTAACTTATATATCTTGACTCCACTTTAGGAAATATTGCATGTGATCAACTGCTCTGTGTTGCTGATACACATTTTCAATGTGGAAGATTTGTAGAGACGATCTGTCTCGGTTGGGAAGTCTTTTGTAAGAAACGCTGCTTTGCATAATCCAAGTTATTGTAATAATGAACTACCTTAGTTTAAATGCTAGCTATCAGGCAATATCTTGGTGAATGAAAGTGAGATGGTGCCAAAAGTGGTGGTTGATAAAATTTAGACCTGAACTGTAATACTAATACGAGGCATAATTTTTCCTGAATGTGGTGACAGGTAAGATGCTCACAGAGTGTGTTGAGTGATTCACTTGAGATTGTGCATGATGGAACAGATAAATTAATTGATTGACTGATTGTTCTTTTATTGTCATGTGTACTTGGTGCATACTTTGTTTGCATTCAGTACAAGTATGCAAGTCTAAGGGGGCTGACAAAGTTACAAAAGTAACTTAATTGGTGCCATTTCAGAAGCTTTTAGCTAGGCACTTGGAACTGCAAGGAATAGAGGGATATGGACAGGAAGGAACTGCAGTCTGAAGAAGGGTCTCAACCCGAAACATCACCCATTCCTTCTCTCCAGAGATGCTGCCTCCCTGAGTTACTCCAGCATTTTGTGTCTACCTTGGATTAGAACCTTTCTGTTCCTTCCTGCAGCACTTGTTACGCTGTATGTTTTTTTTAAAAAGATACAAAGCTTGGTCAAAGAAGATGATTTTAAGGAAAGTCGTAGGGGGAAACAGAGACATTCTGAGAGTGGAATTTAAGGAAAGAAAGTTGCAAAAGTATTCAATGCGCTCATAAGTGGCTAAACATCCAGGGGAGTAACCTGTCTAAAGAAAGGAGACAATGCAGAGAAGATTCTGCACCATATTCTGCACCAGATTCTGCACCATATTTTGTATATGTATTTTGTATCAAATTGAGATCTATGTGTGCTATCTGTGCTCATTCTGACTTAATTTGCTTCCTGTACATTGAAAGCCTCTAATTAAAAATTCTCCAAGTCTTGAAATATGTCAGTGCTATAGCCCTACTTCAGTTTAGTTTAGTTAATTATTATCACGTGTACTGGGGTTACAGTGAGAAGCCTTTAGTTTGTGTGCTATCCAGTCAAAGACTATATATGATTATAGTGTAGAGATACAAGTTACATAAAGAATAAAGGTCTAATCTCGTGTTTAGTGATAGATTTGGCCATATGTGAATATATATTTCTAAAAGGAGAAAAGAGTTAACAAACAGGACACATTTGAAACTGGGAAAGAGGAAAGGCACGGTAGCTGTGGCCCTCTGAATATTGGTTTGTCCTGAGCTAGACAGGGCAGACAACATTCCAGTGAATTGGGTGGCTAGATGAATAAATTGAAAGATTCTGTGCAGCCAGGCAAATCTGGAAATAAAATGTTTAATTTACAGCATAGCAGGACAATTTAATAAAATATCCATCGACACTGCTTATCTGTTTTAAGAATTAAATCTTTAACTTTTACCAAACTATGTTATTCCTTCAGAACGCAGAATGCTGCCTGGGTTAGGTACACAAAATTGTTAGTGAAACTCAGCGGGTGCAGCAGCATCTATGGAGCGAGGGAAATAGGCAACGTTTCGGGCCGAAACCCTTCTTCAGACTGATGGGGGGTGGCGGGGAGAAGAAATGAAAAAGGAGGAGGAGGAAGGAGGAGGAGGAGCCCGAGGGCTGAGGAAGGGGAGGAGACAGCAAGGGCTAACAAAATTGGGAGAATTCAGTTCCACTGCCTGGATTAGAGTGGCTTCAGACATAAGGAGAGGTTGGTTAAACTCGGATTGCGTTCTCTGTTCATTGGAGGTTGAGGGGAGACTTGATAGAAGTATATAAAACTATTGGAGGTATAGATAGGGTAGATAGTCAGAACTTTCTTCCCAGGATGTAAATATCTGTCACTAGAGGGCAAAGTTGTAAGGTGAGAGGGGGAAAGTTTAATGGAGATGTGCAGGTGAAGGTTTTTACACAGGGAGTAATGGGGGCCTGGAACCCATGCCAGGGGTGGTGTCGTTTCAGAAGCTTTTAGATAGGCACTTGGAACTGCAAGTAATAGAGGGATATGGATGGGAAGGAACTGCAGATGCTGGTTTACATCAAAGATAGATATAAAATGCTGGGGTAACTCAGTGAGCCAGGCAGCATCTCTGGAGAGAAGGAATAGGTGATGTTTCAGGTCGAAACCCTTCTTCAGTCTGCCTGTCCCCCTGAGTTACTCCAGCATTTTTGTCACTCCTCAGAGGGATATGGATCCTGTGCAGGCAGATGGGATCATTTTTACTTGGCATCATGTTTAACACGAATATTGTGACCCAAAGGGCCCGACCCTGTGCCGTACTGTTCTGTTCACCCAGAACAATTGAAGTATAGTCAATACACTAGATATTCAGTCTTAACATTTACTGATATTAAATTCAACAAATCAGTTATTCTATCAACTGGCCAATGGTCACACAAAAAGTCAGCTATTTGGAAAAATTGCAGTTGATTCATTCACATCCTCCATGGAATCGGACTTGCCAACTTTTACCAGCTCCTGCCAATATCTGGCACCAGTTCCATGTTATGTGAATTATTCTTAGAACTTTCAGAGGTAGCCTTGCCGCTGCTATTCAGAATGATCACTGTTGATGGTCAATCAATCGAACCTTGCCTGTGTTTCCAAGAGCGGCAAGAATTTGCTGGGATTAGCTGGTATTTCTTGTCATGAGTCCAAGATTCCCATCCACGTGCCTCAACCTTGCTGGTCACGTTGCACTGCGTGATGTGGCTGCACAGCATTTGCACAGGGCTATCAAATCACTGAACCATTGCTGGCTTAGGTAGTATAACATCAGTTATAAAATCAGTCTCGACTAAAAGAAGGGTCTCGACCCGAAACGTCACCCATTCCTTCTCTCCAGAGATGCTGCCTGCCGCACTGAGTTCCTCCAGCATTTTGTGTCTACCTTCGATTTAAACCAGCATCTGCAGTTCTTTCCTACAAATAGATAATATAACATTTGGACCGTTCTCAATATGGCTCCAATACATCGGCGAGACCAAACATAGATTGAGCAACCAGTTCGTCAACCAGTCCATCTAAGCCTACGGGATCTCCGGGTTGTCAAACATTTCAGTTCCCCTTCCCATTTCCATACTGACCTTTTTGTCCTGGCCCTCTTCCATTGCCAGACTGCGGGCACATGTATATTGGAGGAACAGCACCTCATATTTTGCTTGGGTAGTGTACAACCCAATGGAATGAATATTGAATTAGCTAATTTTAAGTATCTTCTATTTCCATTTACTCTTCCCTCCCCCCTTTTTGCCCTCTTCCTCCACCCCAGTCATTTTACCAGTTCCACAGTTCTGTACATTGTTTCCCTCTTGAGATCACACCTTCCCTAGCCAACAATGGGCGTACGAATCACTGCCCTGCCTTAGGTCATTTGTGGCCGTCCTTGATTGTCCATGTCTTTTCTCGCTGCCCGCTCTTCACCACCCATCCCCACTTTCAGCCTGAAGAAGGGTCCTGACCCGAAATATCACCCATCCTTTTTTCTCCGGAGGTGCTGCCTGACCCGCTGAATTACTCCAGCACTTTGTGTCTATCTTTGCTCTTCCATTCAGCCAGGGTGACTTGATGGGCCGAATGGTCCCTTTCCATATTGCAATTAATCTGCACATCTGAGGAAAGAATAGGAAGATAATAGAGAAAATAAGCAGCACAGAATGAATTTCATGATGGGTTACATTTTATTTTGGGCTATTTTTCAGGGCATATTTCATTGGTATTTAAATAGCATTATGGTAATAAAGTTATTCCTGACAGCTCAGTTGCATTATGTTTCTATAATTTTTATGTTTTTTCAGCATCACTCTGCATGAATTTAATTCTTAAAAAATGGTTTGCCCTGTGCGAGCAGAGCTCCCTGGAGCTGTCATTACTGATGGCTTTAATAACATTATGAATCTTTTATACAGTTACAGATTTCATGCATCACCATCTGACACGTACCCTCAGGACTACGTGCACACGAAGCTGAGTTGCACCAGATCACGGACTGGTGTTACTTTAGTTTAGATATACAGTGCACAAACAGGCCCTTCGGTCCACTGAGTCCTCGCATATTAACACTATCCTACACACTCTAGGGACAATTTTTACATTTGCCAAGACAATTTACCTGCATACCTGGACGGCTTTGGGGTGTTGGAGGAAACCGAAGATTTCGGAGGTCACGGGGAGAACGTACAAACTCCGTACAGATGGCACCCGTAGTAGGGATCGAACCCAGGTCTCCTGCACTGCAAACGCTGTAAAGCGGCGGCTGTACCACTGCACCACCGTGCCGCCCAATGTTCTGCTCAACATCATCTTTGTAAGCACCGGGAAAGATGTTTCTAAGTAAGGGGTGGCTTCCAGCTGCTGGATCGTCTCACACTCATATCTGGTTCCTTAACATTATTCTCATATCATATGCTGTGAATGGATCGATGGTAATCATGTATTGTCTTTCCGCTGACTGGTTACCACACAACAAAAGCTTTTCACTGTAACTCGGTACACATGACAAAAAAAAACTGGTCTCTGCATGAACTTACCAGCACCCTTCTGCTTTCTCTAACCACAATAACTAATTTGTGCTGGTGAAAAAAAGCTCTTCCTCCTGCACTGGCAATGCTAGGCTGGATGAATGAACTGCTTTACAGGAGTATAAAAGTTGTTGGTCTTGATGAAAGGGGATTGAGGGAAACGTTGTAGAGCTGAGAGAACGTCCTTGCTATTGAGCCATGCCACGAATGTCGCGCACAAAGTCCGGCGCCCAGGTCAAAATTCCTCAGCTGGCCCGACGGCCTGGGCTTTATGTGCAGTCCAGCACCCAGGCCAACTCATCATTCACCCAGCCACGGCTGAGTCGGTCAATGAATTACCGTTGGGAATTTGCCCCTTATTTTGACCTTTTGTCCCTTATTTGGGAGTGAGAAAGTTGGCAAGCCTACTCATGAGTGGTATTGAAAGTGAAAGGTATTGAAATTGAAAGTGGAAAAACTGATCTCTGTTGTGCTCTAGTTAAGACCTTGTTGTTCCTCAATGTTTTCTTTTAAATACTAATGAAGGACTCGCCCTAAGGAGAGACAGCATGATGCAGACTTCCACTTTCATCAGATGAGTCGTGTTAAAGGATTTCAATCAGTTCTATGCAAATGGTGAATAGTTAAGAAGGACGAGACACAAGGATCTTTTTTTTTAAGGAGCAAAATTACTTTTACCAAAGAGGAATGTGGGAATGTAAAAATTTAAATCAATGTGCCAAAAATCCAGCAGATTTACAAAAAGTATTGTTTTGTCACCTTACTCCTGCCACAACCCCTGATACCTGTACTAATCAAGAATCTGTCTACCTCTGCCTCTCCACAACCTTCTGTGGCAAAGAATTCCATAGATTCACCACCCTCTGATTAAAGAAATTTCTCCTCGTCTCCCTCCTAAAAGAAAATCCTTTAATTCTGAGGCTATGACCTCTAGTTCTAGACCCTTCCACTAATGGAAACATCCTCTCCGCATCCACTCTAACCAAGTCTTTCACTATTCTGTGTTTTTCAATGAGGTCCCCCCTCATTCTTCTAATCCATTCTCATACATTTAGAACCTTTAATGAAGCTTATGCTGGTTGCCAAAACAGGTTTGAAAAGTGAATACCAAATAAAAGCAATATGAGCCCTCCATAACCTGAAGGCAGAATCAGAACCTCTTGTACCAATGGGATAGCGCAGCTCATGGGGATGAACTTTGCCGCTGAATTCAATTTTAGTGGCATCAGTTCCTCCTCATCTAGCACCAGTACAATAAGGTCAGATGTCTGCAGACACAGCAAGCAAACAATAAATACTTGATTTAAAAGGGGAAACAAATTATTTCATGTTCACCAAAAAGCATCAATTTGACAAGACAATGGTGCAGCACACGTGTGTAAAACATTATCGATTTACTTTTGACTCTGACCAGTACTGTTTCACTGGACCAAGGTGGAACCTTACAAATGTATATGTCCTCGTATATATTCACACAAGAGTGCCTCCACTAAAAAAATATTCCACAACTGATCTGCGCGTGCATCCACATCTACATAGTCATGTTTTATGTCCAAATCTGTAGGAAGGAACTGCAAATGCTGGTTTAAACTGAAGATAGATGCAAAAAGCTGGAGTAACTCAGCGTGTCAGACAGCATCTCTGGAGAAACGCCACCTATTCCTTTTCTCCAGAGATGCTGTCTGACCCGCAGAGTTACTCCAGCTTTTTGTGTCTATCTTCATGTTTTATGATCACTGGGTATAATACAGGTGTCTGAATGCCTTTGTTTTTCTGGGTGTGGATCACACAGTGTCATTCAGGAACACATCTTGTAATATTACCAGACCATGCACTCACTGATTAGTGTACTTTATGTTCAGGTAAAGAGGGAAATGTCCTACATCGGGATATTTATAAAGTACCGTTGAAAGTCCAATTCTAAAACCTGCTCCATAAGCTGGTCAGCCAGGGTTCAAGATGGCACTTGGATTATTTCACACTGGCTGCTCCGCCACAATTGTCTTAGAATGGTGTCAGTCAGATTGCTGGAAGGAGCTCAGTGCTGTGACCAGCAACTCCATCATGGGGTGCAAGAGGAAGAAACACATGAGTAGCTTGAAATACAATCTCCACTTGATTTAACACACCGCAACCATTGCATACAAAACCTCTTTCACCCCAAACACTGACTTTTAAACTCTCCACTGCATCACCCTGTCTCACTCCTCCAACGAGCACTCAGAGAAGGTTACACAGAAAAGCTGGAGAAACTCAGCGGGTGCAGCAGCATCTATGGAGCAAAGGAAATAGGCAATGTTTCGGGCCGAAACCATTCTTCAGACTGATCGGGGGTGGGGGTGGGTGGGGACAAGAAAGGGAAAAGGAGGAGTAGCCAGAAGGCTGGAGGGTGGGAGGAGACAGCAGGGGAGCTGAGGAAGGGGAGGAGACAGCAAGGACTAACAAAATTGGGAGAATTCGATGTTCATGCCCCCGGGGTGCAGACTCCCCAAACGGAATATGAGGTGCTGTTCCTCCAATTTCTGGTGCTGCTCGCTGTGGCCATGGAGGAGACCCAGGACAGAGAGGTCGGAGGCGGAGTGGGAGGGGGAGTTGAAGTGCTGAGCCACCGGGAGGTCAGGTAGGTTCTTGCGGACCGAGCGGAGGTGTTCGGCGAAACGATCGCCCAACCTCCGCTTGGTCTCACCGATATAGATCTGCTGACATCTAGAGCAGCGGACGCAATAGATGAGGTTGGAAGAGATGCAGGTAAACCTCTGTCGCACCTGGAACGATTGCTTGGGTCCTTGAACGGAGTCGAGGGGGGAGGTAAAAGGACAAGTGTTGCATCTCTTGCGGTTGCAAGGGAAAGTGCCCGGAGAGGGGGTGGACCGAGAGGGAAGGGAAGAATTGACAAGGGAGTTATGGAGGGAGTGGTCTTTGCGGAAGGCAGATATGGGGGGAGATGGGAAGATGTGGCGAGTAGTGGGGTCACGTTGGAGGTGGCGAAACTGACGGAGGATTATTTTTTGTATGTGATGGCTGGTGAGAATCCTACTTTAGTATATTACTCTTAAAATGTGTCTTCATTTTTTAAAGTATCTGTTCTATTATTTATAAATGATAATTGCTTTCCAACCCTCTCGACAATTATATCTTACACTTTCTTATTCTGATTTATGCTGTGTGTTTCTTGTTCTCTACTCGTGTGTGTGGGTGAAGTATTTCATGTTTTTTGTATATCATTGCTTCAGGGATACTTTTTGATGGTGATCTATAGTTTACATTCACCTTTTACAGTGAAATGCATGGTACACGTGCTGTCTATTTCCCTGCTTCTAGGCAGTTGGTTTGACGTACAACATTACTTCCAGTGATCTTACAACAGGCCTACTTAATTTATCGATCTTTTCCTGGCCATCTGTTCAATCTGTTTCACCTTCAGTAAGTTACTTTATTGCTGAGGGTCATTTTGCCTTCGCTCAGACAGCTGCAAGACAAATATGATTTGCCAGTCTGTGCTGTCTGGACCAAAGTACAGCTTTACAATTCTCTTGCAGAGACTTTGTCAGGAAATAGTACCCTGCAAGGATTTCATAAAAGGACAACAACAAGAAAAATACAGCCTTTTGTGTCCGCACATCAATTGAACCTTGTTTTAGGTTTTATTTCCTTTGTGTAATGGTCAACGTCTTTTGTTTTAATAATGAGACAGAAGCTCTGGCATATGTTTGGGCTTGTAAACCCAGAACATAACATGACAGGAGGGCAGGAAACCCAAGAAAAAGTCGCAGGTGGTCTTCAAATGTGTTTTGTGAAGTTCCGTAATATCTTGTAAAATTATTCTCAAGAGACTCCTGTCTTAACAGTTTTGTCCAGTGGGGATCTGGGACCTAAAAAGATTGAAAGCCCCTGGCCTATGTTATCGGATATGATTATGCCTTTCCAACCCAATAAACTCTCGAGAAGGCCAAAGGTTCGGAAAGCTGGAAAGCTCCGCCCTTAAACCGGAGGCTGGGTTCTCCAGAGTTGTCTGCGGATACAAACAGTCACTGTACATTAGCCCGTAACCTTGTGAACAAGAGAGGATGATCTGAATGGTAAAGCTACAAGGTGCAAGCTTAGCACTAAAAGCTGACAGCAACCTGCTGAGCTTTGCAGAATATTGCAGCTCTCTTTTCTCTGATGCTGGCAAATTACTTTGCATTGTGTCGCGCCGTCCATGTGATTTCTGTCATCCACTGTCCCAGCTCCTGACAACCAGCTGTCAATAGCCAATAACACAGCTGACCTCGTGAGATACTGCGGCCCTTACCTATGACTGAACAAATCAATCAAGTGTCACGTCTTGCTTGTAATGATGGGCAACACTATCAATCTGCGGCTCCGTGACTAAATCATCGGCGCTGTTGAATAACTGATGGCTTAAATGACATGACATGGACAATAACTGAGGATTTTTGTGCTATTTTACTGTTTAGTTTAGTTTGGAGATACAGCGCGGAAACAGACCCTTCAGCCCACCGAGTCCATGCTGACCAGCAATCTCCACACACTAACAATATCCTACACCCACTAGGGACAATTTACATTTATAGCAACCCAATTAACCTACAGAACTGTATGTCTTTGAAGTGTGGTAGGAAACCGAAGATCTCGGAGAAAACCCACACATGTCACGGGGAGAACGTACAACCTCTGTACAGACAGCTCCCGTAGTCAGGATCGAACCCGGGTCTCCAACACTGTAAACGCTGTAAGGTAGCAGCTCTACCTCCTCTGCCACTTATGCATCTTTACAAGATCACTCCTCATCCTCCTGTGCTCAAAGGAATAAAGTCCCAGACTGCTCAACCTCTCCTTATAACTCAGGCCTTGAGTCCTGGCAACATCCTGGCAAATCTCTGCACCCTTTTCAGCTTGATAACATCTTTCCTATAACAGGGTGACCACAATGCAATATAAACTGAACACGAGTTTAGTTTAGTTTTTTTCAATATGAAAACAGGTATTTTGGCCGACCAAGTCCATGCTGACCATTCATCTCCTGTTCACAGGTTCTGTTATCCTGCTATTTCATCTACACCACACAGATTTATGAGGCCAATTAATGTACAAACCCGCACATCTATGGGATGTGGGAGTAAACTGGAGCACTTGGAGGAAACCCACATAGTCGCAGGGAGAACGTACAAACTCCACACAGACTGGATCAATTCCGGATCTCTGGCACTGAGGTAGCAGCTCTACCAGTTAAGAAGAAAGAAAATGCAACTCTGCCCTCTAATTAAATTAAAACAATCAGACGGTCAATTTTTGAGCATAAATAAAACAGCTTTAAGAGAAACGATTTGGAAGAGAGAGAGAGAGAGAGAGAGAGACCGTAACATGAAAATAGATTGAACAAGGTTTTTGGCCTTGCTTGACCTGTCCCAGTGAGAGGAAAAGGGATGGAGAGTTATGCCCCTGTCCCACTTAGGCACTTTGTTAGGCGACTACAGATGACTAGGCTGTCGCCACATGGTCACCGGGGTGTCGCCTGTACGGTCTCCTCAGTCGCCCAAAGATTCATACCTTTGTTCTGGTCGCCGCTGGATTTTGAAATGTTCAAAACTTTTTGGCGCCAGTCAGCGCCCATGTGCTTCACGTCAACTATCGTATCCTGGGGTAGTGCTGTCGGCAGGATGACGCAGGTTGTCGCCAGGATGATGTAGATTGTCGCCGGTGCTGACTTCGATGAATTCCATTGGCGACTACCTATGTCAATCTACGTCAACTGGCGACAGGTACAGGCGACTGAATTGTCTTACCTTGTTGTAGCTTGTCACGGGTGGGCGTAGGTTGTTGCAGGTGTGGTTGTAGGTGGACGTCCTATGGGTCGCTGGTTGTCGGTAGCTTGACATCGACTAGGAGTTAGGTGGTAATAGACATTGTCGTAGGGGGGCCAGTCGCCGTTTGTTTGGCGGCCTGCTACGACTATGGCAGTCGCCAAAAAAATCGCCTAAGTGGGACAGGGCCATTAAGTTCAAAGTGAATTCTCCACCAAAAGGACTGTGAATGTTCAACACTGAATTATAGATTTTTGGATATCAATGGAGTCAAGGGGATATTAGGTTAGTGTGGGAATATGGCACTGATCTTACTAAACGGTAGGTCAAGTGTGAGGAGCTGAATGGTGTACTCTTCCTCATAGTCCTTGTGTTCTTGTGAATGGCTGTGGAGCAAGAGTTGAATATGTTGCTTCAAGTGGTGAGAGAAAAAACGGAAATAAAGATGAAGGGGAAAAAATAAGATAAACTAAAGACAAAATGAGAAAGAAAAATAAGCATGAGGTGAATGATGGAGCAAGAAGGGAGAATTAAAAAACAAATTTGAATGGATAGTTGAAGATGGCATTGAGAGACAGATAGAATTCGAGGAAAACAGAAAAACCAAGAATCAAAGCAAAGATAAAGATAACAATGATGTGCGAGTGAGATTTTTACACAGAGCAAGTAAGACAGCCCTAGAAATATAAAGATGCAAACAAATTTATTGTCAGTGACATGGAGAGAAAGGAAGAGATGGAATTAAAAAGTATGATGTAAAACAGAGCGAGGGTGAGATAGAGGTTGATGGATAGTTAGAGAGACAACAACACTGAAAATATATTCTATTTCACAGTTTGTCTTTGAGCAACAGAACAGGAAATCAACTGTATGATGAATATATTGTCCAGTTTACGATCTAAAAAGCAACTGTCATTGTACAAGTTACAGTACATACATCAACAGTGAGAAATAACAAGAGGGATTTGCGTATAGAATCAAATCCCGCATAGCCCATGGCGGTACAGGTTAATCTACACTCTTCCTTCAGGTTAAGAACTGCATTCTCTCCCTCTTACTCATCGTGTTAGGCAGTCCCTTGGAGTTAGGTATAGTTTATTTCTAATTTTGTGGATTCCGAGATGAGCCGATGAGCTCAATGTGGATTCTACAGACACTATCTGTATGGCGGCACAGTGGTGCAGCTTGTAGAGCTGCTGCCTCACAGCACCGGAGACCCGGGTTCGATCCTGACCTGTGTGGAATGTGCACGTTCTCCCTGTGACCACGTGGGTTTCCTCCTGGTACTCTGGTTTCCTCCCACTTCCCAAAGATGTGCGGGTTTGTAGGTTATTTGTCCATTTTTAAATAATTGCCCCGAGTGTTCAGTTCAGTTTAGTTTATTGTCACGTGTAGTGAGGTTCAGTGAAAAGTTTTTGTTGCGTGCTAACCAGTCAGCAGAAAGACAATCTGTCAGACAGTCAGCAGAAAGACAATGCTATATTTAAGAGGGAGTTAGATGTGGCCCTTGTGGCTAAGGGGATCAGGGGGGTATGGAGAGAAGGCAGGTACGGGATACTGAGTTGGATGATCAGCCATGATCATATTGAATGGCGGTGCAGGCTCGAAGGGCCGAATGGCCTACTCCTGCACCTAATTTCTATGTTTCTATGTTTCTATGTAATCAATGCATTTACAGTGTTTAGATACATGATAAGAGAATAATGTTTAGTGCAAGGTAAAGTCAGCAAATTCCAATCAAGGATAGGCTGAGGGTCATCAAAGAGGTAGAGGTGTTTAAGGAGTTGATGAGAAAGTAGGATAACATAGAACTATTGTGAATGGTTGATCTATGGTCAGCATGCACCTGGTGTTACTATGCTTTATCTCTGAACTAAATTATTGCAGGTGTCCCATGTTTGATGAGCTTGTGACTAACAGACAACATTCTCAGTGTCTTTCCAATAGCTGCTCCTCTGCTTTGATCAGTCATAGGCCAATGATTGACCTCATACCGACACAGAAGAAAGCCATTCTGCGTATGGGATTCTTGCCAGCTCCTAGGGAGCAATCTTATTGATCCCATCTCCCTTCTCCCAATTTCCCTAATTCTCTCTCACACATTGCCGCCAACTTCCACTTGCTTTTTTCCTGTCGTTAACCTCTACTAAGGGACATTTTACATAGCCAATTAACCTAGCAGCGCATCATTGGGATATGCAGATGGTGCAGTGAGACCTGGAAGACAGCATCATTGCCGACTGTCTCACTTTCTAATCTCACTACTTCCTACCAAGTCTTTTGCTGGTCATTAATATCCAGTCCATTACACATTCATGCAAACTCATCACAATTTCCTGGCAATTCACTTTCTCTAGACGTATCAGAATAAATCCTTTCAGTTGGATAATGTCCGTAATTTCTATGTAAATTGGAATCCAATGAAGGAAGTCAAACAATGTAAAACGATCTACAGGTATTGTGCCATCTTAGGAACATGTCTGTGTCTACGAAGATAACCAATTGTCATGAAATGGCTGTTTTAAAGTTGTATAAATTATTAGTAAATAGTAACATTTATTTTGTTTCTAATTTGCACTAGGGACCGATTACCTATTGACGTATTGAATCAATTGTCATTGTTTACTCAAATAAAAACCTGAAATGTTTTCTTGTGAACACTTTTATTATTATAATTTTAACATTTTATGTCACTTTGGAGAAACTACTTTTATGTAATATTAATGGTGATTATAGGAGAATGCAACAACTCTCTAGGCTATTTAACAATAACTAATTCCACACATTATGTTCTTCATAACTGCTGCAACGTGATTAAGATTTGTCAGAGTTTTTGAAAAATGTGTTTGGAAAGTAACAGAAATTTGGATGGCTTGATGAGGAAAATAAAATTAGTCGGACATCATGGTTTTGCATTTTTGTCCACATATGCTTCCAGGTGATGAAGATGTATCTATCTGTTAATCTGATTTATCCATTTGCCTTTCCCAAAGGAGTAAAATTAATTTGGAAGGTTTTATGAGGTGTATCAGGATCGATGCAATTTCATTTATGCATTTTGTAGGTTTTGTCACATTGCCTGAAGCAATTAAAAATGGAACCAGATAAATATGCACAGACATTAACAGGATTAGTAAAAACAGGCTTCTTCATAAACTATATAAAATCTGAGACTTTTTAATGAATCACTGGTGACCAACATCAGTCATATAAAGGTTAATGATGATATAAATTGTAGTAGCGTAACAAAAATAATTATAAATATATACCTTGAAGGACATGGGAATCCACCCGAATCCTATCTATCACCTGCCAGCTCTTTCCCCACACTTTCCGCTACTTAAAGAATTGTCCCAACCCAAAACATCACTTGTCCATTTCCCTCCTGCCTACGATTTAAGCAGTTTCTTATTTTGAGCAGGACATGGAAGTCAGTCGAAAGGTCATAAGTGAAAGGAGGAGAATTAGGAAATTCAGCCCATCAAGTATACTCTGCCATTCAATCATGGCTGATGTATCTCTCCCTCCCAACTCCATTTTCTTGCCTTCTCCCCTAATTCCTGACACCCATATTAATGAATTCAGGAAAGAGAACAATGATATCCTGAAAGCGTATACACATTTCAAATGAGGAACTCGAAGAAAAATGGATACTTCTCCTGGGCCTGACCAGGTGTATCATATGATGTTATGGGAAGCAAAGGAGGAGATAAATGGGCCCCTGGTAGAGATAATTGTATCTTCATTAGCCACCGGTGAGGTACGCGATGACCGAGGGATGGATAATGTTGAGTTTTTATTTAATAGGCAACACAGGAAACTGCAGGCTCATGAGACTTACATCAATGATGGGAACATTACTGGAAGGGATTCTGAGGGACAGAAGTTATTTGCATTTGGAAAGGCAAGGACTGATTGGGGATAGTCAGCATGGCTTTGTACACGGGAGATCATATCTCGCAAATTTCAGCAAGAAGGAGACCAGGAGGATTGATAGAGGCAGGGCAGTAGGCATTGTCTACATGGACTTCAGCAAGGCCATCGACAAGGTCCAACATGGTAGGCTGGTCCAGAATATTAGAATACGTGGGGTTCAGGACAAGATAGCAAAGTGGATACAAAACTGATTTGGTAGTGGGGAAAGAGTGGTAATTGTGGGTTGACTGCCAGATTGGAGACCTGTAACCAGTGGATGTCACGGAGATGAGTCATGGGTCCCCTGCACTTGGTCATATCTATATTAACGATTTGGAAGAGAAAGTAGGTGACATGATTAGTGAGTTTACAGTTCACCCAATTGGTGGTACAGTGGGCAGTGATGAAGGTTACAATGGGAGCTAAATCAAGGACATGCACAGTGGATGAGAGGGGGGTGGGGGGAGGGCTGGGGTGTGTTATTGAACATTGAGTCCTTGAGGTACATGTACATAATTTCCTGTAAGTGACAACACAAGAAGACACTTTGACATTGAGAATAGGAGTTGGAGCATTATGTTACAGTTGTACAAATCAATAGTTAGACTGCACATGGAATATTATGTGCAGTTCTGACTGCTCAGCCACAGGAAGACTGTAATTAAACTAGAGAGGGTGCAGAAAAGATTCACAGGAACGTTGGCTCGACTGGACAGCTCGTTATCAGGAGAGGTTGGACAGTCTGGCACTGTTTTCCCTGGACTAAAGGAAGCTCGTTCCATATACCCACCCCACCACCATTTGGTGACAAATGCATCATTCCACAGTTGTTCAAGTTAAATTCCATCTGCCGTTTCCTTGCCCCTCAGATCTTTCCCCTCTCATCTTAAAAGTCCCGACCCGAAACATTATCTATTCCTTATCTCCAGAGATGCTGCCTGACTCGCTGAGTTATTCCAACATTTGGTGTCTATCTTAAGAGTAAACCAGCAACTGCAGTTCCTTCCTACATGCACAATTTATATTGTATATGGTTTGTCTGGCAAAAAAATGCATAAACCCATTCAATGGAATGGCTCTTGGTTTATAGAATTATCTCTGACCAGCAAAGGTCATGCAGTTCAAGTCTACCATAAGTCTACCATGGCTCCAAGTACTGCCCCTGCTTCTGATCCTATTCCCTTGCTCTTTCCTCCTAAGTCTGCAAATTATTTTTTCTTGGGTGGATATCCAATTCCTTCTTGGAGAACTGAATGATGTCTTCGTCATCCTCTCTAACCTGGAATTCCACTTTCCCCCACATCCCATCTGTATCTTAGTACTAAACTTTAAACCTGTGTCTCCTGGTTCTTGCACCATCAGCTAATGGAATCAAGTTTCCTATTTGACTAAACCAGCCATAATCTTGATCACCTCTATTAAAAATCCTCTCAACCTTCTTTGGTCCAAGGAGAACAAACAAAGTTATGCAGGCGAGGGCGGCTTAAACTCGACACTGGCTTTTACTGAGTTCCAACCAAGCCATAGGAAGTCCACCACTGTCTAAGTGGAGGGGAGGAGAGAAGCAGTCCAGGCCAGTGTGCTCATTCTGCAGAGACACTTGCTGAGGTTTAGTTTGTATGTTCTCAGTTTAGGTGAAGCGCTGCAGAGGTGACCTTGAAAGATTTAGTGGGTGGGTGAAAGTGCTGGGAACTGGTTCTCTGTTCACCTTTCAGCTGTGAACGTGTTTTAAGGGTAGCTGTACAGAAAACAAAATAATTTAAAATAAACCATGTTGTGCATATTTTCCTGAAAATAGATACACAAGTTTTACTGCAACCTACAGCTGAAATTCTCAAGAACAAGTTTTTTTTGGATAAGAAACCTAGCCCTCAATAGCACCATCTGCAGTGCACAAGTACTATTGCAAGTAGGGCTCGTTTGAGCAAGCAATTGTTCAGTCAGCGTGGCAACTAGATTTAAATACAATGAGACAGGCAAACGCGATCTAGTCCAGTGTAAAGATCAAATCAATTGCAATTTACATTTTAGTCTGGAATATTCAGACGAGTCCCTGTAATTTGAAGATGTCCAATATCATTGTAGAGTGCATCTCGGAAAAGAACATCCCATTTATACTCAAATGCTGATCTCTTATGGCCCCCCCACCAGCCTTTACAATGCTCACCGCCACTAAGCAGAGTACTGAACTTTCAGGGCTGTACTGAATTCGCATGGGATCTTCAGCACCTATCACTGCATTAATGGTGAAATGTGACCAAACTTTTAGTTTAAAGCAAACTTGTGAATGAAACCATTGTGATGGAAACCATTACCATAAAAAACTTGATTTTAGGATTTCTATATAAGGTGTTCCCAAGACATCAGGATGTTCCGTGTTGTTGCCAAAAAGGGAATGACTCACTTGTGGATAAGACCCCTATTGCACACAAATTCCACAACTCTACTTTGCAACAATGTTCCGGGCAGCTTGCAAAACATTAGCAGGTTAAAACCACCTTCAACTGATCAGGTTAGGTTTTGGCCCTTGTACATATTTGCAAAACCCTACATTCTACTCAGCAGTTTAGTGAAGCAAAATAAACCAGTTCTTGTTGACACAATCCAAATATAGAGTGCAATCTGATTTAAGTATAGTCCCAAAATCCAATGTAATGTCTTGTCATTTGCTCTTGTCACTGGACCTCATTTTACAGGGAAAGAACAGTCGTTCAAGTCTCGTCACAAGATTTAATACCTACAGTATACAACGTTTTAACGGCAATGTAAATTTAAAAAGAAAATGGTTTTAAAAGATGCAAAATAACTTGCAAGATCCTAGTGGTAAAATGGAGGCGCAAGAGGTTGCAGGTGCTGAAATCTTCAGCAAAAAAAGAGAACTGCTAGTGAAACTCAGCGTGTGAGGCAGCATCAATGGAGCGAAAGGGATATTTGACATGGCAGATATCTAAATGAAGGGTTTTGGCTCGAAATGTCAACAGTCCATTTCCCACCATAGATGCTGCCCGACCTGTTGAGTTATTTCTGCAGCTCTACTTTTTTGTGCTCGAGATTCCAACAACTGGGAGAAACCACCTCATGGCATGTGGAACAGCCCAATCAGTTCCAGCCTCCTCTTGTTCTCTGGTAGGCAGAAACAAAGATTCCAGGATGACTAAACAAATAACACGAGCCACGCTGATGGACTATGAGAAGGAAACTACCAAAGTTTATTAGAAGGAACAACACACGAGAAAGGAATGCGGAGCAGTTGAAAATTGATAATGATTACTGTAAATGAAAGGAAGGGCAGGTATGTTGAGTAATCTGTGGTTATATTTACAGTAGAGAAAGTATTTCGTCAAGGAAACTAAAGCTGAATCGGGCCAGGAACTCATCAAGATGGACATAAAAATAACATAATGAAAATAAATTTACAATGACAAGCAACAGAAGATTTCCTAGAGTGGGAAAGGTGAAAATACCAGCAATCCCTTCACTGCTCCATTAGATTTGAAAATTCTTCACATTTTTCCAGTTTGTTACAGGGGAAGACTGGGGAATTATTGACCAATTAGTGTAACACTTGAGATACTGAGAATAACCAATGTGACCTGAAGAATTTCTAAATGAACAATCAGCTAGCAGCACACATTCACAAAAAGGTCATGCTTGAAGAAATTGACCAGGAGGAAGTCACCTGATTTTTTTTCCTTCTACCATGTATTCCAATTGGCAGATCATGGTTGGTGTCAAACAAGAGTCTATATCGACCCTCAACCTTTTAGCATATGTATCATCTAATAGCATAGAAAGCAACGCATCTAAGTTAACAGTGATAAAGAACTGTAAAGAGAATGAGCTAATATGTGGCACATTAATTTCAATGTGGGATACTCCATTTTAGTACCATACAGACATTTCATTGTTTATTAGTTTAGTTTATTACTGTTGCATTTACCGAAGTACAGTGAAGGGCTTTTTGTTGTGTGCTATCCAGTCGGTGAAAAGACTATGCATGATTAGTCAAGCCGTCCACAACGTAGATACAGGATAAAAAAGGGTATAACATTTAGTGCAAGATAAAGTCCAATAAAATTTGATTAATGATAGTCTAAAGGTCTCCAATGAGGAAGATGGGAGGTCAGGATTGCTCTCTAGCTGGTGAGAGGACAGTTCAGTTGTGTAATGACAGCTGTGAACTGTCCCCGAATCTGGCGGTATGCAGTGAAGTTTTACATTTAGGAGGTTCTGAAAACGTATGTACATTTAAACATCTGACTAATACAGAAAGTAATCAAGAAAACCAGTAAGATGCTAGCAGGTTAGCATTCAAAGATGGACGCAGTATTGCTTGCAGTAAACACAGCCCCGGTTAAGTAACACCTGGAGTAAACAGCAACTTTGGATAACACATTTTAAATGACCTTGGAGACTGCTGTATCAATTTACCGGAATGGAACCTGTACTCCCAAGGGTTAAATTACAAGTAACAATTACACAAATTAGGTTTGCATTCTCTGGAATATGGGCAGTTCAGGGCAATTTGTTTTAAATTTAAAGGTAGTTTCACACAACTTAACAGCCACTGTCAAGTCATAGGTGAAGGCTCAAACTAGTAAGTAGTAAATAGCCAATTCCGCATAAGGCAACTGTGCAAGGTAAAATTTGAATCAGCTGTTAGCTGAAATTATGTAATTGGCAAGATATAGTAATTACTGTGCAAAACACTGATCATATTATGTGTGTCAATCATGGATAGGGCCACATACATGGCTTGTCTCTTGCAGCCTGTCATCATTTACCCTTATTAACCCCCCAGTTCAGTGTCTAACTGCACTCACTGGTTGTTGGAAGGTGAAAGGTGCAAGACTCACTGGTAGACACTTCAACCCATGTAAACATTCAGATATTGAATACTACCAAGCTTGTGACTTTTAAACAATCAAAAATGTAAACAATAGACTAACTTAGTAATTTCATCATTTTATCTCCTAAATAAGTGAAAGTACTGAACTTGTGTTTACATTAAATCCCAATGAGAATTCTGGCCACACAAGACAAAGCTGCTGCCACCCCATTTATATATTGCATCTTCCAAATTAGTTTGCTTCAAGTCCTGTTGTCCACTGCAACATTGATACGATTTTTCGGGTTGCAGTTAACAGTGGCATAATACATCGCTCTTCTCCACCAGCCTTTCAGAAGTTGTAGTGAATTACCCACAGTAATGGCTTTTATATGCCATGAAGAGGGCAGTTGAGTCAATAGCTGTGGGTTGGCTCCAGTGTAGTTTGGCCTGTTTCCTTATCTGATGGACTTTATTTTTCAACTACAGGTATTTATTGCCTATGCTTTGAAATGTGATTCACTGCCACCTTGAACAGAAGACCTACTTCATTTACTCCCACTAGGCTGCTGGGTGGGGATTTCCCATGAAGGACACAATGCATCTGTATTTCCATACAATGAAACAGTAGGGTTTTAAATGACAAAATGGTACTTTGCAGTTATTATTCAGAAAATAGACACAAAAACTGTAGTAACTCACGCAGCATCTCCAGTGAGAATAAATGGGTGATGTTTCAGGTCAAGACCCTTCTCCAGACTGGCCTCTTTTTAACTATTCAGGCTTTAAATGCCATAGCTAGCAGGCTGGAATTTCACCTCCTCTTGGTTGTTAACCCATTGTTCTAACCCACTAACTTCACCACTGTAGTTGGAAATATGCTTTTAAACCACTTGCCCTTGAAGTTTACATAGTGAACACAGTGTCAGTCAAGACAGGAAACAAATTTTGTACAAAATGTGAACTTTAATTGAAATGCTTGTATAAAAAAATATGTTCTCCATCCATCATTTATTTCGCACAGCTAAATTGGAAAAAAAAAACCTCCCAAATCCAAGCTGCATAAATGCAACTAGATCTAGTGCACAAAAAACACAGCTATTGAAATAAATTAAAAAGGTCGACTGCCACTCTACCTTCCTAAGCCAATGATGGAGACTGTACAACTTCAATAATTTAAAACCTTTCAAACAGTATACTTTACACTTCTAATACAAACAGCCATGAAGAGCCTTGGTTGAACACCACAAAGTTAGAAGAAAATAAAATCCATCTATTTCCCTTTTTAAAAGGGTACCTTTGACACAAAGCTTCCAATCACTTTCCATGACAAATGGACTGAAACCTGCATGGTAGATTTTTTTTAAATGCAGAGGAAAAAAAAGGAATGCAGAAATATCCTAGACTAACCAATCAAGCATCTTGGAAGCAGAACAGCAGTGTTGGAATTTTTCTCTAAAATAAATTAAACAAATAAATAGCCACGTGAAATTTGTGGACAGTCTAACTTTAAGAATACAAATAAATAAAAACAAGTATAATACATAATGAAACATAATTTACATTACATACAATGTACAGTCTTGAAAGTGTCCTTGAATTGCATTGATTGTGCATACAACCATGCCCCGATATGCCTTGGCCATGAACAAATAAGTTGCAGATTGATGGGAGAGAAGGGGAAAATCGAAATTAGGGCATCTATCCAGTGGTTGAAATGGCTTGGGAAAGGAAAATTATAAAGAAAACCAGAGAGGAAAAACCAACATTGCTGGCAGACAGTTCTTGATGTCTCTGTACACACCTTTGTGCAGGCCAAAGTATTCTGAGCAGCAGATAGAAGGGGAACAAAGTATGTTCAGGTATCCCATCACCAGTGAATTAAAGCAGCTTTCAAAAGGCACTCAGAAAGCAAAGAACATTTAGTCCAGACTCTATGAGAGCAGAGTTTGCATTGTTTGGAGGTCACTTTTTGCTAAAAAATAAAGGTCAGTCATTGCTAAGTACTGGCCCATTTATCTCAAAACTCCAACGTTCCCAAAAGAAAACAAAATTAATTCAGAGCAGTAACCAGCAGTCAGATTTCTCCCCCACTTCCTCCCTCCCCCCCCCCCCCCCCCCCCCCTCCCACCCCCGTGTTCCCACCCCCACCCAGAGAACAGGATCAGAAATAAACCATTATCCCCTCCCACAACAAGCTGGTGGCATCACCACAGGGTCCTTTTTATGTCGAACTCCCCTCCTGCTGTTAAGCACGTGTTATTTCACAGACTCTCCTTGCTCGAACTTGTGCTGGAGGTCTCGAGGTCTAGGCTCAGCAGCCTGATGTCACAGTCCTCGGTTTTAACTACTTCAGCCTTTCGCATCCAAGCATGTTCAAAGATCTGTTCCAGCATGGGTCTCTCGGAAGGCCGCAGTGCAAGGCACCACTTGATCAAATGCTGACATTCTGAAAACAAACATAGGAAACAAGTGTTAAGAAATCGGCATTAAAAAAAAGTGCCCCAAAATAGGCATTACATTACAAGACACTCCGGCTTGTTTGAAATCCCACTTACCAGAAGAAATTCGCCTCCTGAAGTACACTTGACCTCGCAAGATCTCTTCATCTTGTTCGAAAGGGATATCCCCACAAACCATATCATACAGCAGCACTCCCAAAGACCACACAGTAGCAGATCTCCCGTGGTATCTATGGTAACGAATCCACTCTGGAGGACTATACACTCTTGTGCCTGGGAAGAATAAATAAACAGAATTTAAGCCGGGGGCAGCCAGAAGGCTAATTACATTGCAGAATTGGAAGGGGGCGGGGGGCACAAAACTGTCCAAGTGACCACATCCTACGAAACAAGTTCCCTCTGATCTTGGTCAGGTGTTGAGACAGACCCCGGTTAGTCTGCAGATCAACTCCCTGCAGTCAGCTGGTCAGCTGACTCCTTTGTTTACAAACGTAAGGAAGCCTCGGATGGTGGGATTCCTGGCAGCAGCAGTAACAGCAGCAGGGGAAGCGGAATGCAAAGGCAGCCAACAAGAGAGAAAAAAAAAAAAAACTAGAGAAAGGGAGGGATATGGGGGGGGGGGGGGGGGGGGGACACAGGAGGGAAACGGAGAACGATGCAAAAAAAAAAAACCCAGAAGAGGGCGAGGAAATAAAGTGGAAAGGGGTGTAAAATAGGATGAAAACAAAAAAAAGAGCGGGGAGAAGGGGCGGGGTTGAGCTCGCTGTCTGCTGCAGGGAGTAGCGGCGGGCTGGTGGGAGGGAGCGGGCGAGAAGCCGCAGCGCTGGGCGCCTGGGTGGAGCTACCAGCCAAACCCAGCTCCCAGCAAGGGTTAACCCGAGGAGGGCTCGAGTTTCACAACAAGGTGGGAGGAAGCAGTGCGCAGCCCCGCGGAGGGCGGCTTCTGCTGGGCTCGCTAACCGGAGCCAAAACCTGATGTATAAACCCTTGGATAGAAGCGAGGGGACCCGTCTCCACCCAACTGGGTTGAAATGGGGACAATTCACTCCTCAAAATACGAAGGGCATTCGTTCACAAGGCAAATATATTTTAACTTCTTAAATCAACGAGTGCATAAACCGGCTCGAGTCCCAATTATTGCATTAAATAGGCAGATATAGGGGAAAGCCGACTGCAGTCTCTCACTCACTCACACACACTGGAAAGCCCAGAACGGTGCATTACCATCAAAGTCTGTGTAGACCGTGTCCTTGAGCAACGCCCCCGACCCGAAGTCTATGAGTTTGAGCTCGCCGGAGCGCAGGTCGACCAGCAGGTTCTCGTCCTTGATGTCCCGGTGAACGACACCGCAGTTGTAGCAGTGCCGTACTGCCTCCAGGACCTGCCTGAAGAAGACTCGCGCCAGCTCTTCCTCCAGGGCTCCCTTCTCAGTGATAAAATCAAACAGGTCTTTGACCAGTTCCGGCCGCTCCATGATTAACAAGAAGCTGTCACCCCGCTCGTACCAGTCCAGCATTTTAATGACTCCTCGAAAGCCTCCAGCCACCTTCTTGAGCAGCACGATCTCGAGGGGCACCAGGCTGCCGTTCTACAAAACACCAAACCCAGGGCATTGGATAAATACCATGTAAAATCTGCAGGTTAAAAAAAAAAACCCAGCAACGACCAACTGGCCCGCAACAAGCACCCAAAACATAACGTGTCCTTGTGTCATTGCACGGAAAAAAAATGCCAGTCCTCGTTAAAGTAGGTGATGAATGCACCCAACACTCCTTTAAAAAAAACAACTTTGCCTCCAACATCTGCCTCTTTGATTTCTATAAATAAAGAATTTGGCAGCAACCTTCTCCTGCTAGATCGAAATTACCGGAATTCCCCCATTCCCTCCTCCCAAAGGCTAAACAAGCGGAATTTACAGATGCCCCGCACTGAATAGAATCGAAACGCCAGTCTCAACACTACGAGGACAACGCTCACTGTAAGCGATGTACTGCAGCGCACTTTAGCTCTACGCTACGATAAGTGTGAAAAGAGGGATTGGTGGGGGGAGAGAGAGTAACTTACCAGCGAGCCCCATTCGGTTACTCGGTCTCTGGCTACATGTTTGACAGCAACCTGGAAGAAAAGAGGAAAAGCGGATGAGTTGGTGGTCGAGAGGGGTCGCGGGGAATGTGTGTGTGTAGAGGCCGGTCGGGGGGTAGTAACCCTATAATCTTTGGTAGTAACTCACCGGGAGCCCGTCGCTCAGCCTCACGCCGCTGTAGACGGTGCCGAAGCCGCCGCTGCCCAGCACTGCCCCGATCTGATACACTTTCTCAAACGGCTCCCGCTCCTTCACTGTAGAACGGGGGGAAACACCATTTTACTAAAAAGTGTGCAAAATAACAACTCTAACTTTAATTCCAATCCGCATTAACTTTGATTGTAATCCCCTTGACACACACTCGTAAAGCGGGACGAACTCGTGCAATTGATGGGCACAAACGCAACCCATAACAAACCGCAGCCCGTCCCCAAACACTACACAGCGCATCAAAACATTGAGACACTACGACCAATGCAGCATTCCCCAAACGATTGCTTAAACATCGACGCTCCATATAGATTAAAAAACACACAGTTCCAAGGGGAACCGGGGCTTGTACCTTGTTGTAACTGGATTTTCACTGGCAAATCCATGTTGGTCGGGCTGCAAATGTGAGCAAACGAACCGATCTTCTTGGAGAGTAGCATCGCAAAGTGAAATCCCGCTGTTTATACCCTTTTTTGCGTTCCCAGTAGAGAGAAATTAAAAATTCAACGCAAAAGAAAAAAGATTTGCGCTAATCGAAGACGCTCGGTAATTCCCTCCGAAGCTTTCTGGTTGTGGGTATGTTTTTTTTAAGGCGAGTAAATCCCGAAGTAAATGCGTTGCGTGTTTGATATTCTCCACGAACACGGTGCCGCTCCCTCCTTGCAGTGACTAAGTGTCAGCAGCTCAAAGCCCTGGCTCACAAGCGCCTCTTGCAGCGTTGCTGATCTAAATGAGGACAGACCAACTTCTCAACTCCTATAGAGAAGAGCAGGCAGGGGCGGATCGCTGGCGCTGAGGAATCAATCCGCTTAATTACAAACCCTCAGTTGTATAATCACCCACTCACTCGGGGAGAGGCTTGCTTTTTTTTTGGAGCAGGATGCAAAGTGTGCAATGCACAGCCAGCTCCGCAGTGGCGAGCTTACTCACGCCGCCCCCTCCCGCACCTTGACTCCGCTGCACTTGAGGCGGGGTCTCTGGGCGGTTCCCGCCAGCGGGCAGCGCACTATTTGTCGATAGTACTAGACAGTGCAGGTTTACAGTGTCTGAGCGCGGCGCTCGGCGGCTGCTCGCAGGCAGCGGAGACGGCAAATGAAAGGCGGCTCTTTGCATAGAGCGGGGATCCCGTGCAATCAGCCCGCCTCGCATTGTTGGCGGGAAACCCAGGACGCTAGCTTCATCCATCCATTTAATTCTTCCTCCTGCTCATGCTGACAATACCTGTTTGCTTTTTAAAACAAATTAAATCCCCATTTTGTATATAAACATTATGCAGAATATTATATCCCACCCTGCCAGCGTGGAAAATAATGCCTTAACCATGCACAAACTGCGCACTATCAAATTGTAACGCGTGTTTCCCTGCGGCAGAGGAGTCGCCGCTCTCGCAGATTGCTGCTCCTCGCGCGCGTTTTTTTCTGGTTATTTTATTCCCACTTGCGCACGAGTTTCAAAGATGTACATTTTTTTTATTTTTTTTAAAGGAAAAAAGCTAATTAGAGGCATAAGAATTAGCTGCAAATGGCTGCTTTTCCAACCCCCTCCCTTGATCCGCGCAACATGAAAGAGGGAGAGCGGCGCAGTTGACGCAGCGCTGCAGACATGGTGGCTGTCCCGGATTCCCCTCCCCCGGTTCGATCTGACCTGCTTTATCCTGTCGACGGCTGGTTTTCACTTGGAACCAGGGACAGCAGAGGGCGCAGCGTACAGCCGCACCGCTGCAACAGCCGCTCGCTTAGTGCAAGCTGATCGCCTCTGTACCATTGAACCCGATGCCCCTCCAGCTCATGCTTTATTTAAAAAAAAAACAATAATTTTGTAAGATTACTTTTCTTATGCATCGTTTCACCCTTTTAAATCACAGATTTGAATTCCTTTTAGCGACATTCTTTTTTTTTGTCTGCAAAAGGCACTTCTTAAGTGTCATCGTTGCAGTAATACAAGAAGTACGGCAGGCAAATTGTGCATAGCCAACCTCCCACAAACAGTAGTGCGATGTTAACTTGATGACATTTTTATTTGAGTGAGGGAGGGCACCAAATGTTAAATATGCTCATGTACAAAAGACCCCGGACCTGCTGGCTGCTGTGATCCACGCCCACCTGTTTCCCAGACCTGCTACCAACATCTTATTCTGCACTAGGTAGGCAAAAATGCTGGAGAAACTCAGCGGGTGAGACAACATCTGTGGAGCGAAGGAAATAAGCAACGTTTTGGGTCGAGACCCTTCTTCAGACTGTTTCTGCACTGTTTCTTTTCTTTGCACTTTCTATGGTCGTGACAATAATAAATCAAAAACCAATTAGGGTGGCACAACGCCAAAGCAACCTAATGCCCCTGTCCCACTTTGGAGACCTAAACAGCACCCTCTGACCTTGCCCGCCACCCAAAAAAAATCAAGGTCGAGGTGACCTGCAACCTTCTACCACCTCCCACGCATATGTTGAAAACCTTCCTCGACTATGAAGAAAACCGGCTTCGACTAGACCTGCGACAAAAAAATTATCGATTTTTAAAGTGGCAACCTATTTTTAGTCGAGGCCGGTTTTAATCATGATGAAAAAATAGCTGCAACCTAGATGAAACCTCGACCACGTGGAAACCACTTTCGACCATTAGGGAGAGTGACCAAAACCTCCGGTGACCTCATGGAAACCTTGGGTGGCGGGCAAGGTCACCAGAGTTTGTTGTTTAGGTCTCCTACGTGGGACGGGGTTTACAGTGCCCGAGACCCAGGTTCAATCCTGACTGCAGGTGCTGTCAGTACAGAATTTGTATGTTCTCCCTGTGACCGCGTGGGTTTTCCCAGGTATTCGGTTTTCATCCCACAGTCCAAAGATGTGCAGGTTTGTAGGTTAATTGGAATCTGTAAAGTTGTCCCTAGTGTGTCGGATAGAACTAGTGCACGGGTGATTGCTGGTCGGTGCGGACTCGGTGGGCCATAGAGCCTGTTTCCATGTTATATCTCTAAACAAAAACTAAACCTATACATGGGACAAACATTCCCATCATTTGAACATTCGGTTGGCTCTGTTGAGCAGATCTGGTCGTCTGCATGTTCCTCCCCTGACCCCTGATATAGCCCCCTTGCAAACCCTGTCATGGGGAGAGACCCTCACATGAATGGAGTGAGTAAATGCAACATCTACAGTGATTCCTTGGAACCTCTAGCTTCTTGACACTGCCAGGATTGCACTCATTTAGACAAGTGGCACGTATTCCATCACGCCCCTGACATGCCTTGTAGCTGGTGGAAAGGCAGTGGGGTATCGGGAGATTTGTCGTATTAACTGCAGGATACTCACCATCTGATTCACAGTTGTAGAGCCAGCAGAGAAGTGGCTCATCCAGCTGAGTTTCTGCTCAATTACGACCTCGCCTAGGATGGTGATTACGATGACTCAGTGACAGTAATGCCACTGAATGTTAAGGGTTGATGGTTACGCTCTTCCTGGCAAGTCTTGTTGAAGATGGTCAGTGCCTGGCGCAAATGCTACTTGCCCAATTTTATCTGAATGATACCACCTGCAATAACGTTGCACTCTTTAAGTTCTGCACTGGAGTATTAATCTGGAAGGTAATGCTCGGGACTCTGAGGGGAGCCTTATATTCACAATCTTCCAACTGCAGGGTAACGTTCGAGTTACTGAACCACTGAGTCTAATGTTTTTGTTAGCACATTGTCAGTCATTCCTCCAGTCCACCTGCAGCCTTCTCGAAGTACATGAAGGTTTTATTACCACGATTGGCAGGAACGTGTTTTCGTAGTGTAGTTGTAACAAGGTTTCATAGTAAAGCTTGCGTCACTCACCTCAAGGGTGGGAGGGGTCATTGAAATAAAGCTAGTTCAATGTCAAACAAAGTCAGCATCCTCTTAACTTAGCCTCCAGAAATAAACTAAATTTGATATATCTTTATATCCTGTAAACCTGTCTTGTGAAAGGCAATCCCATCCACTCATCTACATAACTGGATTCCGAAATTGAAAGACAGCTTTTAGATGTATATCTTCAACAAGCATAATTACATAAATCTTTACTTGGCTACAGCCTATTATTGCCCTGAATCTTCTCCCCCGGACGTATCTGTATTACTGACTTGTTGGTTGCTGAGAAGGCACGTGTCAGTTTTATCAGGATATTTTAGTGCCTCATTGAACAGCCACCAAAATGCACACACAGTTGTGACTTTCATATGCTGGATGAGCATTTGTAGGTTTCTTTATCCTGCAGTTTGCTTCGGCATATAATCTAAGGTAGAGCTCTAAATAAAAATGAAAGGTCATCAGTTTGGTGCAATAACTCGATATCACTCTTCACGGATGCTGCCAAATTTGCGAGTATCTCCAGCATTTTCTCTATTACAATTGAATGTCTTGTTTTGAAGGCAGTAACCCTCACTAAGCCACACTGTCTTGGTATATAAATGAGTCAAGAATCAAATTACGTCATAACAAGTGGGTCTTAAAGACACCCACATATATGTACACATTACAGTGAGTGATAGAATAATTTGTGTTTGAATCTGCAATTTCTGATATTCAGGGATTTTTGCAAATATACTGATTAATATTCCTTTCTGAACATTGACAGTTTTCCAAATTTGTCATTCCAAAAGTATGTGCAATAAGGACATGCTGTAATTTTACTAATTCAAGTTGACACACGTTCTAAAGTAGTTCTAGGTATACGCCTTTGCATTCGTATCAGGGGAAGAAAGGCCCCATAGAAAAAGCGTCCACTTCGCGGGGCTGGAAACAGGAGCTAATTCTGCTACCACCATCATCTATTACAACAAGTGATGGCTCCCACTAATCGTCACCGGAAGCTTGCATCCTTTTCAAGACAGACGCTGACAGCGATGTTAACGTTTGAAACATGGAAGATAGACATGAAAGAAGAATAAGGGGAGGAATATATTTGGCAATGATAGGTTTGATATTAGCAATTCCTAATAGAAACTTCCATCCAGGAAAAAATAATTACGTTATTTATTTTGCTTGCAGTGTTTACTGCCATGACTGGGGAATGTTGTTCTATTCTATCCTGACTACAATTGTTAATCCCTATTTTCGTAAGCAAAAAGAAAAGTTGTATATTATCAGAAATATTATCATTCCTCAAATTAACTTTGGGCAATTTTGTCCTCTTCTCAAAGTTTTTATGCATCAATATTTTGGAAATTTCATATTTAATGTGTACATATGCCCTTGGATATTCATTAAATTTACAAGAAATCAAATATAATCTTTCTGAGAACTACAAGAATTATTCTGAAAACTATTCTTTTAATACTGTAATCGAGAGACATTGAAGCTGTAAGTACTGAAGCTGGAATCTTGTGCAAAATGCAAACTGCTGGAGGAATTCAGTGGGTCAGGTAGCATCTGCTGAGGGAAATGGATAGATGATGTTTCGGAATGTGACTTGTCTTCAGACTATTATCAGGATCTTGGCTCATACTCTGCACACAGAATACAACTCACTTGGATTTTTGTTATCAGTTCACAGCATGCCTCACTGAATAGATAAAGTAATCTATTTATATATGACCATTAGCATTGGAAAACACCTCAAGCATTAAAAAAGAATATTAATATCAAACAAAATTAGACATTTAGTCATCATAAAGGGACACATTAGGGGTATTGAGAAGAAATCTTCAAGTACCTCTTTATTGAAAAGGTGATTTAGAGTTTAAGGATGGAATTAGACTGATAGAAACATGTAGCATGGAAAAAGGCCATTCATCTTGTTGATTTGTAACAGAGATACAGAAATGATGAAACCCCCCATGAGTATATCTTAGTTTAGTTTACTTTAGAGATACAGCATAAAAACAGGCCCTTCGACCCACCATGCTGACCATTAATCTCTCATTCTCACTTGTTCTGTGTTATTGCACTTTCTTAGCCATTCCCTTGGAAGGGAGAATGCTCCTCAAACTGCAGAGTATATTGGACAATACAGCTCACCCCCTCCATGACACACTAGTCAACCTGAGGAGTACCTTCAGCAGCAGACTGATTCCACCAAGATGCAGTACCGAACGACACAGGAAATCCTTCTTCCCTGTGGCTATCAAACTGTACAACTCCTCCCCCTTCTGTCATGGGGTAGACTGAACTCCCCTCCCCATATCTTTGCATATCCCCAATCCTTTCCACTCATCACTTTAATTTCATTTTTCATGTATCTTTATGACTGTTGGCAGACCAATTTCCCCCCATGGGATAAATAAAGTTCTGTCGTATTGTATCGTACACATTGGGAGCACTTTTACAGAGATCAATTAGCCTACAAACTTGCATGTTTTTGGGAGGTGGGAGGAAACTAGAGCACCCAAAGAAAACCCACGCGGTCACAGGGAGAACATGCAAACTCCACACAGAGAACACCCAAGGTCAAGATCGAACTCAGGTCTCTGGCGCTGTGAGGTAGCAGCTGTGCCACTGAGCTGTGCCAAATAAGGAGAATGTACTAGATCCCTCAAATCTTTACCGCTGCTCTAAAAGTCTGATCATTATGTTTGCTCCCAACACAATACTGTGTTATTAGCTGAAAACCTCCAACATTTTATTTGTTTATTTTAGATTTCCAACGTGTGAAGTATTTTGCATTTTGTCTGAGAAATCAATATTATACTAAGATAGTCTAGACAAGTCAAATAAAGGTTCTGCACCATCAGACATGGATGTGTTATTGTATTATATTATAATTATAGTTTGGCACTGTCATTGGTTCTTTATTACAAGAATATATTTGCCACATTTGAGCCATCAGCACAATTTTTGACAATTGACCTTAGTTGACTTAGATAATTCTTCTGGTGTTAATTTTGTTTTAAGCAGAAATATACCACCATCTGTTTATGTTAGTGGTCATGGTGATTTATTTAGGGAAAAACAAACGATAGAATTTTTTGATATTATGTAGTATAGCCCCAAATTTAAATGGATCATAAACCGCAGAGCATGATTAACCTCCATTAAATATTTCCTGGGTAGGAAGTCAACAATACAATCTTCTCAGTGTAAAGATTTCTGCACATGGCTAGCAGAAAGTATTGCTGAACACATCAACAGGGACTCAAAACTATATTGTGTTAGCCTAAGCGATTACAGCAAATTTGCACCGCATTTTGGAGCATGTTGTGACAGTAATGTATACACGGGAAATGGTGAGGAGGAGAGAGCAACCTCCAAGTTTTTCAGCCACTGAATCGTGGACACATGGAGGCGACAAAATGTTTGAGCAATGTCCTGTATCGACAGGAACCAGAAGGTGCTCCAGTCACATGCTCACACGAAGAAGTCACATCACCACGAAGGACCGGGTCCAAATCACACGAAGCTGGATGCAGAACTGCACGGAATTCTATAAACTCACATGAGGCAACAATTCCTTCTCTTGGCTTGCACATACTGCCAGTTTGTCAGCTCAGCTGGCCAGGTAAATAATGGTGCCACACATAACCCACTAATGCACTTCTCCCTCTCTTTGGCAGGAACATCTGGTGCACAGCAAGTATCAGCAAACAAGACCTGCAGGGTTGCAGATGATCCTGTTGCCTGATTCCAATGTTGGCCATTATCGCAGCATGCGTTGCTGAGAAAGTAAAAAGAAGTAGAGATGAACCCATCAAAAAATATTGATAGTGTTTAAGAAGGAACTGCAGATGCTGGAGAATCGAAGGTTACACAAAAAAGCTGGAGAAACTCAGCGGGTGCAGCAGCATCTATGGAGCGAAGGAAATAGGCAACGTTTCGAGCCGAAACGTTGCCTATTTCCTTCGCTCCATAGATGCTGCTGCACCCGCTGAGTTTCTCCAGCTTTTTTTGTGTAACAAAAAATATTGATACCTATTAATATCTTCCTTTCCCTTTTTTCCACCTTCTCTGATTTACAAATCGAGATTGGTATCGGGATCACTCTGTTATTTTTATGTCCTCTGCGTCCTTGGTTAACTCTGAGTCTTTCGCTATTCAGATCAAGCTGTCCAGAAAGTGGAAGATCTGAAGAAATGTGTGAATGAAGACTGACTGAGGAGAGTAAGGAGTCATTAGTGACTTCGATGAGAGTTCTTTTGATATGGTAAGACACAAACCTGATAATTTTATTGTAGTATTAAATGGCAGTCGTCAGTTTTCATACAAATAATATAAATAGTATAGTACAGATTGATTAGAGAAAAAAACCCCATAATGTTATTAAAAGGCCAATCTTGTTTAAATAGCCAGATAGAATTTTCATGATGAGTTGAGTCAATGAGGGAAACACAGTTGATGTGAAATTTAACTTCCAACAGGCATTTGTTAACAGGTGCCACATAATAGGCTTGTCATAGAGCCTGAAGCCCAGGAAACAAAAGGGACTATAGTGTCTCGGATAGAAAATTGGCTAGGTTACAGTAAGCATAGAGTAAAAGTGAAAAGTTGTTTGTCAAAGGATGGATACAGTGAAGTTCAGCTGGGTTGACATTATGAATTATAGTTGGTTATGGGGTACACATTACTGAGAAGTACAATAACTTTCAAAAATGATTGCAAAATGGACTTCAAGGAGAGATGGAATGGGAGGATGATGACCAAAAAAACCATGTAACAATTTGGGAGGAATAAGACGATGGGTCAGTATAAACTCAAGAGCATAATACTAAAAGGGCTACAAGATCGGAGTGATTTGTGGAGAAAGTGCATTATTTATTAGAAAAAGCATATCAGGTTTATAAAGTTGTGAAAAAAACTTTGATGAACATTGGGCTTTTCAATTGGAAAATTAAAGTAAGGGAAAATGGACACAAAATGCTGGAGTAACTCAACCGGTCAGGCAGCATCTCTGGAGATAAGGAGTAGGTGACATTTTGGGTCAGAACCCTACTTCAGACTGAAAGATCAAGGTGGGGAGGTGAGAAAAAGCCAGAACAAAGTGGGGCCGGCAACAGGTGACTTTGGGAAGGGTGGAGTCCATAATGGCCCATTGCTGGCTGGGGAAAATGTGCTAATGAGAAGGATACAAGGATGCGAACAGTGGAACTAGTAGGATAAGGTGGGGGAGAGAGGAGAGTTGGGATTTCAGGAGTTACTTGAAATTAGAGAAATCAACGTTCATACTGTTGGGTTGTAAGTTGCCCAAATGTTCCGTTTTTCGTTATAATGCCATTGATTCTTTGAGATGTGTGAATTCATTTTACAAATAAATTTGTAATTGTAACAAAATGTGCACCACATTCCATGCAAAACATACATTTCTAAGGATCCCTGCAAAGCCTTTATGATTTATTACATGTCTTCCAGGAACATGATTCTTTCATCAATGCAAGAGTGGCTGTGTAAAAGTGGACAAAGACATTTGACCAAAAAAGCAATGGTACTATATGACATTCAATTGTGTTTTTTGCAAACTGTTGTTAATCGTTCAGATTGCTGTATCTGTGGCAGAAGCATGAAATAAGTTTATGAAAAGATATGCTTAAACGACTGCTAGAATTAGCATTTCTATCGGGCAATCATTTCCATATGGAGGCACGACCAGGTCAATGAATTATGAATGGAGTTTAAGAAGGAACTACAGATGCTGGAAAATCGAAGGTACACAAAAAAATGCTGGAGAAACTCAGCAGGTGCAGCAGCATCTATGGAGCGAAGGAAATAGGCAACGTTTTGGGCCGAAACCTTTCTTCAGAATTATGAATGGAGTTGCTTTCACTTTTAGCAATACTGGTTTTAGTCAGTTTCATCTCAATATCATGCTATAATTATTATTTCTAATTGTTCCACTGAGATTTATTAATATGGAATGCCTAATTTTATTGACACTATTTGGAATATAATTGTTTCAATCCTCGTGGTAATCATTATTTTGAAGATATGGATTTACTTAAAGATATAACAGCTCTTTTATTTTTGCCGTTTTTCTTTTAAATTTGATGTGTCTTTTCTTGGTAAGTTTGTTATTCAATTATCTGTATTTCATTAGGATACAATACTGTCTCATCACCTCAGGCAAGTAAGTATTGAGTCATTCTGATCCTAGTTTCAACATACTAACCTATCATGACACACATTTCACACAGAGAGTGGTGAATCTGTGGAACTCTCTGCCACAGAAAGTAGTTGAGGCCAGTTCATTGGCTATATTTAAGAGGGAGTTAGATGTGGCCCTTGTGGCTAAAGGGATCAGGGGGTATGGAGAGAAGGCAGGTACGGGATGCTGAGTTGGATGATCAGCCATGATCATATTGAATGGCGGTGCAGGCTCGAAGGGCCGAATGGCCTATTCCTACACCTATGTTCTATGTTTCTATGACAGAGTTGAGGATAGGGTATGGAAAGATAGATGCTGTTGCAATCTATCTTCAATCTTGCTTTATCATTAGCATACGTTCCAACACAAAAACCCACTAGAAAGCAAAAGCAAAATACCACAGTTATTTAAAGTATGAAATACAAAATGAAATGCCGGAAGTGCTGACAATGTTGTTAGACGTGATGTATGATTAATGTCTCACATTCTTTCTCTCCACTCACAGTCATACAACACGGAAATAGGCCCAACTCTGTCCCACCTGCGCTAGTCTCACTTGTCCCATGCAGAGTACTGAATCTTTATGATGTTAAAATAAGGAGGGGAGGGATGGGACTAATTAGATTGCTTCCTGGGCGCTGACACGAATCCGACAGGCCGAATGGCTTCCTCCTGTGTCATTAGAAAAATGGGGCCTGGAATTGGGTTGTATTTTGTACTGTCGATTGAATGATGTTGTTTATCTGAGATCACGAGAATACATTTCTAGGCCAGTACCTTTACAGATGGAATGTTTTACCTTCTAGTTTAATAAGAATAGAATACACCAAAAAACAGCTCCACAAGTTATTTCAATTTCCATCCCCTTAAAACTTAAAATATTTGACACTTTCTGCAAACCTCAAGTATAGATGGTGTTTTTATTTCTTCTGAGGCTTTGCACACTACTCAGTCCAAATACCCTATCTGATCTTTTATGCTACATTTATGCCAATTTTCAATCTATAATTTTCAACAGTATGTTGAGTGTTTTGTCAGAGCCTCCATAACATTCTCAAAGTATTTGGTTAAATCTTCTTGGAAAGAAAATCATTGCGACTCCTTAGTAGAAAATGCATCCAACACCCACAAGGAGCACACTGATAACTTCTCTAAATGGTGATTTTTCATGTTTCTGCTGAGGAAAATAAATGGGTTTTGAAATATATCAGAGGAGACTTCATTGTCAAGTGTGATCCTATCTTCACCCAACATCCTCATACATATACCCTTCCAATTGGGTTCACTGGATAACAAATTAGAGTTGAATTGTGGCCACTTTCATCTATCGCATCTATCGATCGGCTCGAGTCACGTGATTACTACCAGCAGTAGGTTTAGAAATGGAGAAAATTCTTAAGTTATTGATCAGCTATAAATATTCCCTGCCAAGTAGAGCTGCAACTCTTGCCGCACACAGTCATGAGATACAGGCAACATCAGCGAGGTTGGTCCTTATTGACCTTCCCTAACCGACAGACTGAAGAGACAGTTACAAATCACCACATCAGTGGGTTAGGAGTTACATGTTAACCAAATTAGGTAAGGATAGCAGATTTCCTTCTCTGGAGATTACGAGTGAAGCACATGGTTTTTTTTTTTAACACAATCCAATATTTTCATGGGTTGCATTACTAAAACAGCTCATTAATTACTTTAATTTACATCCCCATCTGCTGGTATTCAAACTCATGTCAGTGGAACAGGGTTTTAGTCCAGTATATTAACCTTTATGCTTTTTAATTTATTATCTTTAACTTGCTCCTTTAATCAAACCCGACAGGAAAAAAAAATGTTCCCGTTTAAGACATTTGGTGTAAGATTTTAATAAATTCTTTCAGCTTACTTTGATAAAGTGGAGAGGTTTCAGTTTGCTGCTGTTAGTTGACCTTTGAACGTAGTGGGGCTGCTTTATTGATGTAATTCACTTAACATGGTGTGAGACCTTGGGAGAGAAATTATTTATATACCAGGTACAAGGAAGAATGGTCGACTCACCTAATTTAGATTCTACAAAATGCACGTCAGATTTCAACGCAAGTTATTCAGCAAGTTGTTAGTGCGTACTGAAATTATTGATTTCCCTCCATGAAATGAAATTCCTAGAAAGACGACTAAGCACCAGGTAAACTTTTATTATTGTAATCAGGGAAGATAATTGCACATACTCTAAGCAGGCAAAGTTCCATATTTAGAATAAATCAAATAAAACATTAACTACACATCATGTACTATAAATTCCTTTGAGCGCAGCAGGATTCCACTGTTTCAAAGGCTGACACCCTCATTTTATTTAAACAGTCAAACTCTGCTATAATAGTAAACATTTTTAAATGTGCATCCACCAGTACCTCAAGACTATGTATCTTGGACAGCAAAGAATAACTGGATTTAGGGTTCAGCTCAGTAAGTGCTTGAGATTTGAAGGAACAGGAGGATACATCGACAGGGTAAGCTGAACTGTGGCAAGAAGAGCCTGACTTGGAGTACAACATAACAGAGGGCAATAGGGCCTGTTTCTCTTAAGATTCTGCATGACGTAGAAGAAGTAGACTCAATCCATTGAGTCTGTGCCAGTTCTCAGAGCATTCCATCAACCCCGCTTCTCCGAGTGTTTCCCCGTGGTACATTCTCTCTTGCATATCCGCCAATTCTCCCAATTCTCCTGCCACCCGTTTGTGCCCGGGGTAATTTACAGCAACGAATTAACTATAGCAGCCGATTTAACCACAACATTGTGACGTGGGAGGAAACTGAAGTACTGTGGAGAAACCAATGCAGTCGCGGGGAGAACATGCAAACTCCAAAGACAGCACCAGAGGTTGGAAAGAAGCCAAGGTTTCTGCAGATGTGCAGCAACAGCACACATAGCTGCATTGTTGCATCATAAAATATTGTTCTGTAAAATTCCATAGAAGAATTCTTGGTGTTCAGGATATTCATTCTGTCCCTATAAACACAAACTTCTTTCTATGTTCTTGTCTGGCCACATTTTCAATCCTTCTTCTTCTTTCGTGTGGCGTGCACAGCCTAAAGTTGTTGGACAACTTGTTCTATTTGATCTTCCGTTTGTGCACGCCGAGTTGATTGCATTAGTCGAAACAGATGAAGGTTGCTATCTTCCACACCATTTTCACTCCGAATAATCTTCTATTTCACCAAAATTGTACTGCTGGTTCAGGTCATTCAATAATCTTTACTGTGGCCCCCATATTGGGAAAAAAATCTGCTTTAGAATTCAATAGACCAAAGACAATAGATGCAGGATTAGGCCATTCGGCCCTTCGAGCCAGCACCACCATTCAATGTGATCATGGCTGATCATCCCCAATCAGTACCCCGTTCCTGCCTTCTCCCCATATCCCCTGACTCTGCTATTTTTAAGAGCCCTATCTAGCCCTATCTCTTGAAAGCATCCAGAGAACCACCGCGCTCTGAGGCAGAGAATTCCACAGACTCACAACTCTCTGTGAGAAAAAAGTGTTTCCTCGTCTCCATTCTAAATGGCTTACTCCTTATTCTTAAAATGTGGCCTCTGGTTCTGGACTCCCCCAACATCGGGAACATGTTTCCTGCCTCTAGCATGTCCAAGCCTTAACAATCTTATATATTTAAATGAGATCTCCTCTCATCCTTCTAAACTCCAGAATGTACAAGCCCAGCTGCTCCATTCTCTCAGTCCCGCCATCCCGGGAATTAACCTTGTAAACCTACGCTGCGCTCCCTCAATTCATATCCCTTTTCTAGATCACTCAGTCATGGCCATTCCTAACTCTAACAATCCCTTCAAGCTCCTCTGATTCTTCAAACCCTCTGAGTTCCTCTAATTTCTCCCTCTTGAATTCCAGAATAAGCCCTGGAGTTGCAACCTTAAATCTCCCTGCTTTTTTTTTATTTCCCTCCTTTATGACTATCTTTTAAATCTTGTTAACCTATCTTTTGGTTCCCTGTTCTAAAATACCTGTATGTGGTTCAGTAAAATATTTCATTTGGTATTGCTCCCAAGAACTGCATTGGGATACTTTGCCTCACTAAAGTGCTGTATTCCCAAGTTAGGGGTATCAAATATAAGAGGGCACCATTTTAAGATGAGAAGTAGGCAATTTAAAGTGGCTTGTAATGGCTTGATTATAATTATGTATTGTCTTTCTGCTAACTGGATAGCACACAACAAAAGCTTTTCACTGTACCTCGGTACACGTGACAATAAACTAAACTGACTGACTGACTGAACTGACTGAAGACCTTTTACAAAAAGAGTGGTTGTTTTCTGGATCACGCTTGCCAGAAGATGTGATGGAATCATTTTTACACACTGCAAAAGGAGATACATTTTTTACACATGCAGGGCGGTTGATATCTGGAATTCACTGTTAAAGATGTGGTGGAATCAGATACAATTATTAGATTTCAGAGGCATTTAGACAGTCACTTAAATAGGCAAGGCAATAAAGGTTCCAATCCCAAATGTGGGTAAATGGGATTATTGTAGATGGGCTAAAGGTTTGGTATGGACGTGATGACCCAAAGGGCTGTTTCTGTGCTAGACAACTTTACAAGTCTATAAAAGCAAATTGCTACTGTTGTGTGAAAGAGCTTGGAAATGGAAAAAAAGATCTGTTACCCCAAACAGCAAATTGATGTTTTGCACAAAGTGGGATAACTCAATATTTATTGAGCCAGTTATTGTTTGCAAGGGAAACTGTTAAAGAAATGCAGCCCTATTAAACTCCTATTTTACTATTAATTATTGAATAATATTAAAATTTTCATACTATATTAAATCTTCTTGGAAATACTCAACACTCCTTCTAATTACGGATGTGGACAAACAATGTAGAACCCTGTTAAAGAAAATGCCATAGTATTTGCAATCAATTATCTGAGATATATATAGAATTTCTCATTATCAAGTGTGTAAATGTGTGTGGCAGGCAGCACACATGTATGTTTACTGGAAACATACTGATACAATGAGAGAATGCTAAATCCTGCTAAACCATCATGCAGTAAATCTTGTTAATACTTTATCAACGTCACAAGACAATCATTTTGTGTATAATCTGTCACACATTAGGGGTGAAGAGCATGCTGACAGCTTTAAATAAAATACCTTAAATTGACAGAGATTAACAAAATATTATCAAAATGCACAGGCATACATGCTTTAATACCAAAGAGCGAATACAAGGTATTAATCTAATCTCAGGGTTCAGGTCATGGTTACCAACAATTTGTGATGAGCTCATGATGTCATTTAAATGCTTTGATTGGATTATTCCTTGATAGCCCGTAGGTGCTTTTACATTGTGGGAGAGCAGCTCATAATACACTGACTGCTTCTCCTTCTGACAGTTCCGCTTGTTAATGTAAAGCAACTTGCCTTTAGAATCCACTGACATTCGATCCCACCACATCTGTATTGGATTAAAGTTGCCTGGTTATAAATGGTAGAGCAAAGAAGCTTCTGAAAAATGAACCTTAATGTTACAGTGAGGACAAGTGTCCAGTACACATTGAATCATTGTAGAATGAAAGATAGGCACAATATAAACATGCCTGAGCATAAAATGCATCTATTTAAAGTGCTCCTCAAAAGGCATCTGCTTTAAATTCCCTTTAAATTTGAAATTGTTCCCTGGCCACTCCCTCTTCTCCCCTCTCCCATCAGCCAAAAGGTATAGAAGTATGAAAACACACACCACCAGATTCGGGAATAGTTTCTTCCCAGTTGTTATCAGGCAATTGAATCATCCTACCAGAATCAGAGAGCAGTGCTAAACTACTATCTACTTCTTTGATGACCCTTGGACTATCATTGCTGCCTTTACCTTGCACTAAACGTTATTCTCTTAACATGTTTCTATACACTGTAAATAGATTGATTGTAATCATGTACTGTCTTTCTGCTGACTGGTTAGCACGCAACAAAAAGCTTTTCTCTGTACCTCAGTACACATGACACTAAAATAAAATAAACTAAACTAATTCCTGCATATTCCCTTACTTGCTTCACAGCACCTATAGTAACTAGCTCTTTCTCACTTATGCATGGTGCTTCAGAGTTATCTTAGAGTCCTTCCTTTATTTAGGAAGTGAACCAAGCAAGGTCCTGATAATAAAAAAATGCAGATGCTCACGCGTAAACAACAATAGAAATGTTTGGAAGTGTTTAACAGATCAGGCAGCAGCTGTAGATAGTGTAACAGAGAATCTTTCAGGTCAATGATCTTTCATCCTCGACCTGAAACATTGACTCTGTTTTTCTTTCTGCAGATGCTGCCAGACGTGCTATGTGTTAACAGTATTTTCTGTTTTTGTTACACAACTGATGGTTATGTGTACTAACCATCCCCAATGGAAGCAGATGTAATTCTGGAAATGTGTTGCATAAAATGAAGCTCTTTGCATCAATACCTGCCAAAGAAGATCAATCCAACAATCCAATTTCTCAGCTCCTGCTGAGTATCTTTGTGGGTTACAATATTTCAAGTGAGTATTCAAGAACTTTTGAAATAGCATGTGGATGTCCACTTTCATCACTGTTAGCATGGTTGACCTCTCCCAAAAGAAAACAAAAAAAAACCCATTTAACACAAAGTAGAAGGAAACATGTGCATTCAGAGGGATGGTCATTTAAGACATCGGCAGCTGCTTGACATAACTGACATTGAAGACCTATTGGCCTGTATTTATACAACAACTTATACACAGCACTTAGATACAATTGAAAGTGAAACAGTCTTTTTCTTGTGAAAGAGATAGACAGAGAAAGAATGAAGGGCCTGACCCACTTAGGCGACTTCTTTTGCGAGTGCAGGTGACTATCATAGTCGTGTTGAATCGCCGAAAAAGTGAATGTATCAAATGCATCCTATGACTATGTAGAAGACATCAAACGACTATGTAGGACAAGCTATGACTATCTTGATGCACTCTCACCATCGACGGCACCACTGTTTCCCCATCTCCCCAGGCCCGCAACCTTGGTGTGATCTTTGATTCCACCCTCTCCCTTGAGCCTCACATCCGCCATGTCATTAAAACCTCCTTCTTTCACCTCCGCAACATCGCCAAAATCAGACCCTCTCTCACACCTCCCGCTGCTGAAAGACTCATCCATGCCTTCATCTCCTCCCGACTGGACTACTGCAACTCACTTCTCCTTGGCATCAGCTCCACCTACATCAACCGACTCCAACTGGTCCAGAACGCAGCCGCCCGACTCATCACCCACACCAAATCCTGGCATCACATCACTCCAGTCCTCAAACAACTTCACTGGCTTCCCATCTCCCACGGATCACCTACAAAATCCTGGTCTTCACCTACAAAGCCCTCCACCATCTGGCCCCCCCCTTATCTCACTGACCTCCCCTTCCCCTACCAATCCTCACGGTCCCTCAGATCCACATCAGCCGGTCTCCTCTCCATCCACAAATCCAACCTCCGCAGTTTTGGGGACAGAGCCTTCTCCAGGGCAGCTCCCAGGCTCTGGAACTCCCTCCCCCAACTGATCCGCAATTCCGTGTCCCTAACCATCTTCCAGACCGCCTCAAGACCCATCTATTCACCTCTGCCTATCCTTAGCCCCACGTCCCCCTCCCTTTTCATCTGTGCTTGAATTGCCTCATATTGTGTTTAGAATTGAATTCTGTCTTTAATTTGTGTACTAGTCATGTCTCTACTATTTATTTCATTCCGCATACATGTTTTTCCTCTACTTGCTAAATTTTTGTAAGGTGTCCTTGAGACTCTTGAAAGGCGCCCATAAATAAAATTTATTATTATTATTATTACTCGTGCCAATTGGCGACCCAATAGTGGGGACTGAAGACGACCACCTTCAACTTACAGACTACTACGATCACAGAAAGCAAGCTACGGCAAGCTATGACTGGCTATGACTCTATAGTCGTAAGATCACCTAAAATAATGATGTTAGATTTTTCAAACATGTTCTTTTAAATTCAGTGTATAGCTTGTTTTGTGTTAGATTTATCGAAATGTATAAAAATGTTCTTTTAAATGCAGTGCATTTGAAGTGCTTCATCAAAATAAATGTGAAAACTCAAACTCCTTCCTTGCGTTTGTGTGTGTTCAATGATCTAAATATATCTCATATTTTATTCCTCATATAAGTGATGACACGAGGGACTACTACAAAACAGAATGATATTCATATATCAATTCAGGGATTTCCTTCATTGGTAATGAAACATACAAAAATCTTATAAACAAACAAATGGTGATAAAAGCCTGGTGGGTGGTGTTGAGGGTTGTGCCCTGCCCCTGCGCTGAAGCCTTCTCCTCGGAGCCATGTCTCACACCGTCTGATCCATTGAAAGCAAAATTGAGCAATGACCGCGCACTGGATTGACAGCACATCATGTGCTGCTGTTTACATACCTTTTTTTAATCAATGAGTCAATGAAAATGACCAGTCGGCAAAGACGATTAACTAAGACTACCTACGACTACCTACAACCCCACTACGACTTGACCTACGACTACAAAAGTATCGATTTTCTCTATGGCGACCAGTTTTTGGACGCAGAAAATGTTACAACATGTTGAAAACATTTTGGCGACCATGCTGAGGCTGCGATTAGTTCCCAGAATGCGGAAACTCCTCCCAACCGTGAAGGAGACCATGTGGCGATCTTGTGGTGAGCGCAGATTCTCCTGCACTCGCCAAAGAAGCCGCCTAAGTGGGACAGGCCCTTTAAATGGAGAGAAAGAGTTAGGCTGAGAGAAAGAGCCAGACACAGAGATAGATAGATAGATAGATAGATAGATAGATAGATAGATAGATAGATAGATAGATAGATAGACAGATAGATAGATAGACAGACAGACAGACAGACAGATACAGACAGACAGACAGACATACAGAGATTGTGCAAATGATGGGTGGGCGGGTGTGCGGTGGAGAGATAGATAGAGAAGAAATACAGAAAGAATGTACCTATACCTCTTTGGTTCTAACTGTCTACAAATTTTACAATACAGCAGTTATAAAAGGTTCCATGGACAGAAACTATTGAATTATAAACAATTAGAAAAGTACTGCAGGATTTAAATATTTGTTTACATGACATTTTATATCGAAATATAGTTAACAGGTTTCAAACGAGAGAACAGGTGTAGGAAAATTTTGATGTTTAGATTTTTTCCATCCAAGCCAAATCCCTCGTGACCATGTAATTGTACCTGATATCTGAATGAAGTGTGACACCATTGTATCTATGGAAGTTATGTTTGGCCTCCATCACATGTTAAAACGTTTGAACATATTGAAAGTTATTATCAGACAGCAGTTGATTAGCCTGCAGCTGTATACTGTCCACACAGGTGATCCCAGCTCTCAGCATTTGTCCCACGTCAGCTTCATGGTCTAAGTCAGGAGTTCTGATCTGGTCATTTTCACAATTGGAGATAGAATAAGGATAAGTGAATGCTTGTTCAGAACATAAAAATAGGAATCTGAGAGGTAACCTTTTCACACAAAGGGTGATGGGTGTATGGAACTGGCTGCCAGAGGAGGTAGTTGAGGTACGGACTATCATAATGTTTAAGAAGCAGTCAGACAGGGTTATAGGGATATGGGCCAAACTCGGGTAGGTGGTACTAGTGTAGATGGGATCTGTTGGTCGGTGTGGGCAAGTTGGGCCGAAAGGGCTGCTTCCATACTGTATGACCCTATGACTTTATAATCATTGACAGAGGAGTAGGAAGGAACTGCAGATGTAGGTTTACACCAAAGATGGGCTGCTGTTGCGTTGAATAAACTCTGTGCTGTGTTGTTCATGTATTACTGGGCATGCTGACTGATAAAATGGCATAGAGTGCAAATCTATTTATTTTGGGTATCTCTCTTGGTCTGGAAGATATATTTACCTTTGCGTGTCACAACTTACATATGGAGTAAGACAGTATTCAGAAGCCTTCCCACTTCTGGTTTGCAACTTTTTTAAATTGATTTTATCAGAGTTTACCCCAAAGATCTGAACAATCCTACTTTGTTTGACCAGCCTTGAGGAATTTCTCTCCCAAATCACTCAACCAGTTCTTCTCTTTCTTTTTAAATATGCCAACTCTACCGTACGCTGTCTATCAGGAGCAATGTGCATGTTGCAATATGTGTAAACAGCAATAAGACAACGTTCAATGAGTGACTTGGCAATATAACCCAAGGTCAATGCTACATTCTATAAATACATTCTTCCCCCCTGCAAAATTGGCTCCACGATGTATTTATTGTGCCTTTCACTATGATGGTGAAAGGTCACATTGACCTGAGCCAAATGATACATAAATTATAGCACAGAGGTGAAGGCACTCCTAGAATATTGAGTTATTTTGGAGTTTAGACCATCAATAATAAACAGTAAGTGATGTAACCAAGCTGAGATTTTGTAGAGATAGCTAATATGGTAGTTAAGCCTATGTCCATGGATGTTATTTATTTTAACTTACAGTAGGCATTTAACTCCGTTCCAGGTGAGAGACTGCTGTGATACGTGAAACAGTGTGGAATTGGAACGAAACCTTTGAAAAGGCAAAAGGTTATTTAGGAGGTAGGAGGCACACATACTGTTGATCTGGTGGTTACATGATCCGGTGGCCAGAATATAACTGGTAAAGAACTTTTCACCATGGTCAGAAGTTACTCAAATGATGAAAGAGTGTTTTATATCCAAAGATAGACACAAAATGATGGAGTAACTCAGCGGGTTAGGCAGTTCAGAAGAAGAGTCTCGACCGATGCATTACCTAGTCCTTTTCTCTAGAGATGCTGCCTGACCCATTGAGTTACTCCAGCAATTTATGTCTATCTTAGGTGTAAACCAGCATACGCAGTTCCTTCCTACGCATGTTTCATATCCAAGTTTGCTGATGCCCATACTTGGCCTAAAAATCAGTCATGTTGGAACCAAATCATTGCAAAATAATCTCACTATTGATAAAAACTGGTAATTAAAATTCAGTGTGGGGTAAGTATAAGATAATCTTCTACAGATTTACAATTTAAATACTAAAATAAATGATGGAAGTTAAGGACTGCAGAGAGAGAAATTTACATATCCCTGCTAAGAAATAAATACGAAGAAATACTATATATTGTAGCTCTTAGGACTATCGGAATCAAGGGATATGGGGAGAGAGCAGGAACGGGGTACTGATTCTGGATGATCAGCCATGATCATATTGAATGGTGGTGCTGGCTCAAAGGACCAAATGGCCTACTCCTGCATCTATTTCCTTTGTTTTATGTTTCTACGATCCAGTGATTAGGATGTTACTTTTGTTGCATTGGAACTGAAATACAAAGGAGTGAGATTTGATCTAAAATTGGATATAACTTTGGTTAGGAACCAAGACCTCAACGGTGGAACAGGCGGAGGATGATGGATGACCTTAGTGGAGCGTCACAATGGTTGGGAAGGTGGATGAAGGCTGCAGCAGAAAAGGGTATCCACTCGTCTTGGACTCCATGTCACTGGATCATGACCCAGATCTGTCAAGGACTGTGTGGTGGCTGTCTGTGCACCAGTCTCCCCACGTTAAACAAAGTCACGCACTGGCGTCCTTCAACCCTGGAGACACCCATGGTCAGCCATGACCGAGGGGGGCCGAAGAAGAAGTTGTTGTATTCAGTTTGGTGAACTACACCTCAGGAAAAATAGATTATCTTTGGTGAGTTGCAATAAAGATTCAGCTAAATGGTATTGGGAATAAATGAGTTAAATTATGAGCCTGGTTACGTGGATTAGGCTTGTGGTCCCTCAAGAACAGAAGATTAAGGGTGATATAATTGAGGTGTTTAAGATGATTAAAGGATTCTTAGGGTAAACAGAGAGAAACCATTTCCTCTTGCTGTGGAGATTGCAACTAAATTACAGCTAATCTGTTCAAGGGTGATGTCAGGAAGGACTTCTTCACTCAAAGGGTAGTGATATCTGAAACCCAATCCTCCAAGATATCCTGGGATGGCCATTTTAGGTAAGTATAGTAAGGAAAGTGGGATTTAGGTGGAAACAGTGAGATCAGAAATAGATCAGAGAGAGAATGGGGCTAGACTTCCTACCCCACCCTCTCCTTCTCGAAAAGATTTGCTGCATTTCAGATATGGTAAAAGTCACCTGTTATCACAAACATTGACTCAGGCACAACAGAACTTCACCTGGCATTATCAAGAAATAGATGACCCACTTATCTTTCTCAAGAAAATCCGGTAGATTGAATTTGGACCCAGCACCTCCTCTCAGACCTCCTATGAGCCTCAAAATGTTCCAGACCATATGGCAGTCCCAATCACTCATTCTCATCACTCATTCCTGTCAACTCCCCTCCTTGTCTCACTTCCCCTGACCAGTTCCACCTTCAACCCTGTAAATGTACAACTAGCTTCAGGCACCTAGACATTCGAATTCCATGCCAAACTATTCTCTCTCAACTCAAGTGAACTTTCCTTGTCTCCAGCCCCAAGCTCTGGGTTTCATTCTCACCCAGACAAGTTGCATAGGTTTTAGATTAGTTTAGTTTAGAGATACAGTGCGGAAACAGGCCCATCGGCCCACCGAGTCTGCAACGCCCGCCGATCTCCACATAGCAGCATTATCCTACAAACACTAGGGACAATTTACATTTATGCCATGGCAATTAATCTACAAACTTGTACGTCTTCGGAGTGTGGGAGGAAACTGAAGATCTCGGAGAAAATCCACACAGGTCATGGGGAGAACTATAAACTCTGTACAGACAAGCACCCGTAATCAGGATCGAACCCACGTCTCTGGCGCTAAGGCAGCAATTCGAACACTGCGCCATCTTGCCACCTTGGCTGGTTGAACATTATGAACGTTCCAATTGGGTTTTAGCTTCAATGTAATAGTGCTAGCAAGTGTTACCTGTCTATGATAGTAGACCATTCTAATCAGTTCTCCTATCTTCAGTCCTATACTCACTACTCTCCAGGACCTCCAGGATCTTATTGCTTCTTAGTTCTGGACAAATAGGATCACCACGCTTTCGGAATTATTGAAATTCCAAGTCATAAACCATTATTTGAGTCAAGGTGATAAGAATAATGTGCAAGATGCAATAGAGAGCAGAGGGAAAGAAAGTGAGAGAAATGCAGAAAATGTGTTCATCGGACAGTGAAAGATGAAAATAGTGAGGACATTTTGTGAAAGAAAACGTGGAGAAAAAAGATGTTGAATTAACTGATAGAAAAAAAAAATACAAGACCATGTAGGGAATGAGAGTGACAGCCAAATAAGATGGCAAATACGAATATCATCATGATTGTGCACTCCCATCTTTGTTAAATACTTGTGGCATTGGCTAAAGGTCGTTTTTTTCCATCCTGGTTTACTGTCTGAGAATTCGTCAATGCTATTCGCTGCTCAGCCAGCTTGAAGACGTCACTGTACCTGCGTGCCAGGATTCCCGTGACATGACAGCGACTGACGCCACCAAAGAGTGACTTTTGTCAACGTCAATAGGGACTGTTTCCGCCCTATTGCAAAACCCAGCCGAAAGTTATGTTCTTATCTTTTATTTATGAGCAATGCCACAGTAAATTATTTCTAATTTATAAAATTACTGGTGTAAGAGGGTGGGGACATGGAACCAGAGATACCAGCTTTATATTTATTTCTCATTTCTCAAAGGCAACCCGCTACAAACATGAAACACTGCACATAAGCAGAGTTCAAGCATTGAAATTATTCCAACAAGCACTGATAATGAAGGGAACAATAATGATTGGCAACTTGTGATTTCCTGTTTTCAGTTTGTCATCTCTTGCCATTTTTCGTTGCTTTCCTTGATGTTGTTGTAACTAGTGCCTGGCCTTGAGAAAAGGATTCCGGAGATATTTAACCTAGTAACCAGAGTTTGTTCTCCTATCAGGTTACTGATATGACCTTTGCAATAAGATATTGCACTGATCCATTGTCTTTTGGCATCATGAATACAGTCCTTTTATTTAGTAAAGATATTTTAAGGGTAAGATGCTGTTGAGGGAAAGCTACTGTGAGGAACTGCTTGGGCTTTATTCATAAGTTCTCGGAGCAGAATTAGGCCATTTTGTTCATCAAGTCTACTCCGCCATTCAGTCATGGCTGATCTATCTTTCCTTCTCAACTCCACTCTCCTGCTTTCCCCCAATAACCCTTGACACCCGTACTGACCAAGAATCAGTCAATCTATGCCTTTAAAATATTCATTGACTTGGCCTCCACAGCTGTCTGTGGCAACGAATTCCACAGATTTACCACCCTCTGACTAAGTAAACTTTATGCAGAATTATGCCTTGTGCACTGTGGGATAGATACTAGTTTGATCAAGAATTTCACATCTTGTTGGTACACTTATGCTTAATTCTACAAGGGAGAGGACATAGCCTTCAAGACCATTTTATTTACTTCTGTTTCTGTTGTGGAACTGTTTTAGTACCTTCAGAAATAGGAAATGTTTTTTACTGTGGCCAGAATATAGATAGTTGCTTTAAAATGCCCAAGACGTGAAAATAGTTGGGCAGCATGATCTTTACCCTTTCCACAACAGGAGCTGTGCTGCATGCTTGATGGAAATATGGGGCCTTTCTGGTCTGGAGATGCTTTTTGGAGCCAATGTCTAGAGTGTGGGAGAAAAACTACAAGACAACATCCTGCAGGCAGTAAATTGGTTTGATGTCAACTGAAAATTGTAAACACTGTACTTTAAATGATCAAGCCCACCAAGTGCTTAAGTTTCAGTCTGAAGAAGAGTCTCGACCCAAAACATCACCCATTCCTTCTCTCCAGAGATGCTGCTTTTCCCACTGAGTTACTCCAGCATTTTGTGTCTACATTCGATTTAAACCAGCATATGCAGTTCTTTCCCACACGCTTAAGCTTTAAAGATCTTTTGCCTTGAAGACATTCCTCTAGCTTCAAGGAAGAGGAAAAATGAAAGAAAAAAGGTGATCAAGTGAAATGTATTGGTGTCAGCAGAAGTTCCCAAAGACTTTCATCCGAAGATTGTTCACATTTTCCTGCTTTATGTACAGTAAATGGTATGAAGCAATAGAATAATCAGAGGGCATTAATATTCTAGTTTGACAAGCCATAACGTAAACATTTTGTTGAGAACTGAAACAGTTTATATCAGTTTACAGCATGGTTATTCCTGTGTAGCAGTAAGTTTGAATGGACGTCCAGCATCCATACAATAGAAGAACCTCTTGAAACCACAGGCACACATAGTCATAGAGTGAAAGAGTTATATAGGCCGTCCAGATCAACGTCCATGCAGACCAAGTATCCATATATCACAAAATCTTTCGTATCAATATATCTGCCATGTCTTTTAAACTTTGCAATTCCGACACTTCTCCAGGCAGCTTGTTCCATGTATGCACCACCCTCTGTGTCAAAACATTACCCCTTAGTTCACTTAGAAATCTTTCCCATTGCACCTTAAACCTATGTATTCAAGTTTAAGAGGGGGAATGAGGTGCCTTTTTCCAAACACAAAGCCATGTTGACTATCCCTGATCTGTCCAAATGCATATATCATGTGTAGGAAGGAACTGCAGATGCTGATTTACACTGAAGATAGACACAAAATGCTGGAATAACTCAGCAGATAGGCAGCATCACTGGATAGGAGAAATGGGTGATATTTCAAGACTGAAGAAGGGTCTCGACCTGAAACATCACCCATTCCTTCTCTCAAGACATGTTGCCTGTTCCGCACTCTCACTAGCATGGGGCACTTGAAGTTGTGGGCGGCACGGTGGTGCAGGGGTAGATTTGCTGCCTTGCAGCGCCAGATACCTCGGTTCGATCCTGACTACGGGTTCTTGTCTGTACAGAGTTTGTACATTCTTCCCGTGACCTGTGTGGGTTTTCAATGGGAGCTCCGGTTTCCTCCTACACTCCAAAGACGTACAGGTTTGTAGGTTAATTGGCTTGGTGCATGTGTAAATTGTCCCTAGTGTATGTGCAGGACAGTGTTAGTGTGCGGGGATCACTATTTGGCATGGACTCGATGGGCCATAGGGCCTGTTTCACTGCTGTATCTCTAAACTAAACTAAACAAAGTTTCCAGAGATTACTATCCTTGAGATCTTGCTGTTTAATTTCCTGTCTAACATGCACATTCACTTTGCAGAACCACATCCCTTTTCCAATCTATGTCGTCGGTAGCCTTCCCCCTTGAGAATTTTCTGCAGTCACTCAGAAACATCCTCAAACCTGGCACCAGGGACGCAACACACCTCGTGCACTGGGACGTTAATGCAAATACCTCCAGCTCTGCAAGAATTTCCAGACGATTCTTGCATTTGCTGCTCCCTACTTGCTGCAAGCCCAAACTAAAATACTGGGCTCCTAGACGTCCATGAAAAGAAATATAACAAAAAAAAGGATTAAAATACCAGCCTATAATTCAAGAAAATCTTCCTGTTAGTATAAAATTATAGACTTGATGTTTATATATTTGATAGATGGCTGGGTAAAGCAGTCTGCAAGTCTACAACGCAGGCACTCATTTATCTTAAATAGATGCAAAATGCTGGAGTAGCTCAGCGGGACACACAGCATCTCTGGAAAGAAGGAATGGGTGACATTTTGGGTAGAGACCCTTCTTCAGACCGATGGCAGGGGAGAGGGAGATACATAGATAAGAAGTGTGTAAGGTGTGAAAGGGGATGGAGATCAAGGAAAATGTAGAATAGATCATCGTTAGCCGGGAGAAGGTAACAACAAAGCAAAGCAAACCAGGGGTAAAATGTGCTTGGAGACAGTCAGACTGGTTGGAGAACTGTGAAGGGGGAGGGATGGAGAGAGGGGGAAAGCAAGGGTTACTTGAAGTTGTTCAAATCAGTGTTCACTCATTTATCTTCACAGAATAGAGAAAGTAAAAGTATTATATTCGCCTCTCTGCCTCTCCTCTCCGCTCCACTACGCTCCTCCCCCTCTGCCCTCTAACCCCTACTCCCAGCCCCCTTCCTCCTACCCCGTACCAACCAATTTCTTTGTATTAGGATCTGGGCATCGGTGACTAAATTAGCAATTATCGTCTGTCCCCATTTCCCCTTGAATTCATTGCATTGCTAAACCATTTTAAAGTCAATTCACATTGGTGGGTCTGTAGCCACACAGAGGCCAGATCAGACAGGTTTGACAGATTGCTTCTGGAAGAGCATTTGTGAAGAGAATAGATTATTAGAACAATCAGTACTTTTGTGATATAAGGACACAAAGTGCTGAAGTAACTCAGCAGGTTGATTTGAATTGAATTAAATCCTTAATGTCACATGTGACAAGTCACAGTGAAATTCTTTTTTGCATACCCAAGGTATGCAAATAGTCGCCCATAAAGGGCGTTTACAAAGTTACAAATTCCCACACCCGTGCCAGGTCCCCCTTTTGCTCTCCCCCCCCCCCCCCCCCCCCCCCCCCCCCCCATAGTGGTCCCCCTAACACTGGGTCCTCCATTGTTCCTTCCCTCAGCAGCGGTGTTCTCACTTCTGTCTGTCCGTCCTCGTCCGTCGGTCGGTGCCATCATCATCCTCCGCACCGACCTCTCCACTAACACTGCCGGGTCCTCTCTGGATGCCTCCGTGGTGTCGACCCAAGCCCTAGCCACGGGCTCTGCAGACCCAGGCACCGATGGCCACTGGCTTCAATCACCTGTGAGGCTCCACTGCCGAATCGCAAGGCCCGGGCCGCGAGGTTCCGGCCACAGCGGCACCTCCTGGAGGCGACTCTGGAGGATGCTGCATGACCCGCTGAATTACTCCAGCACTTCAGTATATACCAGCATTTACAGTTCCTTTCTACACATGTGTTTAGGCTGGCAGCATGTCTGGAGAACAAGGATAGGTGGCGTTTCACTGAAGAAAGTTCCTGACCCGAAATGTCACCTATCTATGTTTTCCAGTGATGCTGCCTGGCCCACTGAATTATTCCAGCACTTGGTGTCCTTTTGTTTAAACCAGTATCTGCAGTTCCTTGTTATTACAGTACTTTTGGGGTTGTTGTTGCTAATTACTGGTTTCTTTTTAAAGAATATCCAGGCTATGAATCAAATTTAAATTCCGCAGCTGTCTTGGTAGAGATTTGAACTCAGGTCTCTGGGTTTTAGTGCAGGCCTCAATATTCCAATCCAATAATGTCTACCCTTCACCGGACCCAGGACACGTTGGTGAGAAGCTGAGTTGTGAAGGAAAACGTCACTCTCCTTTTTCTACAGAGAAGTTGCCTGACCCACTGACTTACTCCAGCATTTTGTGTCTATCTTCAGTATATACCAGCATCCACAGTTCCTTTCTACACATGAGTTTAGTTTAGTTTAGTTTAGTTTAGAGATACAATACGGAAACAGGCCCTTCGGCCCATCGAGTCCGCACCGACCAGCGATCCTTGCACTATCCTACACACACTAGAGACAATTTCTACATTTACCAAGCCAATTAACCTCCAAACCTGCACGTCTTTGGAATGTGGGAAGAAACTCGGATCTCGGAGAAAACCCACGCTGTCACGGGAAGAACGTACAAACTCCGAATAGACAACACCCGTAGTCGGGATCGAATTCGGGTCTCTGGCGCTGCAAGCGCTGTAAGGCAGCAACTTTACCACTGCGCCACCGTGCCACCCATGTTGTGAAGGAGTTAGGGACTGGAGGGCAGGAATGGATGAAAGGAAGTCCCTAACCTCCCAGAAATGCTCTTTGAATCAGCTCAGCCGCTGGCCACACTTCCTTTTGTGCTTCATGATTGATTTTAACTTTGCTTTCTCAATGAGTGATAAGCAGAGCAAGAGGTCAGCAACAGTTATTATTCAATAATTCAGTCGTTATTTAACCTTGTAATGAACTAGAAATACTTCAGTGGCTGAATATACCTTGTAACTGCTTTTCATTATAAAATACAAAGTACTTTATTCCCTCTGTGTTTTGTGAAAATTATACATCAGGGACACAGATGATCTTTCTGTAATTTTGCACCTCCAGCATCCAGTAATGTCCATTTGTTCCTGCCGTTAAAGCCCAAGGGAAGCTGTTCCTTCATAATGTTAATGCCTGATCTAACAATAAAAGAGTGCAGGAAATGACTTCAATCTATAATGAAACAACAGTGCAAAATGCACTGTTAATGATTAACGGATCACAAAAATTATTCTGCCAGGCTTTCTCCTGCCCCTCCTGTCTACAGGATTACTTGCTCCTGCCCCATCCTCTGTCCCTCGTCGTCCCCCTCCCCCCCCCCCCCCCCCCCCCCACCCCACCACTCTCCCGGCAGTACAATCATTATCAAATAGCCCACCTCACCTGTCAGCCTATTACCTGTCAGCCTTTGTCCTGCCCCAGCTCTCTTCCAGCTTTCTATCACTCCCCACCCCTACAATCAGTCTGAAGAAGGATCCCTATTCAAAATATGAAGGAAGGAACTGCAGATGCTGGTTTAAACCAAAGATAGACACAAAAAGCTGAAGTAAATCAGTGTGTCAGACTGCATCTCTGCAGAAAAGGAACAGGTGACGTTTTGGGTCAAGTCCCTTCTTCAGACTGAGAATCAGGGGAAAGGGAAACAAGATAGACATATAGACGGTAATGTAGAGAGAAATACAGGTAGAACAAAAGATATAGAACTATCTTCCCTATTCAAATGTTGCCTGTCTATGTTCGCCTAAGATGCTGCCTGACCCGCTGAGCTACTCCAACACTCTGTGTCTTCTTTTGTAAAACAGCATCTGCAGTCCCTTGATTCTACCAAAAAAACATTTTCCTGATACGTAAGTCTGAAGAAGGGCCCCACCCCAAAACATCACCTGTTCTTTTTCTCCAGAGATGCTGCCTGACCTGCTGGGTTACTCCAGCAGGTTGTGTCTTTGCTGATATTCAAATTGTCTTTATTCAGTGGATATTCACCATGAAGCTGAGTAATAGGTTATGCTGAAAATCTGTACAAAAATTGAATTTAATTATTGAATGCCTTTGAAGTAAGCAGTAATTTTATTGGTGGATACTACCTTGTCACCCACAGGGCTGCTTTATAGTGAGGTTTGTGTTTTATTAGATATTATATATTTGTATGAAGTCAGCAGCCAAGGTTCAGTAATTTAGCTTCTGAACCCATAAATAAGGGTGGATATACTTTATTGCTTAAGGAGAGATTAAGGCATTTACCAGGCTTTAGCTGTATCTAAATTCCAATTTCTAAGAACTAGATTTACAAGGACTTTGTATTTTTATTCCCCATCATCAGACCAATGACATCCAGGATCTTGACATTCATAAACAATGCCAGTAAATAATCTTCTGACAATACTGTACATTGGATATCAAATTACCAGGTTGTTATATGAAGCTATTCAGCTGAAGTGCAATGGGCTGAGTAGAATGAAGTGTAAAACCTGCCTCTTCATTTCTGTCAAAATGTAGACATAAGGAACTGCAGATAGACACGAAAAGCTGGAGTAACTCGGCAGGACAGGCAGCATCTCTGGAGATAAGGAATGGGTAACGTTTTCGGTTGAGATCCTTCTTTAGTCTGATGCTGGTCTAGAGAAAGAAGACACAAAGTGCTGTAGTAGCTCAGCAGGTCTGGCAGCATCTCTGGAGACTTGGATAGCTGAGGTTTTGGGTTGAGATTTTTCTTCAGACTGATTGTGGTGGGGTGGTGGGGAGGGTGAGAGAAAGCTGGAGGAGACAGCTTACAATCTAACTGTATGAACATTGAATTCTCCAATTTTAGGTAACTAACCTAGAAACAACTCTTTGTTTTCCTCCTCCCTCCCTCCATTCCCTGAGTCCCACCTGGACTTGTATCCATTGCACCCCTTCTCTTCCACCTATATTCCTTTCCATGGCTTCAGAATTCAAACCTCTTCTATCTTTGTCTCACACCTTTTGTATATCCAACTCTGGCCTTTGTCCAACCATCTGCCTATATTCCCCCTCACCTATATTCCCCCTCACCTATAAACTCACCAAGCTTTGTCCTGCCCTCCTTTCTTCCAGCTTTCTCTCCCCCCCCACCCCACCACACCACAATCAGTCTGAAGAAAGGTCCCAACCCATCACTTATCCATGTTCTCCAGAGATACCAAGTTACTCCAACTTTTTGCGCCTTTATTTCTCCCTCATTTGCATTGTTATAATTTAGTTTAGTTTAGAGTTACAGAGGAGAAACAGGCCCTTCGGCCCACCAAGTCTGCACCAACCATCCATCCTTGCACATTAAAACTATTCTACACACTGGGGACAATTTTACATTTATACCAAGCCAATTAACCTACGATCCTGTACATCTTTGGAGTGTGGGAGAAAACCGGATTTCACAGAGAAAACCCACGCAGGTCCTGGGGAGAACGTACAAACTCCCCACAGACAGCATCCAAAGTCAGAATTGAACCCGGGTCCCCGGCATTGTAAGGCAGCAACTCTACCGCTGCTCCACCGTGCCGCACATAGATAAAGGCATAGTCAGTAAGAATTCAAGGTGATCTACCTAGCATTCAAATTTGATAGGGTCTTGGGTTTATTTAAAAAGTAAAAACAACTCTGATTTTCTAGCTAAGGTGAGAAAAAAAGTGTTATTAGGTGCAGGTTTGCAACAAGCCAAGCTAAAGATATAAATAAGAAATTTGATTTTGTATACCATGCATATGTTTTGCAATTCCTCCCTCATTCTTTTTTGGATCTGTCATGATTAGCATGATTAGAGTTTCTCAGAGGTAAGTTATTAGTTCTCAATAATGTTATTTAATTTTAACAGTCCTGTTAATGTAACTCATGTTATAGCATCACGTGATTGCTATGGGTTATATAACTTTGTAAAATATCCTCAAAGAGAAAGAAATAATGGGATATTCCTTCCTCAGCAGGTATTAGAAGAAATGTTGCTTCAAGATTATTCTGAGAGTGTGCCACACATTTAAGACAAAAGGTGAAAGGAATATACTGTATGTTACACTGCTATCTCTTAGTGAGGATAGACAAAATCAAATGCGTTTTCAATATAACACAAATGAATTGTGCTATACTGTAAGTTTCAGGTCTTGGATCAGTGCTGATCAATTATGAAAATGTTCTCCACAGAAGGGGATTGAGAATTGGCAGGTTCAACCCCAAGCGTACCTTTTACTGAGTTTCCACAGCTGATACGTGCAAAGGGCTGGCAAATGTCAATCTGTTAATTAGGAAATGTTGTATGTGTGCATGTATTCATTACTGCAAGAGCTGAGAGTGAAGAAAATTAAATGTCCCACCATTGCACATATTAAACTGAAATTACAATTCTAACTGTTCCCTTCTTGGTATTGACGGTAGCAGCAAAGTTTTAAAAATAAAATAATAATGGGAAAAAATCATATCTAGAATACTAGAATAGTTGAGGTCAATTATAGATTTTGCAGATTCCTGAATTAAACCTCATACATTAATGCAGCACTGAGATCCAGAGAATTGCCAACGTTTCACAAATGCAGCAGTTTCAATATTAAAACACTAACATTTCAGTCATCATTCTTTAGGTTTTAGTTTAGTTGTCCATAAAACTGACAGGTAATGTTGCTGCACAATACAGAATAATCGTCAAATGTAAATATCAAGTTCCTGAAGATAAGAAGTTAGACCTGTTACATGTTGAATTTACTGCTTATTTCATTTGAAGTTTGGTGTTAATGGATTCCCAAAACACCAATAGTCGTTTGCACCGATATTGTGCTTTTAATGTAGGAAATTGTCCCATAGAAGGCAAGAAAGTGGAATCTGACAGGAAGAAACGCTCACCCAAGAAAATAGAGGTGATTGAAAGCTAGGATAAAATGGGATGAGACTTAATACAATAGATGAAAAGTGGAAAGATAGGTAAAGGGAATTTGTAAGACTTAAAGCCAGGCATTAAGGGATGGGGACTAATTACAGAAATAAGAATGGGATGATTTCAAAAATGACTTGGTGCAAGGAAATTGAGAGTTATGTAATAACATTATCACAAGATGCAGGACTAGATCAGCGAACCCCTCAAGCCTGCATCTTCTAGCAGTAATTCATGGCTGATGCAATCTTGGTCACAACACCACTTTTCTGTTCTCTTCCCAAGCCTCTCAACTTCACTTATTTGTAAATGTCTGTTATACTTCACATTCAATATATTCAGTGACGTTGCATTCAGAGGTTTTCAAGAGCAGAATTTTTTAAAGTTTCACGAACCTCAGAGATAATAACTTCCTCTTCAACTTTGTTTTTAATGGGTGACGTCTTATGTTGAACCAATTACTCTAGTTTTAGATATTCCCATAAAGGGAAGCATTTTCTCAGCATCCATCTCATCAATCTCCCAGGTTTGGTCCAACTTCATTGTCCAACTCTTCACCTCCACCTTACCTTTATTCAACACAACATATTTTTATTTCACAAATAACGTTTCGGGTCAAGACCCTTCTTCAGTCTGAAGAGGGTCTTGACACAAAACGTCACCTATTCCTTTTCTCCAGAGATGCTTTTTGACCCGCTAAGTTACTCCAGCTTTTTGTGTCTATCTTCAGTTTAAATCAGCATCTGCAGTTCGTTCCTACATATATTTTATTTATTTGTCTGAAGAAGGGTCCTGACTCAAAATATCGCCTATCCATGGCCTCCAGAGATGCTGCCTGACCTGCTGAGTTACATCAGAACTTTGCCTTTTTTTTTGTAACCCAGCATCTGCAGTTCCCTGTGTCTATATTTATTTATTTATATCCCTTCGGCATTATTGGGCAAGTCATCTTGTAAGTTGAACAGAGACTGAGCCTAAAAGGCCTGTCTTTGGCAGGAGAAACACTGCAACTCAGGTGTCAGAAAGCTGAGCATCAAACAGCGATGACAAGTACTGAGATGTAACAACAACATGTGAGGTGAGACTTCCAAGGGCGTGCGTGCATTTAAGGCTGTGAAAGAAGAACCATTTGGAGGCGTGAGACAAGAGTATCAGGAAGCCTGTGCACGCAGACGTGAAACAACAGCAACCTTGTTTTATGAAACATTCCAAAGTGAGGCAGCCAGATTCCGTTGCTTGCCATGTGTTTATTTGGTACAATGAGGTGCACACGGGGGGGTCGACTCTCTCACCTGATACTAAAGCTCAGTTGGAAATGAGCAATATTCAAGGAAAAGGAAGTCAACGCTTGTTCTATTTTGTTTAACCAATGAAAAATGTGAAGCATTAAACGTGGCAAATTTCAAAATGGTCATGTGTAAACATGAGGGCCAAAATACTGACACATCATTTTCACTGACATTGAGCCTCAGAAAATTTACTGCATTAAATTTGTGCCGCAGAGACCCGGGTTCGATCCTGACTACATGTTCTCTCTGTATGGAGCTTGTACATTCTCCCTGTGACTGCGTGGGTTTCCTCTGGGTGCTCTCATTTGCTAACACATCCCAAAGACTTGCAGGTTTGTTGGTTAATTGGCTTCTGTAAATTGTCCCTAGTTTGTAGGATCAAACGAGTGTAGAGGTGATCGCTGGTCGGCGTGGACTCGGTGGGCCGAAGGCCTGTTTCCACACTATATCTCTAAAACTAAATATTATTTGCAACCAATTAATTTGGCAGAAGGAAGGAAACATTTCGATGATTTAAAACAGAAAATGTTGGAAATACTACTCAGCATTTCAAACAGCATTCAGTGTCACCCATGTAATTATCCAGTCAATATGAAGGTGTCTTTAACCAGTGGAGCCATGTCAATTACATTTGATTATAAGTTCAAACTAATTACTTAACCCATGACAGCTTGACCACTTAATTTAAAGTCACTTTTGGAATATTGTGCACTATTTCTTGTAACTTGCAAATTACAAGATTTTTTTCTGATGGTTGAGAGTTAATTAAGCACCAGCAATTTTAAATTGAAACAGTTTCATATTTTGTGGAGAATTGAAAATATACTGAATGCCTCCTAATCCGCTGAGCATTTCCAGTATTCTTTGTTCTTATTACTGAAAGGTTTTCTCACTTTCGACGATGGGCTGCTTGTAAACATACATTTTACAGAATACATTTTCTGACATTCTGTTCTGCTAATTACTGATGCAGGTCAGAAATGTTGGCCTTTTTAAAGGTGAATTTGAATTGTGCAATTTTGTAGCAGAAACTACTATGATGAATGGGAATACTGATCGCAGCATCTATTATCAAACATTTTGTTTTGGATGAATGAGGTAGATAAGGTGGTTGTTGGGAATTTTATTTTAACTGTTGAAATTAAATTCCTCGCATGGCTAAATTCTACCATTAAGTTCAGTGCATTCTTGCGCCTATACTTTTACTAATGATCTATCTATTTATTCTCTGGCAGGGATAAACCACGTGGTTTGGTAGGTAACCTTTAAACAGATAACATAGCTTATAGTCAAGGAAAAATGAGGACATCTAATTAGCAAACCTTCGACCTCGTGAGACTCCAGAATGGTTTTGATATCGTTGATCTGGTAAGATTTACCACTTAAGACTCATTTTGTTCAGTTCATTTTTGCTGTCATCTCCATTGTAATTAACAATATCGTAACAAGGTTTTCATTGAATAAACATAGTAAATACCCAGAATAGCAACCAATATCTATAAAGAGGAAACGGCAGGATAAAGTCTTGTTTCGCTCTGGATTGCCAACACTTGTTTGTTACATTCTTTGACATCTGATACAATAGCAAACATTGATGGTAGTAGTCAGAGTGTCAGGAAGCATTTGTGGGGCATTTGTAATTGATCCATAAAACATAGCACAGAATAGCGCAGGAGCAGGCCTTTCAGCCCACAATGTTCAGCCCACGATGAACATGATGTCAGGTTAAACTAATCCTCTCTGCCTGTACATGAACCATATCCATCCATTCTCTACATAGCCTCTTAGGCACCATTGTATCTGCTTCTACCCACCACACTCGGCAGCACATTCCTGGCACTCAACACTCTGTAAAAAAACCTTCCCAGGCACATCTCCTTTAAATGTTTCCCTTCTTATGGTAAAGCTATGCCCTCCAGTCTTTGACATTTCCACACAAGGAAAAACTAACAAACTAACCTCTGAACTAAAGTTTGATCTCATGACATCCAATCTCACATTATCCATGCGTGTTAGTAAATATTGTTGCATTTGTACACAAGCCTTCCATGCAGTTTGCACCAATGTGTGAATCACACAAATTGTGGAAACATAATGGAAATTTAATGTAGAAACAAGGAACTGCAGATACAAGGAAAGGCACAAAATGCTGGAGGTAGGTCAATCAGTAGGTCAAGCAGCATCTCTGGAGAACTTGGAGTGGTGACATTTTCGGTTGGGACACTTCTTCAAACTTAATGCAGGGGTGGGGAGAAAGGAAGGTAGTGGAGGGGGAGGACAAAGCATGGGAGGTCACAGGTGAATACAGGCGAGGGGAGGTTTTGATAATCAGTTGGTTGGACAAAGGCTAGAGTTGAACACACAAAAGGTGCGAACAAAAGGATAAGAGAGTTGCGAGTTGTGTGCCAGGGGTTTAACGAGGTGTGGATTGTTTAGATAGTGGAATTAATGTAAGAGGAAGGGAGAAATAATGCACAGAAGATGGGGCTCAGAGAGGAAGGAAGAGGAGAGGGGTGTTTTGCAGAGTATATCTTAAGTTGGAGAATTCAATGTTCAAATATCAAATGATAGTTCAATATTTGTTCAGGTAGTTGATTGCCCAGATGATACACTTAGGGTCCAACAACCAGTGCTAAACTGCTTTTCCGAATCAGAACGATCTTGTAATTTCAACTCAGAAACCAAACAAAACCTACTGATGATAGAAATCTGAAGCCACTCAAAATGCTGCCAATGTTTTGCAGGTCAGACATCATCTGCGGAGAGTCATGTGGTGGAAGGAACTGCAGATGCTTCTATCCAGAGATGCTGTCTGTCCCACTGAGTTACTCCAGCATTTTGTGTTTATCTGTGGAGTTAACATTTCAGGCTGATGTCCTGATGCAATTTCAGTGAATTGTTTAATTTATTTTCTGCTGTCCACATCAAGATTAACATTCATGGCCATTACTTAACAAGCCAAGTTGTTATCAGATCATTTAGGAAGTGTAAATTGTGCTTTATTGTGTAATGAGATAAATTCTGATTGATCAGCTTTCTCCTGACAGAACTTGTCCACCAGTAATCACTTAGTGATTAATATTTGAATCAGTTCCAATTAATTGGGTCAACATGCAGGTGGGAGTTGGGTTGGTGAGCATGTGAATGTGAGCTTCAAGTCATCATTGACTTCTTCACTGAAGCGTTCTTCAGCAAAGTAATCAATGAGGTGATCAAGTGTTCACCAATGGTTATTTACTCCTCAACATGCTGATCATTGATCAAATGAACCTTTGTGGCTTCATCAGAGTCACTGAGCTCCAGTCCACATATAGCCTCAGTCCAAACTTGGACAAAAGATGGGAAGTGAAATTGATTGTCTGAAACATCAAGGCAATATTTGACTAAATGCAACATCAAGAAGCCCAGTAAAATTAAAGCCTATGGGGTTGTACTCTTCATGACCTAGATTTGTATATGTTGCCTGCCAGTCATCTCAGTCCTAGGACATCCCTGCAGACGTTCTTCAGCACAGTGCCTCCAGCTGAAGCTGCAAATGCTTCATCATTGATCAGTTTAAGGTTGAAAGTGGAGGTGATTGTATAATGGACTACATTTTCCTTGATCTCAATCCCCTTTGTCCCGTTTTCACACCTTACACTTCCTTATCCATGCATCTCCCTCTTCCCTGACTTCAGTCTGAGGAAGGGTCACGACCCAAAACATCACCCATTCCTTCCATCCAGAGATGCTGCCTGTCCCACTGATTTACTCCAGCATTTTGTGCCTATCGTCAGTGATTGTAAAATGTCCAGTTCCATTTGCAACTTCTGAGAAAATTAGGTCCATGACTGTATGCAGCAACTCAGGACATCAATTCTTTACTTCTTTCTAAGCCTTTCCATTTCTACAGAGGACATCAGGGTGATACTCTCAACTTCCCTAGATAAGCGAGATTCAAGAATATCAATATTACCTTGAATAGAAAGCCTGATTGTTTAGCATCCCATCTTCCAACCAACTTCCACTATATTCAGTATTTATTACTTAGAGATGATTTGCAATAATTAACTAAACCATCAAGGCCAATGCTCCTAACTTAACAATCTCTATCACAAAAAATGTCAGTTGGGAATCAGTTAAATCCCATCAGGTCATGTGGAAAAAAAGTATGTTTATGTGCACAATCATGAGAGGAAGAGATCAGATACTCTTGCCCAAAGTAGGGGAATCAAGAACTAGAGGACATAGATTTAAGGTGAGGGGTGAAAGATTATTAGGAACCTGAGGGGTAACTTTTTCTTACACAAAGTGTAGTGGGTGTATGGAATGAGCTGCCAGAGGAGATAGTTGACACAGGGACTATTGCAACATTTAAGAAACATTAGACAGGTACGTGGATAGGATAGATTTAGAGGGATATATGTCAAATACAGGCTAATCGGACTATCTTAGATGGGGCCTCTAGGTTGGCATGGATGAGTTGGGCCAAACCTATAGAATAGGTTGGAGGGATATGGGCCAAACGCAGACAGGTGGGACTACTGTAGATGGGACATGTTGGTCAGTGTGGGCAAATTGTGCCAAAGGGCCTGTTTCCACGCTGTATGACTGATTTGTGAATGGATAGACACAGTTTTGGGTTGTGACCCTTCAACAGTCTGGAAAAGAGTCCTGACTTGAAACATCATATGTCCATTCCCTCCAAAGATGCTGCCTGAGTTCCAAGAGCACTTTGATTTTTGTTCAATAATTCCAACATCTGCAGTCAACTGTATCTCCCTGGGACATGTCCAAGTTTCTCTTCAAATCAACTTAGATACTTGGACACTCTGTGCCACATCTTCAGTTGCTCGGTCAATGTGTTGGATTGTCCGGCCTCTCAGCAACCTGAGATTGCCTTCTCCCCAAACCACTATGGTTCAAGAATGCAGCTCACCACTACCTCTCCGTGAAATTAAAGATTAACAAATAAATGCTGGCCTTATATTGATATATCATAAATGAAAACAAAATGAGTGGATGCCTTTTTACGTATAATACTCAAGACAAACGATTATTTAAATCCAGTTTCTTTCTTGTGAGTATCTGCTCCTGAGATACAGTAATCAGAATGTTCCCACTAAACCTTACTCCCGTTCAAAGTAACTGAGGTGTAAATGATTTCTGAGCTCTGTGACCTGATTTCAAAAGAGTTGGCTTAAAGTCAAAAGCAAATGCAAATGATATGGACCTTGAACTGTTAAAATCCTGCAATGTGGACGTGGAAACAGGATAGCAGACCAGGAGCATGAGGTGAACACGACACTGCCATGTGAAAGCTGGAGTTATATAGCCAGGAAGAAAGGGCACTTCGACACAGTGCGTTGCACCTGCCAGTGCAGGCAGTACTCACATGATAATGAATGTAGGCTGCGGGTTATAGTGACATCTTCTTGCTCCTCATAGTAGGAGCAGGAAGCATGTGCAGTGGAAGACTCAGCATACAGACTACTGACCTCTGTATTGAGAAAACTTTGGATTGTATGCTCTTGGACAAATATTATATGATCAAGTGGGGAATAGTGGGTCTGGAGGAATTGACTGCAGGATTGCAGTCCAGGGAATAGATGCCCAGAGATCCAAGAGACTGCAGTAGGTGGAATCTTTATAAGATCATAAGTTCTAGGAGCAGAATTAGGCCATTCAGCCTATCAAGTCTACTATGCCATTCAATCTATCTTTGACCTATCTTTACCTCTCAACTCCATTCTCCTGCCTTCTCCCCATAACCCCTGACACCCATATTACTCAAGAATCTATCAAATTTCTGCCTTAAAAATATCCATTGATTTGGTCTCCACCGCCTTCTGTGGCAAAGAAATCCATAGATTCACCACCCTCTGACTCTGGAATCTTGAGCAAAAAAATGATAAGTGCTGGAAGAACTCAATTGGCCAGGCAGCATCCGTGGAGGGAGATGGAAGGAGCAGTCTGATGAAGTCCCGACCCGAAACATTATTTGGCCATTTCTCTCCACAGACACTGCCTTACCTGCTGAGTTCCTCCAGCACTGTTGTTTGCTGATAGCTGTCCAGATTATTTTCATGAAGTGCTGGTGCAGATTACATGGAAATGTATAAAGTATTGGTGCCACACTTTAAGTAATATCAAGAGGGAAGACCAAAATGTTTTTTCACCAAAATGGTGGGGTCCAAAATTCACCGCGTAAAAGGATGATTGAGGCAGAATCGTCTATCACATTAAAAAAAATAGATGTGTGTACCTGATGTCTGTGACTGCAAGGAGATGTAAAGAGAGTAGGAAACTGTTGTTTGTCTCAACAATTCTTTGAGCTGACTGTGCTGTATTTTTCATGATAATGAAGCATTTCATTAAGGTAGTGTCCAGGATACCTAAAAGCATTTTCTGTCTCTTTGCCAAAGGATTCTGGTCTTTCCTGTTTGAGAGTCATAGTCACAGAGTCAACTGTGCAGAAACAGGCCCTGAACGCCATTGAGTCTGTGTGGAATAAGGAACACTCACTTACATTAATCCCATTTTATTCTCCTCATGTTTCCTGTTTGCAAAGGTTTTTAAACTGGTCTTCTGACATCAACATATATGGTTGTCAGAACATAGCCTAGACAATAAGAAGGGCCCCAACCCGAAACGTCACCTATTCATGATGTCCAGAGTTGCTGCCTGACCTGATGAGTTACTCCAGCGCTTTGTTTTTTTTGTGGACATGAAGAAATCCAATGAGTGTTGCACATTCCACGAGTTTGTACACATTGGTTGTTAAAGCCAATGGTAAAGGTGATGTGTTGGTTAGTCTTGCCAAATCAGGCTCTGTTGATCCACTTACTGCAACTGTTCCCTGCTCACACAGAAATTTTGGTGCGGATGTCCCTGTAATAACCTCAGATGATTTAGACACAAAGAGGCTTTGAGCTTTAGTTACTATGAACACACTTAGCAAAGCATGTTTCTAGTAACCAACATGTCCTGTTGCAGGAGGCTCAAGGTTAGCGGCATCTGCACTCTGCCACCATCCTGGCCACACACTCATCTCCCCGCTACCTTCAGGTAGAAGGTACAGGAGCCTGAAGACTACAACAACCAGGTTCAGGAATAGCTACTTCCCCACAGCCATCAGGCCATTAAACCTGGCTCGGACAAAACTCTGAACATTAATAACCCATTATCTGTTATTTGCACTTTATCAGTTTATTTATTCATGTGCGTATATATTTATATAATGGTATATGGACACACTGATCTGTTTTGTAGTAAATGCCTACTATGTTCTGTTGTGCTGAAGCAAAGCAAGAATTTCATTGTCCTATCAGGGAAACATGAGAATAAACTCACTTGAACTTGAACTTGAACTTTGCATTGCAAAAGATAAGCTGGGGATCTGGCAGAAAATTAGGGAACTGCAACTTTCTGGAGCAGGCACAAGCAGCAGGTATCAGTATAAAGCAGGGAAGCTATAACAAGGAGGGCTGTATTGGGAGATGGTGGGAGAAATGGAAGCATATCAGGATGGGTGTGGCATGCACTACTAAGAAAGGTGAGTACAGGCGGGATGTTACTTTAAGTTGGAAAATTCATATGCTCATACTGTTGGATTGTAAATGGAATATGAAGTGCTGTTCCTCTAGATTTTGTGAGGGCTCACTCTTGCAATGGAGGAGGCCAAGTTCGGTTTGGGAATGGGAATGTTCAAGTATTTATCAAGCTGTAAATCTAGCAGGCCTTGTCTGACAGAGGGGAATGTGTAATGAAATGGTTGGCCATTCTATGCATGGTCTCATTGATATGAAGGAGGCCATGTTGGGAGCACCGAATGTAGTAGATAACATTTGAAGAGGAACAAGTGAATGTCTTTCAATAACAAGTGAACTGCACCATTTTGATTCTGTTCACAGGGTGGCTTTCCCTGTGGTGCTTCATGATGCTATGCCTGACCTCTTCCATCTCAGAGGATGTGAAACAATGATGGTAGCAGTTGTTAAAGATCGATTGACAAAATAAATTTTAGACCAATATGGACCAAATATAGACCTATAGACCAAATCTGTTGTATTTGAAAAGAAACACAGTGAGAAAGGAAATTCCTTTTATTTTCACCTTCAATGCTGTCTCGCACCTGCCTATCCTGCCTGCCTATCCTACCTGCCTGCCGAACATGTCATCCCAGAAGTTCTATTATCACAAAACCATAGCAGCTAAGTTCCCTACAGACATAACACAATCACAGGTACTTTGTGACCCATCTTCAGTGCCCAACCCATAAACTGCAAGGTAGACGATTGCCACAGTAATGTATTTCCCACACTGCTTACAATATTCGGACTTCTGGCTGGCGCTGAGGATGGCAGCCAAGGTGTACTGCTCCTTGCTATTTTGTATGTGTTTGTTCGTTTGTGTCATCTGTGAAAACCTCACAAAGATCACTTTGCTGGATTATTTGGACATACTCGTTGGCGGGGCTGCGGCTGTGTTCAAGGTCTTGAGATGGAGGGGGACCCGTGGGAAGAGCTCTGAAGCACTCACCCGACTCCGGCGACGAGGATTACGCACACCGCTCCCCAGTATATCCCTTGCAAATCTATGTTCTCGTAACAACAAAGTGGACGAACTGCAACTCCTGCACCAGACAAACAAGGACTTCTCTCGAGCCGCTACCCTGTTTCACCAAGACATAGCTGTGTGAGTCAACCCCAGACAATGTGCTGCAACTGGCTGGCTTTCAACTACATAGAGCGGACCACGAAGCAGAGTCAGCGGGAAAATGAAGAGGTGGTGGAATATGTTTCTATACTAACCAGGACTGGTACAGCAACATCACAATACAGTCTAACTTCTCCCAATCTAAAATCCTTCTTTGTGAACTGCAAACCCTTTTATTCTCAGAGAGAATTTACCTATTTTATTCTCGCTGGAGTTTACATGCCCTCCAAGCCTGAATAAGTGAGACGCAAAGGCAACTCGCTGACCAGGTAATGAGGGTAGAGAGTGACTTCCCGGACTCCATGGTCATTGTCTTGGAGGACTTTAACAAGGCTAACCTCAGCCAAGACCTTCCAAATACAGACTTCATGTTACATGTCCCACCAGAGGGGAGAGAACACTCGATCACTGCTACACTTCAATCAAGAATGCATATCACTCTGTTCCCCGGACGGCTATGAGTGTGATCATTGTTCAGTTCACCTTATTCCGACCTACAGGCAGAAACTAAAATCTGCTGTCCCTGTGGTCAGAACAATGAAAATGTGGGCAGGCGAGGGCATTGAAAACCTACAGTCCTGCTTTGATTGTACTGATTGGAATGTGTTCAGGGAAGCAACCACAAGTGAGTATACAGACACTGTGGCATCATATGTCAGCTTTTGTGAGGACAGTTGCATTCCCACTAGGACCCGGATCTAGATCAACGACAAGCCCTGGTTTACAGCAGAACCCAGTCGGCTCCGCCAGTCTAAAGATTAGGCCTACAGGAGCGGGGATGCAGACCTCTACAGGCACGCCAAGTACAAGCTGAGAAGAGGAAAATTCAAGGATTACTGGTCTTAATGACTACAGGCCTGTCGCACTGTCCTCTGTAGTCATGAAGACCCTTGAAAGACGTGCTGGACCCTCTGCAGTTTGCATACCGGGCAAATAAATCATTAGATGATGCAGTCAACCTAGGCCTGCGCTTCATCCTCCAGCACCTAGACCGCCAGGGGACCCATGCAAGGGGTCTGAAGAAGGGTTTCGGCCCGAAACGTCGCCTATTTCCTTCGCTCCATAGATGCTGCTGGACCCATGCAAGGATTTTGTTTGTTGATTTTAGCTCTGCATTCAACACCATTGTGCCAGAGTTACTACACTCCAAACTCTCTAAGTTGACTGTGCCTGAACCCCTCTGTCAGTGAATCACCAACTTCCTGACAGGCAGGAAGCAGCATGTGAGGCTGGGAAAGCACATTGAAACACCGCAAGGCTGCGTACTCTCCCCTCTCCTTTACTCTCTCTACACCAATGATCGCAACTCCACAGACCCCTCTGTCAAGCTTCTCAAGTTTGCGGATGCCACAACCCTGATTGGAATGATCCAGGATGGGGAGGAATCTGCCTACAGACAGGAAGTGATACAGCTGGTGTCCTGGTGCCTTCATACCAACCTGGAGCTCAATGCTCTTAAGTCAGTGGAATTGATTGTGGAATTTAGGATAGCTTCCCCTCCCCTCACCCCACTCACCATCAACAACACCACAGTCACATCTGTGGAGTCTTTTAAGTTCCTTGGAACCATCATCAAGGCGCTGAAATGGGGGGCCACCTTCGACTCCACAGCCAAAAAGGCCCAACAGAGGATGTACTTCATGCGGCAGCTGAGGAAAGACAATCTGCCACAGGCAATGATGGTCCAATTCTACACAGCCATCGTAGAGTCGGTCCTCACCTTCTCCATCATGGTCTGGTTTGGCCAAGCACGACATCCGGAGGCCCTCAGTGAATCATCCGATCAGCTGAGAAGATTGTTAGAAACATAGAAACATAGAAAATAGGTGCAGGAGTAGGCCATTCGGCCCTTCGAGCCTGCACCGCCATTCAATATGATTGTGGCTGATCATCCAACTCAGTATCCTGTACCTGCCTTCTCTCCATACCCCCTGATACCTTTAGCCACAAGGGCCACATCTAACTCCCTCTTAAATATAGCCAATGAACTGGCCTCAACTACCTGTGGCAGAGAATTCCAGAGATTCACCACTCTCTGTGAAAAATGTTTTTCTCTGTGAACTGTTGGCTGCAACCTGATCCCCATTGACAAACTGTACACTGCAAGGGCCAGGAAGCGAGCGGCTAAGATCATCTCTGACCCCTCTCACCCTGGCGACAAACTCTTTGAAGCACTTCCTCTGGAGGCGACTCCAAACTGTCAAAGCTGCCACAGCCAGGCATAAAAACAGCATTTTTCCATGAGTAGTAGCTCTACTTAGTAATCAAAAGTCTGTTGCCTCCTTTTGCTCTGGTATTTTATTTCATTCACATATTTAAACTATAATGTTTTATTATTAATGTTTAATGTTTTATGTGTCATTCTTAATTGTTACTGTATTTCGTGTTGTTACTTGCGAGTGGAGCACCAAGGCAAATTCCTTGTATGCGTACATACTTATCCAATAAACTTATTCAATCATTCATTCATTCATACATGCATTCATTCATTCATTCATTCACTCAGATTACTGGAAGACAAAAATCTGTTTATGTGTTACTTACTGCATCAAAACCGAAACAAAAATAATCATGTATTTATTTGAGAGTAACCTATAAGTAACAGGAGCTAGACTTCCCATTTTTACATTAGTACTAAATTAGATTGGTTCTCATAATGCAGGAAAGATATAATTGTTTTATTTTTTTTTATCGAAGAGAGATTATTTGATACTTTGCTTCTTTACTGAGCTCTTAAGATGGAGCTGAATGGATGATTAGATTTCATTCATTCATCATCGTTGAAAACATTAGTGACACAGTGGTGCTGGTTCCAACGGGAAAGGTGATTTAAATTAGAGGAGATGGATTATTTTTTGCTTTTCAATAAAAGAAGTGCTTTTATTATCTCACTGCAATGGGATTCCACTTGTAACACTCAGTAACAAAACCATCAGAAGGATTTCTGAATCGGTTATACGTATTAAATATCGACATCACTTATGTGACAAAGGGTCTACCTTGCGTGGGGAAGTATTTCAAGTGTTTATTTGCAAATCCTTCAACTGCTAAAGGTGGCAGCTACTAAACCAGCATGAATGGTTTAGTTTAGTTTAAAAACACAGTGGAGGCAGGCCCTTCGGTTCATTGAGTCCACACCAACCAGCAATCCCCATACATTAACACTATCCTGCACACACAAGGGACAATTTACAATTATATCAAGCTAATGAACCTACAAACCAGAACGTCTTTGAAATGTGGGAGGAAACCGGAGGTCCCTCAGAAAACACGGTGAGGATGTACAAACTCAGTACAGACAGCACCCTTAGTCAGGATCAAACCAGGGTCTCTGGTGCTGTCAGGCAGCAACTTTATCACTGGACAAACGTCCCGCCCATTGGGTTCTAGCAATTTGTATTTCATCACTTCAATGGAGTGGTGGGTCCTTGGTTTGAGTTTTAGAGAACCTTCTAGTTACGTTGCTTCTGAAGACAGTTTAAAGAGCTAAGCGGTGTTATTTTCACTGTGATGGTGATCGGAAAACCAATGTGAACCTCCCACCTGTAAAGTCTGCAGGGAGGAAAATCAGGTGGGTATGTAACAAATGGTTGATACATGTCTGCCAACTGTGAGCAGCACATTGGAAACAACATGACTCAGTCGCAGAAATACAGACCTGCCCAAACTCATTACTTCAACAGTGACCTTTTCCTTCAAAAATAGTTTGTAATTAACAGTATTGGAAAAAGTTTCCAATTTTGTGCAAAATTGATGACAAATGCTTAATCATGAATTGATATTGCATGGAGTTAAACCCCTGTCTCACGGTGAGAGTCCACCCACAAGTTAAAAACAAATCAACTCGTGGTAATCACGTAGAATGAACGTAGCGGGAACGTCGGAGCTCAAGGACGTAACTTAGCGACTCGTAACGCTGACGGCAGATAATCGGGAAACGTGTTAACTCGTGAAAAATGTTCAACATGTTGAAAGATTTCCACGAGTCAAATATACTCTTGAAAGGGCCGAATGGCCTACACCTGCACCTATTTTCTATGCTTCAATATTTCTATGTTTCTAAAAGGTTCCCGTCACAACCTAATTCAAGGCTGATAGACACAAAAAGCTGGAGTAACTCATTGGATTAGGCGGCATCTCTGGAGAAAAGTAATCGGTGATGTTTTTTAGGACATTCTTGCTATTGAGGGAGTGTGGCGTAGGTTTACAAGGTTAATTCCTGGGATTGTGGGACTGTCATTTGCTGACAGAATGGAGCGGCTGGGCTTGTATACTCTGGAGTTTAGAGGGATGAGAGGGGATCTTATTGAAACATATAAGATTATTAATGGTTTGGGCAAGCTAGAGGCTGGAAACATGTTACCGATGTTGGAGGAGTCCAGAACCAGGGGCCACAGTTTAATAATGAGGTGAGCCATTTAGAACGGAGACGAGGAAACGCTTTTTCTTACAGAGAGTTGTGAGTCTGTGGAATTCTCTGCCTCAGAGGACGGTGGAGGCTGGTTCTCTGGATAATTTCAAGAGAGAGCGAGATGGGGCACTTCTTTGCACAATTCACGTTCAAGCATCATTTTTCCGCAGCACCGAGCGTACACCAAGTGATGCCATTACTCACATCATGCACAATTCTGCCCACACCATCATAAATTGGAATGGACAGAGTGTTTGACGGAGTTGTCGGGCAAACTCTTTCCAAAATCTAGAAAATGTTTCATAAGTAACACGGAATGCTTCCCCCTCCCCTCCCCAGTATTTAGCTTCTGAGATGCTTCTTTGATTGTTGCCACAGCTGTGATAATATTGGCAGCTCTCCAATACTAATTGTGTCATTAAGGCCATGGCTGGATAAGTGGGATCTCTTGCATTGCCAAGGCCTGCACTTGTGGGAAGCCAGCAATGCTAGCACATCCCAGCTCCCGCAAGCTCAGCTGCTCCACACTTGGAAATATGGCCCTTGGCAACAGTCTTGTCCTCAACTGCTCTCTCTCCGGAGATCAAGATCATACTGACTTCCAATTATCTTGTCACAGATCTTTTCAAGTAACCAAATGTCCCCATTTTTTTTGCTTAGACTGCATCGGAGAAATCAACCAAGAATGATATTTGTGAAGAAATTATTTCACTAATTTTGATTTCAATGAGAAAATTGTTGGAACATGTCAGTATTGCTGGTTTCCCATGGATGGGGAAGCCATTGACTGTACATGGGCAGCTCAGTGGCGCAGCGGTAGAGTTGCTGCCTCACAGCAATTGCAGTGCCGGAGACCCAGGTTCGATCCTGGCTACGGTTGCTGTCTATACGGAGTTTGTACGTTCTCCCCGTGAATGCGTGGGTTTTCTCCGAGATCTTTGGTTTCCTTCCACACTCCAAAGACGTAGAGGTTTGAAGGTAAATTTGGCTTGGTATAAATATAAATTGTATCTAGTGTGTGTAGGATGGTGTTAATGTGTGGGGATTACAGGTCGGTGCGACTCGGTGGGCTGGAGGGCCTGTTTCTGCACTGTATCTCTTAACTAAACTAAACTAAACTACGCAGCCAGAGTCCATGAAGATTATGTAGCATTCAGATACAAACATGAATGGTTTCCACAACCTGAAATGCACCTTCATCTGGAGTCTAAGAGGTATTCATCCACAATGAATGCCATAATTCAGGAAACCTATATGATTTTTTTACTCTGAGGGAGTCTGAACTGTGGAAGAGTGAGAGAGTCTAGGACTAGAGGTCATAGCCTCAGAAATAAAGGACGTTATTTTAGGAAGGAGATGAGGAGAAATTTATTTAATCATAGGGTGGTGATTCTGTGGAATTCTTTGCCACAGAAGGCTGTGGAGCCTGTCAGTAGATATTTTTAAAGCAGAAATAGATAGATTCTTGATTAGTGAAGGTGTCAGAGGCTATGGGGAAAAGGCTGGAGAATGGGGTTAAGAGGGAGAGATAAATCTGCCATGATTGAATGATAGTCTAGTCAAGTCAAGTCACTTTTATTTCTATAGCACATTTAAAAAATAACTCTCATTAGCTGAAGTGCTTTACAGTGGTGGAGGTACTAACGTTATACAACATTGGTTCATAGATTAAGTACATACACTTACAACTGGAGATACACAATCTGCCCGTGCGCCTCCAGATACGGCGTCACGTGCCAGAGGCAGCAGGGAGGGGGAACAGCTACATCTTCTTTCAGGATATACCCCACCAATTTCAACAGCCTTCTCTTCTCACCTTTAAATTGTCAACCCCTGTCAGACCCTCAAGTGACCAATTGATTCATGTTCTACTTTGGCCTTCCTCATGGTATGTGTCTCATTGTCTAAGACTTGCCTGCGCCTTTCAGTACATGTGGAATCGCTGTTCCTCACTTCTTCAGCTTCTGTCTCCCCCTTATTGCCAAAGTGAGGGTCCCTGTTGTTGAGCAGCCTTGGTAATTGGGTTAGTTAACTCTGAATACCGTGCAGCAAATTGTTGAGAGATGTGTATTGTTGGTCAGGGTCTCATCGGAAACTGTTGAGAACTGTTGAAATGTTGTCAATTTTGTGATTCTTTCCTGCAGTGTGTCAATTGGGCAAATGTGTTAAATGTTTTACCATAACAAAAATGGTTGCAATCCCATTTCTTGGTGTAATTTTACCCTTATTAGTTAGTGAATTTTACTTGTGGCAGAGTTGTGACTAAATTTTGTAAGCAGATGCCAGGAAAGTCAAACTGCACCAGAGGCAGACTGCACCCATCGGCTGCTACTTTCCCATCTTCACTTATAACTGGAGATACACAATCTGCCCATGTGCCTCCAGATATGGCCTCACGTGCCAGAGGCAGCAGGGACGGGGAACAGCTGCATCTTCTTTCAGGATATACCCTACTAATATCAACAGCCTTCTCTCCTCACCTCCATCCCTCTCTTTCTAGGCAGGGCAGTCTGCAATGCAATCAACAATGCAATTGCTGTACATTGGAACCAGTCTTGTTGTTAATTTTATATCTCATTCCCGCAGTACCCTCACCTAATCAGCCACTAAATTCAGTGTGTGTGTGTGTGTGTGCATGCATGTATGTGTATGTGTACATGTGTGTATATGTGTGTGTATATGTATGTGTTGTATATGTGTGTGCATGTATGTGTGTGTGTATATATGTATGTGTGTGTATATATGTGTGTGTACGTGTGCCTCTGCGTGTATATGTGTGTGTATATATGTGTGTATATGTGTGTGTGTGTGTGTGTATGTATGTGTTATATGTGTGTGTGTGTGTATGTATGTGTATATATATGTGTGTGTGTGTATGTATATGTGTGTGCATAGAAACATAGAAACATAGAAATTAGGTGCAGGAGTAGGCCATTCGGCCCTTCGAGCCTGCAACGCCATTCAAATGATCATGGCTGATCATCCAACTCAGTATCCTGTACCTGCCTTCTCTCCATATCCCATGTATGTGTATGTGTATATATGTGTTGTATATGTGTGTATGTGTGGCGCGAGTGACAGTCTGTGCATGGATGTGCATATTGTATGTGCATTGTGTGCGCTTGCGTGCAAGTGTGTGTGGGATAGGGGCTGATGTTGTTGGGTGTGGCTAGTCACAGCCATTTTCCTAATCAGGAAGAGTAAATGTACTTATGAAGAATGTTATGAATATAAACCAAAATACCTGGTTGAAAGAACACTTAAATATTGGTCAGGGAGATTTTGATTAATGTGGATGAGAAAACATTTGATTGTAATTCAACTGTAACAAATTTCAGTAAGGTTCTCAGACTGCTATACTTTAACATTGGAAACACTGAAAAGATTTGTTGATTGCTCAATGACTGCTTGGAGTGCGTCCTTGTGAACAAAACTTTCATCCCATTCACTGTTTATAATTGAGTATTGAACAAATGAGCGTGGGAGTGAATTGTAAACCTTCACTAGTCAGTCATCAGCTTTTTCAAAGCAATTACTGTGAATTCACATTTCTGTTTTAACCATATGTCAAGGTGACACAAACACACTATTTGAAACACAGAACAACATGACAACCTGAAATCATTTAACAAATAAAATCAAATAAAACAAAACGACAGATTTTTCTGATGAAACACACTGTACATTGCCTTCTCTTACATATTAGCAGCTGCAAATACTGCCGTGTTACTCAGAATAATCGCACTATTTTGCAATGGTAGATTGTTTGGCAAGACCATCGAACTGGTGATCATTTTTCACATTCTCACCTTTATTCAGGTACCTTTATGCCTTTTACATCCTCAGTACAACTCCAGGAACTTTAAGGGAAATTAAGTACTCTTGTGATCAGATCAGTTTTACAAATCTATGGAGTCATAGATTAATTCAGCACAGAAATAAGTACTTTTGCCAAACTCATCCATGCCAAACAAGATGCCTCATCTAAGTCCGTCCTACCTGCCCATTTTTGACACAGATCCCTCTAAACCTGACCTATCCATGTACCTGTCCAATTATCATTTAAATGTTATCATTGCCTAGACCATTTTCTCTGGCAGTATGTTCCACATACCCACCACCGATATTTGAGAAAAACCTTTCCCCAATAATTTTAAATCTATGGCTTGTAGTATCTTATTCCCCAACCCTGGGAAAAAGAGTGTGCATTCACGTCCCTCAAAATTCTATACATCTCTTTAACATCACCCCTCTGTCTCGTCTGCTTCAAGGAATAAAGTCCTAGCCTGTATAACCTCTCCCTATAGACCAAACCATTGAATCCTGGCACCATTAACTGCACTTTTTTCCAGTTTAATGGCATCTTTCTTCCAGCAAGGTAACAAGGATGCAAAATCTGAACACAATACTCCATGTGCAGCCTCACCAACACTTTGTACAACTGGAACATGTCAGTCCCAACTTCTATACTCTATCCCTGACTGATGAAGGCCAGCAGGCCAGGCCAAAAGCTTCCTTCACCACCCTGTCTACCTCCGATGCCACTTTCAGGGACATTTACTTGAACTCCAAGATCCTTTTGATCTACAACACTGCCTAGGTTCCAACCCTGGTTTGAAATAATTTGTGGTACTTTCTGTGTTTCAAGTATGACGGCATCCTGATGCCTGGACAGAGTGGATAGAGGGGGTTACTCCCATCGGTAGGGGTTTCAAGAATGAGTTTAGTTTAGTTTAGTTCAGAGATACAGTGTGGAAACAGGCCCTTTGACCCACCGAGTCAGCGACCCCTGTACATTAACACTACTCTACACACACTAGGGACAATTGACACTTATACCAAGCCAAGTTACCAACAAACCTGTACGTCTTTGGAGTGTGTGAGGAAACCAAAGATCTTTGAGAAAACCCACACTGTCACGGGGAGAACGTACAAACTCCGTACAGACAGCACCTGTAGTCAGGATTGAACCCGGGTCTCCGGGGCCGCAAGTGCTGTAAGGCAGGAACTCCACTGCAGCACCAACTGCACTGTACAGTCACAGCAGTCACATATAAAAAAATAAAGACAAATAAAGCTAAGAATGACTATTTTACATAGTGTGTAGGAATATGCTTCTGATAGATGTGGTGGAGAGAGCTTCCATTATATCTTCTAGATTATTGCGTGCTGAAGAAAGATTTGAAAGGACTGATGAGTGGATGTAGAACGTGGATTCGGCAGGGAACTAACGGGCATGATAGGCTGAATGACCTTCTTCTAAGCTGGAACCATTCTATGATATTAGTAAACTCAACATGATCACAGATCCTGTGACTGCAATTTGTTGTCAGACTGTTGTACATTGACTACAGCTCAGCAATCAACACCACCATCTCCTCCAAACCTATCATCAAATTCAGAGAACTTGGTCTTGGCTCATCCTTATGTACTCCAGCTTTTTGTGTCTATCATCCCTATGTTGTGGATCCTTGATTTCCTCATCGGCAGTCCACAAATAGTACAAATTGGTAACAACACTTCCTCCTCAAAAGCCATCCACGCATATCACAGTTCAAAGCTGTGTAGACAAAAATGCTGTAGAAACTCAGCGGGTGAGGCAGTGTGCTCAGTCGTCTCCCTGTTCTACTCTCTCTATGCCCAATGCCTGTGTTCTGGCACCAGACATCCTTCCCAGTGCTGTCCTCTTGTGCTGTCCTGATTCCATTTCAATTTCTGCCTCAATAAGAAGAATTGACTCTTCATCTCTTGCATCCCTTCTGCTGAATCTGGTTTCAACCAGTTGATTAACTTTGTGACTAATTAGTGAACAGCATTTCATCAGCTGTTGGAATCTTCCTGCTATCAGCCCTAAAATAAGCCACATTACCTCTACGGTTTTTATAGTGGTTAAAAATAGACTTTGAGCAACAACACTAAAAAAGACACGATAAGGCCAAGTAGTTAATACACGGGGAGCAGACTAATTGTAGAACATTTAGAGGGAAGCAAAACAGACGAAAGATGGATAAAGAGGGAAATAAGAAGGTACTGACAGCTATTATGCAATATTTGGAAGATATATGAAAAGGATTGTTAAAGCAGAATGGTGCAGCAGTAAATCAGCTGACTCACATTTTGACTGAGCTGGGTTCAATCGTAATTTCTGAGCATGACAAAAATAATTTCTCTGATAGGGTGCGGGAAGGTCAAATGGGCTAATGAGGTTGTATGTATTGCTCAAAGCAAGGCTTAGGGATACACCCAGCAGTTCAGGGTATATTGGGAGAGATGAACTGAGGCTATATCACAGATGGACGATTCACAGCATGACCTGCACAGATAAGAGACAGACAAAGAAAGTTACGTAAAGGTGGAGAATTTGATATTGAATCCAGAGAGCTCCTATGTGCCTGGATTGAAGACGAGGTACATTTTCTAAAGCTTGCATTGGGTTTTATTGTAAACGGTGCAGGAGGCCACAGATTGATATGTCAGAGTGGCAGTGGGATGGAAAATTAAAGTTGTAGGTGATGGAATTCTCGGAGTTACTCCAGCGACTGAATACAGATACATCACAAAGTGATTACCCAATCCACATTTGGTTTCTTCCATGGAGTTCGTGCCATCCGGAGAATTGATTAAGAATCACAGAGATAGAGTGTGGAAACAGGCCTTTCGGATCAATTTGCCCACACCAGCAAACGTCCCATCTACAATAATCATACCTGCCCGCGTTTGGTCCATATCCCTCGAAACCATAATGCATTTTTGATTATTATATATTATCTGTATTGAACTATAAAGCTGGAGTAATTAAGAATGTGATTGTTCCACTGCAGGTTGCGTATGACAATTAAACATTCTTCTATTGACTCTTGATTTACCAATAGCTAGGATGGACAATGTATTTCTAATTGCTCCACAAACTGCTACCTTAACTTATTTGGACACCCTGTCAGGGATATTTCTTATGTTCTACTCATTCTTCTTGTCCCCTGCCCCTCTTGCCCTCAAAAACTATCTGCTTTTGAAAATTGACTTTTTTTTCTCATTTCTAGTTATCTTGAAGCTCCTCAACCTGATATGTTCAGTCCGTTTCCCTTTCCACCGATGCTTTCTGACCTGCCGACTGCTTCCACCATTTTCTATTTTTATTTTAATTTGCTTTGAAGATTTCCTCTGCCCAATCAGTGCAAAAAAGTGAGGACGATGAAAGATTTGTTTTAACGTGATCCATCGTAGCATCAGGATATCCCAACAATTAATGGTCAATGTTCAGAGCAAGGACAAGCTATTTATTCAGCAGAGAGCACAAGTTATGGTTTTCAAGAGCCTTAACTTAGAAACCAAGAAATAAGGATCAGCTGACAAGCAGATTCTGCAGGCATGCAGCAGAAACCATCTTCAGTGCCATAGAAGTTACGCCAAGGGAAAAAGGCAATCAAAGACTGCTACTAATTAAAGCATAAATATTGCAAGTTTTAAAGTGCAAAGTTAACGTGACATTTAAGTCGATGGTGCAGGCAGGCAGTACAAAAATGTGCTTGTGCTTATCTGAAAGTTACACTTTTCCGTGTCACGATGCGTACTCAGACAATTGGTTCCATATTTTCAACACATCATTATTGCCCTCGTTTGCCAGAAATGTCAGTGATAACATTTGAATGCTGGCGAGGATGGAATTTTGCCCGAACAGAATCAAGGTTTATTAAAGATCCAGACTTTAGAATTTTCACGGATAAGTGTGACAATTCCCAATGAAGAAATCCCACCTGCCATCAGCTGGGTGAAAATGTTTGCCTGGCATCAAGGATGATACACCTGTTTAAATGGAGCAAGACTATTGATGCTGCTGTACAGAGGGATCTGGATATCCTCATCCATGTAACACAGGAAACACAGTGGTACCTCAAATGATTCACAAGGTAAACGGAATGAGGGATGGCGTACTGATCTAGGTCTGCCACGGCAGGGACTGCGTTGGCGAGACCACATCTGGAGTACTGCCTCAACATAGAACCATAGAAACATAGAAAACAGGTGTAGGAGTAGGCCATTCGGCCCTTCGAGCCTGCACCGCCATTCAAATATGATCATGGCTGATCATCCAACTCAGTATCCTGTACCTGCCTTCTCTCCATACCCCCTGATACCTTTAGCCACAAGAGCCACACCTAACTCCCTCTTAAATATAGCCAATGAACTGGCCTCAACTATCTTCCGTGGCAGAGAATTCCAGAGATTCACCACTCTCTGTGTGAAAAATGTTTTTCTCATCTCAGTCCTAAAAGATATCCCCCTTATCCTTAAACTGAAGCTTTGGTCTCCTTTATTAGGCAGTTCTGGGAAGATATAATAATGTTTAATCTGGAACAAATGAGATGTCTTATGAAGAATGATTTAGGTGGTTAGGTCCAAG